>NW_017729001.1:7969576-7996858 GCF_001723915.1 Gavialis gangeticus
GATCCTCCCCTTCTATGCAATATTGGTCAGGCTACAGTTGCAGTACTGTGTCTAGTTCTGGGCACTGCACTTCAGGAGTAATGTGGCCAGCATTGAGAGGGTCCAAAGGAGGGCCACTTACATGATGAGGGGGCAGCAGGACAGGACCTACGAGGAGAGGCTATGGGACTTGAACATATTCAGCCTCCACAGGAGAAGGGCAAAGAGGGAATCTGGTGGCCATCTATAAACTTACCAAGGGGGACCAGCAGGGAACTGGAGACACCCCGTTCCCCCGACCACTACCAGGAGTAACTAGGAATAACGGCCATAAGTTGACTGAGAGTAGATTCAGGCTAGACATCAGGAAGCACTACTTCAGTCAGGGCGGCTAGGATCTAGAACCAACTTCCAAGTGAAGTGGTGCTCACTCCTACCCTGGGGGTCTTTAAAAAGAGGCTAGATAATCACCTAGCTAGGGTCATTTGACCCCAGCATTCTGTCCTGCCCATGGCAGGGGGTCAGACTTGATGACCTGCTCAGGTCCCTTCCAACCCTATCAACTGTGAAACTATGAAACTAGGGTTATTCAAAGTCATGGCAGGTAGGACTAGATATATATTTACAGTCACCAGAATACAAATAGGAGATATATTGTTACTCTCTGGATTCACATGGTACTCACAGATGTGAGTAGTAAGAGTATTAAGGCAAACAACAAAATCTGGCAGATGAGTAGTAACAGATAAGTTTAGCTGCCCAGATAGAGAATGATAGCATATCACTGCCAGGGAGAGCTTTGGAGGAAGAAATTACCTGGTGACAAATATTTGCATTGCAGATGATTCCTGGGGCAGACATGGGAAGTAACAGTTCACCATCCTCCGTGGTGGGATCATACCAAGTGCAGTGATACTAAATTTCAAGAAAGAGGAACTTAAAAATGAGGCAGATCATTAGAAACAGCCTAACAGGCAAAGTCAAGGAATTAGAATTAATAAAATCAGCATGGAGGCTGCTTATGATCCTTTTTTATGAGACTCATGGGTACCCTACACAGCATGAATTCCAAAAGAGGAATCCAAAAGGTGCAGTGGAGGTGAGAAACAGAACCAGTATGGTTTTCTTCTACTATAGGAAAAACATTGTTGAAGGCCAGGAAGAACATTATGTAGGAGGGTAAACAGGGTCAGTTGCACTTTTAGAGGATGACTATTCCAAGTTAATTTCACTAAAATGACACAATTGGCCAAATCTGAGATGAATCTAAGTGACCCTGACGGAATCTGTGCTGGTATGGTAATATAACTCATACCTTCCTGCCATTTTCTTAGCACTTCAAGTTGTAGGGACTTGCACTTCTTGAGGGTGTGTCTACTATATCTTGCAGCACAGTATATAGTAGGGGTGGCCAATATGCAACATGGGTGCCACAAAGGGCCCAGGCAGCCTCTGCTTATGACGTGGCAGGTCAGGGAGGGGGACAGGCAGCACAGTGGCAGATAGGATAAGAATCAGAAAGGAAAGCAGAAAATCATGCAGGGAAGACAGCGCAGGAAGAAGAAAGCTGATTGGACAGGGGAAAGGGACTGGAGTAGTGCTCAGAGAGGGTACAGGACTCATTTGTAGCATGCCTGCCAAAAAGGTTCACCCTTACTGGTACAGAGATTCCTAAAATAGCTCCGCATCTTAAGTATGAAGGGGTTCAGATACTGGATGTATTCTAGCACCTAGCAGGGTAGCAAGGTAAATTAGCATACACAGAGCCCACCTCCCACCCCAAAAGGCCTTAAATGACAAAGGGCCTTGTTACACATTAATTTTGGGTGACTCCTGGAGCTTTTAACACCTTGACTGTCCACCCTTATCTCCTCATATCTGCTTATCTTCTCACACATGATTATATTCTCATACCTTGTTGTTGCCCCCTTCAAAGAATCTGATGGTACCCCAGGGTGCCATGTCACCAGAAGTGAGATTCACTTCTCCATAGATTTTTGGTTAAGTTACTTACTGAGGAAAGAGACACTCTGGATGCAGTGAAAAAAGTTATAATTTAGAGATGCTCCCTAATTTAGAAGAGTTGGGAGATAGTCACTCAGTTACTGAGTGGCTTTTAGTTAGAGAGACTAAAGGACTGCAGAAGTTTACTTACTGTGCTACAATAAAATGTGTTGTTTAGCTTTCTTGTCCATACCTCACTCTTCATTAAACTGATGATCACTACATGGTGGCAGAATGGGAGAGAATTTGAAGGAATTTGAGTTCCAAATTGAAAAAGAGGTTGGAAACTGAGAGCAGTTAGAGCAATGCAAACATGTGGACAGGCAAAAGCTTCTGTAAGTGTTCTGCGCAGCCATGTTGTCTAAAAAACTGAGGACAGTTAGTCACAGAAATTTTACAATCTCCACCTGCTTTCTGCAGTCAGGCAATATAGCAGAGAACTGTAGAGCATTCAGACAAAGGTTTGCAAGGTACCTAGCAGCCATAGAGACAGAAGAAAAAAAGTGACTAAGTAAAATCATCTGTCTTCTTGCATGTTGCAGGGAAGGAAGCTGTGGCTGTTTATAACACCTTCTCTTTCAAATAAGGCCAAAATATGCTGTTAAATGTAATACTGTCCACATTTGAGGAGTACTGCATGCCAAAAAAGAATGAGACTCTCAAAAGGCAATTTTTTTTCAATGTTCAGATGAACAACAGGAGAATGTATAATTTGGTATGTTACTGAACTAGAGACTGAATAAGAACTGTGATTTTGGGAATGTGACAGAATCTCTAATTAGAGAAAGGATTATTTGTGCCATTGCAGACACTGCATTACAAGAAAGGCATGAGGGAAATTTGTCCCTAGGAAAGACCTTTGAAATGTTCAGGGCAGCAGAAACTGTGAAGACTCAACTGTGAATGCATAAAATGGGGCTGTCAATGCAGTAGGCATGAAAGAATGTAGTCAATAAAAGCCACCTCACAGGGTAGGAATTTCCAGTGGCAAGGAAAATGATAATGGGAAGGGAAAAAACCAGCAGGTATGCAGTAAGTATGGATGGTAACACATCCCCAGATGTTGTGCTGCATTTGGAAAGTTCTGTTTTAGCTATAGCAAGAGGAACCATTTTGTAGGTCCCAAACACAGGAACCTCAAGTGCATACATGTAAGCATATACCGGGGAAGGAGTTTTTTGTAGATATGGTGGAATCAAAGAAAAATGAATGAGAGGGACTAGAGTTTGCCAGCAAAACCAATGAGACTTCATTCCTTTCAGTGGCAAGGAAAATAGTAGGGGGAATAGCAGTACAAGGAATAATGGTTTCATTTAAATTGGATGTTAGAGCTCAGTCAGAAGCTGGTGAAGTTATTTGCAAAAATATGATGACTATTGACAAAAAGTGACCTATGCAGTATCCAAATTAATGACAAAGGCAGAAACTGACATGCAGAGATTGAGAAGGAGTTACTGGGAATACTGTTTTCCAAGGGTGTATGAAATGGGCCCTATTCAATTTGGATTCGCCCAAATCGGGGACAGTGATTTGATTAGTTGATTCAGATAACTGTCCCCAATTCAATTTGGCAGAATCCAGATCTGAAGATTTGATGCTGATTCGGACAATCAGTGATTTGGCCATAGACACAGCTTTAAATGTTTTTTCTACATACCTCAAGGTACCAGGCATGGCTTGTAAATGCTGCAATGCTGGGGTGGATGGAGCATCCCACAGGAGCACAGGGGGCCCCGCTGCATGCTCGGCAGTGAACCTGGATGTGAACTGGAAGTGCTTCCAGTCCACTTCCAGATCTGCTGGTGAGTGCACTGGAGGCCCCCCATTCCCTGCTTGGCTTGGTAGTTGGCTGTGGGGGGACCCCAGCTGCCCCCCCAGACCCAGGAGGCACCAGTCACCAAGCCGGGGGGGCACAGCCCCCCCCCCAGTGTGCTCTCCAGTGGATCTGGAAGTGGGTCTGCTGCTGAGCATGCTGCGGAGCCTCCCATGCTCCTGTGGGACACTCCATCCGCCGCAGCGTCACAGCATTCGTGAGCTGCCTGCTACCTCAAGATATGTAGAAAAAACTTTTAGAGCTGTGTCTATGTCCGAATCACCAAATCTTTCTGAATCCAAATTGATTCAGAGGGTTCTGATTTGAATCAGAAAGATTAAAGGGTCCTCTGATTTTATTCAGATTTGGTGATTCGGCCACCAAATTGAGCCAAATCTCCACTGAATTGAATCAGGGACTGAAGCTTCATACAGCACAACTGTTTTCCTGTAATAGATTTTACTAATATATCCTATGGACAAACTATGTTTGGAGAAACAGATCACAAACTTCTGATAACATTGTTTAACAAGCCAATAAATGATTGTATTTAGAGCTACAAAAGTATAATTTAGTTGTGACCTACATGAAAATAAAATGCACTGAAAATGCACTCTTGGGCTACACATTTGTTCTGTTTTGTTCTGTTGAAAAGTTTTGCCGTTTCGACCCTGTTTCGATGTTCTGCCCATAGGATATAATGGGGAAGGTTGAAACAGGCTATAACTTTGTAATTTCTAGCCAGATTTGGATGAAACTACCAGTAATGCTAGCCCATTCTGAGGGCATAATGTGTGCCAAGTTTCAAGAAGATAGGTGCAGGGAGTTCAGAGAAACTGCACATCTTGAGAGCAATACTCATGTTATGTGTATGTGTTAAGCCACAGTGGGGTCAAAACTGCATGGATGCTAGCCCCTGATGAGGCAACAAATCCTGCCATGTTTCAAGGAGATAGGTGCAGGGGGTTTGGAGAAAATACACCCCAAAATCCTGAAAGCAAAACTTGTGTCATGTGTATGTGTTAAGACACAGTGGGTTAAGAACTGCAGGCTTGCTAGACCCTGCTGAGGCCACAAAGTCTGACAAGTTTCAAGAAGATAGGTGCAGGGGTCTGGGGGGAACTGCACCCCTAATTCTTGAAAGCAAAGTTCATGTCAAATGTATGTGTTAAGCCATAGTGGGGTCAAAACTTCAGGGGTGGTATCCCCTGGTGAGGCCACAAAGCCTGCCAAGTTTCAAGATGATAGGTGCAGGGGTTTGGGGGAGAACTGCACTTCAAGCTGCTGACAGGTAAAATTCGTGATATAGGTGACACTGTGTGTGTTAAGGTGCAGTGGACTGAAAACTACAGGGGTGGTGGTCCCTGCTGAGGCCACAAAGCCTGCCAAGTTTCAAGGAGATAAGTTCAGGGGTTTGGGGGAAACTGCACCTCAAGCTGCAAACAAGCAAAACTCATGGTATGGGTGCTTGTGCAACTGTGTCTGTCTTGGGGCACTGGAGGGTGGCGGACTACTGCAGGCCTTGCTGCTAAGCTACTATGTTACCAGTTACCAGTTAATCATGATTCACTCAGGGACCAGCTCCATACACAGTACCTAGCTACTACATAACGACTTAACGAGCATGGATTAGCACCTACAATCCAGACTAAGGAGAGGAAATAATCAATACAGACAATCAACTGCCCCAAGACAGACACAGTCAGTCCCACAAGCACCCATGTCATGAGTTTTGTCTGTCAGTAACTAGGGATTCAGGGCCCCAGAACCCAGAACCCCCCTGCACTGATCTCCTGGGCAGCTGGCAGGCTTTGTGGCCACAGCAGGGGCTACCATCCCTGCAGCCTTCACCCTGCTGTGCCTTAACACACATAGTGTTACCCATGTCATGAGTTTTGTTTGTCCGCAGCTTGAGGTGCAGTTTCCCCCAAACCACTGTACTGTACTGTACAGTGCAAGGCCCAAGAAGTCATCCTCCCACTTTACTTGGCCTTGGCAAGGCCGCAGCTGCAGTACTGCATCCAGTTCTGGGCTCCACACTTTAGAAAGAATGTGGAGAATCTTGAAAGAGTCCAAAGGAGAGCCACACACATGGTTAGAGGTCAAGAGAAGAGGGCTTATGAGGAGAGGCTGAGAGGCATAGGACTCTTCAGCCTGGAGAAGCGAAGGTTCAGCAGGGACTTGGTGACAGCCTATAAGTATATAAGGGTTGTGCATCAGGATCTGAGAGAACATCTGTTTACCAGGGCACCCCTGCTAGCCCCAGCCCTGGAACTTATATGTGTCCAGGACCCTGCCTTCTTTCGGTCAGCTGACCATGTACAGGTGCCGGTAATTCCCTCATTACCCTGCTGCCCAGGCAATGTACAGCTGTGGAGCTCTGTCTAGCTCACAGGACCTTTTGTCTAGGCTGCTTTTGCCCTTAAAGGAGCAGGCACACCTTAGTTCCCTGCAACAGTTTGCCAAAGCCTACCATTTTTGCTCAAGCACTCTGGTGCAAACAGTGGTCACTTAGGTTTGTGAACCAAATGGAACCAGAAAATGTCCTCCTCAGACCTCTACAGGGTGGCCAGGAACAACAGTGGTGGAAAGGTGCTGGACTTCATGAGGATGTGGGGTGAGGAGAGAGGTATTGCCACCACTGCCAAGGGTACAATGGGCAGCTGACAAAACCAGGTGGTCTAGGAGTACATTGCAGTCCAGATGGTGGTCCCAATGGTACCAGCAGGACTGGCATTAAAATCAAGTACATGAAGTTGCACTATGTTTGGGCAGGGATGCCAACAAGGTCTTGGGTTCTGCAAGGACTTTAGTCCCCTTCCACAATTAATTGTCCAGGATTCTCAAGGAGGACCATGCTGTTGCTCTCCACCACAGTGTGTGCTGCCCATCTGTGGGCCAAGTGTCATGCAGCAACAACAACAAAATGACAATGGAGACCCAAAACCATACCACAACACATGTATTGCAATTATACATTTAGCACTTTGTACTATGCCAAGTTACTTGTGAGATGTCCTTTGTTTTCAAGTGCTTATTTCAAATGTATATGAAGAACTGAAGTTTGCAGTTATGAAATTTGTCTTGTGTGCTTTCTGTACAGGACACAACTTAAGTTGCTCACAACACTGATCTGCCTAGCAGCCCATGCCTTAGTTTCTCCTTCCCAGCTAGCATTCACAAACTCTCAAGATAGGACACCAATTCCACCACAAGCCTTTGAGTGCTTCTGGGTGCATCTACACAAGAAACATTACTGTTTAATAGAGCAGTTTACTGCACAGTAAGCATGCTCTTTTATCTGAGCGCATGCTTACTGCTCAGTAAACTGCTCTACTCATGAGTAAATTTGCTACAGGCAAATGTAAGTAGCAAATTTACTCATGAGTAGTTACTGCACAGTAATGCATGTGTAGACACTGAGTGGGAGCAAATTTGCTCCTGGTCAGCCCTGCCACTAGGAAGCCAGTCTCAGTTTAGCCCCAGAGCCCCAGGGTTGAATCCTCTCCTGCCCCAGGGCTGGGTCAGCTCTATGGCAGCCCCACTTCTAGGCCCGGGCCCTTAAAAGTTTGGAGCCATGCTGGAACTGGGGCACACATGCAGGTAGCCTGTGGCCAGACCTGGCCACTGCACCCCCCTATATAGGTTGCAGGGCAGCTGAGGCAGCCTGCCTGCATCTGGTGCCACTCCCTAGCACTGCAGTGCTGCATAGCTGCTGGGACCATGCCATCTATCTGGTAGCCCTGCTTTGGTCCATCCAAAATGCCAGGGCCTTCCCCCAGTGATCACTGCACCTGTATTCAGTCTCTGATCCAAAATTTTTTATATATTTGACATTAAGCAGTCCTTAGTTAAAATGTATAAGTATTCATTGGAACAGAAAGCACATTTGCCCCTTACAGCTAAGTGTCCTAACCTCTAAATTGCAGTCATGATCTCTCCTGTTTTGTTTCTGGGCCAAGGCATTTTGCATTATTTTCTACACAGCAGCATGGCTTCAGCATCCCACACAATCCCAGAGCAGCCTGAGAAAGTGAAAACTGTTAGTTTAAATCTCCAGCAAGTGCATTAGGTATTTTCAAGATATTGACACATGTACATGCAAAGGTCTTTGGACTCAAGTGGGTAGCACGGGTCCTGAATAGCCACTTAGGCCTTGGGTAAGTACAACTCAGCCTGAGCTAGGGAGGTGGTCCTGGAGCTGTAGTGGAGATGGGTAGACCTTGTAAATACCTGTTTCGTGGCTCAGGTAGTCTGTTGCATACTTGGCCTGGAATATACCCTTCATTGTGTTATTTGTGGGTTCAGCAGAGGAACCATAGTCAAGTTTACAGGAACAGATTAGACTTTATTCATACAATAAACTACAGAGGAGGGATACCACTGGGAGACAATGTCTAGTATAACTATTTGGAGTCTGTCCTCCCAACCAGCTGCTCACAGCCAGTTTCTGGTTTCTGAAAATATTTAAGTCTGCCATTTGACACAGAGCTCTATGACTGGCTGTGGGAGTGGGGAGGAACACTTTTCTGAACATAAGCCCAGGCTAAAATAACTTTGTTTTTTTCACCTTTCATAGTTTCACAGTTTCATAGTAGCTAGTGTCAGGAGGGACCTGATCAGATCATCTAGCATGACCCCCTGCCACAGAGGTGATCATCTAACCTCTTTTTGAATTTGCCCAAGGTAGGGTCAAGGACCACTTCCCTGAGAAGTTGGTTCCAGATTCTGGCCACCCTAACTGTAAAATATTGCCTTCTGATCTCTAACCAAAACCTATTCTCCACCAGCTTATTACCATTGTTCCTTATCACCCCAGGTGGTGCTGTGGAGAATAGGGATCTTCCTATTTGCTGATTATCTCCCCTGATAAGTTTGTAGGCAGCAACCAGGTCCCCCCTCAGCCTCCTCTTGCGGAGGCTGAACAGGTTCAGGTCCCTCAGTCTCTCCTCATAGGGCCTGTCCTGCTGCCCTCTCACCAAACGGGTGGCCTTCCTCTGAACTCTCTCCAGGCTGACCACATCCTTTTTAAAGTGTAGCACCCAGTACTGGACACAGTACTCCAATTTCAGGCTTTATTCTTTCCCTGGGTGTGACACAATGGAGTGTCTCCCAATCTTCTCCCTCCCCTGCACAAAATTATAAAACTCACAGAAAACATGGGTAATTCAAGCCTGGCAGAGAAAGAACTACTATTCCCATGGCTAACAGAGACTCTTCCCTGGAAGGAGCTGGTCAAAGCAGGTGACAGCAAGGACAGGGGGGCATGACCTCCTATGACAGGGGTCAGCAACCTATGGCCCATGAGTCAGATCCATCAGCATTCTGAGGTGGAGAGCTCTGGCCTCACTGTGGCATAGCTGGGCTTTGAGGACTTCAGTGTGGAGGAGATCACCCTGAATTGAGCTTCAGTCAGACTCCCAGAGCTCTGGCAGACGGGGGCTCTGCCCATGCCAGGCTGCAGCTAGTTAACACAAAGATGCATTAGAGGTGGCTGAGTCCTAATGTTGACTAGTTCAGATCAAGCAGGGTCATTTTGCACCCTCACCTGAAAACACTGCTTTCCCCTGTTGTAGGATCTTTACAGCCCTTCAGGTCCCTGTTGATAGCTGACAATTGTTGATAGCTGACAATTGTAGCTGCCTTTCCACCCAGACAGTAGAGAGAGGGACCAGTCATATTAAGCCTTTGATGAAGAGATGCAACAGAGTCATGTGAATTACCATTAACTGAACAACTTGTCAGCTGAGAGACACCCCAAACAACATCTTCTGAATTGCCCAAGAGAAGTTTCCAGAATAGTCTCAATTGCCCCCATCACTCTATATCCATGTTTTTCATACAACTGGACATTATTATCCTCCTCCTCCTTCACACTGCTTCAGTGGGCTGAATGGGAGAGGTACAAATCAGCCCATTCAGTACCATGAGTCTGTGACTGAAACTGATAATCCAGCACCAAAAAACAGACCACAATGGGCTCTATTCTCACCTCATTTTCTTCATGACCCAAGAGAAGGTTCCAGAATTCTCTGTTATCTCCCAAATTTGGTCACAATGATACCCCTATGGAGCTGGAAGGAATGAGGAAAGTTAGTCAAACCCATGGACAATAGAACTCTGCAAGCGTCCCACCTCCAGGGCCCTCAATGCCCCCAAAGCTGACTCTCTAGCCAACCAACCCTCTCTATGGGTGGAATACAGAAGCTTCACTCAGCTGATCCTCCCCAATGCTGGAGCCATCCAAGTTGTCCTATACCAAAAACACATTTCTTGTTGGGGCCTCTGGCCAGTTAGGCCCAGTTCAGCTGAGCCGTTGAGCTTCCACACCTGATCTTGATCCCTAGCTAAAATGACTGTCCCAATTCTCTGTAACTGGATGGGCTATGGAGAGCACCACTCAGCCTTTTAAAGAACACCTGCAACCCAAGGCTGCAGGCATGTTTTGACAACAGACTCAGTCTGCTCTGGTAGCCTCATGTTCTGTGCTGTCTCTGGTTCTCCTGGTTTCTGGCTCCTAACTTGGCTTTGGCTTTCCTTGACCCTGCTCTTGGATCTTACGTGGAGCTCAGCATCCAGCTCTCTGATTCTCCTGGCTTCTGACCTTGGCTTACAACCTGGATTGCATCTCTTGGATCTCCACTTCACTGACTCAGACACTGACCTGACACCCTGGTAGCTTGCAACCCCACCAGATGACCTCCTGATTGCCCTTCAGGGGACTATCAACAGGCCCAGCCATCTATGCCCTGCCTGAGTGCTCACATCTCAGGCTTAATGATTTCCAAAAAGGAAAGACTCATGCACCTAAATTCTCCTGTCCCTTCTGGTCTGGTCATGGTCTGTGGCTTAGACAGAGGTTTTTATTGTCCTTCTGGTCTTTTTTGTTGCTGGCATGAGATAGCTCTGAGTCCACTATGAAGCTGGTAACAAAGTAGGGTTTAGTGGAGTTATCCCTTTAAAGGATCACAAGGAGTGGTAGTAGCTTGCCTTCATGACTGCTTTCTAGGAGTTCAAGTCATGTGCAGGATATGTGATCCCAAAGAAGTAGAGATGAATGTATTACAGGGCAGCTACCTTACTGGGATGAATGGGAAAACCAAGCACAGCAGAATGCTGTTGGGCTGATCAACATTTTCTGCTTTAGTGGGGAGGACAGGCATAACCGTTAATGATCTGAAGTGTTTCAGCCTTATCTCTGTTTCAATTTTTATATCTTTTGTTTTGGGTTGGGTTTTTTTGGGTAGACCTATAGCTGATTTGTAGTTTTACAGCAGTACTCTGTATCGTCATACCCTTAGTGAGTTAATTATGTGTACAGAGCTCAAGGTGCATGTCTTCTATTCTCAATACTGAAAGTCATATGTATGAAAATATCATAGAAACCGACCTCTTTTACCCTATAAAACATCTGCACCCATCCTAAAAGAGCTATCATCTGCATCTGCAACTAAAAGTTGTGCCAGTTTGCCTTAGGAAGTTATAGGAGCTAAGAAGAAATACAGAAGTAACCGTGATTTACAGTAGGGAATTGGGGCATTTTTGAAAATGCCCTTGTCAGTAAGCCCAGCTGCTGAGAAAGTGACTTATTATGCCCTACCTTTTTTTGTTTTTTGGGGTTTTTTTTACCAAAAGTCACTGTCATTTGTTTCAAGGCAGTTAGGAACCGTTTATTGCTGGTTGCTGGAAACAAGACAACAGTGGGTAAATCATTCAATCACACTAGAGATGTTATCAGCTATTTTAATTTTTCATAGTTCATTCACATTTGTTTTAGTATTGTAACCTTTGGTTCAGAGTTCAACTTCAATATACACCACCAGTTGCAGTTCAGGGTAAAGAAATGCATGTTATTTATGAGAAGCAGGCTTTATAGCACGGGTGGGCAAAAGGCGACCCACGGGCCAGATGCGTCTCGCCAGGCCATTCTATCTGGTCCGCAGGGCCCCTAAGAATTTAGAAAATCAATATTTATCTGCCCCTAGCTGCCTGTCATGCGGCCCTTGATGGTTTGCCAAAACTTAGTAAGTGGTCTTCTGCCCGAAATAATTGCCTGCCCCTGCTTTATAGCCAGTGTAAAACCAGAATGATATTAAAGCACAAGCAAAAGATAGTGAACCTAGATACAGCCTAAACAAATAAAAGTCTGCAAGACAAGCCTGTATTTTTTATGTTTCTTTCTAATTAGAATCCCTGCTGTGTGTGTTTTTGCTTTTTGGTTTTCAGAATCATAAGTATCTCCAGGAGAGAAAGTAAGGTATTTTCTGTCTTTATTTTTGGCTTAAAATTAAAACCTAGAAAGTCTGATTTCAGCTTAAGTCAAGAGATTCTGCATTCTATGGCCATTCAAAGAAAAACTTGCAGCATACTTATAGGCTCGGCAGTGCTATGCTGGCTAGCACTATGGATGAAAGGGACTTGGGGGTCATAATTGACCACAAGATGAACGTGAGCCTGCAATGTGATACTGCTGCTACTAAAGCAAGCAAAACATTTGCTTGCATCCACAGATGCTTCTTAAGTAAATCCAAGGACATCATCCTCCCATTGTACTTAGCCTTGGCGAGGCCGCAGTTGGAGTACTGCATCCAGTTTTGGGCTCCACAATTCAAAAGGGATGTGGACAAGCTTGAGAGGGTGCAGAGGAGAGCCATGCACATGATCAGAGGTCAGGAAAGCAGACCTTATGAAGAGAGGCTGAGAGCCATGGGACTCTTCAGCCTGGAAAAGCGCAGGCTCAGGGGTGATCTGGTGGTCACATATAAGTTCATCAGGGGTGCTTACCAGGATCTGGGGGAACGTCTATTCACCAGAGCGCCCCAAGGGATGACAAGGTCAAAGGGTCACAAACTCCTCCATGGCCGTTTCAGGCTGCACATAAAGAAGAACTTCTTCACTGTCCGAGCCCCCAAGGTTTGGAATAGATTGCCGCTGGAGGTGGTTCAAGCACCTACTCTGAACACCTTCAAAAGACATTTGGATGTTTATCTTGCTGGGATGCTATGATCCCTGCTGACTTCCTGCCCCTGGGGCAGGGGGTGGACTCGATCTTCTGAGTTCCCTTCCAGCCCTAATGTCTATGAAATCTATAAAAATCTATGAACTCCCTGCTCAAAGCCTGACCACCCCAACTAGATCATTCCAGCCAGGACTTTGTCAAGCCGGGCCTTAAAAACCACCAAGGATGGAGATTCCATAGCCTCTCAAGGTAACTTGTTCCAATGATTCACCACCCTCCCAGTCAGAAAGTTTTTCTTAATATCCAAGTTAAACCTCCCTTGCTGCAGTGTGAGACCACTGCTCCTTCTTCTGTCATCGGTCACCACTGAGAACAGTCTAGCTCCATCCTCTTTGAAACCTCCCTTCAGGTAATTGAAGGCTGCTATCAAATCCCCTCTAAGTTTTCTATTCTTCAGATTTAATAAACCCGGTTCCTGCAGCCTCTCTTCATAAATCATGTGCCTCAACCCCAGAACTATTTTTGTTGCCCTCTGCTGAACTCTTTCAATTTGCCCACATCCTTTCTGTAATGGAGGGTCCAAAACTGAACACACTTCTCCAAATGTGGCCTCAACAATGCTGAATAGAGGGACAGAATCCCTTCCCTGATGGCAACACACCTACCAATGCAGCCCAGTATGCCATTAGCCTTCTTGGCAACAAGGGCAAGCTGCTGGCTCATATTCAGCTTATTGTCCACAGTAATCCCCAGGTCCCTTTCTGCAGAGTTGACGCCCAGCTAGTCAGCCACCAGCCTGTACTGATGAATGCAATACTTCCATCCTAAGTGCAGGACTTGGCACTTGTCTTTGTTGGACCTCATGGGATTCCTTTTGGTCCAATCCTCCAATTTGTCTGGGTCACTCTGAATCCTAGCCCTACCCTCCAGCTTATCTACTCCTCCCATCAGCTTGGTGTCATCTGAAAACTTGCTGCAGGTGCGCTCCATCCCATCTTCCAAGTTGTTGATCAAGAGTTTGAACAAAACCAGCTGCAGGACTAACCCCTGTGGCACTCCACTTGATACCAGCCACCAACTAGACATTGAGCCATTGATTACTACTCTCCGAGCCCGATGCCAGTTTTCTGTCTATCTTACAGTCCATTCATTGAGCACATACTTCCTTAGCTTGCTGATGAGAATTCTGTGGGAGACTATAAAAAGCCTTGCTAAAATAAAGGTAAACCACATCCACTGGCTTCCCCACATGCACAGAGCCAGTTAGCTCATCAGAGAAAGCAATCAGGTTGGTCAGGCATAACTTACCTTTGGTGAATCCATGCTGACTGCTCCTAATCACCTTCTCCAAGTGCTGAGAAATGGATTCCTCGAGGATCTGCTCCACAGTTTTTCCAGGGACTGAGGTGAAGCTGACTGGTCTGTAGTCCCCTGGATCCTCCTTTTCCCATTTCTTAAATATGGGCACTATGTTTCCCCTTTTCCAATCATGCAGGACCTCTCCTGATTGCCATGAATTTTCAAAGATGATGGCCAGTGGCTCTGTAATCACATCACCCAATTCCTTCAGCACCCTTGGGTGTTTCCCATCCAGCCCCATGAACTTGTATGTACCTAGTTTTTTTCTAAATAATCCCTAACCTGTTCTTTCACCACTGAGGGCTCCTCACCTCCTCCCCGAACTGTGATGTCAGGTGCAGTAGTATAGGAGCTGACTTTGCCTGTGAAAAATGAGGTGAAAAAGGCATTGTGCACTCTGTCACTAGGTTGCCTCCCTCTTTCAGTAAGGGATCCACACTGTCTCTGATCTTCCTCTTGTTATCAACATAGTTGTAGAAACCCTTCAGATCTCTTGCTAGCTGTAATTCCAATTGTGCTGTCACCTTCCTGACTTTATCTCTGCATGCCTGAGCAATGCTCTTACACTCCTCCCTAGTAATTTTTCCATTTGCCGCTTCTCATAAGCTTCCTTTTTGTGATTTAGTTTACTGAAGAGTTCCCTGTTAAGCCAAGCTGATCTTCTGCCATACTTGCTAGCCTTTCTGCACATCAAGATGGTTTGTTCCTGCACTCTCAGTAAGGCTTCTCTCAGGTACAGCCATCTCTCCTGGACTCCTTTCCCTCTCAGACTGGCCTCCCAGGGGATCCTACCCATGAGTTCCCTAAGCAAGTCAAAGTCTGCTTTTCTGAAGTCCAGGGTCCTTACTCTATTGCTCTCAATTCTTCCTTTCCTCAGGATCCTCAGTTCAATCATCTTGTGGCTGCTGCTTCCCAGGTTGCCATCTACTAGTACATTCCCCACCAATTCTTCCCTGTTTGTGAGCACCAGGACAAGAAGAGCATGGCCTCTAGTTAGCTGCTCCAGCCCCTACACTCTGCAAAAACTTCCTGGATTCCTGTGCACTGCTGTATTGCTCTCCCAGCAAATGTCAGGGTGATTGAAGTCCCCCATGAGAACTTTGGCCTGTGATCAGCAAACTTCTGCTAGCTGTTTGAAGAGAGCCTTATCCACCACTTCCTATCAGCCTGGTGGTCTATAGCAGACCCCCACCATGCCATCAAATCCTCGGCTGCTATCAAATCCCCCCATCAGTCTTCTATTCTGCAGCCTAAATACACCCAGTTCCTGCAGCCTCTACTCATAAGTCATGTGCCCCAGTCCCCAAATTATTTTTGTTGCTCTCTGCTAGACTTTCTCCAACTTGTGCACATCGTTTCAACAGTGGGGCACCCAAAACTGGACAGAGTGCTCCAGATGTGACCTCACTCATGCAGAATAGAGCAGAATAATGAATTCCTTCAATCTGCTGGCAATGCTGCATGCACCTCAGTATGCTGTTAGTCTTTTTGGCAAGAAGGGCAAACTGCTGGCTCATATGCAGCTTATTGTCCACTGTAACCCCCAGGTCCTTTTACACAGAGCTGCTGCTTAGCCAGTCAGTCCCCAAGCTGAAGCAGTACATGGGATCCTTCTGTCCTAAATGCAGGACTTTTCACTTGCCCTTGTTAAACCTCATGTGATTTCTTTTGGCCCAGTCCTCCAATTTGTCTTGGTCACTCTGAATCCTCATCCTACCCTCCAGCATATCTCCCAAACCCCCCAGCTTTGTGTCATCCAAGAACTTGCTGATGGTGCAATCCATCTCATCTTCCAGATCATTAATGAAGATATTGAATAAAACCAGACCCAGGACAGACCCCTGGGACACACTATTTGATACTGGCTGCCAGCTAGACATAGAGTCATTGATTTCTACCCATTGAGCCTGAGAATCCATCCAGCTTTCTATGCACCTTACGGTCCATTAATCCAACTTCCTCAGCTTGCTTGAAAGAATGCTGTGGGAGACTGTATCAAAAGACTTCCAAGGTAAATTATGTCCACTGTTTTCCCCACATCCACAGAGCTAGTCATCTTATCATAGAAGGTAATCAAGTTGGTCAGGCATAACTTTCCCTTGGTGAATCCATGCTGACTGTTCCTAATTCTTCCTCAATTCATAGAAGTTAGGGGCTGGAAGAGACCTCACAAGATCATCAAGTCCAGCCCCCCTGCTGAAGGCAGGAAAAACTCCTGAGGTCAGATGACCCCAGCAAGGTGTGCATCCTGTCACCTTCAGAAGATGTCCAGGTAAGGTGCCTGTACCACCTCTGGGTGAAGTCTGTTCCAGACTGGCCACATGAACTATAAAAAAGCTTTTCCTTTTGTCCGATCTGAAGAAATTTTCTATCAGTTTATGACCATTATTCGTAGTCTTCCCCTGGGGTGCCCTGGTGAACAGATGTTCTCCTAGCCCCTGATGTTCACCCCTTACGTACTTGAAGGTTCCCACCAATTCCCCCCTGATTCGTCTCTTTTCCAGGTTGAACAGTCCCATGGCCTTCAGCCTCTCCTCATATGGTCTGTTCTCCAGACCTTTAATCATTCATGTGGCCTTCCTTTGGGCTATTTCCAGCTTCTCCACATCACTCTTGAAGGGAAGCACCCAGAACTGGACACAGTACTCCAGCTGTGGCCTCACTAATGCTGAGTAGAATGAGAGGATGACATCCTTAGTCTTGCTTGTGATGCATTGGTTGATGCATGCCACAGTATTGTTCACTTTGCTGGATATAACATCACATTAGTGGCTCATGTTCATTTTGTGGTCAATAATTACCCCAAGGTGTCTTTCAGTTGTGGTGCTGGCTAGCATAGCACCACTGAGCCTGTAAGTATGTTATGGATTATTTCTCCACAGATGGAGCACGTTAAATTTCTTGGTGTTAAACATTATCAGGTTTAGATCCTCCCACTTTACAAGCCTGTCCAGGTCAGCCTGTATCAACAGCCTGTCTTCCAGTGTGATGGCATTCCCCCATAACTTGGTGTCATCCACAAATTTTGCCGGTACATTTTCCACTCATATCCCAATCATTGATGACAATGTTGAAAAACACTGGTCTGAGTACTGAGCATTGAGGCACACCACTGATCACCTTATGCCATGTCAACTCAGTTCTGTCTGTTAACACTCTCTGGGTTTAACCTCAGAACCAGTTTCCTAGCCACTGAACTGTTGAGGCCACAATTTCTTAATTTAACTATTAGGACATAGTGAGAAACAAAGTCAAAGGCCTTTTTGAAATCCAAGTATATGATGCTGACCTCATCTCCCTTTTCTAGGTGGTGAGTTACCTTCTTCTCCTCCTCCTCCAAGTGCTTAGAAATGGATTCTCCGAGGACCTGCTCCATGATTTTCCCAGGGACTGAGGTGAGGCTGACTGGTCTGTAGTTCCATGAATCCTCCTCCTTCCCTTTCTTAATGATAGACACTATATTTGCCCTTTTCCAATTTTCCAGGACCTCCCTTGATTGCAATAAGTTTTCAAAGATAATGAATAGCAGCTCTTCAATCATAGCCAATTCCCTCAGCACCCTCAGAAGCATTGGATCCAGTCCCATGGACTTGTACATGTCCAGATTTTCTAAACAGTCCCTAACCTGTTCTTTTGCCACCGTAAGATGCTCACAGTCTCCCTGAATTGTGTTGCCCAGTGCAGTAGTATGGGAGCTAACCTTGCCTGTAAAGACCAAGGTAAAAAAGGCATTGAGTACAGGCAGTCCTCAGACTTATGACACAATTGGTTCCTGAAAACTGCGTCTTAAGTCAAAATGTCATAACTCGGAACCAGTTTTCCCATAGGAACAGTGTTACAGATGGGGGATTGGTTTCTTTACAATGGTTGATATTATATGCAGCTGATAAGTGGTGGAAGGGGAGGGGGAAGGGAAGGGGCATGGGGAAGCAGATAAACACCTCCTGTGGTGAGGAAGGGAGTGAGGCTGGGGCTGGAGCTGGGCAAGTGCTGCCCAGCCAGGGCCAGGCGGGCATGGAGAGGGGAAGGGCAGGGGACAGTGGCTCTGGCTACTCTGTTCTGTGCATCTGGTGGCAAAACTTGTGGTTCCTGCCACTGGTCTGGGAAGGAATGTGGGGCATGTGCTCCCGAATCTGCATGGGATGGGCCTGGCAGGGCTGGGGATGCACCAGGCTGCGCTTCGAGTGGGTGGCAGGGACTATGGTGAATTCTTGGGTGGCTGCAGCCCCTCCATAGCCCCCATTCCACCAAACCTCAGGATTTGGTCTCCTGAGTGGCCATTAAGACTTTAGTTCAAGTTAACTGTTTTTTGCCTGCTTCACTATCCATTAAGATGCTGAGCTCTAAGGGCTTGTAGTTCCCTGTCAGCTTCCATGTGCTTCTGTAACTGCTAGAGTAAATGGCCACTGAGTAGCTTTTTTTCAGTCAGACCATGAGCCACCTTTTCTGACTAGAAAAGATCAGGTTCAGGGGGAGTGGCAAGCATTGTGGCTCTAGAAAGTGTGTCACCTACTAACATCTCTTTGCCTTTGGTATAGAGAATCTGGATGTCATATTTCTGGAGCTGCAACAGCATCCTCTATAGCCATGCTGGATCCTTTCCTCTGGGCTTTGCAGAAATTGCTTCCAGGGGTTTGTGGTCTGACTGGACCCTTACCTGCCATACACATATTGGTGGAACTAAGTCATCGCGAAGAAAATTGCCAGACATTCTTTTTCAATCTGCACATAATTACTCTCAGATTGTGTTAGCTCTTAAAGCACATGTGATTGGTTGCTTCTGCTAAAATAGACCTGCTCCTAAGCCATCTTTAGATGCATCGGTTTGGATTTCCAACTGCTCTGCTGGTTAAAGTACTTGAGCATAGGTGTCATTCTGATGGTTTGCTTCAGTTTATCCAGGGTTTCCTGATACTCAGGTCCTCATTGCCAGATAACATCATTCCTTACTAGCACTCTCAGCAGGGCTGCCAGGCTTGACTCATGTGGAATGTATTGCACCAAGTACTGAATTGTTCTGAGGAGTCTTTGAAGGGCTTTTTTGTCTCTTGGGGAGGGCATGCTGTTGATGGCTTTCACTTTGTCATCATCTGCTTTGACACCATCTTTTGAGAAGATATGGCCCATATACCCAACACTGTTGACTAAAAACTGTATTTTATCCTTATTAAATGTTATTCCTTTCATAGATTTCATAGCTTTTTAGTTGGAAGGGACCTCAGTAGATCACTGAATCCGACCCCCTGCACTGGGCAGGAAAAAGTGCTGGGCCAGATGATTCCAGCTAGGTGCTTGTCTAGTCTCCTCTTAAAGACCTCCAAGGCAGGGGAGAACACCATCTCCCTTGGAAGCCCATTCCAGATTTTGGCAACCCTCATAAAGAAATGTTTCCTAATGCAAAGGTTAAATAGATTCAGGTCCCTCAATCTCTCGTCACAGGATTTTACCTGCAGGCCCTTAACCATACAAGTAGCCCTCCTCTGGACCATCTCAAGGTTATCCTCATCTGTCTTGAAGTGCGGTGCTCAAAACGGGATGTAGTACTCAGCTGCGGTCTTACCAATCCGGCATAGAGGGGAAGTATCACCTCCTTAGACCTGTTCGTGAGACACCTTCTAATGCATGAAAGAGTGTGATTGGCTTTTCTTATCACTTTGTTACATTGATGACTCAGGTTCATTTTGGAGTCAAGTATGACTACAAGATCTCTTTCTGCTGCTGTGCTGCTTAGAAAGTCACCTCCCAGTCTGTAGGTGTGTTGGTGATTCTCCTCCCTAGATGCAACACTTTGCACTTATCCATGTTAAACTGCATCCTATTCTGTTCTGACCACTTTTTCAATCTGTCCAAAAATGCCTAAATTTTCTCCCTGCCCTCCAATGTGTTTACTCTTTCCCATAATTTGGTGTCATCCACAAATTTGGACAGAGTGCTTTCCATGCTCTCATCCAAGTCACTGATGAAGATATTGAATAGCACCAGTCCAAGGACCAAACCATGGGGAATTCTACTGCCCACATTTTTCCAGGTCAAAAATGACCCACCATCACCACCCTCTGGGTGTGTCCCATAAGCTAATTCTCCACCTACCCGACCGTGTAATAATCTATGTCCCAACCACTTAATTTATTTGTAAGAATGGGATGCAGCACTGTATCAAAGGCCTTTTTAAAATCCAAGTAGATGACATCTCCCTCAAGTCCTGTATAAAAAGAAACAAGGTTAGTCAGGCAGGATCTACCTGCTATGAAGCCATGCTGGTTGCCCTTCAGCATTATTTTTTTCTACTGGCCCCCACAAAAGTGAACCTTAATAATTTTTTCAAAGATTTTCCCAAGGACAGATGTGAGGCCAACTGGCCTATAGTTACCTGGATCATCCTTTCTCCCCTTCTTGAAAATAGAGACCACACTGGCTCTTTTCCAGTCCTCTGGGTCCTGTCCTGAGTGCCATGAGTGCTCAAACAACCACACCAGTGGTTCTGCTATAACATTGGCCAATTCCTTCAGCACCCTTGGATGAAGAACATCAGGGCTTTCTGACTAAAACATGTCCAGCCCCTTCAGACATGCTCTTTCCAGAACTTGTTTCAGGATAGTGCCATGCTCCTCTTCAGTACCTGCCACAATGAGCTTGTCATCCGCGATTATGTGGATTCCCGGAATGTCACCCAAGCACTCATGATTCTTCTTTTGGAATACTTTACTAGCTGATTTAATACCAAAGGGAAGGTGACTCAAGTGGTAACACCCCCATGGGGTGTTAAAAGTACACAGCTCTGCCAATTCCTTGTCCAATTTGACTTGCCAATTGCCATCTTTTTCATAAAGAATGATGAACAGCTTTTTACCAGGCAAGCTCTTCTGCACATTCTTTGCAGTGGGAATAGAAAAGTGCTGCCTAGAAAAAGTCATAGCGAACCATCCTTCTTTTGTTTGATCACAAGGCTATTGGTCCAGGGTGTGGGATTAGTCACCTTCATAATGACTCCCATAGCTTCCAGCATTTTGAGGGTAGTTTTCAACTTGCTTAGGGTTGCATAGGTAAATTTTCTACACCCATACCCCCGGGTGGTACCCCCCAGGTCAACATAGTTGTGATGGGTACTAGGAAATTGGTTCAAACCTTCAAAAACATCTGAGCATAGTTTGAGACAGTGCACCTGGTTTGTAGGTACTGTTAGGGCCTTTCCATGGACTTGTCTGATAAAGTCTAAGGTGGTGCATGCCATCCTACCACGTACCGATGGGTCAAAATTGTCTGTTATGTAAAAAGTTGAATCAGATTCATTAGCGACAGATTTGCAGTGTGCAACGATTGTGTTAGGGTGACAGTATTTGGACCTTGGGGAGCATTGGATTTGCAACTGAATAAAAGGCTATAACGTGTAGCCTAGCAAAGCTTCTAACCACAAGGGAGAATGTTAAAAGTAACATTGCAAGACACTTAGGCAAGCATTTTCCTAACAATATAGTAGTGTTGTAAAATATATACCTCATTGTATAAAAAAAAACAGGATACAAACCATTGGCTATTGTTAGAAAATAAAGCAGATTTTGCTTATGAATGCTTATGCTACGCCAGCCATTTGCTTATGCTAAGTAGCCATTTTAACTGTGTCAACCATTTTCAAGTGAGTCTGTGTAAGTCTGTGTGCTGTGAATGAGGTGAAGCCTTAAGAATGTGGAGATGGTACAATCTGGGACTGAAAAGCAGACTGGAACGTGAAAAACAACACATAACTGGTAACAGAATCCAAGATAAACACATGCGAAAAGCTGAATGGTGATTGGTAAAGAAGCCTCCAGAAGCTTCCAGGCTTTGGTTGAAGTCTGCCCAAGTGACCAAAAGAAGTGGGGTCAGGGTCTTAGACATGCACTCATAGCAAAAAGACATGTAAATAAGTGAAATGCATAAGCAATTCCATGCTAATGAAACAAACAATAAATAGAGGCAGAGCTTAAGATGGGAAGGACTAAGGGTGGAACAAAGGAGGGACAAAGGTGGGATAAATGTTAATGAGCATAAACCAAGGTGTATAAATATGGAAAAAATGAATGTTCATGGCAGCTCCCCAGTTTGTTGGAGCATTGCCTGAAGCTGTCTCCATTTTGAATAAAGCTGTTGACAAGCAATGTGCGCAGGTGATGTGTGATGGCATCGATCCATTGTCTCCCGAGTCACTGGGTGTCACATGGAGTCGAGGTCTAACAGATTGCACCTTTTGGTTTGATGTATGCACTGCCAAATGCAACCAATTTAATATGAGCTTGAGTCTTGCATACTTTGTCTTGCAGGGTCTTTGCTACATCTACCAAAATAGTGTTTGCTTTTACTCCACTGTCTAACTTAAAATAAACTGGCAAGTCAGCAATCATAACTGTGCTATACCAGGCATTAGGGTTATCAAAGGTCTGTGAGTGATACTTTGGTGACATTGTGCCCATATATAGGGTACGGATTCTTTTTTCAGACTTTGGAGCCTCTACCTTTGATTTTCACATTTTTGCAAAGTGGTTCACTCCAGAGCAGTTGTACCAAGTTTTCCTGAAAGCTGGGAAGGATCTACACTTGTGTGTGCTTCCACACCTTTTGCAAATTTTGCCCTTTGCAGCTTGATGGACCTCCTGTGGAAAAAAACATAACTGGGCTGTGTTTTTTTTCTGACAGCTTTTCTTTTGCTCAAATGTATGTAAGTTTGCTTCTGCAAACATAACACGAGCTGCAGCACTTGCGAGAGCCTTTGCTCTGTAGATATCCACAGCCTAGGCTAGGGTGAGGGAGGGGTTTTCCAGGGGCCTTTCCTTCAGTTTGCTGCCAGTTATGCTGAAGACAATTTTGCCTCTCAACATAACATCCTCAGCAGGTCCAAATTCAGAATACTACGCTCTATTTCTGAGCTCCATAACAAAATTGTCTATGTCTGCAGCCTCATTGCATCTAAGTTGCCAGAACAGATACCTTTCAAAAACAGGATTTTTTTCTGGGTTCACAGTAGTTCTTGAATGATGCAAGCACCTCTGTAAGGGTTTTGTTATTAGGGTCTGCAAAAACACCTTGCATGTTGTTGTAAATTTCTAGGACTTTATTTCCAATGCAGTGAAGCATGACTGCAATTTTATAATCCATTGCCTTTTCCTCAGCCTTTGTGATGGCAAGGTATAATTGAAGCTTCTTTTCCCATCTCCTCCAATTCTCCCCAAGATTTCCAGTAAAGGACAATGCTGGTGGAGGTCTGAAATGGTCCATTATTATTATTTTTTTTTTTTCTTGCAAGTGAAAGCTGTAACCCCCTTAATCAGGCTGTTGGTGACTCCACCAAGAGACTCGTTCTTTCTGATACCATATATGTTTTCCCTAGGCCCTTGTATCCCAGGGATATGGTACTCCCTCAGACCTCCATGCACCTGGGGTTGTGTCCTCCAGTCAGCATTCAGCAGAGATTGGTGGGGATGATAAACAGCTTCATCTTTATTAGGAAACAAGATTCAACAACACACACACTCACAGCTTGCAGGGAGAACTACACACTACCAACCAAACCACACCCACCCAGCAGCCAAGGGAAAACTAGACCATTCCACCGCAGGCCCTTTAAAGGTACATTCTATATACCACACTGGTGAATGGTTCCTCTTTCCTGTCCTTCTCTTGGTCCCAGAAAACTGCTTGCAAATTGTCTTGTTTGCTTCTCCCTGTTCACAGTTCCCCTGGTCGCTTGGGCTGCCTCCTTATATACTTCTCTTGAGCCTGGCCTGGATAGGCCCCTTTGTTAAGGCTTTGTCATATAGTACAATGAAAAGTTCATAACAAGCTATAGCACAATGGAGTATCCCCTGAAGTTAATATATTCTGAGTCCTAGTGAGCTGGGCAATGTACATGCTATCAATGGCCACAATGCAGTTCAGGAACCCCGTACACACAGATCCAGCAATACATTTCTGTGAATTAGAGAGCCTGAAGAACTGTGGTGCCAGTACTTCCTTGATGACCAACTGAGTTGTGGATTTGTCCATTCTAAACCTGCTGGTGACAGGCAAGAAAATGTCAGGGGTTGCCAGCTCCTTATCAATGTTCATGGCAAATTCATGCTGGTGGTCAAACTCCAGAGCAACAGAACCAGGTTGATGCAGTCCATATTGAATATTGCCCTTCACCTCCTGAATCTCTGCCAGCATTGATTGTCATCATGAGTCTTCAAGGCTATTCACTTCCATTAGTCCCACTTGTCTGAGGTAGCTGCTACAACTCAGGAAAGAGACCTTGGGTCATTGTAGACAGTTCTCTAAAAACATGTGCACCAGCAATGAAAAAAACCCCAATAAAATGTTGGGCATCATTAAGAAGGGAATTGACAAGAAAACACAGAACATAATTATACCATTATGCAAAGCTATGGTGCACTCACATCTTGACTCCATGAACTGTTTGTGTCTCTGCATCTCAAATAGGATGTAGCAGTACTGGGAAAGGTACAGAGAAGGGCAAGCAAAAAGATCAGGAGTGTGGAGCAGCTGCCCTACCAGGAGAGACTAAAAAAGGTTGGACGCTTCAGTTTGGAAAGAAAGTTGATGGATAAAAGCCTATAAAATTATGAAGGGTATGTACCAGGTGAACAGGGAACTGTTATTCCCTAAGTCCCAGAATACTAGACCTAGGGTGCACCCACTGAAATTAATAGGAGACAGGTGTCCTCCAGGAAGCAAAGGAGCCATAAATGATGACTGGATCAGCAGTTGTGACTTGTGTGGGATGTGACATGCTCCTGTTCCTCCAAGAGAGTCAAGGCCATTTTCTTCTGTACTAATTGTTAGCTGGTGTCTATGTTGGAGTAAAAAAATGAAGAGGTAGAAGCACGGCTAAAGGGAAAAGACAAGAAGCTAAAGGGAAACGAAGTGGCAGCGTATGGCAACTAGAAGAAGAAAGGTCCCTTCCAGCCCTATTTTTCTCTGAATCTAGGAGTGCAGGGAATGCAATGGACATGTAATGATCAGTTTTCCTGAGGCCCTCGTAATCGCAGGGAGGCTCTTCCTGAAAGAAGCCCTGAGAGTCCTGCTCATAGCTTGCCACTGTGGAGGAGTGAAATAGCATCAGTACCAACAAAATTTGACATAGTTTTGCTGGGAGCCATAATCTATGTACACAAGTATGCTACAGTAAAAGCTCTGTTATCTGGCATCCATGGAGAATGGGGGGTTGCCAGGTTAATCAAATATGCTGGTTATCTGAGAGTTATACTTATCTCCAGCCCAGCGGGTTGGAGGCGCCTTTGCCTGTTCTGGCTGCTGCCCCTTCTGCCACATCTGAGGCACCAGGGCTTTCACTCTGTGGCATCAGCGTGCCAGGGGACAGGGAGGGGGACTTCCAGTTTCACTCTTGCTGCATCAGTCAGCAGGTGGTTTTGCTTTTGCCGCGTTGATCTGCATGCTGGTTAATAGAGCTTTCCAGATAACACAGCTTTTACTGTCTTTGTAAGGTAGAAAGTGCTTCAAGCTCCAGCTTTACTTGAAGCACTTCTGATGTACATCTATTTGTAACATCTCTTCCAAGAACAGGATGATAGTAGCAAGGGCCATGTTCTTTTGGATGAAATAGCTGCCTAGCTGTTCAGTCAAGTTAGATTTGTATTTTTTATTAGAAATTCCTCATTATTTATTCTTATTATTATACTCAAATGGGTTCCATCATTTCAATAGTGCTTTACCTGCTTTTTTTCATCTAATGAAGAGTCACACTCTTTTTAGGAAAGGATCAAAAACAAACATAAGGTTGTTTTTCTACAACTTTGTGTGTGGGTGTCCTTGGGACCAGCTGAAACCATCCATATTGAAGGATGTTATTTTTATAGAGTATATGATCCCAGCTTAATATTTCTCTGTATTTTTCAGTACTGTTTCTGTGTGTTCATAGAGAAGTGCTCTTTCCTTCAGCTGACTGAATGAAAATATCTATAAATTCCCATGTGTGGTGCTTAATGAAAGACTTTGTATCTTAATTTAGTGCCAACAGTAGCTGTCTTAAGATTTTGAAGGTAGCAAGTTCAAATCCTGCAGGAGTTCTATTTTTATTAAAAATACTCCTGATTTTTTTATTCTCTTCATGTCAAATGGATTGTAACAGTAGCACTTAATTATCTTTATCTTCCCACACCACTCTTCTCTTAATATCATTATTTAAATTGCTCTTGTTCAAGATGCAAAGTTAATCTACAGTAGGCACCCGATCTTTCAACCTTATTTTATGTGAGTACTTCCACTACAGTCAATGTTACTGAAGTCTATCTGATGGGGTGAGGAGAGAGGGATGACTTCTGCATCATGGAGCATAATTCACATGTTGGGATCACTTGGGTATATTTTGTTCAATAATTTGCTTCTGTATGGGCTTTGGACACAGTTGGCAAAAACTTGATTTTGTCTGTTCTCTACCTGAGGCACAGAGAATAATTTCTGAGGACTGAAATATTTGACTTAACTAAAGTGTTTAGCCTTGATATAGATTGAAAGCTAATAGCCTGCTACATTAAGGGTGTCATATTAAATGATTTGATAGACTCTTCTGCCCTCAGTTTTGTGAAACTCTACACCTTCTTGTCTGGTCTTGTCTGAGCTGCTTATCCTGAAAATACTATTCCATATGGTCTCCACATAGGGCACACCTACACATGCAATTAATGTGACTGGACAAACAGTTTGTGCCACAGTGTATTGTTCCCAGGTGCCATGTTTACACACATGCCTGGGACAGCAGCATGTTGAGCCAGATCACAGCAAACCCAGCTGGCACAGGACTTGCGGGGGTCAGCCTGCCAGCCCTAGGTTGCTCCAACCTGGCTCAGTGTGCTACAGAGGGGCTGGCCTGGGCACAAGTGTGCTTCAGTATGTGGGGGGTTAGCCAGCAGATAGCCACACAAAGCACCATCAAGCCCCAGTCAGCCCCATCAGTGTCTACACATGCACTGAGACACAATAAATAATACTGCTGCAGGATATTACTTGTGTTTACAAGTACGAACCTACAGCACAGTTAATTAGTTTACTGCAGCCTAATAGGACTGCATGCATAGATGCTGAGACTTTACTGCAGTGCTAATTAAGCAACTCCACAGTAAATGTGTGGTGTAGATGCACCCATAGAGACTAACTTGTTACCCACACCATAATCTAT
>NW_017729001.1:8001858-8006327 GCF_001723915.1 Gavialis gangeticus
CAGTTAATTAGTTTACTGCAGCCTAATAGGACCGCATGCATAGATGCTGAGACTTTACTGCAGTGCTAATTAAGCAACTCCACAGTAAATGTGTGGTGTAGATGCGCCCATAGAGACTAACTTGTTACCCACTCCATAATCTATGCTGCTTCTAGAGAATTTAATTTTTCAGTCAAGTTGGTGTTTTGTCTCTTTCTGAGGTTTCACTTCTGTAGTTACAGGCTTGTACATCCTTGCAAGGAGAAAAATACATAACCGCAGGTGCTTATTGACTAGAGCACTATTGAGTTACAGATAGACTCTTCTGTGTCTTGAACTGAAGTAGACACAGTAGAGGCTAGTGAATTATTGATAAGGGTTATGATGTAAAGGATGAGTGTGTAGGTGGCTTCTCTGCCTTGCACACAGGCTTTCCTTCTGCAGCTAAAGAACATCAAAGAGATCAACAGAGAAGTTGCCAGTTTACATGCAGGTGCCAATGGCTACAATATGATCCCAGTCTGAGAAAGCCCTGGACTTAAGCATCAGATGCACAACCTCCATTAGTCATTAAGGTGTTCCTCTAAGATGAATGAAGCCTGCCAGGATCACACCCAGATCTTAGAGATTCCTCAGTGAATTTAGAAATGTTCATGAAATGTCAGAGCTGGTGATTAGAGATGAGCTTTGACTACAAGTGGCCCCTGTGTAACACTTACAGTTTAAAAGGATTACTGACCTGAAAAAAGGAAGGATAATGTTTGAGTGATCAGGGAAATCAATGAGCCATAAATCATTTCAGACCAAGTGCCCAGTGTAAATGATTCCTGACACCCTCTTAGCATTGTAGGCCCTCCAGATAGAGATTATTTATTTTCTAGATATGTACCTATTGCCTTTGTGCTGAACAGTTAATTACAATTAAGGTTATATTATATGCAAAGGGATTACTCACATGTGTAAATACTATTCACCAGGATGGGAAGTCAAACAATTGGACCTAGTAATTAACAGCCAACTTTTAAACCATGGTTTGCAAATTCCATACTCAACACCTGAATTTTTTTCTTGTCTTTACTTGATTATAATTTAGTAATCCAAGCATTTTTAGAAACACTGGTTATACAGATACTTATCCCCACCACCTGGCTCTGCCTAGACATTTTGGGATTATCATACTGCCTTTTTTCACAGCTAGAGCTGGCTCAATTTTTTGTGACAGAAGTATTAGCCAATGAGCCATGGGCATCTAGTCAATCCTGATTTCTTCTGATTAATTTCATATAAATAAATAATTGACATTGCCTACTTTCAATTCATGGCATTTTCACAAGGGCCAGATTTACAAAGTCATTTAAAAAACAAAAAATGTTGATGGGTGCTTCATGACATTCATACAAGTGCTTCAGTAAGTTAAGCACCTACTCCCCACCTCTACCCTTCTTAAAGAACAGCTAGCCAGATCCCTGTAGCATATTGAACTCTCATATCCTGGAGGTCAGGATAAATTTGGACTTAATGTACTTCCTTTTTCTGGTCCAATCTTGAATTTATATCTTGATCCCTCAGCATCAAATTCACATGAAGATTGCCTCTTTTAATTATTCCTCTTATAGCTTCAACAGTGGGTCATTTTCTTTGTTCCATTACCTACCTACCAAACAGTTCTGATAGCTCTCAAAGAGTTTAAAGCATGCATGCAGGGTTAATTCCAGATATTTTAAAAATATATTCCAATATAAAATGTAATCCCCTATCATCAGCAGCACTCATAAATGTTACTTTGTTAAAATGCCCAATTTCCAAGCTGTACTTTGATATATGACTTATCCTGCCACCACTCATTTTTTGATTGGTAATAAAGGTTTTTAGTAAGGACGACAAAAATGTTTTATCCACCATCATAAACATGGTTTTATTAAAGAAAGGAAGGAAGGAAAGAAGGAAGGAAAAAAGCAGGCCCCCATCTCTCTTTTGATAGCTTATCAGGAAAGATTTTATAGCTGATTCAGCTGCTGAGTTGTCCCTTTTTAGTCCAAGGGGATGCAGCTGCAAGTTTTCCTAGGTTATAATTGCTAATATACAGGCTCTAAGATACCTACAAATACTGCCCAAAGGCTTAATGCTAGGGAGAAAAGCACCATGTTTATTGGAATCAACCTACAAGGCTGAATGTCTCACTCATTGTTCTGCTACATCTTCTACCAAAGCCGTCTGGAAAATGTGGCTTGGATCCTAAAGGAACTCTAACTGGAGTTGTTGAAGGTCTTGGTATAAAGGGACTCTTTCAGGCCCTAAGAAGAGAAATGAGCTCTTGGTTCAATAGGTTCACAGCTCCAGAAACCTTTACCTTTCTCTCTAGACAGCACTGGACAGGAGGGCATTATATGTGATAAAAAAATGCTCTACTTAGTTATCTATATATGTTAATAGTCAATTAATAATGTGCCAGTAGTTAGTATTTAAGAATATGTATCATTGCCCCTGTCATGTGTCAGACCAATAGTGTTGTGCAGGACCTTTTATAGCAGCTTTTTACATTTGTGTTCACACAGTTCTGCACAACAGGGAACCTTAAAAATTGTTTCAGCATGCAGCATAATGTGTCTGATGGCAAGAAAAGCAGTCTCGTAAGTGAAGAATCAGGCTTACCTTTTGGCATAAACTACCTTGTGCATTTGTGCACAATATGGTCTTGGTCCAAGCTGCTCAGAATTGCTCATGCTTTATCATAATCCCTAGCAAAAGCAGACAGAAGCAAAAATCCTCATTAACTTCACAAGCTTGCTGTTCATTCAGTTTGTGCTTTGGTTTCTGGAAACATCTGGCTGTCTCAAAGACTTACCACAGATTTCCTATCCATGCTAATTCAAATACTGCATCATTTCCATAGGCGACTGGTAAAGGAGGTACGGGGGACATGTGCCCCTCTGACAGGGCTGTCCCCACTGCTGACACTGCCAGTGGCTTCTGTGGGAATCACATGAAGATGTATAAATGGTGGAACGTGCATCTGCGCTGAGAAAATGGCAGCAGTGCTCTTTAAAATTAAAACACCTTCAGTGTGTTTTAGTTCAAAGCATACCGACACCATGTTCTCAGCACTGACATGCATTTTGCCATGTATACACCTCCCTTTATTCCCCACCCCCATCATTCTCTTGAAGCTGGACTTCTGGGCAGCCAAGAGAGGGACCCTGGAAAATGAGAACAAGCTAGAGCTTCTATGCCTCAGAGGAATATATGCTGCTCTGGAAATAAAGGTGAGGTCCAGTGCCTTTCTTCCAATAAGGCAGAACCTTCCCCACTACCCTCCATCCATTTTATCCAATGACTGTTGAAGGCAAGGTTCAGGGTTTAACTTCAAGAGGAGGGATAGAGGAAGTACTGGGTAGTACCTAACTTGTAGCCTGGTGGTTAATGCAGTATGTTTAGGAAGATAAATGCATACTATGCTGAGAAATGAAAGGGATTCTGGTTCAAATCTTCTTTCAGTAAAGGCATGTTACTACTTTGATTTTTCACCCCCTGAGCAAGTGCCTAGCCACTAGTTGGTTGATCTAAATCATGTGAGGACCCTCTTTCTGGCCTTTGCCAAACTACACATTTGAGACTCATGCTTCATACAAAGTCATGAATCTGCCCAGCCAGAGCACAGCCTACTGTACATGCTCAGTATCTGTGCAGGCAATTGTGCATCTACTCTGCATATGAAATAGAATTGCAAAATCTGCAGAAGTGCCAAAAACAGTGGTTATGTAGCTGGAAAAGTGTCATTTGAACATGCAAAGTGAAAAAGAAGTCTGCCTTAAGTGTCTTATTCTGTGATATGGGCATCTAAACTGAAACCACTGTCATTTTTGAAATACATATACCATTGTTTCAGACACTAGTGGTCCTTTCTCTAGAACATCTGGAAGGAACTTTTACTGTTAACACTTATATTTTATCTGTTTCATACCATGCATATCAGTACAGTACTTCCCATTATAGTTTTGGAGCTGAAATGCATTGCTAGGTGCAAAATCTGTCTAAGTGAAGACCAATATTTTGAGAGCCCCAAGAGTACCAGAAAGAACAACAAAGTATCACTCCAGAAATGGATGTGTCAACAAATGAAAATTTGGGTGTTTATTGACAAAAATATAAGAAATAAACAAGATTATAGAGAATTGCTTCTGAAATTACTTGGAAGTGCTGCATATTGACTTTTCCCTTTTTTATTGTTTGTGGAATGGGATTCCTGTTTTATGTATCAGCATATTTTTATTTTGAAATACCAATTTTATATGATTCCATAATCTATCCTGGGAAAAGCCAACCCCCCCCCCCAAAAAAAAAATTTACTACCAAGCATTAAATATACAAATGAACAAAAAAACAAAACAGTAGAAGCAAAACAAGATGATTTTACCCAGTATGAGTTTGGACAAAATAAAGCAGAGGTTGCCATGACAAATATTCTTAGTCTTTCTGAGATGTATTAAGTA
>NW_017729001.1:8011327-8013401 GCF_001723915.1 Gavialis gangeticus
AAAAAAAATTTACTACCAAGCATTAAATATACAAATGAACAAAAAAACAAAACAGTAGAAGCAAAACAAGATGATTTTACCCAGTATGAGTTTGGACAAAATAAAGCAGAGGTTGCCATGACAAATATTCTTAGTCTTTCTGAGATGTATTAAGTATACGAATTCAAGAACTAAGAAGGGATTATATTTATGAAGTGACCAGGCTTCTCCCTTTCCTGTTCAAATTCCAAACATAATGGAAAAGATACTGCAGTATAATAGCCCTTCTGGAACATTTTGCCAAACAGTATTGCAAAACTAGAATTAGAACTAATTAAAGCCTGTTGACCGTTCATCATCTACTTGGAAATAAAATCCAACTTTTTAACAATGATGGCAGTCATTTGGACAGCCTAAGGAATCAGAAGATTCAGCTGTGCTTCAAATCAAAATTGAAAATCTTTCTTAAAGATGTGCATTTAAGTCAGCAAGACCTGATGAAATTAAAAAGTAGGGATGGAAGGTCAGCTATCCCAATTCCTGCTCAATTTAGGATCAGCTCTGACTGAGCCATTCTGTACAAGTATTTGTCTAACCTAATCTCCCAAGGATGGAGATTCCACAACCTCTCTGGGTGGCCTGTGTGGCAGAAGGCCACCTCTGTCTCTTCCCAAAAAACTCTGCTCTGCGACAATTTGGTTAACATGGTCCCTGCAGAGGGCACACATCCCATCTCTTGAGAGCTGGATACATTCCTGAGGGGGGGGGAGACCTGTTCCCTCTGCCTACGTAACTGGATTCGCATACCTGGGTTGGGGCTTAAACTCCCTATTGTTCTAAGCAATGCCAACCTGACTGGGAGGGGGTTAGAGAACCAGAGACCTGCCAGTCTGCCCAGCAACCAGTGATGCATTTCAAATAGGTTGGCTGGCAGCCAACAGGTTCTGGCCTCCATTGGACCAGGTAAATGAGGTCATAAGGTCTATATAAGTTAAGGACTGCCCAGGAGGAGGGGCCGTAGCCACTCAGACAGAAGCAGAACCATCTGAAACTTGCTTTCTTTTGAAAGTCATGATCAGTGAACTGCCTGCCTCCAGAGGGAATCTTCACCTGCCCCTGGATGATTCTTGTAAGTAAGCTACCTGAGATCTAACTAGATATATAGCTTGCAGTATATATAGCTTGCAGAGACAGCACGAGAGCTCCAGATGTGTGATCAAAGGCTACCTAGTCACCCTCTATGGGATTTCTCTGATATTGCTCTCCCCTATTCCAAACCTACTCCTTGTAACCAATAAAGTTCTCCTTTGTACCTAGCATGGGAGACTTATTTGGAGTGGGTCTAGATTATGCCTTGGGGTGCTCTTGGTTAGGCTGACTAAGAGAGACCACTATTTGTGCTTCAGACTGAGGGAAGCAGCCCACATTCTTGAAGTGGGTTGAGTACCCCCAAGGGCTACTAGGTCTGTGTTTCCCAGAGGGCAGAGCCAGGATCACTCCAGACCCTAAGTGGTGGCGGCATTACTCCGAGGCTAGCGGATGTCCTCCAGGAAGGGTGTCGGCCAGATGTGAGGTGCCCTTAGGGAGGCACTCAGAGCCTGGAAGGTGATGGGGCACAGTGAGATGGGTGGCTCAGCACAGGAGCACCCCCACTGGCCTGCCACAGACTGTTCCAATGCTTAACCATCCTCATAATCAGACAGATGTTCCCCATATCTAACCTAAATTTCCCTTTCTGCAATTTGAGACTATAGCTCCCAGTCCTGTCCCCTGTGGCCACAGAGAATAGTCAATTTCTGTTCTCTTAAAAACCCCCCAACAATTCTCCCCCCCCCAAAAAAAACCAAACCATTTGGGTATCTGAGAACTGCTATCAAATCCCACATCAGTCTCCTCTCTAAAATAAACAATCCCAGTTCTTTCAGAAATCCCTTTTAAACCATGTATTCCAGTCCTCTAATCACTTTGTTGCTCTCCATGAGACTCAAATTTGATCACATCTTTTTTTGAGGTGTGCCACCAAAAACTGAACACAGTACTCAACATAAGGCCTTACCAGTGCCAAACAGTGAACAAATTACTTCGTTTGATTTGG
>NW_017729001.1:8018401-8021001 GCF_001723915.1 Gavialis gangeticus
TTAAAAAACCCCCAACAATTCTCCCCCCCCAAAAAAAACCAAACCATTTGGGTATCTGAGAACTGCTATCAAATCCCACATCAGTCTCCTCTCTAAAATAAACAATCCCAGTTCTTTCAGAAATCCCTTTTAAACCATGTATTCCAGTCCTCTAATCACTTTGTTGCTCTCCATGAGACTCAAATTTGATCACATCTTTTTTTGAGGTGTGCCACCAAAAACTGAACACAGTACTCAACATAAGGCCTTACCAGTGCCAAACAGTGAACAAATTACTTCGTTTGATTTGGCACAGAAGGCAAATCAGGATGGCACCTGAGGAAATCACTGGTTAGTCTATAAGGTGTCACCCTGCCATACCTTCTGCTTGACTCAGTCTGACATGGCTAATCACTTATCTCTTTCCTTGATTTCCAAGGGATGCTTCAGTCAATATAATCCATATGTTAATTGCCTGTTTTGCAGTAAGACCACACCCTTGGTTCATATTCAGCTTATGGTTCACTGTAACACCCAGGTCCCTTTCTGCCATCCTGTAACCTAGCCCGTTGTTCCCCATTCTGCACTTGTGGATAATATGCAAGGCCCTAGAGGACCAAGGAAAAGATGACACAGTACCCATTTCTTTTTCTTTTTTTTTTAAGGGGGAGAAAGGACCCACAGACCTATAGGCTAGTCAGCCTGACTTCAGTATCTCCCAAGATACCAGATCAAATTTTAAGACAGTTCATTTATAACCATCTAGAAGAGAAAGGGGTAATGAGTGGAAGTCAATGTGAATTTGTTAAGAACAATCCATGCTAAACCAGAAAGTTTTCCTTCTTTGATAGGGTAACTAGCTTGGTAGACAAGGCGAAGGTAGTAGACATAATACACCTGGATTTAGTAAGGCTTTTGACACAATCTCACATAACTTTCTGCTAAATGAACTGGAGGAATATCAGCTAAAGAGATTTATGTCAGGTGGATACATAATTAGCCGAGTAACCACAAGCAAAGAATAACTATAAATGGGTCAATACCAGAATGGCAGGAGATTTCAAGTCGGCCTCTAAAGAGGGTGTTTTGGACTGGGTGCTCTTTTACATTTTTATTACTGACTTGGAAAAAGGAATGCAAGGCCACCTGATCAATATTGCAGATGACACTGAAGTGGGAGAGGTTGCAGACACTTTGGAAAATTGGATTAGAATTTAAAAGGGTCTTGATAAATTAGAGAACTTGGCAATAGAAAAAAAATGCAATTCAACAGACAAACAGAAAGTGCTACACTTGTAATGAAATAAGTTATTATTTACAGAGGCTTCTTAACAGGAAACTGAGGAAGCTGGGAATTGGGAGATGGTCCCCAAGTCAAAAAGCAGTCAGGTCAGAGGGAGAGAGCATGAGAGTGAAACCAAGGGTCTGCAGAGATTTCCTGTTGTTCTACAAAAAGTTCGTTGTTTATTTCTTCTCATTCATTGTATACAGTGATCACTAGAAGGTGTCAGGAGTGGCAAATGAGAAAGACCTTGAAAGTATATGAGTTCCAGACTGAAGAAGAACGAACTTGGAAACTTAGAGCAAGTGGAGCAACACAGCCACTTGTAAAGACAAGTCTAAGAGGTCATATGCAGTCTTGCCTAATGGTTAGGTCATGGAAAGAAGGCATGGGTCAGGAGCTGGGTCAAGAGTTTAGGATCCAAATTACCAGACTGAGAGAAATCCAGAGAAATAATCTAGAACATAGGCCAGTGTCAGGGTCAAGGAATCAGATGCCAAGTTACCAAGTCCAAGTGACAATCCACAAGTCGATGTCTGAGAACAGAACCAAGCAGGGTCAGAAAACCAGGACACAGTCCCATGGGGAAATCCAAAGGAGTCAAAACAAGTGTGATGAACCAGGAAAGCCAGAGACCACAGAGACCAGGATGCTTACTACAGCATACTGGGTCAAAACTGTTAATTTGCCTGGAGGCTGGATTTACAGCAGCCAATCAAGTAGCTTGCTGGAGCAGAGCTTGTCAGCCATAGACCCAGGGCAGGTGTAGGCAATTAGCCCAAGATGGGCTGCCTGCTGGGGGCCCTGACAACAATAGCTTCTGTAAGTGAACTTCTGCATAGTTATAGTCTAAGGCCATTTGTAGACGACACATTAAAGTGGGTTAAATGCTCTTTTGAAATGCTTTAATGGTGTTGCTGTTTGCACAAGTTTACAGATTTGGCAGCCTATTGTGTATTAATTCCAGCTGCTGTAGCAAATCCTGTGGCATAATGCACCTTAAATGACTTTGGGACACAGCAAACTAAAACACCTCAGAGGAGTTTTAGTTTGCCACCTTACAGCTCTGACGGGAATCACTGGGCTCCATGTGGCTCAGGAGCTGTGCAGACAGCCCCAGCAGGCAGCACAGCAGCAGCCCAGGAATGCAGGCTGCACTGAAGGAGAAAGAAAGAAAAGTGGTAAGCCTGATCTTTTCTTTTTCCTTCTTCTCTGGAGCCTGCCTGAACCCCTGAGCTCTGTGGGGGCCTAGTGCTTCCCTCTGCAGCTGCAGTGCCCCCTGGGAACACTTGAGCTGGGTACCTGTGGGCAGGTGCTGCCTGCGGGGGGGGGGGGGGCC
>NW_017729001.1:8021301-8021951 GCF_001723915.1 Gavialis gangeticus
AGCAGCTCCCTTTCCCCTCCCTGCCACTGGAGAGGCAGGTAAGAATTGGGTTCCAACATGGCGGTACAAGACACGGGGGTTTACTTCACCCTAAATTGAAGCGGTGTTCTTAAAAAAAACACTGCTTCAATTTAAATCCTCATGTTGTCTACAAATCCTAAGCTTTAGAATCAGTCATGGTACCTGCCCTTCTGAGTGATATGTGCAGGCAAACTATGAAAGAAGATATAGATCAGGGGTGGGAAATTATTTTGGCTGGAAGGGCAAAACAAGTTTGATGAGCTGTTGAGGGCTGCATGGGTAGCCCTGCCCCTTGAAAGGTGCCCTGCCCTCTGGTCACCATCTTGGGACTGGAAGTCCTGCCTCCTAACCCCTGACCTTTACCACCAGAAGTCCCTCCCCTTGCCTCTGGAAGTACTCCTTTTGGCACAGGTCTTGCCATCTTGGAACCAGAAAAAAACACAAATTATATTCTAAAAACCAAACATCTACTACAACATATATTTATTGGATTGCAAAAACTATTTTTGTCCTGATTTACATGTGTTTTCATAGTGTACATAGAAGTGATTGCACAATAGCTTAAAATTAAGCCTTTTGTATATTGTGGTGGGGGGTGGATGTGTACAAGGTTAGTGGGGGGCCATGGG
>NW_017729001.1:8026951-8028541 GCF_001723915.1 Gavialis gangeticus
GTCTGTGGGGGAAGAAGTATGTCAGGAGGGTGGCTGGGGTTTGTGAGGGGGAGTGGGTGTGGGATGTGCATGGGGACGTAGGTATATGTGTATGATGGTGCAAGGGGCTGTGGTTATACATTTATCATGGGTAGGACCACCCCTTCAAACACACCTCTCCACACATGGCCCCCCCCATTGCACACAGCCCCTGCCACTAGCAGCAGCAGCAGGCAGCGAGGCCTCAGGGCACTCACAGCCTGTGGCAGGCAGCAACCCCTGGTGGTGAGCAGTCCTGGTGAACCACAGGATTGCACATGGCTGGGCTACCAGCAGGGAGAGAGAGGAGTTGGCCCAGCTCCATGGAGCTCCTGTCAGCCCAGGCTCCATGCTCCTGCCGCCCTATCCTGGGCTTCTATTGAACTTGACCCTGGGGAACGTATCCACCACTGCCCACCACTGCTTCCCCCTTGCTTACCTACCTGCCATTCTGGCACCACGCAGTTCCCAGCTAGCTCCTGCTGTGCTGTGTGGTCCCAGCCATGCAACTAGGAACTGTGTGGTGCTGGAGCCACCCTGGCCTGGCCAGCATCACATGAAGCCAGCTGAGAATCACAGGGGCCAGGTGGCTCCTGCTGCACTGGCAGGAAGAGTGGGAAGCCAGCCCAGCTCCATAGAGCCCCTGCCAGCCCGGGCGCCATATTTCCCCTGGGACCCCATCTGCTTGGGCCCTGCACTCCCACCCCACACTCCAGCCCAGCTGTCGTTATGCTCTCAACTGCCCACTCACTACTACTTCCTCCCCTGCCTACTGCTGCTGCCACTGCCATTTTCCCACCTTCCTGCTGCTGCTTCTCCTCTCCCCACCCGACCTGCCTGCCTGCCACTCCAGCAGTGCACAGTTCACAGCAGGACTCACCCCCCCTACCTCCGCCAAAAACTGGGGAAATTGCTGGTGTCCTCCCCTCCCCCTTATTCTTATCTGATTGCATTCTCTGCCAGAGAGAGGTAAGGAACAGCCCCAGGGTTGCCAGGCCTGCATTTCAGTCCCCAAAATGTACCTGGTCATAAATCCCTAACTAACAGGTGTTAAATGATAGAGAAGGTGGGATATGCTTTTGCACTAGTACATTAGCAATTAGAATATATGTCCAGGAGACCAGAGACCTGAGTTCTAGGTTCCCCCCTTGCCCAGAAGGACTTTGAACTTGCATCTCTCTGTCTTCCTAACAGAGTGCTCTACCCACCATGCTAAAAGTTAGGCATCATTCAGTGCCTTCTTCAGAACTCATTTTGAGGCTACATAAGGACACCAGGGCAAGGAGGGGAGGGTAAGCCATCCAGTCTAGAGGTTAGGCCATGGAGGGAAAATGGGCCCGGGGCTGGGTCAGAAGCTGGGAGCCATATTACCAAAACCAGAGGGAAATCCAGAAGCAGACTCCACAACATTGTCCAGTGTCAGAATCTGGGGATCAGATGCCGAGTACCAATCTGAGGGGCAGTTCACAGGGAAAGTCTGAAAACAGAGCCATACAGATCTGAAGAGAAATCCACAGCCAAATTCTGGAAATAATCCAAAAACCAAGGTCAGCAGAGCTAGAGTGCAGGAAG
>NW_017729001.1:8033541-8035292 GCF_001723915.1 Gavialis gangeticus
GGACACCGGGGCAAGGAGGGGAGGGTAAGCCATCCAGTCTAGAGGTTAGGCCATGGAGGGAAAATGGGCCCGGGGCTGGGTCAGAAGCTGGGAGCCATATTACCAAAACCAGAGGGAAATCCAGAAGCAGACTCCACAACATTGTCCAGTGTCAGAATCTGGGGATCAGATGCCGAGTACCAATCTGAGGGGCAGTTCACAGGGAAAGTCTGAAAACAGAGCCATACAGATCTGAAGAGAAATCCACAGCCAAATTCTGGAAATAATCCAAAAACCAAGGTCAGCAGAGCTAGAGTGCAGGAAGAGGAAGAATTGTTGACTGGCCTGCAAACCCAGGGCCCTAGCTGGTGTTAGATGCAGAGGTAGCACCCCAGGAGCCAATTAAGATGCTCCATGCTTCTAAACAGGGACAGATTTCATTAACTGAGACTTACGGAAAGTTTAGCTGCTGAGGAACTTGGCTCAGGCTGGCCTGCCTGCTGAGTCCCTGACAGGCTGCCTCCCTGGGCAGCCAAGGGAAGAAGCTATATGGAGCTAGGAGGAAGGTGATAAGCTTCAGCATGTGTGGCTCAGTGGGATGGCTGCTGCCTTAGAAAGAAGCAGGTCCTGCATTTTAACTTCTAGCCTTTCCCCCAGCATGGCAAATATTTCTGTGCTGTTTTTCATCCATTTCATCTAATGACTATTAAAAACAACACCAGCTTTAAAAGTAGTGCTGGAGAGAGGCCTGGAGGATGTTTAAACTAGGGTATGGTGGCTAAGTCATTATACTAAATATCTATACTGTAGATTCAAACCCCGTCTGGGCAACAGGTAGCCTAAAACCTGGATCTCTGGCTTCCTGAACAAGAATCTGTCAGATATTTAAGCTAAAACACAGGCAAGCCCTCATTTCCCTCGGCTTATGCTTAGGTGTGCACAGACATAGCCATGTACATACCCGGCAGGTGTGTCTATATGTTCATTAATGTGCCAAAATTGCAGAGCATTAAGTTTACTACCTGTAATAACAGATACTAGCTTAATGCGCTGTAATTGGCACTACTGCTCATTAGCAGAAATGAATGCTTTTTCTAGGACATTAATGTGCATTAGATTAAGTCTACTGAGCATTAGCACAGTTTTGGCCAGCCACAGTAATGTGCAATAGAATTAGTCTTCTGTGCATTAAGCATCTTGTATATACATGCCCAGCCAGTCCATAATTTACTGCACTTGCTTAGTTTATATGTGCACGCTTAAATGTCCACATTGCAGGCAAGTTAAACCATTACCTGCATGTAAGTGCAGAGAACACCAATTATGGGACTAGAAAAATGCCATTTAGAAAAATGTCATTTGATACACAAATGGTGCATCTCCACATTCAGTGAATGCTATATGGGTTTACTGCGCAGTAAATTACAGCCTTGGGCAGGCATCTACACATGCAGCCATTTGAGAATAGATTTGCTCGTCATAGCACTAGCCTGCTCCAGGCCTCCTCTAGCCCTGCTCCACCCCTCCCCCCCCATAGTTACGGGGACCTGGAAGGTCCAGCCACATCTGCCTGGGGCCATGGGAACTCTTTAAAAGCCAGCCCAAAGCAGTGCTCCCTGGTCACCTGCATTTCTGGCCTGGGGCAGTCTGCAGCATGCTGGCAAAGCCCTCTGTGACTGTTAGCAAAGCCTGTGCCCACCGCATGATGGATGCTCCAGCCCCAGGCCCTGGGAGATATCACCTGTGCCGCAGGCTTCTGCTTGCCACCAGTG
>NW_017729001.1:8040292-8044277 GCF_001723915.1 Gavialis gangeticus
GCCCTGGGCAGGCATCTACACATGCAGCCATTTGAGAATAGATTTGCTCGTCATAGCACTAGCCTGCTCCAGGCCTCCTCTAGCCCTGCTCCACCCCTCCCCCCCCATAGTTACGGGGACCTGGAAGGTCCAGCCACATCTGCCTGGGGCCATGGGAACTCTTTAAAAGCCAGCCCAAAGCAGTGCTCCCTGGTCACCTGCATTTCTGGCCTGGGGCAGTCTGCAGCATGCTGGCAAAGCCCTCTGTGACTGTTAGCAAAGCCTGTGCCCACCGCATGATGGATGCTCCAGCCCCAGGCCCTGGGAGATATCACCTGTGCCGCAGGCTTCTGCTTGCCACCAGTGCAGCCACTGGTGCCATCTGGTAATTCCTGGGGCTCCACCCTGCTGCCCATGGGCCTGCCTGGCCAGACAGAACCAGTGGTTGCACATCATCCAGTGAGCCTGGGATGATGAGCAGAGCCTGGATTTGTTTGGGTGACTTAAGCCACCTTCCAGGAGTTCCTTGACCAGATCTTCCTGCACCTGAAACAGCCATGTGGCAACCACCATATGGCTTCCCTTTCCTGCAAGACCTGGCTGGCCATTTGCCATGCTCAAGCTGGCCAAACCTGCCAACTTGTACTCTGTTGGCCATCTCTTTGGTGTGGGAAAAGCAACTGCCAGGGTGGCCATCCTGGAGGTCTGCAGTCCCTTCCAGGAAGTACTGGGGCACACTGTACTCTGGAACCATGACCCCCTAGGTGTGGTGGTGGAGTTCCATGCCCTGGGCTTCCCACCGTCCATCAGGGATCTAGGTGCAACCCCCATCCCCTGCCCACCCTGTCATGACCATCTCTATGACAGCCAGAGGGACTTTCATTCCATTGTGCTGCAGGCCATCGTTAACCACTGGACCACCTTCACCAACATGAGCGCCAGTTGGCTAACAGCACCCACGATGCCCGTGTCTTCCAGAGCTCCATTCTGTCAGCTCTGGTGGAGAGTGGATGCTTAGCACCAGGGGTGCTAGACCTGCAACTGAGCAAGGTGATCATCCTGCTCCTCCTCACTGGGGACCCTGCCTACCAGCTCCTCCCTGCAGATCTTTTTCCTAGCTCCTGAACCTGGTTTGGCTCTGTTTTCAGACTCTCCCTGTGAATTGCTCCTCAGATTGGAACTCAGCACCTTATCCCCAGACCCTCATCCTGGACTGTGTTGTGGACTCTGTTTCTGGATTTCTCTCTGGTTTTGGTAATGTGGCCCATACTACCCTACACGGGCCAGGTGGAACCTTGCCAGAAACATTTCATCTGGTGTCTGGGCTGGACTCACGCACTGGTGGAGTGCACCTTCAGCCACCTGAAGGGATTCTGGTGCATGCTCACCACCCATCTGAAGGTCATGGAGGCTAACATACCCTAAGTAATCTTTGCAGCCTCTGTCCTGCGTAACATCTGCGAGGTCTGGGAGGAGCTCTTCCATGAGGCTTGGGCAGAGGAGGCACACAGAGCAGAGGACTCCTGGCACCAGAAGCACCAGCTTTGGCAGCATCAACAGCAGTGTGTGACAGCTGAAAAGTATGTCTGTGTGATAAAGGTGCTTGCTGAAGGCTCTATGAAGATTAGACCAAGTGTTTTTTGTATTTGTTTGGATATTAAGCTATACGTTGTTGCTAAAAGCCTAGTTAAAGTTTAAGATGTAGTGAGGCCTTGTATAAAGTAAGGCCTAGTAAATTTAGCAAAGCCTTGAAGGAGTAAGGCCTTGTGGCACAGTTAAAATTACCTTATCAAAGGAATGCAAGGCCTGTACTGCTATTGGTCAGTCTAAGGACAGTTGAAGTAAAAGGAATCTGAGTGGTCGTACATTATCCATGTCCTTCAGAAGTTATACATTAGCTGGAATATCTGAAAACCATTTATAAGGAAGATGCAGCTCTGTGAAAAGGATTAGTTAGCTGTTGCCTGGATCAGTGGGCCTGTGGACCTTGAGAAGTCCAAGAACTGCCTTCCAGGATCCTTCCCGGTACCCCTCGGGCAGCGCGGCTAGAGGATGCCTGACTTCGCTGAACTTTGTGAGAACTTGCTGTGTATCAGGCATCAGAGGGGACTGCTGATAAGTTGCTGACATGAATTGCTTTTGTCTGTCATTGTTTGTCTTGTTACTACGTGTAGTTGTGTTTTTGTTAAGTCAATAAACTTTTCTTACCTTTCTACCCCTGACCCCACTCTCAATCCTAAACCCTTTGCAGGTGGCTGGGACACAGTGGACACCCCACCCCACCCCCCACTGAGGCCCCAGGTGATCCTCACATCTGCTAGTGGGGGCCAGAGCACTAAATGTGCGAGGCATTGGCAGACCACCTGCTCCTGACATCCCTGCTGTAGGCGACCTTGCCAGCCAGCCACCATGCACTCCCAGCACCATGTTCACTGTGGAAAATTTTCAGAAAAGCACTTTATTCCCCTCTAAATAACAGACCCCATCTCAACCTCCATCCCAAAAAAGAGAGACCCACCACCAACTACCCCCCAACCAATAATAAAGCACCCTCTTACTTGTGTAGACTATGTACAGGGTGCACTGTGTGCCCTCCAAGGGTGGGAACACTGGGCTGGAGATGCCTACAGGGTGGACCTCGCTCCAGCACGCTGCCAGCTTCACAACCTCTGAAGAGTGCCTCATCCAGGGTGTGCGGGATCTGCTTAACCCTGCGTACCAAATTTCATTGCTACACTACTGCCATGCCTTGCCTTTTTGGGGTTCCATGGCCCCATATAGCATTAAGCACAGAACAGGCTGATTTGCCCCGGGCCCTGCACCCCACTACGGTTGGCTCTCGGTCCAGTCTAGAGGGTAGGAAGATCTTGTGGATAATTGTATTGCTTACTCTGTTTCCTTGGCAGGGGGGGTTACAAGATGGAGAACCCTCTAACTTATCCTTGTCCCTGGCTGGTTCTCATTCCCTAGAAGAGAGCTGGATTTGATGACTGCAAATGTTGCCAATTGAAGTGAAATTCCCAGCATGGATCTGCTGTCCATTGGCAAGGGGTAAATCCAGAATAATTGCAATGACTTCAGTGCACTACAGCAGATTTACACCACTGTCCCTGAAATAAGACAGTCCTGTTGTTTTTTCTTCATTTCCTGAACAGTATGGCAAATGTGATATCCACTCCTTGCAAAGCTCTGGAGGTCCTTTACCTCCATTCTAGCCCTTGTGGGAAAATATATTAAGAAATTTAATATTATTTGAAAAAGCTGATCACTAGAATATGTTTCTTGTCCCATGGGGACCATTGCAGCCATATAGCAACATTAGCTTTCTCTTCCAAAGGCCTTTGCAGAGAGTATATCTGACCCTGCAGTGCAGCATATTTTCAACTCTTTTGGTTTTATGCTTCTTTTATTTATACCTACCTAAAATATTTGCTCTCTTACCTCTTTTCTCAGCACTTGCACTTATCCAAAAAGCACAAGGAATATATCTTCTCAAAGGTAGCTTCAGTATTTGATTATCCCCTTCCCTGCTGCCAGGCTGTCAATGACAATCTTCATGGCACTGACGGACATGACGGTTTGTCATGTGATCGGGCACTGAAAGTACATGCTAACAGAAGTGCACAGCTGAGAGAGTGCTTTAAAAATGCCCAATCTCACAACAATCTGAAGGCTCATTGCATGAGGGTTCAAATGAAGGTGCTCCAAAGCAGAGTGTCTTGATCAATATCCGTCAGCACACTCCATCTCAACCCTGCTCTGGACATTGTCTTCAGAATGGGAGGGGAGAAAAGAAAGGAGTAAGTTTGGGCTGGGATCTGCCCAGCCTGTGCTGAAGGGTAGTTAGGGGTCTACAATTTACATTCCAGAGCAGGCTAGGGAAACCCCAAAATAGACTTCCCTCCTCCCATCCTGAGTGAGCATGGGAGCTTGGATTGGGGGGGGGGGGGGGGGGGGGGGAAAAGCTATGGAAATGCCCCCTTTTTTCTTGGGTCAGCCCCAAAAT
>NW_017729001.1:8044321-8045340 GCF_001723915.1 Gavialis gangeticus
GGGGGGGGGGGGCTAGGGGACAGATGCTATGGACATGCAGCCTTTTTCCTGAGATCAGCTCCAAAGTTGAGCTTGGTCATCCACCTTCCTGATCCAACAGTGAATGTCTGTTGGATCAGGAGGGTTGGTCTAATTCAGGAGCAGGCAAGATACAGCCCATGGTCCAGATCTGGCCCATCATGCCGTTCAATCCAGCCTGAGGGGCCCCTCCAAAAGACAATTATTACTGGCCAGTGGTTGCCCCTCTGAAAGTTGATGTGCCCCTCTGTACTTCCACCTGTGTGTGCCTTCCTGGCACTCCAACTGCGAGCCCCACGTGAAGGCAAAGAGCCAGCCTGGCCTGATGGTGTGTGGTTCTCCATGATTTCTGGCACTCCATGCAAGCCATTGGGAGCCACATGTGATCAGGCCAGGCCAGCTCTGTGCCAGCACATGGGGGTGGTAGCCTGTGATGGTGGAGCTTAGCATGCCTCTTCATATCCTCTTATAATCTCCCAAAGAACTATAGGTACCCCTACTTTCCTGCCTGCCCCATCTTGGATGTTACTATAATATGTTCTAATTTATGACGTCACTTGTCAGGAGGGTTATTATATATATTTCGGTTTTTTGTTTGTTGGGCTTTTTTTTGTGTGTGCGCGCGCCTCCTGCTGCTGCTACTACTGGGAGCTGTGCACCATGGTGGGGAGGCATGTGGCAGGAGGCCCACACACACAAACCACCATACCCAACCCTGTTCCCAAACCTCATCTCATAATCCATTCATTTTGTTCACAGTGGGCACGTTTACATGTTCATTAATGCACTTTTCCTAATGCTCATTGTATTTAGTAACTCTAAGGTGCGGTACTACATAAATGTGCATTAGGCTGCCCTAATGTACAGTAGTGAAAGTGCACACTTTTTTTTTACTGCTGCTTAATGGGCAGTAGCCTAATTTTACTGCACATTAGCTAAAGAGCAGGGTTTTTATATGATGTTTTAATGTGCAGTAAAAAAAGCTACTGTGCATTAAAGTG
>NW_017729001.1:8050340-8050914 GCF_001723915.1 Gavialis gangeticus
ACTCTTGTATAGTGTTTGGAGGGGTAAGTGCTTTACTTTGAGCTATCATACAATTGACTTTATAGACACTATACAAATGCACACAAATCAGGACAAAAATATTCTTGGAAATAAAATTAAAATATATTATATAGTTGTTTGATTTCTAAAATTTGATTTTTTTTGTGATTCCAAGATAGCAACTCCCCTCCCCTCCCAAAAGGAGTACTTCCAGGGGCAAGGGGAGGGCAGTCCAGTGGTAAAAGTCAGTGGTTAGGGGCAGGATTTCCAGTCTCAAGATGGCGCCCAGAGGGCAAGGCACCTGTCAAGGGGTGGGGCTAACCTTGCAGCCCTCAACAGCTCACCCAAAGTCATTAAGCAGCCCTCCAGATGAAGTAATTTCCCACCCTGATCTAATTTATGGTACTTTCTGTGAGGGATTGGCGTAGTGTAAAAAGCTATGTAGAATAGAATAAAATAGAAATATTGTTCACAGGTGAGACTGTCACCTTAAGTGCCAGTGTTCTTCAATAAAGTGCCAGTGGTTTTTAGTATAAAAATAGAAATTGTGCCTGTGTTAGTAGTAAAAACAGAG
>NW_017729001.1:8055914-8076306 GCF_001723915.1 Gavialis gangeticus
ATTGTTCACAGGTGAGACTGTCACCTTAAGTGCCAGTGTTCTTCAATAAAGTGCCAGTGGTTTTTAGTATAAAAATAGAAATTGTGCCTGTGTTAGTAGTAAAAACAGAGCCGTAATAGGGATTGTGCTTGAAGTATCATACTGAAGAGGTGTCAGACAACCTTTCAGGCTCCATATGACCTCTCTCATGTCTGGGAAAGAAGCAGAGTCTATTTATTGCATGTTCCCTGGATCATCATGGCTTGAGAGAGATAGCCAGACTCTTTTTTCTAACAGAGACTGTTGGGCTTTGGGGCCCAAAGACTCTGCCTGCTGTATTTCTGTTGACTACTGTCATGGTGTGGGGCACAGGAGCGGCCATGACCTCGCTAGCACCCCCTACCGTGTCAAGTAAGCGATCCAGCACCCTCTTTTCTCGCCTGCCACGTCTTCGATGAAATATAGTTTGATATATGGGAGGCTGCCTTCGATCCCCTTATACACGGTACTATGCTTACTGTTCCCCGCTCCTTTCGGAGTGACAAGGTACCCCCAGCCTTAGGGCTATGCGTGCCTCCTACCTCCCTTTTAGCATGCCCCAAGCCTCACAGATGTGCCAGACATTCTCGTGTCCGTATGCTCTCCCCTTCCTGGGGTCTCCCAATACGCGCACCCCTTCTCTCTCTGGGGCCTCTCAGTATGCACGCCCAATCTGTTCGCCCCCTCTCTGGGGCCTTTCTGCAATACTCGCCCCTCCCGGGCTTCTGTTCACACTCTCGCCCTTCTCCAGGCTTCTCAACTGCACACTCTGTCCTCTTCAGGCTCCTCACCGCGCACTCGGCCCTACTCCAGACTCTAATCGTGCGCCTCGCCCTTCTCCAAGCCCCTAGTCCTATCTGCACCCCTCTCTGGGCCTGTCCCGCACTTCTTGCGCCCGGGACTCAGGTGGCCCATAGCCGTGCCTGGCCCCCTGACCCTTCTCAGGGTCTTATGCCCTAGTGGGCAAAATACTGCCCTCACGGGCTGGGGTCTTAACACCCCACACGCAGCACCACACCAGTGCCCCAACAGCCATGCCTCCCAGGCACTGCTTGCTGTGCCCATACAGGGCACCCAGGAACCCCCAGACTACTGGGAAACTCCCGTGAGGCCTCCTCACACCCCTACAGCCTCACCTGGTCCTCCAGTGTAATAATAACAAACTAGCAACATAAAGCTCCGAGCCAATCGGCTACAACACAAAAGAAGCTGCTCGGCTATCACCTAAACTGCACGCCACCTAGGCGCTCCCTCACCTCTCTGCCAGGGTTCTCTTCACCCCCTCTCATCATTATACAGACACTGGAGTGCTCTGGCTGCTCTGCTTAACTCTAGTCTGCTCAGCTCAGCTCTGCAGCAGCAGAGCTCCTGCTCCTCAGGCCGCCAGAGGGGCACTAACCCTGGCCTTGTCCTGTCTGATTATAAAGGCCAGGCCCTGCCCCTCTTCCAGTCAGCTGACCCGATCTGTTGCCTCAGCAACCACCAGCAGGGCTGCCCTGTTGACTGACAGCTCCGCCCGTATTACCTTTACTAGTAGCGAGCAACCTAGTGCTTGGCTACACACCTTCCCTTCCCAGGGTGGGGCCTCCTTAGGAGCGGGGCACGGAAGAGCCCCGCGACAACTACTAAATGTTTTGTTTTAAGAAAAGATGCCTGCATGCTGTATGTGGCTGTGTGAAAAAGTAAAGTCCCTCACCAAGAGATAAAACAGAAGGTAACTCTCTGATGGGGGGGACGTGGACCGAAAGGCCAGGTCCTGGAGTTCAAGCATCCAGAGGCTTACCTCTCTAGAAGTTATGAATGGACACTCTAAAATATTGTGTAAAACTGGAGGTCCAAAGTAAGTGCTTCCCTGGATAATCTGTGACATCTTGGGTGCATCTACATGTGTGTAACAGGGGGCCTACCGGGGCCGATTTCCACGTGGCCAACCCACCTGTTCTTGGGCTAATCTCCCGCCTTCTTTCCTGCCATTCCTTGGTCTTAATTGATTAATTAATAGATGTAATTAGGCAGGAAGCTGCCCATTTCCTGCCTTGCTGGTAGGAGGTGCTATCTGCAGCTCCATTCCTCCCCTACACTGCAGCCCAAGCCTCACAGATGACATCATGTTGTTTTCATATGCACCAGTCCCCCACGATGGGGCCTAGAATCCTGCTGTAGGACCCCCACCTAAGGTCCTCCCTTCAGGCGGACTCTGCCACCATCATAACAGGCCACATATCTCCCTGCCATATATCTCAGGTGCAGTCCATTCACAGGGACCTTCAGCTCACACTAGCCCCGGCCCACCTCCAGGCCAGTCAGGACACCAGGCCCCTGGCTCTTGGGCGTTGCTCTCAGTGGGCCTCTTTGCTCTTCTGACCCTCCTCATCCTGGCCCCCACCTGGACCAGTCAGGGGAAGCTCTGGCAGGTCTTGTTGTATGACCCATAATCTTATCCCAGGGTCCCCCTCTCTGGGTCCTCCTCCACAGACATGGGGAGCCGGGGTTACCTCACACCATGACTGGTGCTTCTGGGTCTCACAGGGGACTCTCACTCCCCCCACCTTGCACAGCAGGTCATGGTGCTACTACCGGTGTTATATTTGATCCAAACCCTGCCTCCCCACATTGGAGGACTTACTGGGGTCAGGACTCAGCTCTCTCTCTCTGGCTGAGCCCCCCTCTCCCTTTACAGGGCTCCACATGCTGTCCCCCTCACACTGGGGGCTCCACACTGCTCATAACACCCCCTTTACTCAGGGTCTTGGTGCTGCCCTCTACAGGTGGCCATAGCCATGCCTGGCCCCAACTCTCCTCCCCAGGGTCTCAAACCCCCACAGGGCTCAGGTGGCCTTGGTCACACCTGGCCTCCAACTCTCCTCTCAGGGTCTCAACCCCCCACAACTACCTCTCACAACCCACCCTAAGGTGAGGGCTAGGGATTAAGACACCCCAACCCACCTTTCCCTGGGTTGATCACTGGCCTGGCATTTCCTGGGGGCTCCCACACCACTGAGAGCCCCACCAAGCCACCCACTCCCAGCAGGGTGTAGTTTCTGGTTGTACCCAGGACCAGGAGCCTATCATCCCCTACAGCTCCTCCTTTACCTCCAGATGAAACTCAGCAGACTTCAGGCCAGGTGATGTTGTTGCCTACTCTCCAGCAACCAAACTGCCTTGTTTATACAGGCAGCCCTGAGCCTAAAATGGCTGCCCTCATTAGGCCCCTGGAGGCTGCCAGCTCCAGGGCCTTAAAGTGGCCCTGCCACAATGTGTAATTAATTTGAAGCAATAAACTCCAGAGCAGTTTGAACTGGAGCAAACTACTCCTGGGTACAGTGTCTACATGTGTACTCAGGACAGCAGAAATTTGAGCCAAGGTGGTACAGTTTATGCCAGGGCTGGGGGCAAAGGGGATCAGCTCTGTGTGATGGCATCAAGTAGCAGAGGGGCTCTCTGGGGCACAAGAGTCCTGAAAGTGCAGAGCTGTGTGGCTAGGCAATAATCAGGAGTCTGCCCCCCTGCTGACTGGGTGCAATTTACACCTGTGGTCAGCATCTACACATGTGTTTAATCACAGTTAATTACACTGCCATAACATAGTACTGTTGGGGACTGTACTATCTTAAGGCAGTGTTAATTAGTTTATTACAGGCTAATAGCATTGCTCATGTAGATGTTGAGACTGTACTCCACAGATAATTAGTCTACTCTTCAGTTAAGCACACATGTAGATGTGGCCCTTGTGATTAGGTTACATTGCTGGGAAGCAGGAGGGGTAGGTTCTAGATCCCCTTGTGTTGAAGGTAGCTTAGAACTGGTCTTTCATTTTTTGGATAATTTCCATGGCTATTGGGCTAAAAGGTAGCAGAGACCTCCTCCTTTAACAAATAGAATCCAAGCTTCGCTTAAGTGCCAAAAATTGTAGATATGTAACTGCCACTTAGGTACAAAAAGGTAAAATTGGATTTAGCCCTAAATTCTTCAAAGTCAGCTTCTGTAACAGGCTGGCAGCTTTTCCTTGAATCTCCCCAACTTGATATAAGGCATTGATTTTCTTAGGAAAAGTTAATAAGCTCAGCTGATTCAGGTGACCGATTATCACATCCAAATATGAAGGAGGTGACAGCAGTCCTCTAGAGAGAGAGGATGTAGGCTGTATGTTGAGTAATCTTGATGAAAGAGCCCTAGGAGAAGCTCAGCCCAGAGAGATTAAGGTCATATTCGTATTGTCTTATTGCTGATACCTTTGTTCAAGATGCCATAGCTCCAGAAAGAGGGTCAGTTTTTTCCCCATGTTGTATATGAACTGGGAAGGATAGCTAATTAGTAAAATGCTTGGCCAGAGATCTTTCAGTATGTGGTGTCATTGAAATAAAACAATTTTCAAAATAATACTTCTAAATGAAATAATCCTTGTTGACACATTGAACATGCAATTGTATGCACATTCAGAAGAGGAATAGTTTCCTAAGCTTGATAAAGCTTTTTAATATTAGTGTGAAATTTATGTCATTTGTCTTACACTGTGTGAACTTAATAAAAATGATGCAAGTGGATGAAGCTTCTTTGGGATACAGCTGTATGGAAAATGGCCATAAAGATGAGATTATTCAAAAGATTTAGTACCTAGAGTAGGGTTAGCACAGCAGATGCATATTGGGTTCTACACACTTTAGAAAATCTATCCCTAACATACAAAATATTAGCAGCACTGGTTCAGGAAACTGACAACAGAAACTTAACGAGTCCTTGTGTCTTTAAGTCATGTATTTTCACTTCTATTTGCTGACAATCAAAAATTAACTTGGATAGCTTTTGGCTTACCTGTGTGATTATGAGCTTGGGAATCGTGCAACTTAGGGATGGAAATGATATCATAGTTCCCATGTAGGATAATAGTGTTCTAAGGAGATGATACAACACTACCCACTAGTGTGTATTTTCTCTCTGTCCTGTTTGGATTTATACATCCCAAGCAATAGTGTTTCCATGTGCTAGATTGAGATATTTCCTTATTCATATAATTGGGATGAAGATACCTACCTCATAAAAGCCACCATACAATTGGCCCAGCTTCATATTTTTTTGAATAGCAGCAATATGGAATCCTGCTCTGCTGCTGGGCACAGTGGGCGCATCTACACATGCAATTAATCCACATTAATTTACTGTGAGCCAAACTGCTGAGCAGTAAACTACTTCTGGGCACAGTGTTTACACATGCTTCTGGGTCAGGAGTGAATTGAGACCAGGTGGAGCCATTTAGGCTCCTGCCCTGCTCTGCCTCCCTCCCACAGCACCCGGGGAGAGCTCCAGGCTTCAAGGGCGGCTGCCCAGGTGCCAGCACAGCTCTTTAAAAAGCTGCGCTATGCTTAGTTCCTGGACCACACACTTCTCTGGCTCCTGATGGCACAGACCTCCAAGATCTCCCATGAGCCTGTGCCCAGCATGTTATGGATACTTTTCACGTTCCCCCTGGCAGTAATGACCAGTGCCATGGCCTTCTGCTTGCCACTGTCCTAGCTGTGTTCCACACCCGTGGTGGGCCTCAACCCCATATGCCCCACGCTGCCACTCTTCCCTGTGTCTGGACCCATGACTCAGCCTGTGCCCCACTGCCCCAGGCCATCAGTTATCAGCCCCGGAGCCACCTTCTGGACCCTGTGTTACCAGATTTGCCCATCGCTTTGGGGTGTGCTCATTTATTAGTGAAACGTTTCTAGGGTCTTGGTAATTCTATCAATGTGCTGCTTGTGTTACTGATGTTTCTATATGGAGCTGTATCTCTCCCTTCTGCCAGTCCTCATCCCCAGTGGAGCTATCTTGCAGGACTCAGTTTCAATGGGGCTGGGTTCCTCCAGTCACCAAATCAGTCATACACACAAACACACACAGATTAACGTGACACACCTGTCCCGGCTGGGTTGATCATCACCTTCATATGTCAGGAATCAGACCATTAAGGTAACAGTAAAATGCAGTCAGACACAAGCACACAGATGAACAGAATACCTTTGAATAAGTTCGGGTGTCCAGCTGACACCCTCATGGGCCAGCATTCAGTTCATAAGGGCACATCTGAGCCAAACTGGGTCAATCAGCCTGTACAAGCTTCTCCCCTTATATGTTTCAAACTCAGCATGTCCCAATCTTTTGCCTATCTGTCCTAGTAGTGGTAGCCTCTTGATAAGCAGACCCCACAGTATTTCTGAGCTTCACAGGGATATTTAGCTTAGGTAAAAGAATCGTTGCTGCAGAGCAAGTGGGGAAGGAAAGTAGAGAAGGAAACATATACCCAGTTATTACCAGTTTAACTATAAAAATTATTTATTGCTGAGTATATGAAATATATATGATGGTACTAGTAGTAATAGACATGCAAAGGACAACAAACACAAACAATTACAATACTACCCTGGTTTCACTAAGTATTTTGGAAACTTAGCTCAAGCTTAACTAATACAATTCAGGCTCAGAAATCTATGCCTAGAGAGAAGTGAAAGAGAGAGAGTGCGAGAGCTGGGATCTCACCAGTCCAAGGCACTCAAGTTCCAATGCTGACAAATACAGTTCTTAGCATGATCTTTGAAGGGCCTTCAATGGGACACACATCTCTATCATCTGCTAAATCTGGGCACACCTCCTACAGCCAATGGGGCTTCCACTCCATTGTGCTGCAGGCCATGGTGGACCATCAGGGGACCTTCACCAACATCTGCACTTGCTGCACCTGATTTTCTGGAACTCTGCCCTGCCAGCCTTGGTGGAGAGTGGCTGCTTGGTGCCAGGAGTCCTGGACCTGCAACTGGGTGACATAAGCATCCCATCCTTCCTTATTGGGGACCCCAAGTACCCACTCTCACTATGTATTGTGCACCCCTACACTCACCACCTCAACCCACTCCAGGAACAGTTCAACCAGCATCTGGGCCAGAGCCCCATGCTCACTGAGTGCACCTTCAGGCACCTCAAGGGACGCCAGCACATCCTTACTGTTCAAGTTTGCTGAAGCCAATGTCCCCTGGGTCATCACAGCCTGCATGCTGTACAACATCTGTGAAACCCACAGGGAGCTCTTCCACAAAGCCTAGGTGGAGGAGGCAAGGCATGTGCTGCAGTGGTGGTGCCAATACCCACCTCTCCACTGAGGTCCTGGGCAAGCCACGCATCCAGTAGGGACCCCAGACCTACAGGGCAAACCCAAGACCATGCACACTGAGGATGCTTTGCAACACACCCCAACCTTTCTTTACATCCCCAACACAAAAACAGATCCACCCTCCTTCACAGCATCAGATTCCCTCCCTCCCCCCCTCCCCAACAACAGACTCCCCTAACCCCAGCCAGTAAAGCACCCTTTACCCCATTAAACTATTTACAAGTGTATTTTTCCAAGTGTCAGAAGAAGAACAGTGAAAGGAAGGTGATTATGGCATGGACCTTGGAGGGAGGTGGCCAGCACCCCAGCCTCTGCTGACACCACCTCAGGTCTGGATACCAACAGTGAACCTGGAAGGCCAGGAGCAGGTCCAGGGGCTAGGGCAGGTGCTGTCCAGCCTGCTCATCCAACTCCCCCTCTTCCATGGGACCAGAGCCAAGAGGGCCTGCATGGGGAGCTAGCCCTGCCATGGCCATCTCCTGCTTAGGCTCCATATGATCTTAGGGGCTGCATGGAGGTGGGACAAGCTGTGGGTGCTGAGTGAGGCATGGGGCCTGACCACCAATGGGCCAGGATCTAAAGCAGGGGCTTGGAGCCCTGGCAGCTTCAGGCAGAACTGCATCTCCTCCCACACCCACTGTGGGGCTTGATGCAGGTCCATGGGTGGCTGCTAGGGGCAGCCAGAGCCAAGACTGAGGCTGGAGCCAGGGTTTGGATTTCAGGTGGCACAAAAGAGACTGCCAGGGTCAGCACCATGTTGAAGTCACACTGGTCTTCCTCAGTGGCCTCCACCACCCATTGCACAAGGGCTTTCTGCTCCTCCTGGGCATCCTCCTGCCTTTCCAGGAGGGTGAGGTATCTCTGCAGGAGGGCAAGATACACATTGTTTATCTCATGGACCTCATGGTGCCAGGTGTGAGTCTCCTCAAGCTGCTCCTAGGAAATGGTGACCAGCCACTTGAGGAAAGCTGTCTGATTATGCTGGTGCTGAAAGAGCTGGTACATGCAGAGTGTATGTGCCAAGCATGGCAGCGCTGGCAGCTGGTGGCTACACATCTGCTGATGGCTAGAATATGGTAGTTAGAGGTTTGCTTTTGGGAATTGGCTTGTAAATAAAGTAGATATTTATTAGAACAATGGTTCATGGGAATGGCAAGGGTTAATTGATTTCTAAGAGCCTATTTGTGACAAAGTTTCCCTCAAGGCTCACTGTGTCTGACACAGGCAAGCAGTAAGCAGACATACAGGCTGGAAAATTGAAGTCAGATACTACACTATTCCATAACAGAGATAAGGGACTCTGCCACATTGGCCAGGTCACAGTGCCCAAATGCACAGCCCTTGGGATTTACAGTTTTGGGAAACAGACCAAATTAGTAGGCCCAGTAAATAACCAAATTAGGATGTGTGCATGTGATAAGTTTGTGAAACAAAGAAATATGCTGACAGGACATAACATGGACAGTAGAAAAAAAAATCAAAGGGAAACCAATCAACCATGCCCTGAGATGAACAGTCATATGGGGAGGAAAAGGATACAAAAAGAGGAATTTCAGAGCAGGAAAGGGTCCCCGAGAGGGGAATGAAAGGCCACTATGGACAGAGACCATACCACCAGTCCATCTCACATACCCGACTGGACAAGGGTGAGCCTTGGCCTTCAATCTCCAGGCTGATATTCAAGAGAGAACCTCAGGGTGAAGCTTGCATACTGGCTAAATGTACCTTCCCCTTGTGACAGCTCTAGAACTGCTAGATATAGAATTGTTTGCATTATTCTTATCTGCTATCACTGTGTATCAATAAAATCTGCCTATCTGGGTCATAAATCCAGTGTCAACACCATCAGCTTGATCTTCAGAGCAAGAACAGATAGGATCCCGGCCAGAGTATGCAACATTTTAGAGATAATGCACACTGTACAGAGGAATTGTGTACTGCTCACTCTCAGTTCAGGGATTGTGTATGCACAGGTGCCCAGGGACTATGGTAAGTTCCCTGGGTGAGCTCTTCCACAGGTGGCCTCTGGCTGAGCCTTCCCTCCCTGTTTTCACAGTGGGGGCAGGTGGCCTTCTTACAACCTGCTGCAGGCAGCCCGCCTTCCACATACCATAGCCATGGCTGGCCCCTGCTGGCAGCTGCCATGGTAACTCTGGAGCAACCCCCCTGTCTTCTCCTGCCTACAGGCCAGACACTTCATTCCAATGCTGCTAGGCCCACAGTACCCAGGTTCTGGGGGTGAAGGGCTCATGCCTGGATGAGACACAGACTTGGTGATGCCTTACCCCTTCTCCCAGCAGGCCTTTCCAGAAAGGCACCTTGGGGCACAGCTGCTGCCACATGTGGGCTGTGCCCCAAGTGTACCCCTGGCTAGCCACCCAGGCATGCTGCAACACGCTGTTTGAATGCTCCTGACAGCTTCCCAAACCACTATGCTCTGCTGCTGTTCATCATGATGGTTCCCCAGGCACAGCTGAGAACCTGGTGTGGGGCCCTGAGCTCTGAGGGTGCTCTGGGCAAGCCTGCACTTCCCTGTAACATGTGCTACCATCTGGAGGGGTATCTGTGCCTCTGCTATGAGTGTCTGACCCCTAGGAGATTGCTGCTGCCATCAATGAGCTTCTCTACATGTGATGGACTGCTGGCTGCATAGCTAGGAGCCTGTTAGGTGCTCTATAAAGTCCTGAACTGTCTTCTACCTTCCTGCGTGCTAGAAGGGGGAGACTCCAGAGGAGTCAGAAAGTGGAAGTGAGGGGAGCTCCACACCCTCTCCTCAGCCCCAGATACAGGGCTCCTGGCTCCAGGTATGCAGCCTGGAGGCAGTCAGAGAAGCTGACATAGGCATGGTTGGCAATGGCACCTCCTCCCCCTCAATGCCCCAGCCCTCCTTCCAGTGCATGGCTGACTGGGAGGATCTGGCAGCAACTCCCAGCAGTGTCCCTGGCAGGGACAATGTCCCTAGACATGAAGAGGAGGTCCACCTGTCCAATACAACCCAGAGTGCCAGGGCACGGTGCCTGGCTGCCCCGGGAAGTGGCCCCCTCCAGTGATGAGCTGGAGCTGCTGTGTGCAGGGGCCATCCCCACCTTGTCCCCATCATCACTGGGCTACTGCCAGAGTAACCAGGGCAGGTGGTGGCCCAGGCTGCCTGAGCTGCTAGGTGAAGCTGAGGGCAGGGAATGAGCTGAGACCTGGTTCAGGAGCTCTAAGGTGCCCTTCCCTGGAGAGTCCTCCCTGGCTTAGGTTCTGGCAGCCTGCCCATGCTGCAAAACATGTGCCAGGCCTCACCAGGGTCCATGGGCATCAGGATGCAGCCCAGCTTCCACAGAAAGGATATGGACCTGCAGGCAGCCCCAGACCACCTGTTGTGGTCCCAGGCATGGACCCACTGCATCCTCAGGGCTTTGGCCTTAACCTGGCACTGCTGGCAGGACCACAGCTCATGTATCCACTGGGCCATGACTGCATAAATATGAGTGCTGGACCTTGTCACCTGGCCAAACATTGTCTCTTCATGGCTCCAGTTGGGTCCCTGGCCCAGTGTGTCAGGCTGACATGGTGGCAGCTGGCAGGGATCTCAGGGGATCATATCTGGTCTCCGAGTGTTGTTGTTAAAAACAGGTGCCCTCTGTGGTGGGCATAATGCCCAAGAGGCAGACTGAGGCTGGCAGGGACCTCAGTGGGCCAGTCATGGAGTCCAGGTGGCAGGTTCAGATGCAGGTATCCACAATGGTGAGGCACAGTGTCCAAGGGGCAGGCCTGTACTGGCAGGGGCCCCAGAGAGGAAGCCCCAGGCTCCATCTGGCAGCATCAAGAGGCAGCTGGTAGCAGGTGTCCGTAGCAGTGGGGCATGGTACATGGGTGGGGGGTGGGCAGGCCCAGGCTAGCAGGAGCCTCAGTGGGTCAGTCCCAGGATCCAACTGGCAGTGTTGGGCATCAGCTGGAAGCAGACACCCACACTAGTAGGGCATGGTACCTGGGGGGAAGGCTTAAGCTGGCAGAGGTCTTTCTGGGTCAGCCATGGGGTCCAGGTACTGGTATTGAATGGCATGTGCCTTCAGTGGTGGCACACGCTACCTGGGGTGCAGGCTTGGGTTGGCAGAGGCAGCCGAGGAGCTGCCTACACCACATGACTCCAGAAGCTGGTGAGCCACATGGCAGCAAGCAGGTAGGAGTCTGTTGTCTTGCTTGCTCGGCTGACCAGGAGCAATTTACACCTGTGTCACCATCTCCACATGTGCTTAAGTGCAGTAATTTACTGTGCTGTTGGATAGAACTTGTGTCTGATGGGACTATTCAACAGCTCAGTACATTAGTCTACACTGGCCTAATTGCTGTGCAGTAAAGTGCACATGTAGACACACCCAGTCTGCCTCTTCTGTGGCTAAATATAAGCCAGTCGCCATGACTGCCATCCAGTTCTTTTCAGTAGTGATAAACCCACTGCTATATACAGGATAATCTCTGGATGCAACAGTGATGGTCACACTGATGAGAGTTTGGGGCCTAGATTGTGTTCAAACAACTGGAAATGTCACATTCTTTTAGTCAGCCAGATGTCTTGAGGTTGACAATTGTTCCCAAAGACAGACTTGCCTGTGTTTTTTCTGAACTTCACTAAATATTTGAATTTAGGTGTAGTTTTGAGTTTTGTTTTTATTTAATCTAAATCAATGTCCTGTCTCATCATGTTTCACTTTCAGTTGGAGCATAAAGGTGTTGATGGAATATCCTGGAAAAACAAGGTCTTTTGCCCTAAGATCTCACTGCTGGAGAATTTGCTTGTTTGTGTCTGGCCCCCAGCCTCAGAGCCACTTTTTAGTAGCAATTCAAACTATAGCCCTTAAAGGGGTGAATGGGGAAGGATTATTCTTTGATGCCTACAATATTCACCAGCCTGCAATATTCTTGGCACAAAGAGCAGGACATGTATTGTAAGTCTAGCTGGCCTTAACTTCAGAGTAAGGACAACAGAGAAAGAGCAAATGTAAACTCACCAGAGTGAGCACATGCTTTGGATCCCACTAGCATTCTGATCTTACAAAATGACAACTGGCAATGCATCCCCAGATGGATGGGGGCATAGATGCAGCATATCTAAAAACAGAATGCAAGGGCAATCTTCCAGTTGCATAGATATGTATATCACAGTGACAAAGTGGTTGCACTGAGTTGGTTAAACTACATCCTTTAAAAAGGGTAGGTTTTGAAATACACCAGAAGGAGATGAGACATCAGCTTGAGTTTGACAAACTGGGAAATGTCATGCAGAAGACATCTATAGCAATGGATCCTCATTAAGGCTATAAACTTTACTAGAGTAGGCGAGATAAAGTTCAAAGCTAAGAAAAAATAAACAATGCTTTCCTTGATGAGAGAATAAAGCTACAGTAATTTATATCCATGGTCTGTTCCGTTGACATTGCTTAAACTTTAGTAGTGTTGTCCATTTATTGTTCAGAGTTCCAGACACTGATTCTAGTGTTGTAGTTTTGTCTCCATTTGCCTTACCTTTGATTTACAATAGGGAACTCCATTGGAAGTGGAACTGGGAACTCCATGCTCAAATACACATTCTTATTGTATGGACCAGTACACATTAATAAGCTTTCAAATACCTGTATTTATTCAGATAAACTTGCCTCCTTTCCCAAAAAATTCTCCGTCTCTCTGTTCTCATATGTCTTAGGAGCCTGTAGTGGCCTTCACTAGAGCCTTGCATGTCCTATCTTGCTCAATCTCCTTCTACCTTGTCACCTCTTAGCATGCCTATACCTTCCAAAACATTTTTTATGTTGTCTTCCCATTGTTGCCTTGGTCTACCTTAAGGGATGATAGCCTCCATCTCAGCTTCCAAAAATTTGCCTCACACAACTTTTGTCATTGGTTCTTATGATATGCCCTGCCCATTTCAATCTCTATGCTCTTTTTGGCTCAAGACATCAGGTCTTTTGGAAAGGTCCACAAGCTCTTGATTATGCCTGCTCCTCCATTTTCTTGTCATAAGAAATATTTTTCTTAACATTTTGTTTTCAAACACTTGAAGTCTTTTTCCATGTGCCTTTGTCAGCATTCAGGATTCACATTTGTATAAAAGGATAGGTTGAAATATGGTACTACAAAGCTGGATTTTAAATTTCTTGAGATTTTCCTTGATGCCATTATTTTATCCAAGATCAGCAGGCATATATTAGCATTGTCAATGCTTGCCTTGATTTCTTCAGATATTTGATTTCTATTTCTTCTCCTACTAGGCAAATATTGTCTGCATATGCAGACAACTGGTGCAGTCCATTCAGCTGCATGCCTTTTCCTTCTTTTTCAATGGCTCTTATGATCTTCTCCAGCAACAAATTGAAAACCATCAGTTACAGTGCATCCCCTTTATTGAGCCCACTGTTGAATTCTCCTAGGTCTGATAGCATTCTCTCAATTCTCACTTAGCTCCTTGATCCTTCAGTGCACATCTTAGTAGGGTGTACCAGTTTCTCCCAAAAGATTAGCTGTCCAAAATTGGGGTGCATGTTTAAATAAGGAAACACACTTCTTTACTGGAAGAGAGGTATGTGGATGCCAGAATGGCTTCTGAGAGATATGTCCCCTTCTTGGGGGCAGACACAAGGGGCAGAGTTCAGTTCTCAGTATCACCCAACCTCTTCTTGCAGCTCCAAAGCTAAAGGTTTAACCCTGTCATACCTATTGTCTTTTGGCTGAGCAACTTTGGAGCTTCAAGGAGAGGGTGAGTGAGGCTGAGAACTGGACTCCACCCCTCCTGCATGCAACCAGGAGAATTCAGCCATGGTGAGCCTATGCTGTGGCAGGAAAGACTCTGGAAAAATAGTTTTCTTCATTCTTCCTTCCCAAAACAAGGTGCATGTATTATTTGAGATCATGTGGGGAAATATGGTACCTTGGGAAACAATGGAACAGCTAGTTAAAAGCAGGGACTAGGGTATACTTTTCTTTGTAGAGAAACACTAGAAGAGCTCAGTACCTAGCAATTAATCAATTAGGGAAGGAGTGGAATTGGTCAAAGAAGAAAGGCCTGATTTGCAGATATTTTGGTATCAAATTCACTTCCACATGTAGAGTCAATTTTACCATTTAATTGAATGGGAACTCTCAGTACAGTGTTGCAGTTAAGAGGACTAATGCAATTCTTGGGTGTTTAGGCAAGGGAATAATGTATTAAAAAACCCAGTTGTATTATCTCTGTATATATTTGGTGAGACAACTTCATCCAGTTCTAGGCCCAGATTCTATTACCTCTCAATCCATTGCTGTATAGTGGTAAGTGCCACTTATACTGCTAGGACCCTAACTACAAGTATAATTTCCTTTCTTCCAGAAATGAATTGAACTAGCATGGATAAACTAAATATGCAGCCACATGTATGTACGTAAATTTGGCATGGGTCTATTGAATACGCTTATTGGATCTGTGCCATGTCTCCAATGTGTACTTGCCTTACAACCCCAGAATGGTTCCATTACATGCATGGGGAGTGCATAGACTACAAAATGTGATTGTGCTCACAGCATGACTAGCAGGATTTTGCCACTGGCTCTAGATGTGGCTGCTGAACTGTTTAGCAGTCTCACTATACTTAAAGTCCATAAAAGGGAACTTGGGAACTATGGCTAGCTAGAAGAACATCAGGCAGTTAGGAAGGTACAGTGCAGCCTGGCAGCACCGAGAAAGACTTCTGAAGGGACTCCAGGGACATTGGTTGCAGTTAGGATCAGGGCACACAGCTTAGCTGTAGGACTAGGGGTTACATACAGGATCTGAGGGGACTAGAGGGGGATTTAGGGAGAAGCAGGGCCAGTCTAGGGACAGACTGGGTAGGTATCCAAGCAGCAGTAACAGGATGCATTTAGGTACACAGGACTGGGAGGCTGGCAGGGAACCACAAGCATGGCTGTGGGAAGATGGGCACAGGAAGTGTGGTAGAAGTCTTGAGGGAATACTGTGTGGGAAGTAACTGAAAACTGGTGACCCCAGGAGCAAGAACCCCAGAGATATGCCTGCTAGGTGTCATGACAACACACAGAAGAATCATCATTTAATAGTTCTCTGGCCCTGAGCACCCTCTTTTGTGTAAATTGGTGCTATGTGTCCTGGCATCCTGTGCGGGGTTGTGCCATTACAACTTTTTAGCAACGAAGTAGGTTTGTGTCAGTGTGAGACCTTGCCTTTCCCCATGCTCTGTGGTTGTTCCCTGACATGTAGTGACCCCTCTCCCTCCTTCCACCCAGAACTTACCTGTGTAATGGGCAGACTTCCAGGATGTGACTGCCTGTCAACAGCCCTTACTGTGTGAGTGGCTGCTGCTTCAGGTCTGCTTGCATCCCCTGACTCCCCCAGAGCCAGATTGCTGTGTCAGCAGGGGGTGCCCCTACAGAATTCCATCCGGGGGCACAAATTGGTCACTCAGCGATGTGTCCTCTGTTAGGACAGATTATCCCTCTAGTTCCAGGTCATGCACCAGCTGAGGAATTGTAGCTCTGCCTCTGCTCCCCTGAAAGGAGATTTTCTTTTTCCACTCCTGGAAGTAAGTCTCCACAAGCTTCCCAAAATGAATATATCACAGGGCAGCCACTGGCCATAAAGAAAAGATCATCTTTGATGTGCTCTGGGATGAGAAGGAGGGGGCCTGCGACAAAATGCAGGGCAGAGGGGTTCTGCAGTCATGCTGTGCTTGCAGAGAAGAGATGGAAAGATTATGCATAGTGGCTAGTGAGGTGGGGCAGCATTCCCCACTCTAGCCCCAGCATCTGCCCTGATTCACCCCCACCCTGTGAGCAGCCACATTCAGAGCTGGTTCCTGCACAGTGGAGCACTCCTGTCACCTAGGAGACAGAGGCAGGCACTTGAAATCTCATCATTCTTTTAGTGGTGTGGAAGTACTGTCCAGTACCGGCAGCTTGTAAAAGACTTACCTCCTCCACCTCAAGGATATAAGTGCCATCATGTGTCCTTGTGCTGCATACTGGACTACTATCCTTGAACAGCTTGCTCACAGGTGGAGGGTGATGCTCATGAGAGAGTGCATTTGTCTGAAAGAGCAGCTCTGCGTGAGGGGACATGAGCTTCCCCCTGTCAGGAATCCTCCCCTCCGCAGCTGCTATGCAGCTTCAGTCTGAGACTTCTTACCTCTCCATCTGTGGTGGGGAGGAAGCAGGGAGGGGGTGAATAGTGGGTCCCCATTTCAGGAAGGGCCCATGGGGGGGGGAGGGGGGCTATGGCGCCTCCAGGTTGATCCTGCCATACTCCAGCTCCTGTGTGCACCTCTTATAATATCACTTGGCAAGCCATGAGAGAAGTGTTTTATAGTGATGAGACACTGTCCCCAAATCCTGACATAATCGTACTGATGACGTCCTTACCCAAATTTAACCTACTCAGTCAGGTCCTAGTTTGCTACCAAAATCTATTAGCACTTCTAGCACTGATCAGGCATCAATCATATCCCCACAGGACCTTCCCATGTCTTATCCCTTAGAGACAGTATTTGTGGCCTCCATCCACCCCCATAGCCACATCCACACCTTGCAGGTATCACTCAGTCACAAATTTCATAGGATTCCCCATCCCTGTCCTCACTCTCTGCCCTTCAGACCTAACCTATTTGTTTGAACTGAAGCCTTGGCCACTTTTTTTCTCACTAAGGCCCTCAGCACAGGAACAGTGTGCCAGGCTTTGGCACCCCAGCCGCAACCCATCTTCATCTCTACCCTGTGCAGGGCTCAAAACACAGAATGCCCCCTGACACCCCACCGTGTGGTCTCCAAACCTCCCCCGTAGCCAGTATCCAGTCCTCCAGTTAGACATAAAATAAGACACAAGCAAATTGCTTCCAAAAAAAAAATTAAACCCCACTCTGGGTTACTATCCCTCAGATCTTCATACACCTCTCCCAGTTATCTTCTTCTAGCCCTCTGGAGTACCTTAGGTGCTTGGTGCTTTGTACCCTGCAGCCTTTCTCCCCAGGAGCTCCTTTTCCTGCACATTGCAGGGATAGACTACCTATTTCAGCTCAGGAGCTGACCTTCAGGTCACATGGCGCTTGCACCATGCACTGGTGCATTCTCTTAGTCCACATAAAGCCCCTGCTCCTCCTGTTACCTGGCTGCTGAGTCTTAAGTTGTTGCAAGGAAGTTTAGAGTAGTAAAGCACTGGAATAGGCTACCCAGAGAGGTTATAGAATTTCTATTGTTAGAGGTTTTTAAGACCTGGGTAGACAAAGCCTTGTCTGGGGTGATATATTTATATATATCGTGTGTGTGCATGCATGCATGCATATATATTTGATATACATTTGGTCTTTCTTTGAGAAGGGGGTTGGACTAGATCGGGGGTCAGCAACCCCAGGCACATGTGCCATTTTGCTCAGCACACCACCACCAGCCCGGGCTCTAGGCAGCTGCTGCCAGCCACCGAGCCTGGGCTGCTCCCAGCAGGCAGCTGGGAGGCTGCAAGCCCTGCTGCAAGCAGCTGGGGCACCATGGCTGGCAGCAGCTATCCCACAGCCTGGGCCAGCTGAAGCCAGGAGGCTGCAAACAGCTGCTGCCTCCCCACCCCAGCCCTGGCCCTGTCCCTGCCAGGCACAGTGTCAGCACCTGCTGCCTTCCCAGTGCCCCAGGGCCAAGAAATAGCAAGGGCCAGGGCAAGATGGCACTAACTTTTTGCAACCTCCAGGCTGCAGCCTGCCCAGGTGCTGGGTAGCTGCTGATAGCCATGGAGCCCAGGCTGCTCCCAGCAGGCAGCTGGGAGGATGCAAGCTCTGCTGCAAGCAGCCAAGGATCTATGGCTGGCAGCAGCTACCCAGAGCCTGGGCCAGTTGTAGTTTCATAGTTTCATAGTTTGTAAGGTCGGAAGAGACCTGAACAGGTCATCGAGTCCGACCCCCTGCCATGGCAGGAAAGAGTACTGGGAGGCACACAAAAGCTGACTACCACTCTGAGCTCCCCACTGCCCTGGCCACACTTTCTCTGCAGGTGGAGGCAGCAGCAAGGGGCAGAACCCTGTGCTGTTGCCTGGGCTACCCCTGTGCACACAGGGGCAGTGTGACCAGGGCAGTGCATAGCTTGCAGCAGCAGGCAGCTTCCCTGTGCAGCCCCTCTGTGTGCTGCCACTCTGGGTCACACACTGCACTTCAGAGGGCCCAGGAGAGGGCAGCAGGGCCAGGAGCACAGTGTGTGTGACCCGGAGCAGCAGCATACAGAGGGGCCACGCAGGAAAGCTGCCTGCTGCTGCAAGCTCCGTGCTCCCCTGGTCACACTTCCCCTGTGTGCATGGGGGCAGCGTGGACAGCAGCACAGGGTTGTGCCCCTCACTGCTGCCCCTGCCTGCAGGGGAAGTGTGGCCATACTGAGGTACCGTGGGTTAGGATACAAGGGAGTTGGGGGGAAAGGGACTTGTTAGTGGGGGTCTACTATAAACTGCACACCAGGGGGATGAGCTAGACCTGGAATTCTCCAGGCAGGTCTCATAGGCTGTATGGTCAAGAGATACGGTTGTCATGGGTAACCTAAACTACCCTGAGATCTACTGGGAGGAACAGTCAACCAGAACTAACCACTCATGTAGGTTCTTAACCTACACACAGGACCTCCACCTAATGCAGGAGATATGCAATCCCACTAGGGGAAACGCCTTGCTGGACTTTGTGCTGGTTATGGGGGATGACCTGGTGGGGGATCTGCAGGTATAAGGTAGCCTAGGGGACAGTGACCATCAATTGACTGAATTCACTGTCTGGTGAAGGATGGGAAAAGTAACCAGCAGTGCAGAAGTGCTAAACTTCAGAAAGGCTGACTTCTGTGTGCTTAGGAGATTAGTTAGTGCGGCATTAAAGCTCAAGAGCATTGACAAAATGGGGGTCCAGGAAGGGTGGTCGTTCCTCAAGGAAGAGATCCTTTGGGGGCAGGAGGCAATCCCACTGTGTAGAAAAGAGGCCAAGAAGCCCTTTTGGCTAAACAGGGAAATCCAGAAAAGCCTAGGGGCAAAAAAAAATAGGGGCATACAGGTTGTGAAAGCAGGAGGTAGTTACCAAGGAGGAGTATATCTCCTTGGCTCACACTTGCAAGAAATCAGTTAGGAAGGATAAAGCAGCATTAGAACTTAAGCTAGTGACAAAAATTAAGGACAACAAAAAGTCCTTCAGGTATATAGGGAGCAAAATGAAGGAACAGGGCAGCATAGGACCCTTACAGAATAGACTAGGGCAGTTGGTGACAGATAGGAGGGATAAAGCAGAGCTCTTCAATGAGTTTTTTGCCTCTGTATTCTTGAACATAGATCTAGACAAATCTCTCAAATGCATTACTGACAAGCAGGAGGAACACCAGCCCACCAGCTGTCAGTGCCAGCCTAGTAAAGAGACACTTGGAGGGGCTGGATGCATTTAGATCAGTGGGACCAGATGCGCTCCATCCAGGGGTGCTGAAAGAATTAGTCAATGTCACAGCAGAGCCACTGTCATGACTGTTTGAGCACTCATGGTGCTCAGGTGAGGTCCCAGAGGACTGGAAAAGGGCCAATATAGTCCCTATTTTCAAGAAGGGGAGGAAGGAGGATCTGGGTAACTATAAACTGGTTAGTCTCACCTCTATCCTTGGGAAAATGCTTGAAAAAATTATCAAGGATCACATTTGCAGGACTTCAGCGGGTAATATAATGCTGAAAGGCAACCAGCACGGGTTCATGGCAGATAGATCCTGCCTGACTAACCTTGTTTCTTTCTATGATTAGATCACTAAATGCTTAGATGCAGGAGTTGAGGTAGATGTCATCTACTTGGACTTTAAGAAGGCCTTCAACATGGTATCCCATCCTATTCTCATAAATTAAATGGCTGTGCCATAGACAGTTACACAGTCATTTGGGTGGCAAATTGATGTAAAGAGCATACCCAGAAAGTGGTGGTAGATCAGTCGGTATTGCCCTGGAAAGATATGGGCAGTAGGGTCCCCCAAGGCTTGGTTACTATCTGCATCAGCGACTTGAATAACATCGCTAATCTGGGATAATGGAGACCTGGTGGTATTCCACCCATGACTGGACCATGGGTATAGATGGCTATACCCTGTACAGGAGGGATCACGTGGATAAAAGGGGTTGGGGCATAGCTCTCTATGTCAAGGAAAGATACGCGTCCCTGCAGGCTGACATTGACACCCACAGTGGATAACTTGAGACCCTCTGGCTTAAAATCCATGGGG
>NW_017729001.1:8086416-8087080 GCF_001723915.1 Gavialis gangeticus
AAGACCTTGACCAGGAGTTCATCAGGGAATTGGCTGAGGCCACACAATCCCAGTGTACGGTTGGGATAATCGAGACATTAACTACCAGATATTAACTACCAGATAATGGAGACATTAACTACCAGACATCTCATGGGAGGAGTAATCAGCCAAATACGAGTGGTCGCAAATCTTTCTCTCATGTGTGGATGACCTCTATCTAACGCAGGAAGTCTACGGGGTGACAAGAGGTAAAGCACTGCTCTGCCTCATACTGGCAACCAGGGATGACCTAATCAACATAACAATAGAAGGGAAGCTGGGTGACAGTGATCATGAACTGATCACCTTCACCATCTGCCATAAAGCTGGCAAGTCAGTCACTAATACAGAAGTCCTCAACTTCAGAAAAGCTGACTTTGACAAGCTAAGGAGACGTGTCAGAGAGGCCCTAAAAGGCCACAACACAATGGAGAGGGGAGTTCAGGACGAGTGGTGACAAGGGAGCAATCCTGGATGTGTAAGCAAAGTCCATCCCATCTCAGAGGAAAGGCAGCAAAAGGGCACAGTAGCCCCCTTGGCTCTCCAGGGAACTGGAGGACCTCCTGCATCTTAAAAGGAAGACCTACAAAGGAAGGAGGACTGGAACCACCACCAAGGAGGAATACTCTGCTTTAGTCCGGAC
>NW_017729001.1:8087855-8095950 GCF_001723915.1 Gavialis gangeticus
TGGCTTGCATCCATAGATGCTTCTCAAGCAGATCCTGGGACGTCATTCTCTCACTGTACTTGGCCTTGGTGAGGCCACAGCTGGAGTACTGCATCCAGTTTTGGGCTCCACAATTCAAAAGGGATGTGGACAAGCTTGAAAGGGTGCAGAGGAGAGCCATGCACATGATCAGAGGTCAGGAAAACAGACCTTATGATGACAGGCTGAGAGCAATGGGGATATTCAACCTGGAAAAGTGCAGGCTCAGGGGTGATCTGGTGGCCACCTGTAAGTTTACCAGGGGTGCTCATCAGGATCTGGGGGAATGTCTGTTCACCAGAGCCCCCCAAGGGATGACAAGACTGAACAGTCACAAGCTCCACTGTGACTGATTCAGGCTGGACATACGAAAAAACTTCACTGTCCAAGCCCCCAAGGTTTGGAATAGACTACCGCTGGAGGCAGTTCAAGCACCCACTTTGAACGCCTTCAAGACACATTTGGATGCTTATCTTGCTGGGATCCTGTGGTCCCTGCTGACTTTCTGCCCCTGCGGCAGGGGGCTGGACTCGACGATCCTTCAGGGTCTCTTCCAGCCCAAATGTCTATGAATCTATGAGTCTATGAATAAGGGCACGGAAAACACTCTGTCCAAATTCACAGATGACACCAAACTATGGGGCAAAGTAAATACAGTGATGGGAAGAAACTGAATCTAGGCAGACCTGGACACATTAGAGAAGTGGGCAGAGAACAAAAGGATGCAGTTCAACAAGGACAACTGCAAGGTGCTTCACCTAGGGAGAGGAAATTACCAGCACACCTATAGGCTGGGGGATGACTTGCTTAGCAGCACAGCAGCAGAAAGAGATCTCGGAGTCGTTGTCGACTCCAAGGTGAATATGAGTCATCAATGTGATTACGTAATTAGCAGCACTGGTCAGGCCGCAGCTGGAGTACTGCATCTAATTCTGGGTGCCGCAATTCAAGAGGAATGTGGACAACCTTGAGAGGGTCTAGAGGAAGGCCACTCATATGGTTAGAGTCCTGCAAGGAAAGCCCTATGAGGAAAGGCTGAGGGACCTGGACCTTTTCAGCCTCCGCAACAGAAAGAGAAGGCTGAGGGGAGATCTTGTGGCAGTATACAAATTCACTTGGGTTCAGGGGGAGCGGGGATCAGCAAGAAATATGAGATACTCTGTTTACGAGAGCATCCCTTGAAATAACCAGGAACAAAAGCCGCAAGCTGATAGAGAGTAGATTTAGGTTGGAAATCAGAAAGAACTTGTTCATGGTTAGGGTTGCCAGAATGTGGAATGGGCTTCCAAGGCAGGTGGTGCTCTCCCCTATCTTGCAGGTCTTCAAGAAGAGACTGGCCAAGCACCTGAACATGACCCCAGCACTTTTTAATGCCCGGGCAGGGGGTCGGACTCGATGATCCATTGAGGTCCCTTCCAACCCTAGAATCTCTGAATCTCTGAATCTATCCACATCCTTCTTGAAGTGTTGTACCCCAAACTGGATATAGTGCTTTAGATGAGGTCTCACTAGTGCTGCAGTTAGGGTGACTACATGGGACAATGTGAAATACAGGACACTGCCTGCCCCTGCCCTTGCCCCTGTCCCATGGCTTCAGGGAATCAATGGCCTTTTAATGATCCCTTTTTCTTTACTTCATAGTTGACTGTTAACACCTGTGAAGTAACAATTAGTATTAATAGGGCTTCCTATTTCACAGCTCCTGCAGCTCTGCTTCTGCATCTTGTGCCTGGCACACTTATTTTAATTTTCACCAGCCAGCTTGGACCAGTCTCCAAAATTCAGGAATGTCTCAGCCAATCTGTGACATATGGTCACTGTATGCATAGAGCAGAAGAATCACTTCCCCTGATTTCCAAGTAATGCTCTTGTTAATACACTCTTGCATGCTGTTGACATTTTTTTGCAACAAATGCGCACTGTTCATATTCTGCTTATGGTCTACTGTAACCTCAGATCCTTTTTTTGCAGTAGTGCAGCCTAACCAGTCATTCCCCATTCTGCAGTTGCCCACTCTAGTGCAGGACTTTGCACTTATCTTTATCAAATCTCTTTTAATTGACTACGGAACATTTTTCCACTCTCTCTCTCTCATGCTGGGCCATAGGTAGCCAGGTCTGGAGTGGGGTGGGGTGGGGTGGGGTGAAGAGGTTCACCTTAGGGTTAGGAGAAGCAGGAGGTGTCTGAGGGCAGTGTGCTGAGTTGGAGTGTAGGGAAGCCAGGAAGCCAGAAGCCAAGAGATTCATCCAGAGAAATGAATCAGAGATCCAGAGAGTCAGGCAAAACACAGAGTCAAGAGACTATCCACGTCAGGTATCCAGGAGATTAATCCAGAATTGGGTCAGGTATCTGAAGGGTCAGGTCAAACTTGGAGTCCATTAACAAGCTGGGTCAGGTATCCAGACAGTCTGTCATGAAGCCAATCACAGACAAGGCAAGGACACAGTTGCCTGAGTTCACAATTCAATCTTGTTGCCCAGACACTCCCTTTTCTGGGTCAGGAGTTTATATTATAAGTGGAAAAGCTTCAGCTGATCTAGGCTGGCCACTCTGGTGGTAGGGAGTGGGTGTGTGGCTAGGACCAGCTAGAGACTTCTGGTTACTTGTGCCTGCCCCGTGTTCTGTTGGGGAGGTGGAAAAATGGGGTGAGTAGTTGGTCCATATAGACTAGGACCTTGGGTTCAAAGCCACAACCTAACAATAGCCAAGGTATTCTCGGTCTTACCCCTACCCTCCAGAGTGTCTGCAATTTCACTCAAGTTGGCGTTGTCTTAATTTTTCAAGTGTGCTCTCAATCCTATCATCCAAATAATTATAATATTAAACAGTATCAGACTCAGGAAAGATCCCTGAGAAACCCACATAATACCTCCTCCCAAGTAGACATTGAACCATTGATGACTACTCATTGAGCACAAAGATCCAACCAATTATATATCCACCTTGCAGTACAGTGGTGACACCTAGAGGGTGCACGGGGGTGCACATGCACCCCTTGAGAGCTCCAGTGTACCCTCTGCCTGGCCACGCTCGCTGCTTAGGTGATGGGCATGTGGGATCGCCGGTGCCCCCTCTGCAAGTGCCAGCCAGGGAGTGGAATGCTGTTGCACTCCCAGAAGCAGCCGCAGCCACTTCTGGAAGCAGCAGCAGTGATCCACCACAGCAATCGGCCATCTCGTGATTGGCTGCGGGGGGAACCCCTTCCTTGGTCAGTGTTGACTCGTTGCTGGGGTGGCACATGCCCCCCCCTCACTAAGGCAGCACCAGTCGCCCATGTTACAGTACTTTCATCTAGTCTGCATTTCCTTAGCTTGTTAATGAGAATGTCATAGGAGACAGTGTCAAAAGCCTTGCTAAAGTCAAGGTATATTGCAAAGGTCTATCCACCACCCACAGAACCTACTGCTTTATGACAGAAGGCCCTCAGTTTGGATAGACATGACTTGCTCTTGGTGAATCCATGCTAGCTGTCCCTGATCACCTTGTTCTCCTCTAGGTGCTTCACAGTAGATTCTTTGAGGGCCTGCCATGACCTTTCCAGATCAGGCCGATTGGCTTGTAATTCCCCAGATTCTCCTTATCCTTTTCTTGAATACAGACACTATTTCTGCCCTTTCCAATAACCTGGAACTTCACTTGAGTCCATGAGTTCTGAAAGAGGATAGCTAATGACTCCAAAATTACCTCAGCCAATTAGTACACTGGGTTGTATTTTATCTGGCCCTTCTGACTTGAAAGCACCTAGCTTCTCTAAGTAATCCCCAACCAATTTTTCTACTACTGTAAGCTATTTGTCTCCTTTCCTCTCTTTGCTGCCAACTACATTTGCCATGTAATACCTGCCCCTACTTGCAAAGACTGAAGTAAAGAAGACATTATATCCTTCAGCCTTCTCTGCATCACCTATAACTAGAGTGTTTTCTGCATTCTGTATGTAATTTCTGTGGTCTTCCTTTTACTTTTGACATACTTGTAAACTCCCTTGACAGCTGCATATCAAGTCTTTGTCTCTCTTGTTGTTAGCTGTCTGATTACACTTAATTTTTTTCTGTTAATATTGAGAAAAAGTAGCTGCTGCGTAGCTCTGCCTTCTGTTAATAGCTTATCCTGGCTCTTTAGTGGAGGACCCACTGCTTCCTTGGTTTTTCTCTTCTGTTCAGTGTATCTATAGAATGTCTTCTTGTTTCTTTATCTTCCCTTGCCAGGTATAACTAGTTTTTTTACTTTGCTTTTCTGAATTTTCCCTGCAAGATCTTGATGCTTCTTAGAATGTTTCCTTGGTGACTCACCCTTATTTCCATTGCCTGTATGTTTTGCTTTTGATTTTGAGCCATCAAAAAAGATCCTTTGGTAGCCACATTTGTGTCCTGCTGTCAGGTCAGAATATAGTCAGAATATAGCTTCTTTTTCAGCTCCCAATACTATGTCCTTAAAATATACCCAGACCTCGTGAACCCCTTTATTCTTCAATCTACCTTGCATAATATTTCTCTGAGTTGGCTGAAATCAGCCCAGTATCCAGTATCTCTGTTCTGTGGATCACATGGTTTGATTTTCTGAGAATCATAACTTGAATCATATTACTGCTTCCTCTATGAAGATGAACATGCACAGAAATAAGGTATAAATAAATAACCAGGAGGCTTGACAGGTCCTGTTGCTTGCACCTCTCTTTCTAACAACCCAGGATGCATATACAGTTTAAGCATTTTTTCCTGAGCCTCAGAAATGAATGGGTGGGCTGCAGGTGAGAACAAAGCAAAGTTGCAGATTGGTTCTTATTTGGATGGATGGAAACATAGGGTGCCTGTGCACAAGCATGGAAGCTGCTCCGATGCATTGTAATTGCAGTGCATTCGAGCAGACTCAATTAATCAAGGCTTCTGGAGCATGACAATTACCACACTCTAGCAGCCTCCTGTGTCTCATGTATCAGCATCCCTGTGCCTAAAAATGGTGGAGGGGGCAAAGCACTGTCCCCCCACTTCTCTGTCCCCCACTGGTGCATATGTAAAAGTGCCCTTACTTGCCCCTCTGAGATGCACGTATATCTACAAACTGGTGTCAAGAAGAGAAGGCATCTTCTCCCCAGAATCTTTTACAAACCTTGGGCACAGCAGGTACATTCTTAGCCTATTCTGGAAGGCAGGGTTTTTTTAACTCATTGAAGGTGGGGGGTCTCCTCAAAAGCATCTCTCTTCTTTGGTATTCTTGGTATAAGCAATGTCACTTAATCTCTAGGGATGGAGACTCTACAAATGTCAGCCCCACCAGTGTTCAAAGTGCTCACAGATGCTATTAACCTGGGTATGGTTCCTCCAGGGGAGTCCAGTGCGACTAGAGAAGCCATGTCAAATCCATCTCTGCGCCCTAAGGGGTCAGTAGGTTGTGTGCTCTCTTTGCTGGGAACCCAGTACTGTTATACTTGGTTGGCAGCTGAAGCAGATCTCCATGCTCAGTGCTTCCCACACTCCATTTTATTACACTTCAAAGCCACTTTGTTTGCAGAGGAGGAAAGCTGTCAGAGGCCATTAATCCATACAGAAGTTAATCTCTCAAAAAGCATTTACTCAGGCACAGCTGCTAAATTTATATATTAAAAAACTGTTGACAATTAATTAAAATACTTCTCTGCTAAAGTACAAATGCAGTCACTCTGTAGGGTATTGACGTGTGAATAAACAGACTCTCCCTAGGATATGTCCCTTTCTTTGGCCTAGAGGCAAAGCAATTGGTTTCTTTCTAGGTAACTCCATGCAGTCAGCTCAGTTGATATGTTGGTGGCAGAGGCAAAGTGCAATTGTTGTGGGAAGATTCCAAGGATTCCTTGCCATAGACAGCAGTAGGAGATAGAGCTGAATCATATCACAGTTGGCAGTAACTCAGAAACACAAAGAAACCAGAGATGTGTTTTTTGGTGGGACTGCAACTTTTGAAGGGAAGAAGAAATAGACAGCAAAATTCATCCCTTCAGTATTCACCTGACAGAGAATTATAGAAAATGAGGGTTGGAAGAGACCTCAGGAGGTCATCTAGTCCAACCCCATGCTCGAAGCAGAACCAACCCCAACAATATCATCCCAGCCAAGGCTTTGAATACTTAGGTCATAAAACCCCCAAAGGATGGAGTTTCCACCACCCCTCTGGGTAACCTGTTCCAGTACTTTACTATCCTCCTCCTGAGAGAGTTTTGCCTAATATCTAACCTAAACTTGCTGCATCTTGAGACCACTGCTCCTTGTTCTGTCATCTGCCACCACTGGCTACAAACAGACAAGTGAGCACATGCCTGTTGCAGTATCTCAGAACAGTTTGAGATGCAAGAGGCATGCTAAGAATAAAAAAAGTATTTCCCATGCTGCATATTTGTTTGTTACTAGGAAATCGCAGTATAAAAAAAAACAAGCTGGAAAAAAGTGGCACAGGGCACACTACTGGAGCATGCCCTGAAGCAACCAGAGGCTGGATCCTCCAAAGATTCATAGATTGTAAAGCCAGAAGGGACCTTGGAAGATCATTGGGTCCAGCGCCCTGCACCAAGCAGGAAAGATAACTGGGGGTCAGGTGACCCCAGCAAGGTGACTGTCTAGTCTCCTCTTGAAGATTTCCAGGGTAGGTGATTGCACCACTTCTGGAGGGAGCTTATTCCACAGTCTGGACTCCCTGACTGTGAAGAAGTTTTTCCTAATGTTGAGCCTGAATTGGTCTTCCAGAAGTTTGTGGCCATTACTCCTAGTTTTTCCCTCAGGTACCCTGGTGAACAGTTGCTCACTAAGTCCTTGATGTACTCCTCTAGTGTAGTGGTAAGCTGCTACCAGGTCCCATCTCAGCCCTCTTTTCTTCAGGCTGAAGAATCCCAGATCCATCAGCCTTTCCTCATATGGCTTGCTGTGTACAACTCTGATCATACAAGTGGCTCTTCTTTGGACTCTCTCAAGCTAGTCCAAGTCCTTGTTGAAGTGTGGTGCCCAGAACTGGACACAGTACTCCAGCTGTGATCTCACAAGTGCTGAGTAGAGCAGAAGAATCACCTCCTTGGTTTTGCTGGAGATGCATCGATTGATGCATGCCAAAGTATTATTTGCCTTACTGACTACAGCATCGCACTACCAGCTCATATTCATATTGTGGTCTATTATTACCTCCAGGTCCCTTTCATTTGTAGTACTAGTCAGTTTGGTGCTGCCAAGCCTGTAGGTGTGTTAGGGGTTGCTCATCCCAAGGTGGAGCATTTTACATTTCTCGATGTTGAACTTGGCCAGTGAGCTCTTCACCCCCACACCAAATCATTAGTAAAGATGTTGAAAAGTACTGGACCACTGCCCACTTCTCACCAGGATGACACAGGTCCATTCACTATGACTCTCTAGGTCCTATCCTGCAGCCAGTTTCTCACCCACCTGACTGTCTTGAAGTTAAGCCCACAGTCCTCCAATTTTCTCACTAAAACATCATGGGATACTAGATCAAAGGCCTTGTGGAAGTCAAGGTATACAATGTCAACCTGCTCTATCGTGTCCAGGTGGTGGACAGTGAACATGATGATTTCATGGTTGCTGTTGCCCAGACATCCCTCTATATTTAAGTTGGCCCTCATCTTCCTGTCCTGCTGATGGATAACTATTCCCTCAGCTCCCACAAGAGTGACTCTCCCAGTGTCCCTATCTAAAAGTGGGGCTTACTGGTATGTTGGTCCCTGGACATGTTTGAATTTGTGTATTCCCATCCCCCAGCAATCTTAGTTTAAAATTCTTAACAGAAGATCAGCCATCCTAGCCATGAATAGGGTTTTACCTTTCCTTGTGAGGTGGATGCTGTCCCTTCCCAGAAGTCCTCTCTCCCTGAAGTGTGCGCTGTGGTCAAGAAATCCAACGCTTTCTCAGTGGCACCAGCATTGGAGTTGCCAGTTCATGATCTTGATGCATGCTTCCTTTCTGGGACCACAGCCTGCAACAGGGAGCACACAAGAAAAAACTACCTGGGCCCCCAACCACTTGAGCCCAGCCCCCAGAGCCCTGCAGTCACTCATGTCCTGATCTGGATTACTCCTGTCCCTGTCATTAGTTCCCATAAGGAT
>NW_017729001.1:8100950-8101584 GCF_001723915.1 Gavialis gangeticus
GAAATCCAACGCTTTCTCAGTGGCACCAGCATTGGAGTTGCCAGTTCATGATCTTGATGCATGCTTCCTTTCTGGGACCACAGCCTGCAACAGGGAGCACACAAGAAAAAACTACCTGGGCCCCCAACCACTTGAGCCCAGCCCCCAGAGCCCTGCAGTCACTCATGTCCTGATCTGGATTACTCCTGTCCCTGTCATTAGTTCCCATAAGGATGAGGAGCATGGGGTAGTAGTCGGAGGGCCGGACAAGCCTAGGGATTTTCTCTGCTACATCTCAGATGCGAGCCCCTGGGAGAAAGCAGACCTCACAGGCTAAGGGGTCCAGATGGCAGATGGGTCCCTCAGAGCCCCGCAGGAGGGAGTCCTCTACCCCCCACTACCTTGCACCTCCTCTTATGATTGGCAGCAGGCTGCTTACCTTTCTCCTCTTCCAGTGTCACCATCAGAGCCTCCTCATGTGTGGGGAGGGGAGCGCACCTGTTGTGCATGGCCAGGGGACAAGCCGCCCAGCCTCTCCCCAAACATCAACCCCAGCTGGTGTGGGACTGAAAGATGACAGAGGCCTATCTCCAGGGGAAGTCAGAAGATCATGGTGAAGGGTGGGCGGATGAGAACAGGATGGGATTCAACACTG
>NW_017729001.1:8101686-8104347 GCF_001723915.1 Gavialis gangeticus
GTCCCTTCCGACCCTAGAAACTATGAAACTATGAAGTCACAGGTCCCTGCAGAGCTCGTACCAAAGACCCTTGGAGGATGGCCTAATTGCAAGCTCAAGAACCACCACCGCCCCACACTGTGAATCCACACCTTGCAGCAACACAGAACCTCCCCCCACACAGGGGCAGCTGTGGCAGAGCCATCTTGGACAGAGGGCCCCACCTAAAGGTGCTGAGGATACCAAGGAGCCTGCCCTATATGACCCTTGTACCTGGGGACCATAATGACATAACTAAGAGGCACCACTGCCCATAAAACACCCACAGCTGATGTGGAAACTATTCCCATATGTGGTACAGAGAAGGCAACACTGCCTGGGACCACTGCTTCATATAGGAGCACTGGTCCACTCCTGTAGAATTTCTTCTGGACCAGGCTTTGGGTACCAGCTTATCCAACACTGCTTCCACAACAGAGATGGGCTGCAATGACAGCACTTCCCTGTCCCCTCCCTCACCTCACCTGGAACACAGATATGTACAGGATACCAACCAAACACTGACTATACAACTACTTGAACACTCTTAGATAAGGCCTTGTGATCTGCTGTCTCACATGTTGTTACCTGCCCCTACTCTTCCTGTTTGGCAGAGCTGGCATAGTAGCACAGTGCTGTCCTCTTCTTTGCACAACTTCTCCTGGTCCCCTGGGCTCAAATCTTTACCTGGCCTAGCACTTGAGACACCTTTCTCTTTCTCTTCCATGACCAGCTTGTCCAGCCTCTCCATGTGCCAAAGGAATTCTGGAACATAGGCAATGTTGTGTAGGGTACAACATGCCATAGAAACCCTGTTCACCTTTTTACAGTTCTATTGTAATTTTTCATCTGATGCATGGAGGCAGTGCTAGCAACTTGTGAGGAAGCCAACAGAGTGCTCAGTGATGGAATGCGTGTGTTTTGGAGGAAGGCTATGCTGCAACTCTGGCTTGCCCTCAAAATCCACCAGAGAGGTAAAGAACCATGGGTGTAGGGGATAGCCACAATCACGTGTAGAGAGACAAAAGATAGGTGCTTGTGAATTTAGGGACTATTCTGTCATATAAACCCCTCCACCTTGGGCCCAGCCCCTGCTGCAGGAAAACCTGACCAATGTCTCCAAAGGCCTAGAGATATAGTCACCACATTGGTGAATTCCAGCTGGACTTTAATCATGCCCACATCATGTTCATTATGTTGGTTCAGCGGTGGTCAACAGATATGTGGGAATTACTCATGGGACCACAGAAATTCACAAAGACCCTATCCACGGCTCTGAGAACATAGAAGTTCATGATATGGTAGAGTTTTTGTATGGTGCATTTTCAAATTCAGGGGAAATTAGATGAAATCTGCCAAGTGCCAGATGAAGATGTCCAGGAACTAAGTAAGGTTTTTTTTGTGGTTGTGCTCTAGATGACAATTGAGGTCTGGGCAGCCACTCCAGTTATCCCCCCCAAATGTTTGTTTGACCAGTATAGGATTCGGCATATGACTCACAACATGTGTATTGTGATCGCAGATTTTGGGTTGTGGGATCTCAGAAATAAATCCAATCTGGCCTGCTCTTCACCAGGAATAAATGAATGCTAATGCTGACTAGGAAGGTTGGATAATAGGCTATTCAGGGCAGTATCTGCACTACACAGTGACACAGCTCAGGCCTATCTTTTATAAAGACACAGATTACTCTTTCTATGGGGCTGTACGACATACAAATGGTGCTAATATCTGCTCTTCTCAAGCTGGCACACTGCCACTGATGAAACTGCTGTCTGCAGGAGGCTGAGAACACTGAGAGGAGGATGGAGCCAGAGCAACTGAGGAGGGAATGTTTCTTGAGCCAGATAAGTATGATAAGGCTTTCACATCTGCTATATAACCAATTGCTTCTCATGTGTCCCCCATCCCCTCTAGCCTCAAAGGTGAGGGAAGGGTGAAGGAGTGCACAAGGAGTAGAGCCCTCAGATCATATACTTGTGTGACTCATTCTTAATGGCTGTTGAATTCACTCAGCATGGGCCAGAAGCCTTAATAGCCTCCAGCTGTGGCATTTCTAGCAATTTTCCCCAGCTGGAGCACTTCAACGGCTACACTTAAAAATATACTTTAAAATACAAATAGGTGGTGGCCAAAGCTAAAAGAGCAATTTATGAGGAAGATGGTCCCTGCATTACACACTTCTCCTTAGGTTTTCTGCTGTGTTTCATGTCTGCCAAGAACTCAGAGGTTTTCAGTATTTCCAGTGGTTTTTACAAAGACTGGGTCCACTTCTTGGTGGCACTGTGACATACCTCATCCCTCTAGTTGTGCGTTACTGGCTATTAGCCATTCTTAGAAGCCCTACCAACCGAGAACCGAGAATGAGGATGCCCGAGTTGCACACAGCAATTCTAATATAATAAAAGGCTTAGTTTGTGTGTCTGTCCATAATACTTCTGGCCAATTGCACATGCACCACCATGAGGGTGGGTGGTGATTGGCTGGGTGGCCCAGGCTGCACAGGCCCAAGTTTGCACCTCTGTTGGGGAAGCTGGGGGCAGGAGGAGGGGAACAGGGTCAGAACTGAAGTGGCAGGGGGAGGGGAGGGAGCGAAGTAAGACCTGTAGCAGCCAGGGGAGGGGGTGGTGGGGAGCAGGGTCA
>NW_017729001.1:8104358-8106456 GCF_001723915.1 Gavialis gangeticus
ATGAGCTGGGGATGAACTCAAAGTGGCAGGGGACAGGGGAGGGATGGGAACGAGGTCAGACCTGAAGCCGTGGGGGGATTACGGGGAGCGGGGCCGGTCTTGAATCGAAGGTGGGGAGGTGTGGGAGTGGGATTGAACCCGAAGTGGCGGGGGGGAGCAGGGTCGGACCCAAAGCAGCAGGGGAGGGGGTAGCAGGGTCAGACCTGAAGTAGCAGGTATGGAGGGGTGAGCAGGGTTGGCCCTGAAGTGGCGGGGGTAGAGAGGGGGAGTGGGGCCAGACGTGAAGCGGCCAGGGGGAGGGTGTTCAGACCCAAAGTGGCAGGGGGGAGGAGATGAGAGAGAGAGTGGGGTCAGACCTGAAACAGGGGGAGGGGGGAACAGGGTCAGACACACAGCAGCAGGGGGAGTGGGGTTGGATCCAAAGCAGGGAGGGAAGGCGGGACAGGGTTCAGACCCAAAGCTGGGGGGAGGGGAGAGCAAGGTTTGATCTGAAGCAGGGGGGAGCGAGGTTGGACCTGAAAGGGGAGTGTGGCCTGGACCAGGAGCAGCGGGCGGTGGAGTCCCTGTCCCTGGGGCTCTGTCCCTGCTGCCCCGCCTCCTTCATTCTTGATAAGCAATTTGCTAGTTAACTTGTAAAGGGGGAGGAATGCTCAGGGGGTAACTCATATGGATGGGCTCTTTGTGACATCAGGTTATGCTCAACAGCTGGGTTTGGAAGGGCTATGTATGTTCTGAGCTCAGAACTGAGCACAGACCTTTGAGGAACAGCAGGTTCCAGGACACAAGACAATGTTATCTGCAATATATTTTCCACCCAGAGCTACACAGAACTGGAGAAAGGTCTGTGGTGTTCCTCATGCCCAAAGGGCAAGATTAACAAGGTCACTGCAGAGCTGGAATAATGAAAAAAGGGTTAGTGCTGTACAAGGATTATAGAGGACGGGTCAGACCTGAAGCTATGGAGCAGGTTGTGGCTCCCTCATGGCTGCACTCTTAGGTCATAAGAGTGAAAAGGAGGAGGAGGAACTGTGGGAGGCTTTAATTCCTGCTTTGAGGGGATCTTGTTGCACCTCAAGGTCCGCTAAAGCAGCATATAGCACTGCTGTTTCCAGGCACTCACCACATGTGACTCCCTTGGCTGGCCCCCCTATACCTCTGTATAAAGGCGAAGGGCAGAATTCTATTTCCTTTGTACATCTAAATGGCATCTTTCTAGCAGTGCAAGTGGTACTTTTGGAATTTACAGATGTAGTGATTCTAGTACATCTGTGCTGTGGACACATAATAAATGAGTAAGCATACGTGCAAAGATTGAGCATATACAATGGTCTACACCATTGCACACAAACATTTTAGGGATGCAAGTGTATCCAAATCAAGAAAAAATAAATGCAGAAAAAACCCTGACAGACTCCTGACGCAGACAACCTCTCATGTTTTAACCTCCTAGGTACTTAGCAGGAAGCAGACCTAGATCTTAGGGTCCTCCTCAGCCAGAGGAGATTCAAACCTGTATTTCTTTAACGTTACAGAAGAGTGCTCTATCCATGATACCACAAACTAGACAGTAGCTAGGCCTTGATCCACCATTCCTCTTGAAGCTGACCCCAGGGTTCATGGATTTCATAGATTTCATAGACATTAGGGCTGGAAAGAACCACAGAAAATCACTGAGTCCAGCCCCCTGCCCGAAGGGCAGGAAGTCAGCTGGGGTCATAGGATCCCAGCAAGATAACCAGCCAATTTGCTCTTGAAGGTGTTCAATGTAGGTGCCTGACCCACCTCCGATGGCCGGCTATTCCAGACCTTGGGGGCTCGGACAGTAAAGAAATTCTTCCTTATGTCTAGCCTGAAATGGTCTTGCAGTAGTTTATGACTGTTCAACCTCGTCATCCCTTGGGGGGCTCTGGTGAACAAATGTTCCCCCAGATACTAGCGGTCACCCCTGATAAACTTACAGGTGGCCATCAGGTCACCCCTGAGCCTGTGCTTTTCCAGGCTAAAGAGCCCCATGGCTCTCAGCCTGTCATTGTAAGGTCTGTTTTCCTGACCTCTGATCATGCACGTGGCTCTTCTCTGGACTCTCTCAAGCTTCTCC
>NW_017729001.1:8106652-8118522 GCF_001723915.1 Gavialis gangeticus
GTGAACTTGGCCAGTCCGCTTCTGACTCCAATGTCCACATCATTAATGAAGATGTTGAACAATATGGGTCCAAGGACAGAGCCTTGGGGGACCCCACTGGTCACAGGGCACCATGACTATTGACTTCCATCAGTTACTACCCTCTGGGTCCGATCACGGAGCCAATTTCCTAGCCAGCAGATCGTGGTGGACCCAAGGCCACAACTGGCCAGTTTCACCAAAAGGTGATCATGGGATACCATGGGTAGCTGAGATCTGTGAGGCCAAGAGGAAAAGAACAAGTTGGAGGTGTGTGGCTCAGTGAGATTGCTGCTGAAGGGATCATGACCTGTATTATAGCTTGCAGCCTCACAAGCAGGACAGAAACTCCCCCACTCCTCTGCACCCATTTTACTCAATAACTAATAAATGCAAGGGCCTGTGGTTTAGCTTTCGTAACCCATGGCCTGGTGTCTGGTGGTTAGTGCATTATGCCAGGAAGTTAGAAAACTGTAGATTTGAACCCCCTCTGGGCAAGCAGTACCTAGAAACATGATATCCTGTGGCTTAAGTGAATGCCCTAACCAGCAAACATGGAAGGATCACCTTTTCTACCACAAGTATGTACCCAGCTAGCTCATAGCTGACTGACCATGCTCAGTCTACATGTGCACATTTATGCATTCACAATGAACAGGTAATGTCCAAAACACCTGGGTACCCAGTTAGAAAATTTCCATTTAGGTGTACGAAGGAAAATGCAATGCTGTTCTAAGGTGTCTTGTTATTCTCTTTGCTCATCTATTCTTTTGCTGTTTGGGTTAACGTGCAGGGATTGCTGTGGGTTAGCTCAAGAGACACCCCGCTGGCACTATATTCTGAGATTATCTCCTCATTTAATGGTAAAGTTTGCAATGAATTACATGGAGAGTTTATCCCCCTGGGACTCCATTCATATAAATGTTGTTCCATGGGTATTAGCACATCAGCTCCATGGTTATCATTGCACATAGTCACTGGCCCTTTTGCTAGTTAGCAACATGTCTGAGACCCTAAAGTCCTTCCAGCATCACATTCCTCCTTTGATGTCCTTTCTGAAAAGAGAATATCTGGGTACAGCTGAGCTGCAAACACAGACTACTCTTTTGTTTCCTGCATATACTGGAATGCACAAGGAGCTGGCAAAGACATCCCTTTCACATGTTCTGTGAAAGCATCCATGTGTCACCCTCCAAAATGCTAACCCCCCCTTAGGGAGGAAAACAATCATCACTTCTATTCTCTGTTCCCACTGCTTTCCCAGATACTTGTTGAGGTTAAAGGAAAGGGTCACTGCCTTACAGGTTTTACCAAATGGAGATCTAAATCTGTGGCAGACTGCCCAGCAGCAAAGCTGACTTTTGTCATAAAAGGAGCAGGCTCCTTTGCCATAAACGGAGCATCTCTCTTCAGCTAAGTCTTGAAAGGTTATCTACTCTGCAGTGGAAACAAATACGAGCGATTCATACAAACCTTAATAAAAGGCTGCAGGTAAGTATTGCTGAATATTATCTTCCCCATAAATTCAGGGGTGTCAAAGATGCAGCTTGCTGGCTGGATACACACTGTAGATCCCTATCATATGGCCCATGATACTGCCTACATGTCTTGGACTGGACCCAGACACTGTACACTGGGCTGTCCTTATACACTAGATTGGGTCATATCTAGCACAGGCTGCACACAGCACATAGGGCCAGACAGGCACACGTGCAGCATGCAGGGCCAGATGACTTTGACACCCCTGCCATAAATGACAGGATCTCCCATGGTATTTGCCTTCCTTGACCAATATTTATTGCTGAGAGTGACATTTCCTGTCCTAAATGCTGTATTCTGAGGCACAGTAATCACTTCACTTCACTGTAGCTTAAAGCTACATCCAACCAACAGTGTTCAATTTTGCACTGGAATACTTTTAAAAATTGTTTAAGAAAAATTAAATAACCAGTGCAAATTAGCATTCCTGAGACTGTAAACTCCTGCTTACTGTGTATTAACAACTGCATAACAGTGAACATGAAAATTATTTTGTGAATGTGATAGGGAGGTACACACTGTGCTTCATTTACTGCAGGTCTGTTACAGTGGATTGGTTATTCAGCAAAGCATCAGGTGTTTGTTCTTCTAACTCTGGAGGTTCTGGGGCCTGTTGCCAGGGGTTTCTGGCTCTGTACACCATAAGAACCACCATCACATGTAGACGTTAATCCTTGTGTGAAACATTCAGCCATGCAAGTGTTTGTACCAGGCAGGCTGACTGCCCACCTATAGATCTATATGATAGTGGAAGGCTATGCAATCTGAGAAAATCCTGAAGTCTCTCTTTAAACTGATCTTTCTCTTCCTTCCTGCAGCCTGTGTGCATGGCATACTCTGACATGTTCAGTGCTGTGTCTTCTGCGACCAGCTTTAATGCCTTGTTCTCAGTCACATATTTTCTCATGTTGCTTTGCAGTATCACCCCGACACCATTTCTCTTTCCACTTTTTCCATCATGAAAGACCTTGCCTTCTTACAGTTCTCTTGCACTATTGTTCTTCCATTTTATTGCTTGCAAACACCCTGCTTATACCAGCCAACTTTCCAAGGGGTCCAATATCCCTGCCTGTATAGTTCCCAACAATCAGTATGTCAGTTCTCAGCACTGATAATTCCCCTCTCTTCTTTATTCACATTTGTCAGTGTGGTGGTAACTCCGGCTTCCTTAAGACAGCAAATGTGGAATGTCACTGTCAGTTCTGGAGGACATCCTATCATTTTTAATATGTGATCCAGGATCCACATGATACTGGAACATTATTTTATCAAACCAGGCCATGTCTATGAGAGATGCTGACTGTGCAGTAGCCTGACACTACTGCGCAGTAGAGTTGTGTGGTAAAAACTGATGTGACACTACAGTGCAGTAGTATTAGGCTACTGCTCAGTAGCATCACAAAAAAGGTGTTCATCGGTGCTACTGCACAGTAACTTGGGTTCTGCACAATCATTTAGCACTTGTTTATACAAGTACTAAATAAATACTGTACACGGTAACAACTGCACAGTAGCGCCTTGTGTAGGCATGGCTCCAGATGCCCTTTCCAATGCTGGGCTTAATAGTGATCATAAATAATAGAAACAATCCAGAAAGATCCAGGCCTAACACCAATGTAGGGAAATAGGGTACAAATCGGGAAGCTCAAAGTTTCCTGAATCTCAGGGAAGGGTTTTTAGAAATATACTTCTTGTATGAATGAGGGAAGCCATTTTGGGTGCTTCTACTGATAAATTCTCTGTAGTACAAACTGGCCTTGCACCTTCATTATGAGCTATTGCTTAACAGCTTATTTTCTAAATTCTTCCTACCTCTGGACTTTGCTTTACCTTCAATATGTCAAAGCTGAGATTTGCTAATTTTCTTTCAAGCAATTTTGTTTCTGGCTGTAGGGAACAGGTGGGCCAGGTGACTTGTGGTAGAGAAATGGGGTATTATAATTAGCATTCATATGGAAAACAAGAGATTTATAAAGCTGAGTATGCATTTCATTACCTTTAGGGACTCATTATTAATGTGTCATGTATCCATCATAGTTAAGGCTTCTGTGTTTTCAGAAAGACACTTTACTACTCATCTAAAAAAACTAAATAAATAAAAGTTCTCTGGTGTAAATATGGATAAACACACACATACCTGTGCACCCACACAAGTACATGTCCACATACACACACAGGAAGAGCTGCCCCCTCACCAGCTCAAAACTTTGGGCTCTGTCTTATTCCCTTCTTGTATTTATACAAATTCCATTTACCATGACAATGCAGTATAGACTGCAACACCCAACCTAAGACATCTCTTACGTTACTCGAGGAAATAATAAATGTTCTATTAGGTGGCATCATAGTTCTTTTCCTATTATGTAACATGACTTCTAGCCACACTCCTTTAGTCCCAAAGGTTGGCCATAAAACTGTGTCAAGGATGTATCCGATACTGGAATAATCCTCCACAATCCTTATCTGATGTTCTTACTCACCCAAATCTGCTATCAGGCTAAAGGACCAGCTGAATTACTGCTGTCATTCCCCTTTGCAAACAGATCCAAAGCACTTTACTTTGATTCCCGATGCACTCAGAGCTTAGCACCATCTGCCTGGCAGTGGCAACAGCATTTCTATTCAGACACCAGGACTTCATGGCTCATAATCTACTTCATTCCTTCTAAATTCTTCATCCCACAGATGTTAATGACCCTCTCTCCTTTTAAATGACCCTGATGTTCAACTCATCAAATTAGTCTTCTTCATTTCTGCTGTCTGTTGGCTGCTTCTGATGATGTAACTCTTATTTCACAGCCCTGAAGACTGTTTTTAACTCTAGCCAAAATATTAACTCAGGTATGGGAATAACTTTCAATGAAGCATAAGATGCACTTTCAGGATGCTCAAGAAGGCTAGATTTTGTTCTATGAATCTGAAAAAGAGATTAATTCTAATGAATACAGAACTAATGAAACAACATATTTTGATTATTTTCCCTAGTTTTTTTGTGATTTTATGCATAATCTATGATATAGCAAATTAATCCACATCCCAATACATTTATATTTGGTTTTGCTTTGAACTTAAATGGAATGATATAGCTCTAGGCAACTTGATTATTACTAAAGCTCTTACTAAAGTTTCTTTTTAACTTGATAAAAATATGCAATGCATGCTATGTGAAGATGAATCACACCATCTGCGCCCCCCTTTTCAGAATCCTAGATCCATCCATGGGTGACATAGAAGACATCTTCTCCCACCTATCAAAGTAAAGAAGAGCCTTGGCATGCTGATAGATCTGTCTTTGCTCCTCTTTAAACAGGTAGCAATAATGATGAGAAATATCTCAGGGAGAGAGAGAGAGTGCACATACTTGTTGGGCCTCATCTCATTTAACTCCCATTTCACAGCAGTCTCCTCGGCTTCCCATTTTTGTTTTCAGCGCATCCCAAATGCTTGCTTCTTTGGGGAAGCAGTAATTACTAATAGGATTTTTTTCTTCTTTTGTTTTACAACACCCTCTAAGGAGCTGGAAATGAGTTTTTCTTTGCTTTCTGAAGTTTGCCCTTCACCTGGAAATAGGGATTCATTTTGTTCTGGTAGGTTGTGGGAATCTGGAATCAAAACAGCTAATTTTGATATTAGCAACAATTTCAAGTCACTTAGCACCTTCTCCTGCCAAAACATCTGTGCTCATGTATGCCAAACCAGCAGTATGGAATGTGAATACAGCCCGGGGAATAGTGTTTGTTGTTTTATTGCTTTGATAGAACTAGGAGGGGAATGCAGAGCATTTTATTGCTGGGTCTACATAAATACTGTCAGGTATAAATTTTAGGCCTTGGAACAGAATAATGAGTAAAAGAAACCAAAGCCTTAATCGTTATGCTCCAAAGGATTTTTCCCATCAGAATAAAGTAATTTTCATGCCACTATCCCAGTATTTGGGATATGAAATTAATATATTTGAATAGTTCTTAATATATTCAAATAACAACTTCTACAAAATAAGAGCTTTCTGAGACCCAAATAAAAGCTGATACATGCATTCAGAGTTTCATTCCCGCTGTCAGGAAGCCCCTTAAATAGAAGCATTGAGATTTGACAATAAGAATCAAAAGAGATTTAGCACAGAAGTCTACTCTGCTACATAGATGTGCAAAGTGTAGAAATTACATAAATCTCAAGCACATAGCCAAAGTATAGGCATGATTCTCCTTTCCTGACAGGGCCATGTAATTGTTCCCATTTTAAATGTAAGGAGATTTCTGCATATCTCTGGAAGTCAATCTTATTTCCATCCTTACCTCCCTGAGGTAATCTGGGACAGTGCACCACTTCTGGACAGCTCCATTGCAAATTGCCCAGCACTCAGGCATTCTGCACAGAACCCAGAGCCACTCTCAGCAGCTGCAGAAATGAGCACCCTTTGGAAGAGGATACTCCTGAAACACTCCACACATGATTGCACTCCTAGAGCAAAAGGCTGTCTCTCCGACTGTTCCTTCAACATGCTGGAGCCTGATGCTGAAACCTGCACAAGGATGCAGGCCCCCATGCAGGCCTGGCTCACAAAGACATCTAGGTACCTCCCAGCCCCAGCTCTGGGGATCGCTGCCACTCTGCTCATGGCCAGGCAGGAGGAAGGTCAGCTGCTAGCTTCTCAGCCCAGCGCACCTGACATGGTGCAGCAGCACTTCTCAGGTGGTGAGCTGAAGCATCTGCCTGCAACACCAACAGTTCCAAGTGATCATTCTTAACAGTTCCAAGTGATCCAAGTTTTCCTTCTTAACTCCCCCCCTCTAATTTTGGGGATCTGATTTTAGGGCAAAAGGTATGCATAGTATGTGAGAAAACACTGTTTATATTTTTTAGATATAAAAAGCAGAATCCTATTAAGTCTCTTATGTGCCAGTTAGGCAGACCCTTAGGTGCCTAGTGCAACTGTTGCAATACTATTCAGCTCCTTCCAGAACATAAGCACACAACTGTTTTGTGTGGTCAGCACAGTGCAAAATTTGGCTATGCACACAAATCTTGCATCCCCATGAGTGCACGTGTGGTTTGCAGTGATGTAAACACCATCTGTGGCACCCCAAACGACACACACTGCATGCACATGCATTTGCCACGCTGCTGATTTGCAGTGCATCAGGGGGTTTTGACACTGGGAGACCCCTGTGTCAAAAAAACCCATGCCAATTAGAAGTGGTGCGGCACATATGGCTGCAGCATGCACCACCCAAAACCAGAGCCTGGCTGGCCAGAGCCATTCTATGGCTACTGGCCAGGCTTCACACACCCAAATTGCCACTGCTGCAATCCCAGGAGGCCCCCAGGACCCCAGGTAAGGCTGCTGGGACCAGTCCAACTGCTGGCATGAGCCTCCTCTACCCCACCCAGGGCAATTTGCTGCACACCGGTGTGTGTGCATGCAGGGGAGTGCCCGGGGACAGCTAGCAGCCCCACAAATATGTGCCAGTTCTCTTTGTCCCCAGGTAAATGCATATTCCCACTTGTGGTGACATGCCCAAAGAGGTGCACCTCCTCACAAGCTCACTTCCTGTTCACCTAGGCACACAAGGGGCAATCTAGCTACATCACAGTCTAATTGTGCCAAATGCCTATGAAAAGTTGGACAATAGCTGGTCATGCTGCAAGTGCCCATATATCTCAAAAACCTCCTACAACTTGTTTACTGCCAGTGCCCAGCCCCTGACATAGGAGCACATGAAAGTCAAGCATCAGGTTGAACAAGCATGCGCTGAGGGTGGCATATGACTGAGGGAGATACCAGAGGGAATAAAAGGGTATGGCCAGGGAGAGATTCTTGTACTGGCTTGTCCCTGAGATAAGGAGCAGAATATTATTTCTGTAGATGGACAAGTCTGGAGTGGCTGTGCTTTGACTGTAACGTGGCTAGGCGGTTCCTTATTTGCCTAGATGAATAGGAAGTGAGCATGTTGGGAGGTGCAACTCTTTGTGTGCATAGACAAAGTGGGCCAACCCAAGGCACACAATGCCCTGGGGGCAATGATATCACCAGATTTATCAGGGATGTCCAGAGTTTCATGACCAGCCCCAGCTGCAAGTCTGGGATTCTACATGGGGCCCACTTGTCCCAACAAGAGATACTTGCCTTGCTCCCACTCCACTGGTAGAGCTTCTTTCTGCGTCTGCCCTAAATATGTGTGAGGATGCAGAATGCTCATGTGCAGCAGCGTAACTTGAAGCATTTGGTAGTCTCCAGTGAAAGTGGCAAAGCAGGAAGAGAAGCGGCTTCACTCCTACCACACTGGATACTGTATAGGATAACTGCCTGGTTGAATGTTTGCTATTGACTCCTGCACCATGTAAGAGCGTAAGAAGTGCCACACTGAGTCAGATCAATGGCTCACCTATTCCAGTGTTCTGTCCTCATACGTCCCATACATAATGAAAAAGGCAGTTCAGTTATGGATGATGCAGAGAAGTATTTAATGTCTTTTTTGCTTTAGTCTTAATCAAATAAAAGTAGCTACCAGATGATGAGGGCAGTTGGCACAGCCTAGAGTATTAGAAGAATAGGTTAGGGATTATTTGTCTAGAAATCTAGTAAACTAGAAACTTTCTAGGTGTCAGGGCCAGATGGGATGCACCCTAGTGTACTGAAGGAATTAGCTGAGGTTGTTTCAGAGCCACTGGCAATCCTTTTTGAGGACTTGTGGAGGTTGAATGAAGCTCCAAGTGATTGGAAAGGGGTAAATATAGTGCCCATCCTTACAGATCAGTCAGCCTGATTTTAATACCTGGTAAGATCATGGAGCACGCCCTCAGAAAGGCTAATGTGAAGCAGCTAGAGAACAAGGTAATCAGGAACAGCCAGCCTGGATTCACTAACAACATGTTAGGCCTGGCCAGATTGTTAGGCCTGATTGTCTTTTATGATAAGGTGACAGTGTCATGCTGGGCTGTGGGAAGTGAGGTCTGGGGGTTACCTCAGGGTTAGGAGAAGACAGGAAGTCAAGATTCAGGAAATTCTGGGATTCTGGGAGATTCTGAGATCTGTCTGGGGGCTGAATTTGGGGATCCAGATGGCCAGGCAGAATGCAATGTTAGAGGGCTATCTGGGTCAGGCATCCAGGAAACAAGGCCAGAGGTGTGTTGAGTATCCAGAGGGAAAGGCAGAGAGCAAGGTCAGGAGAAGGCTAGCCAGGTCATGTAACCAAGGAATCCATCAGTTATTAGCAGTACAAGCCAAGGGTGCAGCAGCCTAGGTATAAGGTTAAACCTAGTTGCCCAGACACTTCCTCTCCCAGGTCAAGGTTTTATATCGGAAGGGGTGCGGGGTCAGCTGACCCTGGCTGGCTACTCCACTGCCTAGGCCCAGCTGAAGGGTTCTGCCCATGTCTGTCCACCACAATGCTGTGCTGAGGAGGTAGCAGACCAGGGTAAGTAGGCAGGCCAAGGCCCCAGATTCAGTGCCACAGCCTAAAATGATGACCCCTGTCCCCCAAAAACCCCTTCCAGGGGGTCCTGGTCCAGGCTTTCCTGGGTGGCCCTCAGGGAATTTCTATACCAAATTAGGGGTGTGGATGTTTTCTAAGGGCTCCCATGTGCCTTCCTCTGGTCCATACCACTCCTGGTCTACCAGGTATTGAAATTTCCCTCATCTGCACCTTGAGTCTCTGTGTTCTCTTTGACCAAGTATTCTTCCTGTCTGTGCACCATTACAGGTGGTGGAGGAGGCTGGGATCAGTGAGAGATGTATTTTCTGTTTACAGCTTGAACAAGGACATCTGAAAGACCAGCTGGATTTTCAGTGTTGGAGTGGGCTGCAATTTGAGGGTGACCAGACTGATTTGTCAGGTGATATGGAAGGAGCCGATGTATCTATAATCCAATTTCTGCAAGGGCTTGTGGGCGTGGAGGTATTTTGTGACAGCCATACTTTCTGTCCTACTGAGTAAGCAGTTCCCTGCTGCTGGTCCACATGTTGTTTGTATGACTCCTTTGCCTTTTTCATCTGGGCTTTTAGTTCCTTTTGGACATCCTGCACATGTTGTACTCAGTCTGTGGCTTCAGAGTTATCAGAGATAATAGGTAGAGTGGGGTGGAATCAAGGGTGGAACCCATAATTGGCAAAGAAGGGCATTTGACCAGCTGAGGCATGCTTGGAATTGTTACAGGCAAACTGAGCCCAGGTGTCTTGCTGGAAATTGAGGTAGCACCAGAGGTCCGGTTCTAGAACTTGGTTTCTTCTCTCGGCCTGAATGTTTGTTGGTGGTATGTGGATATGAGCTAGGCATGGACTCCCAAAAGAATCAGGGCCTCATGCAATAATAAGGTAGTGAACAGAGACCTGCAGTGATTTATGTGGTCCAGGAGACCATGAATGTGAATTGCATGGTAATTGGGCTGTATCTTTACAGATACAGACTTGTATCTGTAAAGACCTGTGCATGGAATAAAGTGGGCTATTTTGATTTTGATCAGGATTATGAAATAGCTGTTGGATTCAGGTATCTCTACAATAAAGTCTAGGGAAATGATGGACTAGGGTGGAGGGGGCGGGCAGGGAGAGGAGATAGGAAGAGGCTGGAAGAGCCCACAAGTTTTCTACATGGATGTCACAGAGCATTAAGGTACCTTCTCCTTTAAGGGCAGAAACTGCCTAGGGAGAGAGCCATAGCAGTCAGTCAGGAACCCCTCATCTGCAAGTTACTGTGGCATCAGGAATGAGGGAATTAGCCCACACCTGCAGGCAGTCAGCTGACCAGAAGAGGAAGGGCCGGAGGCATATATAAACCCTAGAGCTGGAACCAGAGAGTGAGTTCTCTGCCAGCAGCCAAAGGGGAAGGAGTTCTCCTAGAGGAAGCTAAGTGAAGAGGCTTGACTGTCCATGCAGCTTCTGGTAATATTAAGGGACTTGAGGAGCTCAACAGATACCCTGGCCTACAAGGCACATAGTGATTTCTGTTTGTATACTGGAGGATCAGGCTGAGGCTACTGGGGAAAGAGGAGGCCTCATTGGGGACCCACTACAGTGTGGGGACCCCAGCACCGGTGTAGGTGCAGTGACAAAGGGGGTGAGTGGACCCCAGCACCAGGGGTGCAGTGACAAAGTGGGTGAGTGGAGAGCTGAGCACTAGGGGGTGCAGAGAGAGAGACAGGGCTGTGGAAAGCTCAGTGATGACCAGAGTCCAAGTCAAACTAAGGCCTCAGAGGGACACTGTGAATACCATCTGGGAGGTTTGGGGCATGGTAAAGGGGTGGCTTGGAGCCATGCATCTAGCCCATAAGGCTCAGGGTGTCCTGGAAGGCATCCATTTTGGAGTGGGACCCAAAAGGGGTCTGAGAACCCACAGGGTTCAGTGGGATCCATCAGGATTGTGCCTAAAATACAAACTTGAGGGCAGCCTCCCTATTTATTACAGTTACAGCGAGACGTGGCAGAATTGGCATGGTGAAGGGGCCCTAGGGGTATTATGGCCATCCCTGGGGACCCCATCCCATAACAATGGATTTTTTTAGTGTGGGTAAAAAGACTTCAGGAGCTGATGAAGTCTCAGACTGTCTTGTGAAGGTGTGGCCACTAGAAATAATCAGGTGATCAGTTGATGGGTTTTTCTGTTCCTGGGTGGCCCATTAACAGTGAATCATGGCTTACCCATGGTATGGTCAGTCTGGCCAGACACAGAGGCACACAGATCCTCTCAAGATAATTAGATGCCCTCCATACCTGGTGAGGCTATCAGCAGAGAGTGACCTGTTTCTTGAGGGTAATTTCTTCTTGATGCTGATGACATTGTGCAGCTTTAGAATAGGGCTAGGTTCTGGTGGTGCTTGTGCATGGTCAGAATCATATTCTGTTTTCTGGGGTAGCACATCTGCCTTTCTGTTTCTGAACCAAGATTGGTTTGATTTTTGGAAATCAAAGTGGGGAAAAAAGTGCCCAGCACAGATTTCCTTACAGAAATAGTCTAAGTTCTCATGATCTGTGAGGACCTGTATCTTGTGTAGTGCTCCATCAAGGTAGTGCTTCCATTCCCTCAAGGCCATTTGGATGGCCAGGAGTTCCCAATCCAGGATCTCATAAATCTGTTCTGCTGTGGTAAGTTTTCTGTAGAAGAAATCATAGGAATGTGATGTCTGTTTTGGTCCCTGCTGTTGGAAGAGCACTGCACCTATGGTAATGTTAAATGTTGATGTTTCATAGTTTCTAGGTTCGGAAGGGACCTGAGAAGATCATCTAGTCCAACCCCCTGCCATGGCAGGAAATAGTACTGGGGTCAAACGACCCCAGCAAGGTGTTCATCTAACCTTCTCTTAAAAACCCCCAGGGT
>NW_017729001.1:8119408-8125193 GCF_001723915.1 Gavialis gangeticus
TACTTAGGAAGATAGAGGCAGACGGATGTGTCTGTCTCTATCACAAATGGCATGGCAGAAGAAAGCACAGGGGCACAAGTGAAGGTCTGTTTCAGGGGGCAGAAATGAAGGTCTATTTCAGGCATTTGAACACTTGCTGGGCCTTCTTGGACCAGTAGAAATGATGTTCTTTTGCAATGGTGTAGTGAGGAGGGGTTTACTACCTGAGCAAAGTTTGCAATTAACTTGTGACAAAAGTTTGCAAACCCTAGGAATCTTTGAGTTCCTTAACATTCTAGTGGGCTCTTCACTCACAGATGGCCTGAACCTTCCTTCGGTCCATTTTTAGGCGTTCAGGAGACAGAACAAATCCAAGGTACTTGGTTGTCATTTGGTTGAATGTGCACTTCTCTAATTTTGCAAACAGGCCATGTTGGTGTAGCCTCTCTGGTACCTGTTTCAGATGTATCACATGTTGGCTAGATTCTTCTGGAAAGAACAGTATGTCATCTAGGTAGGTGATCACAAATTGATCCAGCAGTTCTTGTAGCACATCTTTGATAAAGTGTTGGAAAATAGCTAGGGCATTGGTGAGTCCGAAGGGCTTGACTAGGTATTTAAAATGCCAGTACTATGTCCTAAAAGTGGTTTTCCATTGATCCCCAATGCAGACTCACACCAGGTTATAAGCTCCCCAAAGATCAAGTTTGGTGAAGATGTGAGCCATTTTGAACCAATCAAGCAGCTCTGGGATGAGGGGTAGAAGATTTCATAGAAGGTTTTCATAGATTTCATAGAAGGTACTGGGAAACTGCACCTCAAGGTGCTGCCAAGCAAAACTCATGATGTGTGACTGTGTGTGTATGTGCGCGCGCGCGCGCGCGTGTGTGTGTGTGTGTGTGTGTTAAGGCAGAGCACAGTGAAAACAACAGGCATGGTAGCCCCTGTTGAGGCTATGAAGCCTGCCAAATTTCAAAGAGATGGGTGCAAGGGTTTCTGGGAAACTGCACTTTGTCACAGAGTAGGGTCCCTAGATTTGGCTATGATACCCCTAGGGCCCTTGTGACCATGCCAGCTCTGCCCTGTGGTTGCCTTCTCTTCTTGCCTGCTTCCACATCTTGTTGGAAAAGATAATAGATAGGGAGGCTGCCCTCAAGTTTCAGCTCAATCACAGTCCTAATAGATCCCACTAAACCCTGTAGGTTCTTGGACCCCTTGCTGGGACCTGCTCTAAGGAGGTACCCCAAGGGGATACCCTAAGCCTTATGGGCTAGATGCATGGCTCCAACCATCCCTTACCATGCCCTATGCCTCACAGATAATATATTGATATCATCCCTGTAATGAGGTCTTCATCTCGCTATACCTTCTATTGTCGCTGGCTTTCTATGCCCCTGTTGCTGCACCCTCACTGGTGCTGGGCCCTCTACACGACATGGTAGTGTGTCCCAATGAGGTCTCCTCCTCCCCTACAGCCTCAGTTCGGTCCATCACTTTAAATGACAACAAGTAATAACTTAGTAAGCAGCACAGTAGCACTAGCAGTATCTGAGGCAACCAAACTGTTACAGAGCCTTTCTTTCCTTTCCTGCAGGAAATTCTTCTCCAGAAGGTGCCAGAGAACTTGCTCTGGCAGCCCCAGCCCTGGGGATTAGATGTGCCCACGGCCCTGCTTTCTTCTGGTCAGCTGACTGGGGACAGGTGCTAGGTGTGTAGGTTGTAGCCGTGTATGGCTAAGGACACGGCAGACAATGTTCTTTGGGTAAATCTGATATCTTTTAGTAGACCAACTGAATAGTTGGAGAAATATATCTTAGCAAGCTTTCAGGTTGAAAACCCTTCGTCGGGCTGAGGAAGCACCTGCAGTTCATTTGTGTGCTCTTCCTGAATGGAAGGAATAGTAAAGAAACCAGAGGCTGGCATGCAATGCAGGAAAGAAAGCCAGTCAGTGGAAATGGAAATGGAGGTGTCAGGGCATGAGAGACTTTGTTAAGAAGCAGGATTGTAGGTTCTAACTCTTCCTGGATAAGCAGAGTTTAGAAACCAGGTTTCCCATCCTTTGGTAAGTGCTTAACCTTTAGATGAAAAAGTAGGATGGGCACTTTTTTTTTACTCCCCACAGGTATGCATGTACTCGGGTAATGCTATTCTGCTATAAGTGCATATAGAACCCAGAGTGTGCATATGTGCCAACAACTGCAATTATACAACTACGCAAGTGCCAGTTAGCCACCCAAAGATGAAATGCTCTTTAGCCCTTAACTCTCAAAAGAAACACTAGGATCACCAAACCTAACCTTTTACATAACACAGGATATGTCTACATATTTATTCATGTGCAGTGCCTTCTGCACATTAAATTTAGTACTTCTATAAATGTGTAGTAGGCTGCCATACTGCACAATAGTGCAATCGCATGCTTTTTGTGAAATGCCTAATGCACAGTAGACTGATATTAATGCACATTAGGGGTGTGTGAGGCAGGCCCTATTGAATTCTGATTTGGGTTTGCCCCGAATCAGGAACAGTGATTCCATTCATTGATTCAGCTCACTGTCCCTGATTTGATTCTGCCGAATCAGCAATTCAGCCATAGACACAGTTTTAAAAGTTTTTTCTACATACCTTGAGGTACCAGCATGGCTTGTGAATGCTGCGATGCTGGGCCAGATGGAGTGTCTCACAGGAGTTCAGGGGGCCCCTCTGTGTCCTCAGTGGCGAACCCAGAAGTGCACCAGAACTACTTCCGGTCCACTTCTGGGTCTGCTGGGGAGTGCACAGGGGGGCCCCTTCAGGCCCCCCCCCAGCTTGGTGATCAACCGGAGGGGGATCCCAGGTGTCCCCCCAACACAGGAGGCAACAGTCACCAAGCTGGGAGGGGCACGGGGGCACTCCCCAGCCGACCTGTAAGTGGACCGAAAGTGTTCCTGGTCCAGTTCCAGGCCTGCTGCCAAGCGCGCTGGGGAGCCTGCCGCATTCCTGTGGGACACTCTATGCACCCAATCATTGCAGCATTCATGATCCACCTGCTACCTAGAGGTATGTAGAAAAAACATTTAAAGCAGTGTCTATGTCTGGATCGCTGAATCTCTCTGAATCAATTCAGAGTGTTCCAATTAGATTCAGAGAGAACAAAGGAACTTATTCAATTCGGATTCAGAGATTTAGCTGCCAAATCTCTGCCAAATTGAATCAGGGACCAAAGCTTCACAAAGCCGTACTGCTCATTAGTGTATTAGCATGATTTTTGACATGCATACTAATGCACAGTAGAATTAGTCTACTGTGCATAAAGTGTCTTGCGTAGATGCTCCCATAGACAATTGGATTCCACCTTGTGATTCCTGCATTAGGTGCATACATTGCATAGCAGTGAAAACAGTTATTTTAGAAAGACGTGTCTAATCTCAATTTAAAGGCTGGCAAAATCTATATTTTGTAAAATTGTATTAACAGAGGTGAAGGTAATAAGATGCTTCTCATGCTGATAGCAGTAAATTATGGCACACAGTGGCATACAACTGTTTCCCTAAGTTCTAGACAATGGGGTATATCCTGAACAAGGACTACAATTTGTTATAAAATGATGTTAAGCATACTGAAATAATAAGCATCTGGTATATTTTCTCACAAAAAACCCCATTAAGTTGCAAATTTCATACTGTTGCTATTGAAGGAAATGGATGATAAAGGAGTTATCTTTTCCTAATAAATATTTTGTAGATGATGTATTTGTAATGTATCAATTATTTATCTCTCTATATGGTGGAGATGTGAACTTTAATAAAATTCAAAAAGGTTTTTAATTTTTCCGAACAATAAATGCAATTGATTTTATGGCCAATATGAAGAATAAATTAACACTAATGTCTTTTTCTTGTAGCATTTTTTATTGTTTTATGTGAGCATATCACATTTAATAGATTTTTAAAAAATATTAATTTAAAGTACTTAGGGCCAGGGATACATCGTATATATACAATGTTCTTTATTTTCTATATGCAAATATATAAGGACAATCATTATCATCTCTTTTCTCTGTATCATGCAGAGTTTGTGAAGTTTGTTCTATATTTTCATAAGCATTTACAAATATTAATAATTTAGAAAATATGTTTTATTATAATGTAATGAATATACGAAGGCATAATAAATATACAGTATAAGTCGTCAGGATGTCTACTAGCTATTAAGTATGTTGCTCTCTCTCTGACATTCAACTAAAATATACAAAGATAGTTAAAATAGGCAAAGACTATTTTTAGCCTTGGTTTTGCTGGTGTAAATCTGGAGTAATTACTGCAGCCACATGATTTATTACTAATTTATACTCATGAGGCACATCCACACATGCAAGCACATGTGCTTGCAGCACCTCAAATAGAAGCCATGCAAATTTGAGCTGGGGCTTTTTGCCTCGGTGCACATGCTTGGACATGCACTTTGTTGTGGAGCAAATTGTGCCACGTGGGGCAAAATAACCCTTCCTGGCTCCTCCCAGTTCTGCAGCCAGGGGGAGCTAGAGCCCGGGGCCAGCACCTCTGCTGTCCCCAGCCGTATGAAAAGGTGCCCTGTCCTGGCCCCAGCAATACAAAAACCTACCCTGGCAAGCAGCTCAGGACTACTTGCTCTCTGGTGCTTCTGCGGCTCAGCCACTTGGTACCTGGGGACACTGGACTGCTGCAGCAGCATCCCAAATCCATTTTTTAAAATATCCCAAAATCCATGTTTTCCCACGATTAACACAAAAGACTGCTCCCCCTCCACACACACACGTTTATGTATGTAGACAGAGAGAGAGACAGCACTCAGTTGGGCAATGCTTTATTGGTATGCATACAATGTTAAAGCAATGTGGAAGCCTACCAGTGTCTCTATCACCATGATAAAATCAGTTCTAAAAACCTATGTGTTGATGTGTACTTTTGGTTTTCTTTGCACATGATGGGTGTGAGATGGGGGGATGTGGTGTTTGCAGGAAGGGGGTGGGAAGGGGTATCGGGGAAGGTGGGTAGATGTGTGAGGAGGGATGTGGGTAGGTGTGCTGGGGGGACTGTAGGTGTGGGGGTCCTTGTGGGGGGTCTGCTCAGGAGGGGTGGGTCCCCTGGCCCCCACAGGGTGAAGCCGCTCCCACACAGCACATGGAATGCCCCCCCCAACAGGGCCCCATCTCCCCCCTGAAAGGCCAGAGCCTCAATCCCCCAAAGGGCCCCAGCCCCGCCGTCCAGGGTCCCAGGCACCCTGTAGGAACTACAACCCCCCCTCAGGGTCCCAGCTCCCCCTGGAGGGCCCCAGCCCCCCTGCCCAGGGTCCCAGGCACCCTGGAGGGCCCAGGGCCCATAACTTACCTTTAGCAGCAGCAGCAGTGGGAGTGGGCCACTCTTGAGTCAAGGCAGCAAGACCCAGCGCGGCACACAGGGACTGCAAGCCGGGCCCAGCCGGGTCCTGGGGCCTCTCTGCCACCGGGCCCTTGGTGGCAGGACCTGCTGCCCTCGGGGCCCCTCTGCTGCCCAGCCGGGCTGGGCCCTTAATGACAGGACTGGGTGTAGTGCGTGGTCCCCATGTGCCGGGCCCAGCTGGACCCTGCCACCCTCAGGGCCCTTGCACCGCTCGGCCGGGCCAGGCCCAGGGTGGTAAGACCAGGCATGGTGAATGGTGACAGCGTGCCGGGCCCAGCCCGGCAGGAGGTACAGGGGCCCTGAGGGTGGCAGGACCCAGCTGGGCAGGGATTGGGTGGGGTCTGGGGGGCTAGCGGGGGGAAGGGCCAGGCAGGGATTGGGGGGCTGGGGGAGTAGGCGGGGCTGGC
>NW_017729001.1:8125204-8126784 GCF_001723915.1 Gavialis gangeticus
CCTCCCCCTTCTGCCAGCCTTCCCATCCCCTTACGCACGGGCACTGGAGCCCTGGTGCTGAACACATGGCCTCGCTGGCCACATGTTTCAGCACCAGGGCAAGGGGCCAATCATGGAGATGCTCTGGCAGCCAGAGCATCACCCTGGAGGACCCAGCCTCCGGTTGCCTCAGGGCACGATCTGGGACCATGCCCTGCCCTGTTTTTGTTTTGTTTGGGGTTTTTTAAATTTTTTTTTGACCTCTGATTGAGTCAGCTTTAGCTAAAAGCGCCAAAAAGCCCCACTGAAGCACCCAGTCTTTACAGATACTGCAGAGTGGGTTGAAGTAATGTGCTGCTGCTTCCAGGAAAATGCTTTTTTTTTTTTTTTTTTTAAACATCTTCAGACAGATGTGCAGCCATGGCTCATGGGTGCTGAGCACTCGCAATTATTTTTTGGTAGGTGTTTGAGCCCCAGAGCACCCATGCAATCAATGCCTATACTCTCAGTGCTTCCACGTGTGTATTTTACCTTGAAACTATCCCAATAAACCCATGTAACAAGCAGCAGCATCCTGCAAGCAACAAACACTGCTTGTAAAACTTTAAAGCATCCTGCTGCTGTTGTGCTGCTTCCACAGCACTGGCTCTCTCTCCCTTCCACATGCATAATGATTTCAAGATACTGAACAGTCCAAGAAGCATAATAACAGGCATTTGGCCCAATGTCACTTTAAATATTTTCCTTCCCCACACTTTTCTGCTGTATCTTAGACACCTGGATGCTATCCTTGGTGCTTGCTACTCCCACTCCACCTCCTCATTCTTCAGAGTGGCTCAGAGATCTCCACAGGAACAATTAAATGCTTTAGGATCCAAGGTCCTTGATAAGTGTGTTGAATACGGTAGAATAGTGTACTTCAGGGCTCCCAGATTTTTCCACCTGAGACACTACCAGCTGAGTGTTCTTGGATGATGACCAAGTATTCCTGAAAACACTTGAAAGTCCAAAAAATTACAGCTTTCAGCACAATTCATTATTTGTATGAACATTGATTCTGAGAGTCCATTACTGCTCATCGCTCTCTCCTTTAACATGATCTGTCACCATATCAAGGAGCTGAGACAAGAACATGATGCATTATATGACCCATGCAAGAAAAAGCAAATATCCAAACTGAACTATTTGCAGATCATCTCTTTGCTGAAAGCTGTTCATCCGAATGACTCTGTCAATGCATGTGAATGACAAATACTGCAGGTATCGAGATTTCATTGAGAACAGGGACCAAAAGGGGGCAAAGTCATAGTTGTCTTTCCATCTCTTGTTATTTAATATGACTTAAATGTTTTTCTATGCTGTTTGTGAAGACAGTGGCTTAGAACCTCATAGATATTAAAAGGTCTCAAACCACTGTGATACAGATCAGCCATTTCCCCAAGACCTTCTCTGCTGTTTCTTTAGCAGGTGTGCTTCTGATCCTATAATTGCAAGAAATGTTAGGAGGGCAGTGTAAGGAGGAAGCTTCTGTTTCATTGGGAGGAAGAGTCCAGGCTAGACTCTAAATGCCTGTACACCAATGCTTGTAGCATGGGGAACAA
>NW_017729001.1:8126846-8132278 GCF_001723915.1 Gavialis gangeticus
CCGACCCTTAATCTATGAATCTATGAATCTATGAAACTAGACTGGAGGGCCATGTCCCTGAGCCACATTCTCTCTGGTACACTCTCGTTCTGATAGCCCCACAAAACTCTCTCTCATGGATACCTAGAGGGCCATCTTCAAAAGAAGCACCAGAGAAGGGCTTGAGTACTACCTGCCCTGTAACATGGTAGTTTGTGTGCTCTGCTGGGAAGACAGAGATACAAATTCAAAGCCCATCTGAGCAAGAAGACCTAGAATCTGGAGCTCTAGCTTCCCAGGTAAGTGCCCTAACCATTCAGCTGTTGGGGTGGGCAGGAGGGGTCATTTCCAGAATCTAACACCTTTCAGTCAATCAGTTCAAGCTGACTACACTTTAGGACCTTAGACACTACTACACATCAATAAGGTGACAGGAATGTAGCTGGGCATGTACAAGGCCAGTGCACTCATACATAGTAATCTATGCATGTGGAACTGTGTGTCCAGGACTGGAATGGCTACCTATGCATAACTGAAAAAATGACCCACAGGCAACTAAAAAACAGCCATGTAGATGATAAAAAAGAAACAGATTTTCTCCATCAGTGCCTTGTCCAATACCACATAATCAGATAATTGCAGTCAGGAACTGGAAGATTTCCTGTGTCACAACCTAGGATCTTAGCCACAGCCAGCTCTCCTGCCTCATAAAATGCAACATATAATCTTTAATTAAAATATCACATAGTGTTTGAGACAAGATTGAAACACAATTGTTTACAGTCCTTTATTACAGACAAGAAAGGGCAGGTGGAGACAGCTGTCCAGGGCTAACGAGTCCTTTTCTGTGCACAACTGGCAACTCAACTACTAGATAGGGGACCATGACTAGAAAAAGCAGAAGTCCTGCTTACATGGATTTCCTTCTGTCTTACTTCCTAGCAAGGACTTTCAGAGCAAGGGGGTTTATGTTGCACACTTACAATAATTTACAGGTCAGTTTTTGGGAAAGTGGGGGGTGATTTGGGTAGATTTATTGACATTTAAAAGTTGCATCAGTTGAGTGTCTTCTGGCTGAGAAGTGTAGAGCTGTCAGCACTGCCAGGCTAAGATATAGAGACTTGCTCTTTAGCCAGACCTCATGGGAATGGACTAACTAATGAACTGGATGATTAAAAACTTCCACCTGTCTGAGAACAGAGAGAGGGAAGTAATGAAGAGCATATCTGGAGGATAACAGCTACCTGGAGAGAAGGGTCTCCCAGCTTTAGCTGGACTATTGCAAGATATGCATAGGTATGTCCACAGTAGGTATAGCTAGGGTGGGCAATAGCAAATTTGAGCAGTGCCAGCTGTTCTCTTACCACATAGCTAAAATGTCCCAGTGCTCCACTACAGGGGATGCTTTCTACTGTGATGATGGAAGTCTGGAATCCACTTGACCCATTCCAGTCCTTGGTCTCCAGTAATTGCTGTATGGACAACCTGCATGCTTAAAATTTTATAAGAACATTTCCTAAGAAAATATGAAAAAAAAATACCCCCTCCTACCAATTTACCATTTAAAAAATAATTTTGGTTAAAATATTGTAGTTCTAATTAAAATGTTTCCTTTTACTAAATTTGTTTAGCTTCATTTCAGAAGTAGGATATTTTTTTACTAAAATGAAAATTTTCTATGAAATAGATTAATTTTGATCAAAAAGTAATTTTTCATAGGGAATATTTCAATCAGTTCTACAACATAGTGCCAAGTGTATGAATTTAATTATTTTAGGGTGGGTTTTTTTTGGGGGGGTGATGTTTATAGGGACCCTCCTTCTGAGGAGTACGTGGGAACCAGCTTCCTCCACTGAGTCCACTCCATTTATTTTCTCCTGTATCAGAGCAGAAGGAGCTGCAGGGAAAAGCCCCCAGCCCATTCCCCAGATCAGGCATTCCCTGGTCTGAGGAAGAGGTGGGGAGCATTACCCTGCTGCTCTCCTACCATCTTGCAAGGGAGACATTTTGGGTGTCAGCCTGGAAAATCTTTTCCCCAAAGGAGCTTAGTTTCTACTGGGAGAACAGTAATTCTATGGGTAGGAATATATGGTGTTTATATACATGCTCTGGGAGTGTGTGTGGGAAGACTGGGGAGGGGGGAGGCACTTTAATTGGAGTGGCTCTGAGAGCTGCTCTAATTAAAGCACCTGCAGTGTCACATGTATCAGCCTCCTGCACTGAAAAATAGCAGCACGTGCACTTTAACTAAAACTCATCAAATGAGCTTTACTTAAAGCACCCCTACCACCATTTTTCAGCACAGGGACACTGATACATGTGAAGCTGGAGTCTGCTGGTGCATGGTAATTATCACACTCCACCAGAGATCTATTAACTGAGTCTGCTCTGACATGCTGTAGTTACAGCACATCAGAGCAGCCTCGCTATACATGTATAGTCTCCCATAATGCCTATACATGACCTATGTCTACACTGCAAATGGGCAGTAGGATTCTAGATGGTTTAGTACACTTGGCCTGGCTTTAAATCAGTTAACATAGGTAAGCACACAGTGAAGTTATGGTAATACAGGCTAAAGAAGCTCACCATGGACCCTAGGTCTAACCTGAGCAAACAGCCTGCAGTGAAGGTTAGTTTAGCTACATTTTCACTGTTATTGATACCCCAGCTGCCTACATTAAAGCAGGACAGTATATGTCAACCTAAACTTGAACCACATCTGGCTGCAGTGCAAACATACCTAGTGGTATTTTATATTTATATATGTCACCAAACAAGCAGCAGAAGTGGGCATGTCTACACATTCATTAATGTGCTATAGTTACTGCAAATTAAATTTCAAGTATTAATTTAATGCACAATCACTGGCATTACTGAGAAGTAATGCCAGCACATCTTTTTAGTGATGCTACTGTGCAGTAGCTTAATAATACTGCTCAGTAGCATATTAGAACTGTTTGTGCTGTGACGCGCTACTGCACAGTGTTATTAATCTACTGCACAGTTACCATCTTGCGTAGGCACACCCAATGACTGTGAGTTAGGCCCAGTAAGAACTGACATAGAGAAGCAAGTCTCCAGAGCATGTTCTTAATTCTCTCTGCATGAAAAGCTGGCCCAGAATTTGCCTAGATGAATATCTAAAGATCACACCCCAAATATGTGCCCACTTGTGCAAATGTTTCTTTGTGCCTGGACTTAGCCTGGGGCATGGTATCTTATGACAAGTGCGGGTAACTTCCAAATTTTCCCAGAATGAGCAGCAAACTAGGCACTGAACTTTCCTAAACTGCATTTGTTTCCCATTTGAAAGTCTCCCCTTCTCTCCTAAAGACATAATTTCCTTGCTATATGGCTGCAAAGCGCTTTACAGAGAGCTAATTTGAGGAAGAAAGAGGAGCTTGTTAATTGATTGGAAATGTCATCTATTTGGGACTTTTTTAGCATGCAGAAATTAAGATGAATATTGTGTATATTTTATGTCAAATGAGACCATTTAGTACTGAGCCAACAATGGCTGATGCCTGCAGATGCAGATCAGGGTGTTCATGTGTGCTACAATATTCAGCACGGATTGAATGATATAACTAAGTTTAAACAGTCAGAATCAATACTGAGGAGGTGTCCTTTAGAGTGAAGCTATTCAACTGCAGCCAGATAACATCATGGTTGAAAAAGAAATTACACTGAAGCAGGAAAAAGACACAGAGATGTGAATGTTAAGGTCTCTTTATTGGCACAAATGTAAGTTTATACCATGGCTAGACAGTAGCAGATCAAATGAACTGCAGTTGAATTTTTGCCTGTATCCTATGTAAGCAATGTCATATGAAGGGTAAATGTTCCATAACTCACTTAGCTGGAGTGATCTTGGCTGAAAGATGAAAGGAGGGTTTCAGAGACTTGTCATAAGCCCCACCTGTGGCAACTCTATCCAGAGCTGCACCTGGAAACTGCCCTGCATTGATTTTACTCTACAAACAGCCAACGGTAGGCAGATAGTACAACTCACTTGCCCTGGCTAAAATTAATCTGTCAGTGGGTGAATTAATCTGTCACCATCCATCTACATTAAAAGTTTACTGCAGAGTTGACTAATTAGCTCCACTGTAAATATCTCAGCATCTATATGTGCACCTGCATTAGGCTAGAGTAAGCTAATAAACTCTGCAGTAAAATAGTACTTGTAAATACAAGTACTACCCTGTTGCAGAGGTTTTTACTCCACAGCAGTGCATGTGTAGATGCTGACATAGCTGGCTGGGGCCAGAGGGTGCCTCAGTGTGGCTAGTCCCACACTAGAGCACACTTGTACCCCAGTCAGCCCCTCCACAACAGTGAGCCGGGGGGAACATCTCTGGGCTGGCAGGATGACCCCCAGGGCCCCCTGCCAACCAGGGCTGCTCTGACCTAGCTCAGTGGGCTTATGTCCCACATACCTGGGGGCAATAATCTCCAGAGCAATAAAGCCCAGAGTTCATTGTTTCACATTAATTCCATGTCCAGTGACTCCAAAGCAGTTCTGCAAAGGTCACTGTTCATACATTGTGCTCAGGATGATAGTCTAAGAGAACATTCTACCCAGTGTCTAGAGCACACAGCACTACTGAGGGGGGCCTGAGCTAGAACAAATGAAGTTATCCACATGTACAGTGCTAGTTCATCCACTTTGGCCACTGACTCTTATTTCCATTACACTACATTTCTTGGAAATGCTACACCCAAGCCCAACTCTATGTGATAAGGTGGCAGAACGAGCTTAAGACTTTGAGCTAAATCCTATTTCACTTTACTCATCTAAATGGCATGTATGCAGCTGCACTATTTTAAACTTACATGCAGTGCACATAACTGCTGGAAGCAAAATGAAGGAAACCCTCCAATATTTTAACCTGATGACACTTGACATGAGAGCAAACCAGAAGGCGTTTGGACCTGTGTCCCAGCAGAGTACTGTACCAGCAGGCCTCCTCTTAAAACTAGCCCACTATGCCTCACATTTACTATTCATTGGTGAAAATAGATGATTTTATGTCGAACTGGGAGCAAAGACCTGGAGTTTGCTCCTCTGCAAACCACCATCCAACTCATTGAAATGCATACCTTCTGGCTTGTTGTCCTCTTCCTTCTGGCCTCATATATCTCCCACTCTTGGTTGCCCAGGTACCGGCTTCAAGAAGAGAGTTAACGAGAGCTCCGGAAAGACCTAATCTATGACTTAATCTGGTGGTAAAAAAATAAAGTTTGCTAGGAGACAGGAGATGCATTTTTAAACCCCTCTGCCTCACAGAACATTTGTCACACTCCTTGGACAAGTACCCCAACCTCCAGGTTGTAAAGCCAAATTACATAAGAAGCTCCTCTTCTCCTGGTATGTAGCAACCACTTGTCATCAGTCTGTGGCCAGCTACAATTTCAGGACTTACCCAGCTTTATGCATATATGCGGGT
>NW_017729001.1:8137278-8144274 GCF_001723915.1 Gavialis gangeticus
TTTGTCACATTCCTTGGACAAGTACCCCAACCTCCAGGTTGTAAAGCCAAATTACATAAGAAGCTCCTCTTCTCCTGGTATGTAGCAACCACTTGTCATCAGTCTGTGGCCAGCTACAATTTCAGGACTTACCCAGCTTTATGCATATATGCGGGTGAGTGTACATTGCCATGTATCTGCCTGGCAAGAATTTACTGTTCATATCCAGTGGGCACATCTACACATGAAATTAGTGCTATATGGGTTTATTCCACAGTAATTTACTGTGGCGTAGCCTGCTCCGGCCCTGCACCAGCCAGGGGCAAATGCCAGCCTTGCAGAGTGCTTTGTAGCGACCTGCCTTTCTGGTCTGGAGCAGTCAGCTGCCTGATGGCACAGGCCTTTGTGACTTTGTCACCAGAGCCTGTGCCCACCATGCAATGGCTTCTCCATGCCCAGGCCCCATGAGCAATGACCCATGCCCCAGGCTCCTGCTCACTACCTTGCTCACTGTGTTTCACTGTCACAGTGACCACCACCTGGCCCAGGTCAGTCTCAGCCCTGCCTGGCCCCTGGTGCTGCACGGCCATGTGGCCAGACTCACCGTGGGATCTGAGGCCCCTGCCACCATGCTGCTGCTGCCCGAACCCTGTGCTGCTGTCAGGACCCCAGCATGGATGCCACCTGGATGCCACCAATGGTGCCATCCATAAGGTCCTGGGACTCCAGCCTCACCACTTGTGGGTTTGCTGGGATAGCCAGAACTGGTGGCTGCATATCATCCAGCACACCTGAGATGATGAATAGTGGCTGGAGTTATTTTGCATGACTTGGGCCACCTTTCAGGAGCTCCTCAAGCAGCTCCACCTGTACCTGGAGTGGCAGGCCACCACCATGTGGCTGCTTCTTCCCACAGACACCCAGCTGGCCATCATCCTGTGCAAGCTGCCCACACCCACCAGCCTGCACTATGTTGGCCACCTATTCAGGGTGGGCAAGGTAATTACTGGGGAGGCCATCCTGGAGGTCTGTGCAGCACAGATGCTCTGGGATGCATCACCCCCTGTAGGTAGCAAGGGGGTTCTGCACCCTGGGCTTCCCACAATGCATCAGGACCCCGGAAGGGACCCACATCCCTGTCACCTGCCTGTCCCAATGGCAACTCCCTCTACTACAACTGGCGGGGCTCTCACTCATTGTGCTGCAGGCCATTGTTGACCACCATAGCACCTTCACCAACGTGAACACTGGCTGGGTGGGCAGCAACCACTACTTCTGTAACTCTGCTGCCAGCCCTGGTGGAGAGTGGGCACTTTGTGCCAGGGTTTCTGGACCTCCAGCTGAGCAAGGTGATAGTTCCATCCTTCCTCATCGGGGATCCCATCTACCCATGCCTCCCCAGCTCATGTGGTACTACACTGGCCAGCTGGACATGAACCAGGCATAATTCAACAGGTGCCTGGGGCAGATCCATGTGCTGGTAGATTGCACCTTCAGCCACCTGAAGGGATGCTGATGCACCCTCAACACCTCCTTTGAGGTTGTGGAGGCTATGAGAGACTGGTGACTCCTGATCCTCGGGGGGCACCAAAGGCCAATCACTGACCGGGGGAGGGTCACTCAGCTGGGGGGGAGGGGTCCCCCCGCAAAATCACCTGAAAATGCCACCAGCACGTCTCTCGGTGCCCCCCACATTTCCACTACTGCACCTCACCCTAAACCTACTGGAGGTGCTTGTGGTTGGGTGGTGGGAAGCTGCTATTCCTGCCTTCCCCGCCCCTTCCCAAGATGGGACAGGCCTGGTTCCTGGCAGCACCTGCTGCCACAGCTCCAGACCCACTCCCCTTCCCTTCTCCTGCTGCAGGCCAAGCTGTCTCCTCTGTTGACACCAGCCCCATGACAACTAGGTTTAAGGGCAAAGGACTTCCACCTGATGGACACAGAGATGGTGTGCTCCCACTCTCCCCCTAGGGGGCTTCTCTGGAGAAGTTCCCTGGGGCCAGCCCCAACTCCCTCCTCCTGTACCAGCTCTGTGCCCCAAGTGTGCCCCTGCTGAGTGTGTCCAGAGCACACTGCAAGGAGCTGTTTGTGCAAACTGAGGGGTTCCCTACTCACTATGTCCTTCTGCTGCTGCTTACCATGGTGCCCCAGCTACACCTGAGAACCTGGCATGGGACCCTGAGTTTCAGCCCTGCAGTGGGCAAGCCCATGCTTCCCCACAACATTTACCACCATCTGGAGGGGTACCTGTACCTACACTACATGTCCCTGCCCCCCACAGCTGAGGAGATCACCACTGGCATTGACATGTTTCTCTGCATGTGAGAGGCCCGCGCCTGCCCAGCTGAGGGGGCACAGGCTGCTCAGTTAAGTTTTGCATTCCCTCCCACCTCTTTGAGTGATGTGGAGAGGAACTAAAGGGTCCAGGGAGAGCTCATCCAGGCCAGGCCAGGAAATATGGGAGACAGGGGCAGGGGCATGGTTCAAAAGTGCCCTTTCCTAGTGTGGGGTTTACTGGGCAGGTTTGACAGGCGTGCCTAGTGGCCCGAGTCTATCCCTGCTGGTGGTGATGACATGCAACTCTTTGCAGTGTCCTGGGGTGCAGGGGCACGGTGCCAGGCTCCCCAGGCAAAGGACCCCTCTGGGGAGGAGCTGGAGCTGCTGAAGGCAAGTGGTGCCATGACTGAGCTGTCCACCAGGGAAGAGTTATGCAGCTAGAGGTGGCAGGGCAGGTGCTGGCCCAGACTGCCAGAGATGCTGAAAGACTTTTGGGGTGGGGACCATTGCGGGATGAGCTTCTGGTGCTCTGAGGGGCCCTCCCCCATTGATAAGTCATGGTCTCTGCCAGGCCACAGTGGAGGCTCAAGCAGGCCTCCCATTGTAGAATACATGGTGCAGTTCTGGCCAGAATTCTGGGGCATGAGGATTTGATCCAGTTGCTGCATAAAGGGCATGAACCCGTGGGCAGCCCCCAGCTGGCAGTTCTGATCAGGGATGCTGACCCACTGTGCCTGCAGGGCCTTGACCTTTGTGTGGCACTGGCACACTGACCAGTCATGCCCATGCTCCTGCATATGGCCCAACAGGCCCTCAAAAACATGGGTGTTGGAACACCCACTCTGAGCAAACTGGACCTCAGCCTCACCCCATAGTGCCATGAGGTCTACTGCCTTCTCCTGGGATCAGTTCTCATTTCCACCCCCAGGAGGTGGTGTATGCCATTAGGGATGATACCAGCATGGCTCCATCAGCAGCCCTCAGAGGCTGCAAACAATAGTCTGGGTGCTGGCAGGACTCGGCAGGTGCCTTCAGCACCCAGCACAGGGGAATTGCATAGTGCAGGTAGGCAGGCAGTGGGATGTGCCAAGAGACAATGCAGGGTTCCAGGCAGGCTTCTGCGGCTGGCCCAGGGCCACTGCTGTGGGACCTGGTGGTCAGAGGCTGGCTGCATGTGTCTCAGGTCCCTGGGGTCACCACAGAATTTTAAGGGGCAGGATGAAGCAAGCAAATTGCCCTTCCCCCACCACCCCACCCTGGAGCTGGAGAAGCTCCAAGCCCCATGACCCTGAGGTTAGCCCAAGGGTGGCCTCCTGGTAATGGGGCTGCCTGGAAGCAAATTTGGTCCTGGTTGGTGCCTGCACATGCACTACTACACAGTAAATACAGTGCCATTAATTTGTTACCTGCATTTTCAGGTAGCAAGTTAACTGTGCAGTAGATTAATTTACTGCATGGTAAATGCTTACTGTGCATTGGCCTAATAACACTGTGCCACAGCACAAACCATGCTAATAGCCTACTGCGCAGTGTTATTAGGCTAAAATTTAGTAAGCATCACTAACTGTGCACTGGTGCTAATGTGGAGTAACTTTAGGTACCACACGTTTAGTTAGTCCTTTATTAAGGAAGTAGTAAACTAACACTGGCGCATTAGTAATGTATCTCAGGCGTGTTAATGAATGTGTAGACACATCCAGTAAGCATCTGCATATGTAGACAGTGATGCTTTACTGTGCAATTAGTCAACTGAGTGGTAAAATGTCTCATGTAGACACTCAATGAGTATGTGCTTGCTTGTGTGCACAAACCTGATTCGCAGATATGTGCATAACTACCTCAAACTGCAGCTACACAGCTGTATATATGTCATTTACATATTTACAGTGAAATAGGATTTAGCCCTGCAGGTCTAGCCACCAGAATTCCCTTGTGAGCTCTATCGCTATCCTTCCAGCCACTCTGACCACCATCACAAAATCCTTTATCAACTCCTGGCACTGGAACCATTTACTTCTTTTTGGAACTGAATGATGTTCTCAATGAAATCTAACTCCACTATGACAGAGAAGCTTGGATAGATATAAGTGGCTGCCAGGATTTCCATTAGGCCTTGAAATTCACTCTTGCTGGGATGGGGGACAGGATTAAGTGTTTTGGAACTAGACACAATATTTCTCCATGAATAACAGTTAGTGACTAATAGTGATTCCTGCAGTATTTTAATGACTGGTTTCTCAAATTGTTCCCAGGCTCAGTACAGTGAGATGGCTCCACTGAATTGGGTCTGCCCTTACTGCAAGCTTTCCTAGATCCTTAGTGTATACAGAGTCAGGAGGATAACTCAAATCTCAGATATGTTTTATATAATTACATTATTTCTTTTGCCTAGCTGGTACCTGCTAAGGTGCCAAAGTGGTTCCAAATAAAAAGAAAACATAACTGACTTGAAGCACCAGGGCCAAAATTGAAACTGGTCCCTAAGAAAATCTAAATTAGGTTCTATCATGTTTCACGATTAGGTACGTGGCCCAAGGAGGATGATTAGATATCTCAATTCTCTGTACAGCCAATGAGGAGAGCAAGGTGACTTTGTAGGGTGATTCAGAGAACCTAGACCACGAGCATGGGACTTGCTTGAGCTAGACAATAGAACACAATGAACACAGGGATGTGTCTGAACTCCTGGCCCTCCAGAGATTAGGCACTTCTATCCACTAGTTTTCTAGAACCTTCTGAGTATAGGTATCTAACTGAGCAAAAACTATGCCATCTTCATGTTGCTGCCCCCACCCATGTTTTTCATAATTACAGCACTTTTCCAGGAAATCAGAAACCTAGGTTCTAAGATAGGGTCTTGCAACAGAGAATTTTATCCTGTAATCAGAAGAAACAGAGAATTTTATTCTGTAATCTAGCAGCCAAGGCACTTTGCAAGGAGAAGGCAGACCTTGATTCCAGTCTCTGCTTAAAAGATTATGGTTGGCTTTTATTTTTTTTTTTTTTACTCCAGTGACTATCTCATGCAAAACACCTAAACAGCTCAGGGAGCATTATGTACTTCTATAAAAGGTACATTAGCACAAACAGACATTATGGGTATAGTATGAAGCCGAAGGTACTGGGTATGGTCCTCTGCCCTATGCTAAGCATGAGGTCAGACCAGATTATCAAAATGGTCATTTCTGGCCTTAAAATGTATTTATGTATTAATTAAAATGCATTAAATGTATGAAATATGTTAATCTATGAAATAAGCATTAACTTTTGTAGTACTAACCCCCAGTATGGTTCTAATGGCAATTCCACTGCTGTTCATCAGTGAAATAAATGGTTGAAACCAGATACTCATCTCTGAGTTACATAGATATCTGTGCTCAGATGGAACAGCATGGATTGCTGATGCAATCCAGAACACAGCACTTGAGAGACTGGCACAGAGAATTCTCACTTGAGGGGATTGACGTGGTGTAGAATTAACTTCCTAAAGGGATACATTAATTCAGTGGTTAAGCAACTTTAGGAAATGCTGAAAATCTTTCCTCATTTCCACTGTAATAGGGGCCCTTGGTCCCATTACAAACCATCTGTGCCTTTAAGGCAGCAGGTACAGATTAGGAGCCTCCGTGCCTCCACTTCTTGGCCCTCCTCTCTGCCAGCCTTATATAAGAACAGCAACAGGAAATGCTAGGCAGTATGCCTTGGGGCAGTCTAGCAGCAGGAACCTGAGTGTAGGTGAAAAGTGTGCTTAAGCAGCCTAAGCTGGAGTGAGGATCCTGTGCTTAGTCCTGGAGAGGGGAAAGAAGGGATGCTGCCAGGTACAGGAAGTAAAATGTCTGTACTGTGTGGGACAAGTAATGGTAGGGATTGCCAAGGGTAACACCCTGTGGGTGTGGACTACCTTGATTGATATTGTAGGGTGGCTTAAATGTTGAGAGCTTTGGTTGAACTTCATGATTTGGAGGAAGAGGCATGAAGTGGACAGCCATGGGGCACCTGTCAGAGGAGCTGGGAAGTCACTCAGAGAACTCTGCAGGACTGGAAAGACTACCTGGGAGGGATGTTGGACTTTAGGGCTAGGGACAGACATTCAGAAAACTTGAGCCTGAATTGATTCAACCTTTTCACAACCTGGCTAGGTTGAACCAGTTTCCAACCATACAGACAATCCCTCTAGACTCAGGAAATCAAGGCACGTGCATGCAGTGGCTCAGGCTGGAAGCAGGGGGATGCTAGAGCAGCCCTCCCTGCCCTACCACGGAGCTAAACTGAGGGGGGCATAGCCAGGCCCCAACAGGGCTCTGATTAGGAAAGGGTGAGAACCCCCACCCTGCCTACAGTCCCAGGTTTTTTGACAGCTCGCTGCTCAAGAAGTAAGAGTGTTGCCAGACTGCAGCCCTGGGCTAGCACTCTGAGGAAAGGTGTGTGTGTGTGGGGGGGGCAGGTGTAGTGCATGCATCTGTTGATGATACAGAGCTTTTCACTCTCCCTCCCTGCTTCTGTATTCTCTCTCCAGCAAACTGACAGGCAAGCAAATGGGGGGAGGGGAAGAGGGGAGCTGATAGTGTTTATCACCCTTATCTCAGTGTGTATTGCCCCATTAATTAAGAAAACAACAGAGAGTCATTACCAGCTATCTGTTGATTCAGCACAGCCCCACCATGTGGCCTGCTGGCTAACACCGACACCCCAGCAAAGGCAGAGGGGAGGGGAAAATTGATGCTTGGGGGGGGGGGGGGG
>NW_017729001.1:8145036-8146331 GCF_001723915.1 Gavialis gangeticus
GAGAGGATTCTTCGACCACGGACGACCCCGCTCCACCTGAAGAGGACCCCCGCGATGAGACTCTATATGGACTGAGGCACTTCCTCCAAACCACTTCCTCCACCTTTGTGGACCATTGTAACAGGTTTGTGTGTGTGTATCTCCTTTCTCTCTCAGCATTGCGAATCCCCTCCCTCCCCTTCCCCCCATCCCCTACCCCTGAGCTTAGTTGGCTAACATTGTATCTCCTGTAACCTAGTTGCATTCCCCTCCTCACCCCCATCCCTCTATTGTTAGTCCCTCGCTCGGGTGCTCTGTATTTCCCTATCAGCTTTATCATCTTTTTTCTGGATTCCCAATCCTAAACATTTACTAATAAAAGTCAATCTGTCCCTAGCCTGTATGAATGGGCTAAACCTGAGAGAAGAGATAAGACATAAGAAAAGCTTGGGGCTCTATGATGCAAGCAGAGACACCCAGAGGGACTGCCCTCTGACCCTGACAAAGGGCCTGTAATAAACAATTCCATCAAGGTGTGACAGGTGAGGAAAAAAGACGTTTAGGCAGTTCAGTATAGAGTTGTATGGTGGTGACTCCTAGGGGGCAGGACTGAGTTCAAGCATTCCACAAAAAAACAATGATCAATTTCTCTGTTCTTCCCAGCACTAACCTTTACCAATAAAGGGAACATGCAGCAAATAAAACTTCCTATAGCATGAAAATGGATAAAACCTGAAGACTCCAGGTAGGGAATCTAGGGACTTTTAATTAATTTATGTAGAAGGTGTCCGGATGCTATGATTTAAAGCAGTTTTACAAACCATAAGACAGACAGATGAAGGGAGACAGAGAGTGAGATTCAGTGGAGGACAGAGGCATCATCTTCCCCGAAATGTACCAAACATGCATTAATATTCTATCACTGTGGTAGATCAAGGATAATGCAGTTTGCCTTAGAATATGTTCTTGTGCATACTTGAGGCCACTGGACTTATGATTTGGGATGTTCCCAAAGTGAATAATGTTGATTTCTTTTTGGCTGATTGCATCAGCAACACTTGTCAGCAGCAGCAACAGCTAAACCTTTTGATATCCAATTACACCCCAACATTCTCTGTACAGTGCACAGAGAATAATTCTAAACAAATACCTACAAATCCAAAAGATGGGAACAGTGGCAAGTTATGGCATATGTGGGTAAGAGGCAATCTTGCCAACAAGGACCTGAAAAAGAAAGAATTGAGGGTGAAATAAGAGCTGTTTTAGAAAATAGATAGGCATCCAATGAGTCTAAATTAAGCCTTCAGCAGGAACGA
>NW_017729001.1:8146890-8147363 GCF_001723915.1 Gavialis gangeticus
GGAGCAAACAGCTCTCCTCAAATGTTTCCAAGGAAGGACATTAAGCTACCCGTTGATTAGCTCCAAAAGCCTGTCTGCCTGTGTCTCCTCCACAGCAAGGACTGTAGCCAGCATGTGATCTGCTAGCTAATCTGGAGGTGTCTGCTAAAGCAGAGGGGTAGGGGAGGAATAATCCCTGTTTAGCACAGGGAAGCCAGGCAGATGCAGAAGGGAGGGGCCAGCCCTGATGTAGAATAGAGAGCCCTGCCCAGCCCAGAGAGCATGCTGGGAGTGTCTGGTTTATCTTAGCCTGGCAAGGGGTATGGGATAGAGATTACATAAACCGGTTTGAGCCAAATCAGTTAACTTTCAACCAGGTTTAACTACATTCAACCAGGTTTATCGCAAACTGGTTTCAGCCACTTTCAAACTGTCTTATATGCACTGAACATCTGTTCTGTTACAGGTTTAAACTGGTTTATCCCCCCCCCCCC
>NW_017729001.1:8147646-8174960 GCF_001723915.1 Gavialis gangeticus
AATATTCTATCACTGTGGTAGATCAAGGATAATGCAGTTTGCCTTAGAATATGTTCTTGTGCATACTTGAGGCCACTGGACTTATGATTTGGGATGTTCCCAAAGTGAATAATGTTGATTTCTTTTTGGCTGATTGCATCAGCAACACTTGTCAGCAGCAGCAACAGCTAAACCTTTTGATATCCAATTACACCCCAACATTCTCTGTACAGTGCACAGAGAATAATTCTAAACAAATACCTACAAATCCAAAAGATGGGAACAGTGGCAAGTTATGGCATATGTGGGTAAGAGGCAATCTTGCCAACAAGGACCTGAAAAAGAAAGAATTGAGGGTGAAATAAGAGCTGTTTTAGAAAATAGATAGGCATCCAATGAGTCTAAATTAAGCCTTCAGCAGGAACGACAATGAGCAGGGATAATGCAGCAGCTCAGGAGATGCTTTGCTTTATAGCAGTGACTCATGCATAGCAATAGGAAGAAGACATCAAAGCTGCCTGTGATGACACAGGAACTGCAGTACCTTGGTGCCTGCTGTCACTGAAGCACAGAGGGAAGCTTTGAAAATAGTTTGCTCTCCCATTGGTGCCTCCTGAAGCAGACACAGGGTATAAGCAGCATGGTGAAGGACTACAATTTAAAGTCCTGCATATTTCCTTAGTACCTGTGTAGCATATTTAACCGTCTCTGCACCCAAAAGTTGTGCTACTTTAAATATGCAGCTAACGTTATGAGAATACAAATCTCTATGGACACCAAGTAACATCAGTATTAAGATGCTAATACTAGGGCAAATATTTCCATATGGGGGAAAAATCCTTTTGTTTTCTATGTATTTCTGCTCGTTGTATCCTGTCTCTTTGGGCCAAGAACTGTTTTGCTTTGTTACAGTACCTTATACAAAGAGGTCCTGAACCAGTCTAAGAATGGGCCTTCTAAACTCTATCATAAAACACTGCTGTTGATGACATCATGAACAGCATGGCCACAATCTCATAAAACTCATGGATAGTGACACCTGTTTCATTGTCTTTTACCTGTCTGTTCAGTTGCATGATGAACTCTCAAAGAATCTTCATTTTGTCTTTCTCTGTTACTGGCTTAGGTTGATTCTACCACTTGGGATCCCCAAAGAATCCATTTTCGCCATTTGTATTCCACTGAAAGACACTTGCTAAACTGGTTATGCCTCTCTTAAGCAAAGCTTGTAGCAGCATTAAACCACCACTAAATATATGCACAGGATGAATAATAATAATAATAATTATTATTATTATTATTCCCATATTGGAGGTTTACCTTAATTATGACTATATTAAATTAAAAAAAAACTCACATTCCATAGTAAAATAGTTATACCTGTACAAAAATTGCATGTAGATATGACTCGTCTGCCTGAAAAGCAGCTTGCCAGGAACAAGGACTTAGGAGTTTTCTGAATTTTGTTAATGTACCTTTTGTTTAGTAATTTGATATGGAGGAGGGATGGATTCCTTCAGCTTGTTATTTCGTGGATACACATTACACCAAATTCTATTGTTCAAGTTTTCTGCCAAGTGGCAGATTTCGCCAGAGACAATGCTGTTTAATTTATGAAGGGCAGAGTTTTAATCAGCTTTTTATTGTTTGTTCCAGCCATAGATCAATTTAATGGCAGTTTGAAAAGTGCACTGTAAGCCAATCTCCTACATGCCACTTTTCTCTACATTTGATATTTCCAATCAAAAGTCTGATAACAATGCACTTTGGGAAATATGCACTGTGAAATGCAAAGTAAAATCAGTGGATTTTGCTGGATTGCTTTTTCTTGAGAGGTGACCAGATTTGGACATGAACCTATATACAAAATGCCTTCCCACTGAATTCTGGGAGAGGACTACTGGACCAATGCCTTATAAAGTAAGCAACAGACAAAATGATCACGTGTTTCTCTCTCTCCAGCATCCAGAAAGCTGGAGCTAGAACTGACAAGTTTCAGCACCAAAACCAAGCTATTTTCTATCACTTCAGCTCAAGACCTCTCTTACTTATAGTTTCATAGTTTGTAGGATCAGAAGGGACCTGAGCAGATCATCGAGTCCAACCCCTTGCCATGGCAGGAAAGGTGTTCGGCTAGCCTCCTCTTGAAGACCCCCAGGGTAGGAGCCAGCACCACTTCACTTGGAAGGTGGTTCCAGATCCTAGCCGCCCTGACCATGAAGTAGCGCCTCCTGATATCTAGCCTAAATCTACCCTCTCCCAGCTTGTGACCGTTATTCCTGGTCATTCCTGGTAGTGCTTGGGGGAACAGGGACTCCCCCAATGCCTGCTGGATCTAGTTACAGAAAGTGCATTAAAGTTCTTATCTGGCTCATTTAACTGTCTTCTCTGAAAATCTATGGTTGCACTGGCCCATCCTTTCATTTCCACTAGTAATGAGAGCTGAATGAAGGTTTGCCATTCCTTATTTTCTACGATTTACTATTAAGCTGCAGCTCACAGGCATGTATCTAGGAGTCCCAGATGATACTGCATCTGAATATTACTTCAGAAACAAGACTTCTGAGTTTCCAAGATCAGGCAAGATCAGTTGCATTTAGTCTGGCCTAGCCACAAGTGGTTTGCCATGGCCACATAAATTATATCATACTATGCATAGAGTATTCATGGTAGTAAAACTCAGTTGCTTAAGCAAAATAGCATCAAGAAAGAAGCATGAGCTAAGATAAATTTCTCCTAAAGTCAAGAGAATACCTATGGAGCATATTTACTTCTAACTTTGCCACCTGTAATTTTAGTCCATTACAGATACAAGCATTTTGGGTCTTGATCCAATCTGAAGGTCAAATTGTCCATTGCAGGAGGACAACTGAAAAACAGAGACCAAATGAGCCAAATCCAGGGAAATGACAAACAATGGTTAAAAGGAGCACTCATAGTTTCTAGCAACAGCAATGGCAGTTGAATTTGCTCTGCCTTGGTTACTTTTCTTCTATCCTAAAGTCACAAATGAGTTCATGTCTGGCTCTGGTTTCCCGGATGGTGCCAAACTATTTTTTATGTGGCAGGAAGATGGTGGTCAGCTGCTCAGTGAATGAAACATAAATACAGCAGTGAAAATAGGTAAAATCAGCGTAAAGGGAAATAAAACAAACAAACCACCTAGAAGAACACACGTTTCTAGTTAGATATGCATAATTTGTGGTAAATAAAGAGTGCCCTTAGAGGCAGTGAGCCCAGACCACCTCACTGTAACTTAAGTGATGGATGTGGCTAGCTTTGGCCTTATGTATCAATGCACAGCACACACTGGACCACAAAATCTGTCACCTCCATAACAGCATCCTGGAGTCTTGAAATGGATGAAACGTTCAACATAGTAATGTGCCTGCAGCTGCAAACAGATAGTGGCAGAGTATCATACAAAGAGGTGCAGTAATCCTTAGTCTGTGGCAGCCATCTTATTTACTCCCAAATCAGCCTTTGAAAGGACCAGTGCTCCCAATTTTACCACCATTGAAATCAAGGTTATAGGAGCACAAGAAGGAAACTATTATGCAGGAGAATAATATTTTCAAAAGCATTGAAGTGACTTAGTAACCAAAGTTTTATCATCAGATATGATTTAAAGCCAGCTTTTTCAAAGGTATATAGGTACCTTCCACCAGTTGGCTCAAGCAGTGAGTTAATGTCTGACAAGGCATTCAGTAGTATCTGCTTTATCATGCATTGAAAAGCATGTCATTGATCCTACTGCATCGAGCACATTTTTTTACCTGAACAGCCAAATAAATGCAGAAAGCAACTTTCATTATCTGTTTGTCAGGTGCTGCCCCCTCTCTACCCCTCCTGACCCCACCTGTTTGCCAGCACAGTGGCAGCTGCTTCAGTTTCATTTGCTAGTTTGCTTTATTATGAAATGCCAGTGTACAATCCTTCCTTCTGATTGTCTTTAACCTGGCCTTGGCTGTGGAGATATGTGGAACAAGCAGAGCACTGCATCCCTGCTCTGTTAGTCTGACAGTATGAGGACTTCGGTGTTTTGACAATTGATTGCTCATTGATACTCATGACTATGTAGGTCAAATCTCTACTGTTCAAGATTCCACTGCCATGGAAGCTCTGAGGCACAGTGCCGTGTGGCCCTGGGCTCCTTCTGCCTGAAGCGCAGGTGAGACCAGCACTCTCTTTGGCCCATGTTGATCAGGGCTCCTGTAGTCAGGGTTAAAACTTTATTCCTCAGTAAATTTGAAACAGATGTTAGCAGTAACTATCACAGATACACATGGTTAAAGGAAGGCAGGTACAGGGAATAAATGAATAATTAAATAAGACCAAATAAACAAGTCATAGCATAATCTTAAAACATCTCATGAATCTGAAACCAATTTCTTTATTTGTGGGAGGTTAACTTCTGTGATGGGCAACATCATAGAGTACAAGTAGAATCAGTGAACAGTGATCACGGAGCTTGAAGCCTGTTAGGTGTAGATCTCAGAAACTCATGGGGGAAGTGTGAGGCTAAAAGTGTGAGGCCTTCTGTCACAGGCACTGTGGAAGTCCCACTGTATGACAGCAGGGATGAGCTGCCATGATCCATCTCTTCTGGCAGCTTGAAACTGGCAAAGTGGAAGAGAGGTGAAAACTTCATTTCCTTTCTTCTGTGAACTCCCTCCCACTCAGCCATCCCCTTTTCCTTAGAAGCTCAGGTAAGGAAGTCACTGCATATGTATGAGCAACACTTCAGTGGCTGGTGAATCTTATTACAGGGCCTTGTCCCTGCCTCACATTGATAACTATGTGAGTGTCTGCAGAAACAGAATATTTTTCAGGGACACCTCACCTATAAACAGTAGAGCATGCTGTCTCAGAGCTGGAGCAAGTGGCTCAAAATCTGAGAGTGAGATATCAGCTTCTCAGAGCTATTTCTCAAGGCTCTAGGTGGGCTACAGCAAGATGGGCTGAAATTCTGCAGTGGGAATCTTGCATCCTAGTACCTAGTCTGGAAATTCTGCAGCAGCTGTATTTACATTAAGAAAAGGAGGGCTTGATGGAATTCAATATGAAAACAACAATATAATCAGCACTGAGCCCTCTTCCTCTTTTACTCTCATATTAAGCTCTTTCCACTATACTAAAGATTTTGGCAGTGGTAACGTACAACTGCAATTGGCACTTCTTCAATTGGCACTTGGTACAGATATTAAATACTTCTATGTGGGTGGGTCTAGACAAGATGCTTACTGTGCAGTAGCTTGTTACTACTATTTAGTAGCTCATTACTACTGTGCAGTAGTGTTGCTGGGCATGAACTGTGAAGTGATGCTACTGTGCAGTAGTATGCACAGGCATCAGCAGGCAACCATGCCAGCACACTACTGCTCAGTAACACTGGTTACTAAGCAGTCATTTAATACTTGGTTATGCAAGTACAAAATGACTGCACAGTACCAACTGTACAGTGGGAGTCTCATGTAGACACACTCTGTATCATGAATGATCTTGGGGAAGAAGCTGGAGTTTTGGTAGTAGGGGAAAGGAATATAGGGGGAATTTTCCCCATGGGGTGGGTGATTTGGGATTGTGAGGAAAATACATTCTGTAGATGTTTCTGATGATGCTATCAGCACTAACACAGCTAACAATATTAAGTAGCAGGTTGCTAAAATGCTAGGGGGAGGAGGGGAAGAGTCCCTAGAGATTATGTCATCATGTGGTACTCTTCTACTTACTACCCAGATCATTGGTTGCCTGTGCAGACCACAGGCTCCAAGAAGATGAGGGCAAGCTGGTCAGCAACTGCAGTAGAGGGACATCTAGGAATAGTGGTGGTGAGATGCTCAAGAAGAATGTCAATGGGATGGTCAGGCTGGATGTTCATGGGGCAGTGATGTGGAAGATTTTTGAGCAAACTGCATGGAAGATTAACAGGATGGCCACAACATCTTAGTGTCCATGACATCCAAGCTGTTGTGTTGTGACAATTGGTAAATCTCTCGCTCAGTGGCCCCAAACAGGAAGAGGGACTCTCAAATCCTTCTGCCCCACTGAAATGTGCTTCTTAGCTATGGCTGGGACAAGGGCCAGAGGCTCCTCACTTTCCTCCCACTCCATCTGATTGGATAGCTTTGGATTGGCCCCAGAGTCAGTGACAAAGCGGGATTCTGGGGAGTCATCACTGGCCAGTAACTGTGCCAGAGCATCGTAACAGGGGCAAGTCACCCTATGTAAACCTGAGAGACAGTTGCCATCACAGACACTCCTGTATTACACCCTGAGTGCCTTGACCTTGGTTTGGCACAGATGCCAATTCTTGTGCTTGTGCCTGTGAGCCACCTTCTCAGCAGCTATCCACCAGACAGCTTGGTTGCAATTTCCCTTCCATAGGGGGGGAATGCTGCCACCCTCACCTGAGATGGCAAAGAGGTCCATGACCTACCTGCTTCTAGTTTTGGGACCACTTCACAGCAGAGGATGCCAGCACAGACAATATAGGCACAAGCTATTAGTGACATGGTTGAGGTCCCTGGAGAAATGGAGCTCTCAGTATAAGGGTCTACCAAAAAGAAGGGAACAATGTACAAGGTCATGCTGGGCAGGCCCTGTGACCCCCAGAACAATGGGGCTTGGAATAAATCACAAAGACACCACCTTGGAATAGTTTCGGGGGTGAGCAGAGGAGCATTGTAGGATCCCAGCAAATCAACCAACTCTCTATTGCACTGTACTGGAGAGTGCAAACATAACATGAAACACTTAGAGTGAAGTGTTCAGAGTTGTTTCTATTTCTTCCAGGGTCATTATTAAGGCACAGTGGACTGATCTGAAGCAGATCATTAGCAGATGCCAGCTGTTACCTGACTTTTTGGAGTTCTTTAAAGGAACATAGGGCACTACAAATGCTATGTCTTCTCTTACACAGAAAGTAGTTATTCTTTTGAATGCTAATGAGGCTTTAACTGATGAGGCTGATGAAGGAATGCTGTAAATATCAACTTTAGGGAAAGACTTAGACAAAATGGAAAACGTTCAAGGAGACTTACAAGAGTGGTATGAAGATAAGGACCCTCTGCTGTCTACATTGGCCAGATGGGACAATCCTATGTAAAAGAATGAATGAACACTGATTTGGCATCAGTTCCAGAAACACATAGAAGCCTGTAACAGAGCACTTTAACCTTGCTGGACCTAACATCACTGAGTGTAGAGTAGCTATCTGTAGCAGGTTGTCACTCAGTTCTCTATTTTTTCTGGGGCAAACACGATCCCACATGAAAACCAATGTCCATAACAAAGCCAGTACCAAAGCCAGGCATTTAATTGCTTGTTAACAAACAATTAAACTCTTAGCAAAACATTAACTCACAGCTATGGTCCTTCCTCGGACCTGAAGAAAGGTCACTGTGGCTCAGCTCAGTGCTCCCTGCTTGCCACTGCCCTCTTCCCCTCTCTGTCCCAGCTCTGCTGGCTGGGATCTTTTAACATCCTTTGGGCCAGACATACATTGCTCTCAGTAACCCCCTCCCCATCCCTGCCCCCACCTTCCTGGAGCAGGCAGGTTCTCACTATTAACTGTCTACAGCTTTGCTCCTGCCACTGAGACACACCCCCAGTTACACATCCCTCCTACCAAGAATGGAGTCCAGGACACACTCTTCTCTTTCTTCAATCCACCCTCCTCTCAGGAAAAGTCTGTATTTGCATTTGCTGACCAAGGGCAGTGCTATATTGCAAAATCAAAAGGTTATGGAGACAGATACCATCTTCTCAGCTGGGGGTTGTCTTTCCACATGGAAGCATTGCCCCATAACAAAATGGAAGGGGCATGACCCATAACTAAATGGAACCAGGCCACTAGGAAGTAGTATTGGAGGGGCTAGACCACCCATTTAATTGCTAAGCATTTGTTTTCTATAATGGTGTATTTCTGCTCCCAGGGGAAGAGTTTCCTACTGAGGTACAGAATGGGATGTTCTCCATCCTCAAATTCCTGGGAGAGCACTGCCCCCAGGCCTTGCCTTGAGGCATCTGTCTATAATATAAATTATTTTGTCAAATCTGGGCTGCTCAGGACTGTTGCACTTAAGAGCAGCTGTTTTACTACCCCAAAAGCTGCCTTACATTGAGATGACCAATCCGTTGTGGTGCTCTCTTCCTCAGCAGGTCATTCACTGGGGCCGTGATGGTCACAAATCATGGGATGAAGCATCACTAGCAGCTCACCAGGCCGAGAAACAATTTCACCTGCTTTTTAGTTGCTGCCACCAATACTTCCACCAGGGCTTTTATCTTGTTGAATGGGGGAGGGGGGTAATCTTCCTATTGTCTAGTACATACTGGTAAATATTACTATATTATCTAGATAGGCAGCCACACATGCCTGGTGCAAACACAGTACTTTGTTCATGAATCTTTGAAAAGTTGCCAGGGTCCTGTGTACTTTGAAAGGCAATGCCTTGAACTGGTAGAGCTCCCAGAGTGTTGCAAAGGCTGTAATTTCCTGAGACACTGGATCCAAAGGGATTTGCCATTATCCCTTGGTCATGTGCGAGGTGGTTATGTGCTTGGCATTACCTATTCCCTCCACCATCTCATCTATTTGGGGCACAGGGCAGGTGTCACATTTAGAAAGTGCATTGACTTTGAGGAAGTCAATGCAAAACTGGATGGTGTGGTCAGGTTTTAGTACCGACACAGTCAGGATACTGTACTCATGGCCTGATTCCTCAATTACCCCTAAGTCCAACATCTTTTTAACTTCCTGTCTTACTGTTTCCCTCAGTTGCACAGAGATTCTTGACTGTCCCTTTTGAATTGTCCTGCTTGGAGATAATCTGGTGTTCTATTAATGTAGTCTGAAACTCCTCTAGGAGGCTCTTTATTCCTGCCTGTTGAGTTGGGGTCAATGTCTCCCCTAGCTTGAGGCCCACTATCAGATTTGAGAGGGGTCCCAGAACCTCTAGGCCAGTCTCCAGTAGATATGTAAATACCAGACAGGCTTCTTGCACCTTCCATGGCTTTAGCAGGTTAACATGATATATTTGTGACCCTTGCCTTTTCCCCATCAGGTGCACTTCATAATTTACCTGGCCTATCCTACCTTAAAAGGTCCTTGCCACTTCCTCGGTAACTCACTCTCAGAGGACAGGAGTAATAATAGAACTTTATCGCCTGGCTGGTAGATGCGGAGTCAAGAATTTCTGTTATATTGCTGTTCCTGCTCCTGTTCGGCTGCTTCGAGATTTTTCTTGGTGAGGGCCCCCACTAGACCTAACCTCTCCCACAACTGCAAAACATACTGAATGGCATTTTGTGTTGTGGTCCCCTTCATCACACCAGCTTTCACCTCTATTCTTTGAGCAAGGCATTTCTCCCTATAATTTGCTTCGGCCTCCCTCAGGGTTCTCACGCTCAGCTGCCCCTGAATGGTAGCCTTTCTCAGTGCTCTAAGCCCACTGATGGCCGGTGTACGCCTCTTCAGCCACTGCCATGGCTTGCAGCAACAACAAACTGAAAACAGAAACATGTAATTTATCTCCATTTCAAATTCCTGCTCTCTTGAAGAGCTCTTTCTCCACAGATCAGGACCAGAGTGAATCTCTAGCCTAGAAAATAGATTTATATACCCACTAACTCTTCCTCTTTCTGATCACTCGACCCCTTCTCTCTCCCAACAAAGGAAAAGTGCTGCTAATTATCTAAATCAGCAGCCAGGTGCTCTGTTACCTGTAGTTTTCAGGCTGGGGCCCTGTAGCTCTTTAACTCTGCTTCTTGAACCTGTTCTCCCTTGCAGCCTCATAGCACTGCTTCTGTTTCAGTAATGGGGGTTAGCCCCCTCCCCCTGCCTATTAACACAACAGTGATAATAACAAACACTCATACACTGCAGTACTCTGCTAGATCTCTACCAAAAGATTGATATATTCTGTGCCCCAAAGACAATCTAAGGAGATCCTGCCCTCCGTCTGAAGGGACTTCTGAAATTAGTGGTATTGTACTGGAGCAGAAACTGGTTGCTAGGTAAAGTGGGCAGCTCATCCTCAAAGGATATATACCATAGAAGAGGTCATTATTGAGAGGTGCAGGGATTGCTTAGGAGAGAGTAGCAAGGTTAGCTCAGGGAACTTCTTGAGTGGGGAGAAGGAGCTTGTTATGCATCACAGACGGAGCAGGTCAAAACTTGGAATGTTATTTCTGTGAAAGAAAATCTCCAAAAAGGTTAATTATTAAAATATGTAATATGCTCTTATTAAATTTTAAAAGGTCAAAGTACTTTGTCTGTAACACAGCAAAAGAAGTTGAAGTCCCTCCATCACCCCTAGCTGAACATTACATTGGCCTAGTATGGTTGTGGAACACCAGTTTCTCTAGTCAGTAGCACAAAAGGGAATGATGAGGCCAGCATTACATCTGGCTTTCTTTAGTTCTCTAACCAAAATGACCACGTACCCATTTATAGAGTGGTCAGCTAGGGAAACCATTAAGTATGAATTTAGAGCAGGACAGAAACTCTGACCCCTGTCATCCCACTCCACTTGCAGAATAGAATAAAATAGAATCAAAGGCTGCTATACAGACGTGACCCCCCCCACCGAAACAAACAGTGCTTTAATTTAAACTTGGCACACCCCCAAACTAAGCCCAGTGCGTGCCTAGAAAACGCAATGCATTAGCTGGACCCAGCTCTCTCAACATCTGTATAGATCAGGGACTTCGGCAGGGCTTTTTTGGTGCTTTTATCTAATATCTGATTCGGTCAGCCTTAGATAAAAGTGCCAAAAAACCTTGCTGAACTGAGCAATCTATACAGATGCTGGGGAGGTGGGTCTAACTAATGCACTCCCTCTTTCAGTAAAACACGGGTGGGGGAGGAGAGTTATGTCTGTCAGCAGCCAGGTTGCCAAAGTACAAAGGAAGCTTCAGACTGGTTGAAAAGTAACATACTAATTTTTATAACTCCTTTATATAAATTTTTGGTAACATATTACATTTTAATTTGAAATGGTAAGTCAGTACATTTCCACAAATCTTCTTCATTTTGAAAAATTGGCATTTTCTAGTGAGAAATTGTTTCACTGGACATTTTTCAACCAGATCTATTTGCAGGCCTTTAGGGTAGATTGATGGGGGGAAGTTATGAAAGAAAGAATGTCCTTCTCAGGAGAGAAGACTAGGAGGAATGCATGAAAGGAGAGGAGAAAAGGAGACAAGGTAGTTGAACCTTGGGGTACAGAAGCACAACTTAAATATAACATAGGAAGGGCATGAGGACGATGATGTAGTAATATTTAGAGAAAAAAGAAATTGGCAAGAATTAATAATGTTCTCAAGGACCTAGAACAAGCCCTTTTGCAAAGCATCATTAGAGCTGGTTTAAATGTTTCCAGTAAAAAGCTTTTTATTGGAAAATAAGGTTTTGCTGAAATCAAAATTTTCTGCAAAGAGATCAACTTAGATCATATGGTGTGATATTCCTAAGTGACAACTTACAGTGAACTAAAATGCTTGCTCCAAACTAACATTTCATTTTGATCAAAAAATTTAAAATGTCAAGAATCTCTAGTATTTTGGAATGTCACCAGTCTCCTGGCAGAACTTTTTAGGGCGATATTTTTTACTGGATCAACTGTATGGCTGGGATAAAGATAGACAAAATTTTGAATAACCTGAGGAAGAATGCAAGGCATTTGAAAGCTTGTCTAACTTTTTCCCAAACATGCAATTGGTTCAATAGAAGATTTCATGAACTTGGGTTCATGAAAGTTTGTGCTCTCTCTCTCTCTATATATATATATGTTATTTAGTTACTTTATACAGGTGCATATTTACCCTGCCTTCTCAATAAAAGATATCACCCTAAAAAAACCTTGTTTCCCACAGAATTCCTGGACTACCATGCCCAGAACATTAGTATAATGGCCCCTCTACACATTATATCTATTACATAATTACCTGGTTAACTGTGCAATAAATTTAGACTGGTGACACATGGAAATTATCTATAGTGCTTTAAAAAGGTCCAGCTAGCTATGAAGTTATTGCTTGACAATATGTAATAACTTTATAGCTGGTTTCTATCCAACTTTAATTTGCATGAGTAGGCTGGGAGACCACAGGTGCTGCAATCTCCCACCCACTGGGATATATAATGCACCCTCAGGGCTGGGAGATTCCAGCCACTGCCATCTCCCAACTGCAGGGTGTCACAGCAGCACCCTGCAGCTGCTGGGGCTAAGAGTCCTAGCATCTGTAGGAATCTCAGTCCTGGCCCTGCATGTGGCACAGCTAAGGACATGAGCCCCACAGCTAAGAGGACTCTCAGCCCCAGGAGTGCTTAGGAGATGTAGATGTTGGATCCAAGCAAAACCCCACAGCTGCCAGGACCTAAAGTTTGCAGCTGCAGGACTCCGGGCCCCAACAACTGCAGAGCATGGCTGTGATCTCTGAGCCACGTGGGTGTATGGGATGCCCTGTGGCTTGGAGATCACAGTGGCTGCAGTCTTCCAGCCGTGGGGGTGCCTGGGATGGCTAGGAGCCCCATCAGCAGAGGGACTCCCAGCTGTGAGAGTTTGCTTCTTGCTGGTGCAGGGGGAGGCCAGGGTTGGGATCCCCCTGCACCAGCAATGAAACATGATGGGATCTAATGCACAATCCCACAATCATTCCTCCTGCCATGCACATGTGGCATGGTAGGAGGAGGGATTGAGGATCACACATTAGAACCTATTGTATCTTTACCTGCACATGTAGAGGGGACCTAACACCATCAGTCTCCTGAACTGACAAACCTACTGTAATTTATGCAGCAATCATTTGGTCAGCTACAGTGCAAATGTTTAATTAATAAATCACATGACTGGGCTTGGTTTGCAACTCTATCAGTCTCGCTAGTGCTTGTGCCCAAGGCACTTCTTCAGGGGAAAAGCTGTTTGTGTTCTCTATATTTGTAGGTGTAGTCCCTGAAGAGATGCATTCCCATGCAAGAAGGAATGACATGCTGGTACACAGTTCTTTTCCCCATGTATATGGAGGGTAAATCCTGCCAACCCTCCTGTCATTTGGAAAATAATTATCTAGTCATCTTCCCCACTTCTCTGCTCTCCATATTTCATTTCACTAAATTGACTTCCTTCCTCTGGTTATGATTTTAGACTAATGGGGACAAATTATTGTTCCCTTTGCACAGAGACTGACAGTTTGCTAGTAATGAATTGTCATTTCTACTGATAAATTAGGCATTGCAATCCCCTGGCTTGTACTTCTAGATGTTCGTCCAAACATCACCAGCCACTTCTTTATTTTCTGGAAGGGCCCAATCCCAACAGGAGCAGAGCTCCCATAACTTGCACAGAAGAAAATTGTTGCAAGGGTCAGCACATTTCAGAATTAGGTTCCTAATACTGCAGTATATATTAATACATTGGAATTTATTAATACCAACACTCGGATAGGTCTTGCTCAGTTTCTTATTGGCCAGGGATGGGTAATGATTTGGTCCTGAGGGCCACATAGGCAGTTTCGGTGAGCCAGGTCAGCACCCCCATACCCACAGTGCAACAATGCACCAAAACTCCCTATGTGTCATGGGGCCCTGGCCAGCAGTGTTCAGGAGCAGAAGGGATGGATAAGACGAGGATGACTGAGTGGGATTGTGGGGCAGTGACAGCATGGAGCCAGGGCTAGGTTGGAGCTATGATCCACTGACCACATGCCCCTGTGATGGGTGCTGGTTCCATGGGCAGGGAAGAGACAGCAGTTCTACTCTGCCCTGGTCTTGTGCTGTCACCACTCCATGATCCTGGCCCCAACCCCAGCTCCCCACCTGGCTGTGCACTGCATTTGGGGCCAGGATCTTGGGGCACTGATGGCATGGGGATGGGACAGAGCTGGAAGCCAACTTCAGGCCTTGTTGAGCAACTGCAGCATCAACAAAGGGGAGAGGAAGGCTGCAAGCCTTACGGAGGCAGGAGCAGGGAACAGCCATATGATGCTACCAATCCTGCCAAATAGGAAGAATTTAGTCTTCCCCCCAACACCTCCTTGCCTATCCTCTCCCCTGGTATGGTGCATGCAGTCTGCAAGCAGGGGATGGAGACTCCTTTCTGCAGGGGAGGGAGGGATCCATCTGCCAGCCTGACCTGTTGTCCTAAGAGGTCTGCTGCTTGCCTGGAGCCTGGATTTCAGATGTCATGGAAGGATTACTGAGACTTGTATGACCCTCTGACTACTACCCCATGCTGCTCATCTATGCGGGCACCAATGATACTGCCAGGGGTGACCCTGAGCAGATCAAGAGTGTCTACAGGGCTCTGGATACAAGGGTGAAGGGGACAGAGGTGCAGGTCATGTTTTCAATCCTTCTGCTCAAGGGGAAGGGCCCTGGCAGGAGCAGACACATCATGCAGATCAATGAATACCTGTGCAGATGGTGTCACCAGCAGGGACTGAGTTTCTCTGACCATGGGATGTTGTTCCAAGAAGGATTGCTAGGAAGAGATGGGATCCACCTGATGAAGAGAGGGAAGAGCATCTTCACAGACAGGCTCACTAACCTAGTGAGGAGGGCTTTAAACTTGGTTTTCCAGGTGATGGAGAACAAAGCCCTGAGGTAAGTGGGGAAGCAGGGGACCTGGAGGAAAAGCAAGCAGAAGAGGGTAACAGGGGAGGCCTCATTCTTCCTAAGAAAGTAGGGCAATTGGCTAGTCACCTCAGGTGTCTGTACATGAATACACAGAGCATGGGAAACAAGCAAGAAGAATTGGAAGTCCTTGCACAGTTAAGGAAATATGACATCATTAGAATAACAGAGACTTGGTGGGATAGCCCATATGCCTGGAGCACTGTAATGAATGAGTACAAACTGTTTGGGACAGGCAGAGGAGAAGGAGTTGTGCTGTATGTAAAAGTGCTGTATGATCACTCAGAGCTACAGTATGAAACTAGAGATAGTCCTGTTGAAAGTCTCTGTATTAAGATTAGAGGGGAGAGTAACAAGGGTGATGTAATTGTGGATGTGTGCTATAGACCACCAGACCAGGAGGATGAGGTACATGAGGCTTTCTTCAGACAGCTAGCAGATGTTTCCAGATCACAGGTCCTGGTTCTCTGGGAGACTTCAATTGCCCTGTCATCTGCTGGAGGGGCAATACTGCAGTGCACAGGCAATTCAGAAAATTTTTGGAGAGTGTTGGAGACAACTTCCTGGTGCAAGGGTTGGAGTCTTCAGATAGGGAGGGTACTCTTCTTGACCTACTGCTCACAAATGGGGGGAAATGATGGGGGATGTAGAAGTGGATTGCAAATTGGGCAGCAGTGACCATGAGATCATTGAGTTCAGGATCCTGACAAAAAGAAGAAAGGAGAGCATCAGAGTATGGGCCCTCGACTTCAGAAAATTAGACTTTGACCCACTCAGGGAACTAATGGTCAGGATCCCCTCGGAGGCCAGCTTTGTGGGGAAAGGAGTCCAGGAGAGTTGGCTGTATTTTAAAGAAACCTTACTTGAAGGCAAAGGAACAGACCATCCCAATGTGCAGAAAGAAGAGCAGATGTGGCAAGTATCAAGCTTGGCTTAGCAGAAAGCTCTTCAGTGAACTTAAACAGAAAAAATGAAGATTACAAGAAGTGGAAGCTGGGACAAAAAACTTGGGAGGAGTATAATAATATTGCTCAGGCATGCAGCAATGAAGTCAGGAAGGCTAAAGCAGATTTGGAGTTGTAGCTACCAACGTATGTGAAGGGTAACAAGAAGGTTTTCTACAAATATGTTAGCAACAAGAGGAAGGTCAGGGAAAGTGTGGGTCCTTTACTGAATGGGGGAGGCAACCTAGTGAAACATGGTAAGGAAAAAGCTGAAGTACTCAATGCCTTTTTTTACCTCAGTCTTCACAGGCAAGGTCAGCTCCCACACTACTGCACTGGGTAGCACAGTTTGGGGAAGAAGTCAGCAGCCCTCAGTTGTGTAAGAATAGGTTAGGGACTATTTAGAAAAGCTGGACATGTACAAGTTCATGGGACCAAATGCAATGCATTTGAAGGATTTGGCTGATGTCATTGCAGAGCCTCTAGCTATTATATTTGGAAACTTGTGGTGATTGGGGGACATCCCAGACAATTAGAAAAAGATAAATATAGTGCTCATCTTTATGAAGAAGGAGGATCCAGGGAACTGCAGACCAGTCAGCCTCACCTCAGTTCCCAGAAAAGTCATGGAGCAGGTCACAAAGAATCCATTTCTAAACACTTGGAGGAGAAGAAGGTGATTAGGAGCAGTCAGCATGGTTTCACCAAGGGCAAGTCATGCCTGACCAATCTGATTGCCTTTTATGATGAGATGACTGGCTCGGTGGATGAAGGGTTCCAAAGAGGATGTAGTTAGACTGTTTTCATGAGCAATAGTCTCAAGTTGCAGCAAGGGAGGTTTAGGTTGGATATTAGGAAAAATCTTTCTCTCTAGGAGGGTGGTGAAGCACTGGAACAAGTTATTTAGAGAGGTGATAAAATCTCCATCCTTAGAGGTTTTTAAGGACCAGCTTAACAAAGCCCTGGATGGAATAATCTAGTTGGGGATGGTTCTGCTTTGATCAGGGAATTGGACTAGATGATTTCCTGAGGTCCCTTCCAACCCTAATTTTCTCTGATTCTATGGATACCTGCCAGTAGCATATAGGAAGGGCAGAACTAGCCACATGCACCATGGACCAGGCTGCCCCTGTGTCTGGGTCTGCAGGGCCGAGGGACCCATCATGGGCTGGGCAAAAGCAGGCCATATTTCGTCCACCCCTGTACTAAGCTAAGACTGGTTTTCATTTAAATTCAATTCAAGCTATAGGGCACTGGACTCCAAGTCAGGACACTGGGACTGTGTTTCTGACTCGTGTTGATCAATGGGAGATCTTAGACTAGAAATAGATGTTGACAAATGACATGGATCAGTTGTGCCTCACTGTGTCCCAGCACAGCTCATCTGCTTCATTGGATAAAACACAGATTCTCCAGTTGTCCCGCCTGCTGATGTTGTGGGACAACAAGTAACATGTTCTCCTGGGGCTTGAGGGGCCTGGTCCTGAACATCTCAGGATCCACTGCCCAGCTTTCTTCACTTACTCAGATGTGCCTCTGGGAATCTCTGGGGCATGTCTCTGTGAGCAGGAAATTGAAGATTTCCCTGCCTATGGAAATATGCCCCAAGATGTCCTGGGGTGCATCTCTAAGTGGGGAAACCCAGGCAGGAGCTCGCAGGACTTTAGAGGCCTAATCCTCTGAGGGAATTCCTAGGGTGCACAGAATCATGCCCCTCAAGCCTTGGGAGTACCTGCCTAGGGTGGTTGGAGAGCATGAGTAGCTCCATGATCCCCGCATTCTCACTTCACAAAGTAAACATGCCTGCCACTAAATAGTGGCACAAATTGATATCATGTTTCTTTTTTTATTGAGGCACAAAGTTAATGAAAAACAATACTTTTTTCTACCCCTTGATGGGTCATTAGTCTCCTTACTTCCCTGCCTGTAACAGGAGGACAGTCTTAGTGCATTTTCTTCATGAAACACTCTGGCCGTGTCTATACAAGACATTTTGCTGCAAAGTAAACTAATCTACTGTGTGCTGGCACTGGATTTATGACCCAGTTCTTATACCTTGTTCTAGGAGGACCAAAACCCTCAGACTGATCGCAACTTCTTTCATTCAATAATAGGCAAATGTTATTGATACAAAGTGATAAGAAATAAGAGTAATGTAAGAAAAGCAAGCAAGATGATTACAGAATACAATACCAATTATTTTCCTGCCTCAGGGGATTCACAAGAAGAGCAGTGTCTGACCATTACATGAATGCCACTTCATGGTTCTTTGTTGAATGCCAGATGTCAGTAGCCTAGAGGTCAAGGGCTGATGTCCATCCCTCAAACCCCGATGGGGTGGTGTGCCCTCTGCCCATGGTGGCCTCAGAAGCACCACCACCAGTGGAATGGCTGAGACACTCCAGTGGTGTGCTTTCCTTCCACAGTGGTTTCAGGATCCTCCCTGCTGCTCTGAAATCCCTCCTTCTGTTTTTTGAGGTTTTTTTCTCCTGATGACTCTTCATTTCAAGGTACCATTGATTGGTTTCTCTGTCATCATCACATTGTCCATGTTCTGTTCTGTAAGCATACCCCTTTGTTTCTCAAACATATCACATGCATATATCTTTATTTGGTCATTTACCAGTGTCTTAATTGGGTATGCCCAGCCTCCTAATTTGGTCATTTCACCAAAACTGGAACTCCTAGGTGTTTTGCAGGTAGTCACTAGGCATGTCTACACAAGACACATACCGCCCATTGGACTCATTGTACCACATTAGCATAGCTGGCCAAAAATGTGCTAATTCATTAATGAGCAGATTAGTCCAATGGGGATTAAGCATCACACAAAAACCATTCATCTGCACTAATACGTAGTAGCACTGATTACGGTGCATTACGTTAGTTCCTGTTCTTACAGGTAGTAAAATTAATGCACCATAATTACAGGGCATTAATGAATGTGTAGATATGCCCACTGTGGTACATGTTTTCAATTTCCCCAGCCTGTTTGTCTGCTAGCTTCAGACAGTGTCTGCCTTGAAGGCTGAGAACACAAAACTTGGTCACAAACAGATTTTTAGAAACCAATTAATCCTTGCCATTCCCTTAGACCATTATTCGATCCAATATCTACTTTACCTACAAGTGAATTCCTAAAAGCAAATATCTAAATATAATTTTCTTGCCATCACTGCACAGTAAAGCATCACTGTCTACACATACAGGAACTTATAGCAAAGTAAATTAGTCTACTGCACAGTAAATTTACTACCTGCATATGCAGGTAATAAATTTACTGCACAGTAAAGATGAAAAGCATTAACTGAACATGTAGATGTGTCCTCTGATCCACACAGAAAGATATCAGATTAAAGTCGAGTACTGGAATCTCTATTTTACAAAGAGAAACAGAGGAAAATAAAAACCTTGATCCTTAGATTAATACACATGCTTAACTTGACTCATGTGAGAGGTCTCACAGAAGTCATAGGGACTACTCTAGGGAATGAACGCTGTATGTATTCTGTGTATAAGCAACAGGGATTTAGAATTTTTAAAGGTCTTAGGTGCCTAACAATGCAGATGGGCAATAGATGTGATTTATAAGGCATCTTTAGGTAATTAAACACCTTTCAAATGCAGTCTTTTAGTACCTGAGAGTAAGTCTATACTTTGTTTAGGTGGTCTTAGGGAAGGAGGCACTCAGTCACCCACTTCCACTCTCAGACAGCAAACCTAGAAATACAGAAATGAGGCCACTCTATCTGGCCATTCTTCAGTGCACCAAAGACTCAAGAACAGTTGTACAGAGACACTCCCTAGAGTGGCTTCAGAACTATATTTTTGATTTGGCTTATGTGAACAAAATCAGCTTGGCAGGCCATGCTCAAGGATATTCCTTCCCTTCCTGAGGGTGCTAGGGATGCATTATAGACATAGCCTGTGTCACACTTGAAGATGAAACTTGGTCACCTAGGCACAAGTTTTAAAGATATTTAGGTGCCTAATTCCCATTAAACTCAGTGGGAATTAGGCAACCAAGCATCTTTAAAATACTTGGCCTTAGGTTCTGTAGCACTTAATGAGACAGTCTTTAAGAATATGGATTCGCATGACTTGTCCAAGGACTAATGGTCATCCAAGCAGTCAGCTTTGGTCATCTACATGGCATTTTTGGCACTTACAAGCAGGTAGGAATTCTAGTCCCGGCTGTGTCAGTCTGCACAGATAGGTTAATACATAGGCGTGCAGACTAGGTAGAACTTTCCACCCCTTTGTGCAAAATAGTTCAGTCATTAGGGCCCTCACATGGAAAGTTGATATTGGAAAAAACTGCCAGGTATAAAGCTGGCTTGAATTTTGGCCACTTTTCTTGGATATAAGTTTGAGAGCTTTTATTGCACTGTACACACAGCATGAAACATTCAATATTTATTTTATCTTCCTTCAATAGATGGACATTATCTTAATGTATTAGTTCAGCAGGGTAATAGAAATCTTCTAGGTGTTTGCTCAAAATATCACTCACTAACTGCTGCATGCTCAGAGCCTTGCAAGATTTAACTGTTAAATAGTGGCCTGTATGCTCTTGATTTTTGCTGTATAATTCCAGTGGGAAAGAGTGTCTATACTAGGCTCCCATGGAAGAGCAGAACCACAGGCCAAAGGAGCTGAGAGCTACAACATAATCTGGTTAGTCTGAGACCTGTGACTTCTGCATGTTGAGCAGCCTGAGTGACATTTTATTAGCTTAGGGGTGTGGCTGGTCTGAAGAGCCCTGTCATTCAGCAGCAATGTGGCAGGGAGGGAGTGGTGTCAGCATTTAGTGCTGCTTCCCTGCTGCCAAATTTTTGGACCTATGAGTAGCCCTGTGCACTGTATAACATGACCCTATGCATTAGATCACGCCAGTGCATGGGACTGGGTCAGTGCACAGCCACATCTGGCCATGTAGGTCTGGATCAAGCTACTACATAGCTTCATTGAGCCACTTTAGGGCCAGCCTGGGCCGGTGCATGGCTGCATTCAGTATTCAGGGTCTAATCCTGTGTGCTGACCCCATGTGGGATCCAGTCTGTACATCGGCTCTGTGCCACTCATCTAGCCCATGGGGCCAAAAGGTTGGATGCCACTTTCTTAGCCCACTTGTCACATGCATACATGACATGCAGATAAACATGGGGGTTAAATACTAGTACAGACCATCTTCCACGTCTATAGGGACTTGAAGTCCTTCTTCAAATACATTGGGAGTAAGAAGAGGGCACCAGGTAATGTAGGGCCCTTGTTAGACTCAAATGGTAATCTTGTGGCTACCCCAGATGAGAAAGCCGAAATTTTTAACAAGTTCTTTGTCTGTTTTCTTGGACAGGGACCAGGACAGCTTTCCCACCACAGGTAGGGGCAATCTTGGGGATAGCACTGCCAGGCCTCGGGTCTGCGCAGATGTAGTTAGGGATCTTCTGGAAGGGCTGGATGTTTTTAAATCTGCGGGCCCTGATGCCCTCCACCCATGGGTGTTGAGAGAGCTGGCAGGGGTCGTTGCTGTGCCCCTGGCCCGGCTGTACGAGCAATCGTGGTCCATGGGCCAGGTGCCCAGAGATTGGAAACTAGCTAATGTGGTCCCCATTTATAAGAAAGGGAGAAAGGAGGACCCAGGAAACTATAGGCCCATAAGCCTCACATCGGTCTTGGGGAAAATCCTTGAAAAAATGATCAAGGATCACATCTGTGAGGGGCCATCAGGTGAGATCATGCCCAGGGGAAATCAACATGGGTTCATCAAAGGCAGGTCCTGGCAAGCCAACCTGATGGCCTTTTATGACCAGGTAACTACATCCCTGGATGATGGTGTCACCGTGGACATAGTCTTTCTGAACTTTAAGAAGGCCTTTGACACTGTCTCTCACCCCATTCTCATTAATAAATCGAGCGACTGTGGCATTGATGCCTACACAGTTGGATGGCTCAAAAATTGGCTGATGGGGTGTGCCCAGAGAGTGGTGGTGGATGGGTCATACTTGAGCTCATGGGATGAGAATAGTGGGGTTCCCCAGGGCTCATTCCTGGGGCCTACACTGTTCAACATCTTCACCAGTGACTTGGACAAGGGGGTGCAAAACACGCTGTCCAAGTTTGCTGATGACACCAAGATGTGGGGAGAGGTAGGCACGCTCGAAGGGAGAGAGAGGCTGCAAATAGATTTAGTCAGACTACAGAAATGGGCAGATGGTAATAGGATGGGCTTCAATGTAGATAAATGCAGAGTGCTGCACCTGGGGAGAAGGAATCCACAGCATACATACAAGCTGGGGAGCTCCCCCCTTGAGAGCACAGAGGCGGAAAGGGATCTTGGAGTCATTATTGACTCCAAGATGAACATGAGCTGCCAATGCCAGACCGCATCCAGCAAAACCAATTGTACCTTGTCGTGCATCCAAAGATGCATCTGAAGCCGGTTCAGAGAGGTGATACTCCCCCTCTACACAACATTGGTCCAGCCTCAATTGGTGTACTGCATCCAGTTCTAGGCACTGCACTTCAAGAAGGATGTGGCCTGCCTTGAGAGGGTTCAGAGGAGGGCCACCCGCTTGGTGAGAGGGCAACAGGGCAGGTCTTATGAGGAGAGACTGAGGGACCTGAACCTGTTCAGCCTCAGCAAGCAGAGGCTGAGGGGGGATTTGGTGGCTGCCTACAAACTCATTAGGGGAGATCAGCAGCAAATAGGAAGGGTCCTATACCCCCAGCAGCACCTGGGGTGATGAGGAACGATGGCCAGAAGCTGCTGGAGAATAGGTTCAGGTTAGAGATTAGGAGGCACTATTTCACTGTTAGGATGGCTAGGATCTGGAACCAACTTCCTAGGGAAGTGGTCCTCGCTCCTACCTTGGGCAAATTCAAAAAGAGGTTGGATGAACACCTGTTTGGGGTTGTGTGATCCCAGCACGTGCTCCAGCCAGTGGAGGGGGGTCAGACTAAATGATCTATTTAGGTCCCTTCTGACCCCTAACTACTATGAAACTATGAAACTACACACAGAAATCATGCATGCAGCTAGATTTAGCTGCCTAAATCAGTTGCACATCTCTGTGTCCCACTATTTATAGCTACATAGTGGATCTGTGGAGAGAATGAGGAGAGCTAGGTCACTGGACACTGGGCAACACTCTTCAGAGCTGGAATAAATGGCTGTGAAGTTTAGAAGAAATATGCGTTTACACCCCAGGCTCCTGCAGATAGTACCCCAGTTGCTACATGCTGCATATGTGCATCCCCTTTCAGGGTTGTAGGACATGTGATGCTGCTGCTCTCTTGGGACTGGAAGAGAAAAGGGAAGGAAGTGGGCTCCAGCGTGGGAGAGCCCATAGGTTCATGTCTGTGAGTGTATACAACCACAAGGCTTTGCCTCCCTATGGGGTTTTCTTCAACACTTCCCCAAAAAAGTCATGTTCTAGGCCCTGTGCTCTGAGGCACAATCTCACTCTCAGGTCTCTAGGATGTCTGAAGCATCCTATACAAATCCATTGTCTGCAAAATTGCACAGGCAACCCTGACACAATCACAAGACATAATACCCTAATATGCCATAAGTAAAATAAAGGGACCACATTGCAGCAGCCAATGTTCTGTTGCTGCAAAAGTTGTTAAAATAAATTCAAGGGATCCCAGGAAGAGGGTCATGCTCCCTGCTACAGAGGAAGGCAAAAATGCCCACAGTCCACCTCTTAATGAAAGCTCCCCATCACTACCTTCATTTGCTTGAGGAGGTGTAACCTTGGCATCACCTCACATCCCTACACTTTTTTCTGGACTGATTCCATTGTTTGTTCGTGGCCCCCCACATAATTGACCCACTTCCTCAATTCAGTCCACATGCTCAGTGGAGGTGCCTCAAAAAGCCCTTCCTCAGTCAGTTCCCTCAGGTGCTGGGCCATGAAGTCATTGATAACCTGAAATTCCTTTGGGGGGCAGAAGTTGGAGTGATGAATAGGGGCATTGGACTCTAGCTCACCAACAGTGGGCAAACTGTACACAAACTCCTTTAAATGAAATTGAGGCTGGCCTGCCTATCCAATGAGAGGCTCTGCCAGTGAAAACCAATGCAACTAACTATGAGGGAGCAGTTTGGTTGTTCAGAGACACAGTTATCCAAATCGTAATAGAATGCCAATTTCTCTGGCCATCTAATTAACTCTTTTTTGCCCCTGGTAACTTGGGCTACTATGACAGCAGCCAAACATTTTTATTTGTTCATTTGAAAGTCTCCTGACAGTGATCTGGCTTTCTGCAGTCTCCTTTGAGCAGTCTACTGCTGTGGGTATTACCACTGTCCAACTGCAGAGCACAAGGGGGTCCCTAGAGCTCCTGAAGAGGATCACTGCCCTCCCATCACATGGGTAGCCAAATGTATAAAACACTCCTCCCCTGTAGGCAACAAGCCAGGCTCCTATATCTGATTAGGGAGGCACTTATGCATCCATAAAAGGAAATAGAACACCACTCACACTTTGGTCACCTAGATCATATTTTTTGCTAGTCAGAGGGCACAAGGACCCAGGTGATGCCTCCCCACCACAACACATGACACAGGTACTCCAGCTTGTAGGCTCAAGTGCAGAAATGGCCAAGGACTTTCAGGGCATCTCTATACAGCAGTACCAGTATGTCCTGGCAGGATAGCCCCAAGCCACCACATCCACCCACTCTCACATGCCAAAATCAGAAATACACCAGTGAGACTGCTCTAGGGCACCCATCTGTGGCTACTGTTGATCTCCAACATGCTTTAAAATTGCCACAGGGGACAATCCATAGAAATTTCAATATAAAAAGGTCCAATAAAAGATATCACTCTCCCAAAAGCCCTTCTTTCTCTCATATTTCCTGGACCATAATTTCTACAACAGCCCTCCAACACTACATCAATATAAAAAAGAGACACTCAGAACACAGATGTCAAACTCATCTGTGTCTCCTAGATAAATCTGGACCACTGGGCTCCTCATAGGCTAGATGGACTGTAAGGAGCCTCCTGGGTCAGGTCTGAACCCAGCAGCAGTTGCAGGGTGAGATGCAGAAGTAGTAGCGCAAACAATGGCACAGAGATTAATGCAGTCATTGCTCATCTCACCACTGACACATGTCCCCAGGGGGCTCTGTAGCTGGGATTCAGTCGCAGGCTGTGCCCCTGCTCGTTTCATGCCCAAATTCCTGAACCCTCTGGGAGCCCCATAAGCTGTATGTTTAACACCCCTTTAGGGGGAAAAAAAGGGTTTCAGTCAATACCAAGTCACAAATTCTCTTAATGATATTGAAAAGAAAAGAAAAGAAATCATTTCAACTATTAATTTATGTCCTGGTATCCTTTGTCAGAAGCAGTAGATCTATAATGATAATAACTAGAGCTGTGCAAAGCTTTGGATCATGATTCAGATTCGGAGACGATTTGGATGATTCAGAGGCCAAATCTACAAATCCAAATCCAATCACTAGATGCTTTAGGCTTTCCAAATTGATTTGGAGCTTCTGAATCGTTTTGGAAAAGATTCGGAAAAGATTCAGAGATTCAGAATTAGGGTATAATGGGGAATCAATGAACTATCTATAACTTTGTTGTTTTTTGTCTGATTCAGATGAAACTTGAATGGATGGTAACCTCTGCTGAGAGCATAATGAGTGCCGAGTTTCAAGATGATAGGTGCAGGGGGTTCTGGGAAACTGCACCTCAAATTTCTGAAAGTATAATTCATGTCACGTGTGTGTGTGTTAAGCCACAGGGGAGTAAAAACTGCAGGAATGCTAGCCCCTGGTGATGCAACAAAGCCTGCCAAGTTTCAAGGAGGTAGGCACAGGGGTTTGGGGGAAACTGTACCTCAAGCTGCGGACAAGCAAAACTCATGACATGGGTGACACTGTGTGTTAAGGCACACACAGCAGGGTGACAGCTGCAGGCTTGCTAGCCCCTGCTGAGGCCACAGAGTCTGCTAGATTTCAAAGAGATAGGTGCAGGCGCTTTTGGGTTCTGTGGCCCTGCACCTCTAGCTGCTGACAGGCAAAACTCGTGTCATAGGTGCTTGTGCAACTGTGTCTGTCTTTGGGCACAGGGTGTGGGGGGAACTACTGCAGGCCTGGCTGCTAAACTACTGTGTTACCAATCAATCATGATTCACTCAGGGACCAGCTCAATACACAGTAGCTAGCTACTACATAACAAGTTCACGAGCAAGGATTAACACCTACAAAACTACAAACTAAGGAGAGGAAAGAATCAATACAGAGCCCGGAACTGCTTCTGCCCAAAGACAGAGACAGTCAGTCACACAAGCACCAATGTCACGAGTTTTGCCTGTCAGCAGCTAGGGGTGCAGGGCCCCAGAAACTCCCTACACCTATCTACTTGACAGCTGGCAGGCTTTGTGGCCTCAACAGGGGCTAGAAGGCCTGCAACTTTCACCCTGCTGAGCCTTAACACACAGTGTCACCCATGTAATGAGTTTTGCTTGTCTGCAGCTTGAGATACAGTTTCCCCCAAACCCCTTCACCTATTTCCTTGAAACTTGGCAGGCTTTGTGGCCTTACCAGGGGCTACTATTCCTGCAGTTTTGACCACACTGTGGCTTAACACATACACGTGACATGAGTTATTCTTTCAAGAATTTGGGGTGAAGTTTCCCAGAAACCCCTGCACCTATCACCTTGAAACTTGGCACGTATCATGCTCTCAGCAGAGGCTACCATATCTGCAAGGTTCCTCTAAATCAGCCAAAAGACAACAGTTACAGATATTTCATTGATTCTCCATTATACTCCATGGCTGAATCTCTGAATCGGCTCTGAATCTTCCACAGCAATTTGGCCAAATCGAATTGGGAAAATGATTTGGATCTCTCAATTGAATCTCTGGCATCTGAATTGGCCAAATCTGAATTGAATAGGTCCCTATTCTCACAGGTCTAATAATAACTATCACTGCATAATATCCAAAGGTGTTAGTAAGTCCTTTCATTGATGATCAACCTGTAGGGAGTGCCAGAATATCTCACGCTGACTGCCACACCTCTTCAGGGACTCATATAGCACTTAAGTCTGCACCACTGAATACAGTTAAGAGCCCCTCACAACCTCAACAGATTGATTGGCTCTAGAGTAGCAGGAGAAAATGAAACTACCTGGTGGGTACAGAAGAATAAGGAAGGGCAGAGAAAGAGGAGAAACTTGGTTCTGGGCCACCAATACACTGACAAGAGCCACAGAAATGGTAAAGGGAGGATAGGTCTAGTATTGTGTGTTGGACTTGGCCAGCTGTAATTATGACCCACAGAAATAAGGAGACAGGACTATGGCTAACAGAGCAATGCTTTGAAAAACTGTTATTTAGCAGAAGCCACTCTTCCCTCAGGATAGTTATGAGGGCAAATATACTAGAAATTGCAAGGTGCTCAAATTTTATAGTATTAGGGTTTAGAGAAGTAGATAAGATGGCCCAAGTTGAGGGCAACTATGGCCTTGTGGAGTCAGCATGGAGTTGATACTTAAAGGACTTGTCTACTGCTTGGAAAGAGGAGGCCAGGAATGCCCTGCTAATGTCCCACTTACCAAAGTTCAACAATATGCTTCAGACCCAGAAGTGAGGCTGCTACAGACTAATCCTCAATGGCTGGTCCCAGGCCTGCCCATCCTCCACAAAACTGGCCATTGGTGCAGTATAGACAAGTCCTGATTTTTCATTTTGGGTGTATCTACATGAGACATTTACTGTGTAGCTGACT
>NW_017729001.1:8179960-8187765 GCF_001723915.1 Gavialis gangeticus
ACTCCCTACACCTATCTACTTGACAGCTGGCAGGCTTTGTGGCCTCAACAGGGGCTAGAAGGCCTGCAACTTTCACCCTGCTGAGCCTTAACACACAGTGTCACCCATGTAATGAGTTTTGCTTGTCTGCAGCTTGAGATACAGTTTCCCCCAAACCCCTTCACCTATTTCCTTGAAACTTGGCAGGCTTTGTGGCCTTACCAGGGGCTACTATTCCTGCAGTTTTGACCACACTGTGGCTTAACACATACACGTGACATGAGTTATTCTTTCAAGAATTTGGGGTGAAGTTTCCCAGAAACCCCTGCACCTATCACCTTGAAACTTGGCACGTATCATGCTCTCAGCAGAGGCTACCATATCTGCAAGGTTCCTCTAAATCAGCCAAAAGACAACAGTTACAGATATTTCATTGATTCTCCATTATACTCCATGGCTGAATCTCTGAATCGGCTCTGAATCTTCCACAGCAATTTGGCCAAATCGAATTGGGAAAATGATTTGGATCTCTCAATTGAATCTCTGGCATCTGAATTGGCCAAATCTGAATTGAATAGGTCCCTATTCTCACAGGTCTAATAATAACTATCACTGCATAATATCCAAAGGTGTTAGTAAGTCCTTTCATTGATGATCAACCTGTAGGGAGTGCCAGAATATCTCACGCTGACTGCCACACCTCTTCAGGGACTCATATAGCACTTAAGTCTGCACCACTGAATACAGTTAAGAGCCCCTCACAACCTCAACAGATTGATTGGCTCTAGAGTAGCAGGAGAAAATGAAACTACCTGGTGGGTACAGAAGAATAAGGAAGGGCAGAGAAAGAGGAGAAACTTGGTTCTGGGCCACCAATACACTGACAAGAGCCACAGAAATGGTAAAGGGAGGATAGGTCTAGTATTGTGTGTTGGACTTGGCCAGCTGTAATTATGACCCACAGAAATAAGGAGACAGGACTATGGCTAACAGAGCAATGCTTTGAAAAACTGTTATTTAGCAGAAGCCACTCTTCCCTCAGGATAGTTATGAGGGCAAATATACTAGAAATTGCAAGGTGCTCAAATTTTATAGTATTAGGGTTTAGAGAAGTAGATAAGATGGCCCAAGTTGAGGGCAACTATGGCCTTGTGGAGTCAGCATGGAGTTGATACTTAAAGGACTTGTCTACTGCTTGGAAAGAGGAGGCCAGGAATGCCCTGCTAATGTCCCACTTACCAAAGTTCAACAATATGCTTCAGACCCAGAAGTGAGGCTGCTACAGACTAATCCTCAATGGCTGGTCCCAGGCCTGCCCATCCTCCACAAAACTGGCCATTGGTGCAGTATAGACAAGTCCTGATTTTTCATTTTGGGTGTATCTACATGAGACATTTACTGTGTAGCTGACTAATTAGCTCTGCAGTAAAACATCACTGTCTACACGCGCAGCCCTATTAGGTCACAGTAACCTAATAAATGGCACCGCAGAGTAGTCCAGCTAAACACAATTACTACTCTGTGGGGGTGTTGTTTTGTGCACCACAGAGCATGTGTAAATGATGAATGGCTGGCTGGGGCATGAGGGTGCATCAGCACAGGGCTAGCCAGCAGCCAGCCCCAGCCACCCCCTCCGCAGCATGCGGAGCCCAGCCGGAGCAACCCAGGCTGGCAGGGAACCCAGCAGTAAGTCCTTTCACACCATGACTACTTTGACTGGGGTCCACATGCTCCTGAGTGGCTGACTAAGGCACAAGCAGCCCCCATGCTGAAGCACCCTTGTGCCTCACCAGCCCCCGCCCCCACCTTCCCCCAGCATATGGAGACTGGTCAGAGCAGGGGCCTGCCTGACAGCTAGCTCTACACTGAAGCACTTAGCCAGCCCCTCTGCAGCACGTGGAGCCCCATCAGTGCAAACCTGGGCTGGCAGGCTGACCCCCACCTTGTCAGCAAAGCATGGGGCTGGGCACAGGTTCAATGACAAGTCAACAGGAAGGAGGGGTGAGCACCAGCCTTCCACCCCCAAAGGCACCATGGCCCTAATCCAGTCTGTGGATTTGGAGCAGACAGTCGATGCGGGAGGCACCATGGCCATTGGGCATTCCAGGCCTGTGGTGCTGGCTCTGCCCAACAGTAGCAGCAAGCTGGTCCTGTCCCTGCCTCCTAGCCCTGCCCCTGCTCACCAAGCCTCTAGTGGCACATCAGAGCTGTGCAGGTGATACACAGGTAGCAATGGTTTTTTGCCTTAAGGTGTGACTGCTTCACTAAGCCAAACAGCACAAAGCCAATTAACATGTGTGACTTACAGCATAAGGTGTAATAAGGCCCTTAGACAGAAACTGATGCACTAGATTAAGGAATAACTACGTGGAATTTCATGGTCTTTGTTTTGACACATGTCAGACTAGCTTATTGCAGAAATCTCTTCCAGCTTTCATCCCATTTTACTTCAAAATTTTCCCAGTCAGTCAGTTTTCACCTCATGCACATTTTCTTGCAGTTGATTCCATCTGTCTTCTCTAAAAATATTAAGCACCCACAAAGGTAGGGAAGAAGACAAACAGATTAGATTAGTAAAAGAATAGGTTAGAGATTACTTAGAGAAACTAGGTGCTTTCAAGTTATCAGGGCCAGATGTGATGCACACTAAGGAACTGAAAGAATTGACTGAGGTAATCAAGGAGCTATTGGCTATCCTCTTTCACAATTTGTGGAGGCCAACTAAGGTCTTGCATGATTGGAAAAGGGCAAATATAGTGCCCATCTTCAAGAAAGAGAAAAACAAGGACCTGGAGAATTACAGGCCAGTCAGACTAACCTTGATACCTGGAAAGACTGTAGACCAGACTCAGCTGTGAAGCATCTAGAGAAAAACAAGTTTATCAGGAGCAATCAACATGGATTCACCAACAAGTCATAATTGACCAACCTGATTTCCTTCTATGAAAAGATGGCAGGTTCTGTGGAGGGGAAGATAACAGTGGATGTGATAAACTTTGACCCTAGCAAGGCTGTTGACACCATCTCCCATGTGATTAACAAGCTAAAGAAGTACAGACTAGACTAAAGTAATGTAAGTAGGTATCTACCATATTTACTCAAATAGAAGATGAGTCATCCCCTTGCCTCCCCCCTTGCCCCAATCAGCACGGAGGAAAAAGCCCATCATCTTATATTTGCATACAAAGCAGAGAAGTGAGAAGGCAGCTGCTGTGGCTCTGACCCTGGCCCAGAGCCTGGGTTGGGGCCAGAGTCAGACAAACAGCAACTTCCTGTCCCAGATCTCCACTTCCCTTCTGCAGCTTCTGACCCCTGCCCACTTTCTTTCCTCCCCCTTACTGTCCGGCACAATTTGGTTCCAGCTTCGGCTGTGGTCTGTCCTGGGCACGAAACACATGGAAACTCCTTCTTCCTCCTGGCCAATCAGCAGCACCAACATATAGGGCAAACCCCAAAGTATCTTTCTTGAAGAAGGGGGAGGGAAAGAGGCAGAAACTGGAGAGTTGAGAGGAATGGGGTGGAAGAGGCGGAGACTAGATGGAGAGGCAGAGGCTGTGAGGAGCTGGAGGTGGGGAGGTGCAGGTGGTGTGGGGGTAAAAGGCTGCAGGAAATGCGGGCAGGGCAGAGGGCAAGAAGGCCGCATGACCCCTATAGCCACTGCTTTCCCAGCAATAGCAAATATAATTTATAACATTCCCATATATATAATCTAATTACTGGGGGGTCATCTTATATTCAGGGTCATCCCATATTTGAGTAAATATAATTGTTTCATTGTATTCAGTGAGTAGCCATCAATGGTTTAATGTGTAGTTGGAAGAAGGTATCAAATGGGGTTCCCTAGGATCTGTCCTGGATCAGGTACTATTTAATATCTTCATTAATGATTTGGAGGATGGGACTGAGAGCACAATTAAAAAATTCATGGAAGATACCAAATCAGGACAAGTTACAGACACTCTGCATGTGCATTAATGCACCTTTTCTAAGGCACAATAAATTCAGTACTTCCAGGTGTCTATATATGTGTTCAAGAGTGGAGGAGGGGCACTGTAATTAGAGCCTGACAAGGACAAGGGAGCGCAGCAATGAGGGTGGGCAGATTCAGCTTGGGAGAGGGAAGACTAACTCTCCTCCCTGCCCCGCTCTGCCTCAGGAGCTATGGTGCTCTCTGCTGCAGCAGCAAGGGAGGAGTGCCCAGCAGACCTGGCACGGGTCCCTGCCGGTGGGATAGAGAGGGGGGAATTAAAACCCTCCCTAGCCAGACCCCTGCCCTTGCCTGTCCCTGCTCTGGCTGGGGAGGAGAGGAGCGGGGCCATCAAGGCCAGGCTGGAGCAAAGAGCACAGCCCAGCAAGCATGCCTGGATGCTGGGGGTGCCTGGTTTATCTTAAACCAGCACGGGGTCTGCGACAGACATTGCATAAACTGGTTTGAGCCTAATCAGTTAAGTCTGATACTACATTCAACCAGGTTTATCTCAAACCAGTTTCAGCCATTTTCAAACAAGTTTATGTGCACTGAAAGTCTGTTCTGTTACAGGTTTAAACCAGTTTTTCATCACTTAAGCCAGTTTATGTGTAATGTCTGTCCCTAGCCAAGGTGTTAAACATCAATATCAGATTGCTTGTATTTGTGCTAGGGGATTAGCCTGGCTCTGTCACCAGGGCATGGAGAGAGTACAGAGGTAGTTTATCGTACCCCTACTGCTGCAATGAATATTTCACAACCACAAATTAAAACTGAGTCTCACATTACAAGCCTCTGTCCACACCACCACCACTACCAGCTCCTCCAGCTATTGGTTTCAGAGCAGACTCAGAGATTGTCACTGTCTTTCTGCAAAGCCACTAGAATGCTTTCCAGTGCTGTGCAAACAAATAATTAATAACATTAAATGTCACAGGCAAGCAGGGGGAGAAGCTCCCTGCCCTTACAAGCTCATGAGCTAAGTTACAGCTTGAATTACAGCCACCTATGATCTTTTAAATTTGCCTACTAAATAACAGTGTGCACAAAAGTTTATTGAATAGAGATAAATGATCCCAGCCTAATAGGCCCCTTTCCCTGCTACAAGCAGTCATACATTGTATAAAGAGAATTCTCCTTGTTGGAGACAGTCCTGTCGATATCTTATCAGTGATACAGGAGACTTTGCCTGCAGTCTGTCACACTGCTCTAATCACAGTTTTCACAAGACAGTTTGAAAATTCCAGGTTAGGGGCTCGGTGTTTGTGTGTAGTAGGCCTGTGCGAATAGGCAGCTATTCGATTCAGCTTCGGATCTGGCCACTTTGGATGTCAGGGATCCAATTCAGAGCTCCAGATCGGTTTCCCGCTTCCATTTGTTGGGTTTTTTTCTGATTTGGATGAAACTTGCAGGGGTGGTAGCCTCTGCTAAGAGCATGAAGTCTGCCAAGAAGATAGGTGCAAGGGTTTGGTGGGAACTGTACCCCAAATTCTTGAAAGCAAAACTCATGTCACATGTGTGTGTTAAGCCACAGTGAGGTGAAAACTTCAGGGGTGGTATCCCCTGGTAAGGCCACAAAGCCTGCCAAGTTTCATGAAGATCGGTGCAGGGGTTTGGTGATCATAGGTATTCTCTCTGCTGCAAATTTAGTATTATCAGAGAGCTTGGCTGTAAATTACAGGTTTCCTGGTGTGTTTAGGGTGATTGCTGTTTCTATGTAGATATATGTATGTTGGTCTGTGGGTTTCTTTATATATGGTGGTTTGAATTTTACCATCTTGGATATTGATCATGGTGTCCAAAAAGGAAATGCTGGTGTTAGATTATTCAAGTGAGAGTCTGATGGAGGGGTGATGATTGTTGAATTTTTGGTGGAAATCAATCAAAGACTGCAGGGTTTCAGTCCAAATGATAAAGATGTCATCTATGTATCTCAGGTATAATAAGGGCTTGATGGTGCAATTCTTGAGGAAGTCTTCTTCTAGGTGGACCATAAAAAGTTTGGCATATTGTGGGGCCATTTTGGTGCCCATGGCTGTGTCCATGGTCTGGAAGAAGTGTTGGTTATTGAAACTGAAGTTGTAGTGTGTGCAGATGAAGTATATGAGTTCAGTGATATCCTGAGGTCTGTGCTCTGAGTTGTAATCTCATTCGTGTAGATATGTGAGGAAGGCTTGGATGCCATCCTGGTATGGGATGTTGGTGTATAAGCTAGTGACATTCATGGTGGCTAGGAGGGTATTGTGTCTTGGATGAAACTTGGTGTTTGGATGACAAGCAGTTTGAAGATGGATTTGATGAAACCTGGTATTTCTTCTGTTAGGATTTCATGGTTTGAAATGATAGGTCTGCTGGGGTTTCCTTGTTTGTAGATTTTAGGGAGCAGGTAAAAAGTCCCTGCATTGGGTAATGGAGGAATCAGGGTCTGAAGTTTTTCTTGTAGTTCTGATGGAAATGATGTGATGGTGGTTTTCAGTTCTGAAGAGAAAAGGGAAGGGTTTTTTTTAATGTAGTGTCAGAGAGTTGTCTGTTGGCTTCTTTTATGTAGTCTTCACAGTTAAGGATAGCTGTAGCTCCTCTTTTGTCTGCTGGTTTTATTACTATTTGGTGGTTGGATCTTAGATATTCTATGGCCTTTCTTTCTGAAAGGGAGAGGTTGTTATAGTGGTGTTTGTTGTTGAGGATTTCATTATTCATTCTTTCTCTGAAGCAGTCAATGTAGTGATCAAGGTTTGAATTTTGTCCACTGTTAGATGTCCAATCTGAGGGGTTTGGGGATTTTTTGGTGTTGATTTTTTCGTCAATGTTGTCATCAGGTGAATTCATGTTGAAAGTGGATTCCTTTTGGTTGTGGAAATATTCCTTCAGATGGAGACATCAAAATCATTCTTTTTAGCTCTCCACATTGTAGTATCTTATCTGGGTGTTTTTCTGGACAAAAATGAAGGCCTTTGGAGAGGACAGATTTTTCAGCTTTGGTAAGTGTGTGCATGGACAGATTGATAATACTAGAGTGGTGACTGATTCCTTCTGTTTCATCGAGTAAGATGTTGGAATGTTGTACGGTATTGGTGGTGTTCTTCTGAAGATTGTTTTGTGGTTGAGAGAGTTGTTCCTGTAGTAATTGGTTCCATTTCTTCTTTCTGCATTGGATTCAAGATTTTACAAAGGGGTGTGGGAGCAGAGGCCAGTGCTGCAAGGGGTGGGGGGGCTGTGACAACCCCTGCCCCCAGCCTCTTCTGCCCACTCACACCAGGGCAGACAGACTGTGCTATGGAAGCAGAAGTTGAGGACTTTAAGTCTTCCCACTGTCCCAGGGGCAAGAAGAGTTCCAGGAGCTACTCCAGCTGTGCTGCATGGGGGCCAGGCTCAGCCCAGGACAGCAGCTGTGGCAGCAGGCAAGTGGGTTGCCCCTTCCTGTGCTTGCTTTCAGGCTGACAGTGAGCATTTGTAGGTAGGGAGCAGCAGGGACAGGAAACCCACCCACCCACTGCCATTGCTATGACAGCTGTCTCAGGCTGAGCCCAGTGCCCACACAGCCTTGCTGGACTCGGACAGGAGCTTCCCTCTCCCCCAGGGCAGTGATAGCAGCAGGAGTACGGCAGAGGAGGAGGGAATGGGAGAGGAGGGAATGGAAGTGCCTCTGAGTTTGGAGGGGAATGGGGGGTGGGAATTCCTACATTTATAGGGATTAAACAAAAAAAAAACCCATTCTCTGCTAGGTTTACCATACTCCTGGATTTTCCCAGACATGCCCTCTTTTTTGGACTCCTGTGCTGTGCCCGGGTGGGTTTTTAAAACAAGAGCAAATATCCAGGTTTTCTGTTCTCCTGGGCTGGTTGCTTGGGGCTGGGAGCAG
>NW_017729001.1:8192765-8193184 GCF_001723915.1 Gavialis gangeticus
CGGGTGGGTTTTTAAAACAAGAGCAAATATCCAGGTTTTCTGTTCTCCTGGGCTGGTTGCTTGGGGCTGGGAGCAGCATACAAGGTGATTGGCTACTGGGGGTCAAATGTTCCCTGCAGGCGCCAGCAACCAGGTGGAGAGAGAGAGAGAGAGTTGGTGTGTGTGCAATGCAGGAGTTGCTTGGGCAGCATCGCTGGAGGGGCAGGAGTCTGTGGGCTGGGAGTGAGGGGCACTGGCAAGGCTGGGGGGTGGGGCAGGGGACTGCGAGTTGGGAATGAGAGGCACTGCCAGAGCTGGGGGGCTGGGGGATGTGGGTCGGGAGTGAGGGACACTGGCAGGCCTGGAAAGGGCACAGGGGGCTGTGGATCAGGAGTGAGAGGCATGGGGGACAGGGTGGGTGACTGTGGGTTGGGTGTGCA
>NW_017729001.1:8193397-8200915 GCF_001723915.1 Gavialis gangeticus
GGGGGGGGGGGGTGCAGCCATGCAGCTGCACCCTCTCGTTGGCTCTCCCCTGCCTGTGTTTACAAGAGAATATTACTGAACATTGTATCAAAAGGAAAGCAGCAAAAAGATGAGGACTCAGCCCTGTGACAGCAACAGCACCACCACCAGAAGCAGCAACAGCAGCAGCAGCAAATATACCAGCAGCAAATGCAGCACAGTAAGCACGACAGACCCAGTCCAGCTTGCACCTACCCTAGTACTATCAAAGCACCCTGTCCAATTTCTGGCTCCCTGGAAGATGTTTCAGTTCTTTTAAAAATGATGAAACCATCTAAAACTTAATAGCCTGTTACCTAAGTAAAATGCTTGCAACAGAGAGCAGGAGAATGCATTGGACCAGGGAGTTTCAAGTTTATTGACACTGCTTCTCAATTGGGCTATCTGAACATTTTGTGGAGTTCAGGCTTAGGGACAATTAAGATCCAGTGATTCATAACTAGGTATGGACACTGGATTATCTTTGCTCTTAAGCTAGTTTTGCTTTTGACTTGCTCAGGTACCTCAGGCAAGTCCTTTACCTTCTCTGTGCCTCAGTTTCCTATCTACCAACTGATGTTGAATAATACTGGTGTAGTTTGCGAGACAGACTGATTGTACTTATGGGATTCTTGAAATTCTTAGGGCTTATTAAATATCACAATTAGCATATGCTAAGTCTAGGGAATGGTATGCAGTGTTACAGTTAACAATGTGCTCTAAACAGCCTGACCAGAACACAGCTCTGACTTCCTACTACAAGACTGGTGAGGAGGGGCATGGCTAGGACTCATGGTACCTGGGTTCTATCCCTGCTCTGAGGAGGGGTTTAAGGGGTAGAGTAGGAGAGCTTGGAGTCTGGATACCTGGTTTTAGTTTCCAGCTCTGGGAAGCCAGCGGGAAAGGAGGCCACTTGTGCTGGAGGATAATTGAAGGGAGCATCGGGTGACTAACTATGAAGAGTATTTGAGAAATGTTCTTTCTACTGTTAACTGTAACACCCATAAAAATTGTTCGTTTGCACCTTCCACCTGTCTGCACCCACATCTGCCTGCTTGGGGCTGATGTATGGGGCAGAGACAAGTCCCCTGAACAGCATAGCAGCCCCAAGTAGGCAGATGGTGGAATAGACACCATACTGTGAAGCTCCATGCTCCTGCCTAGCTGTGCTGCCATCTGCCTGTTTGGGACTGCTGTGCTACACAGAGGACTCATCCATGGACATGGGCAGCAGCCCCAAGCAGGAAGACAGTGGCACAGCTTCTCTGAAGCACCATGTTCCCAGAGGTTGATGCAGCAGAAGCATGGACTTTCTTCTACCCCCTCCTGGCAGCTTCATGCTCTGGCTTCCCCTAAGAGTGAAGAGCTGTGACTGCTGGGATTGGGGTTGGCATATAGAGGCTTCCTCATGCTAAACTCCCTCCTGGTGATTGTGGCTAGAAGGGTGGGGAGCAAGCTCCATACTCCATCCACTGTCTCTTGGCAATTCCATGCAAGTGCAGCTTCTCCCAGGAGTGCAAAGCTGCAGCTGCCTGGAGAGGGGTTGGCACAATGGAAGCATGGAACATGCTTGTCCCCCTCCTAGTGGCTCTATGTTCCTGCTGCACCATCCTGCTAGCTCCCAGCTGCAGGTGAGACTGTGACCCCTCCCAGCAGCTCCATGCTCCTGCCCTGCCATGCGACTTGCCCTGAGCCATGGATGAGTCTGGTTTCTCTGAGTAGGGAGCTGCAACCACCTGGAGGGGGGCTGGTGTAGCAGGAGCATGGAAGAGCAGGGCTGCCTGGGTGTACTGGAGTGTAACCTGGGTGTACTGGAGTGCTGACCATCCCCCCTTTCCAGCAGAAGGGGATGGTCAGCATAGCGTACATGCTGGAGATGGAAAATGCAACTTGCTTGCAGCTTCCCCTTCTCTGGTGTCTCTATAGAGGAAGACTAGGGCACAATATCTTAACTATATACATGGTTAATTGCAGAATAAAAGGGGAGAGGACAGAATAAACTGGATAGGTGATAAATATAACTATTTACATATAATACATTCAAGTCAACAAATAACAGAACAGGTAAGTATAGCAGTCCCCAAGACCCACGAGAGAAACCTTGCCCATGTATCCTCAGAGGGTGTGTCCCATCAATTGATGATCAAGCACTTCCAAAATGTAAAGGACAATAAACAGTTAATAAACTCTCCAAAATAGAAAACACAACAAGCAACTAATAAACACTCCAAAATAACTTGAAGTAAACAATTAATAAACACTCCAAAATGAAAGGCATGGTAATCCCAAATACCCCCCTCCTCTAGAGTCTCTCTCTCCCTCTAACTTAACCCCCCCTCTGATGGGGCTATTCACTGTGTCCCTCCCCAGTGGGAAATCCATTGCCTGAGGACTCATGCTTCCCAGCGAGTAGGGGTCCAGCCAGGGTTCTTGGTGTTTCATCCCGAGCTAGGCAAGTGGCTCCTGCAACAGGTGCTCTGCCTCAGTCCCCGCATGGGGTGCGTGGCTTGTTCACACACCTGGATGGCTTGGCCTTCTCATCAGCTTGTGGGTCTGGGCCACCTCGTGCATACCCAGGGCTGAGGCTCCAGTACAGGCCTGCTGCCTGTGGAGCCTGCACTGCTCTTACACCTGGCAGTGGGGAATGGGGCAGGAACCATCCTCTGCCCCCTCCAAGGGCCCTCAGCCCGACAATGACTCACCATGCAGCAGAGTCTGCACTGGTGTCAGCCTCATGCCAGGGTTGGAGACCTGAGCTGCCTTGAGTGGCTCCCAAGGTCCCAGTCCCTCTCAGACCCTCCGTGTAGTGACGCCTGCACCAGCTCATGATGCTCTCTTGTTGTGAAGGGTTGGCCACCTGCCGCTCCTGTCCAGCGGCAGTCTTCAGGCTGTTCCCAGCAACTGGAAGCACCCCCTGGGTAGCTCTTCCCTACCTCCTCCTCAGCCCCGGCTTCATCTTTCTTCTCCATACCTCATTGTCTCCCCCCCCCACATGCTGTGCAAACAGCTCCTTATATACCCTTTTGGGGCTCTGCCCCAAGATTGAAGACTAGCCAATTGTGGGGAGATGGAGCACAGTCTTCAATTTGGTCCACTCCTCGCCTTGCCCTGACATAGGGGCAGGGTGGACTCCTCCTGAGGCTCCTCCTCTGATGGCCTCTGATTGGTGGGTTTGCCCCACCAATCGCTTTGGCAATTCCCTAAGCCTGAGGAACCAGGCAAAGATAGGCAAGCCCATCACACTAACCATCAGTTTGGGTCTGCTGTGCTGCACAGGGGGACTGGCTGCAGCTGTTCCAGCACTGGTGTGTCTTGCCTGCTCCCAGGCAGAACCACCCCTTGGGCAGTAGTGTTAGGGAGGATGGATAGATTATCCATGGAATGGGAGTTGGGGGGGAGGGGCACTGGGAGTGGTGCAGCCTGGAGTGCTGGTGAGCCACAAATTGTTCATTTTATCTCCATGGAGCTGACTGATGTTACACAGCACAAGCTGTATAGCATAAGCCAACAATATTCCTTGCCCAAAGCGACATAACCCTGAGCACACTTAGCATGTGCTTTTCTGCTTTAATGTGTGGCTGCTCATGTTTTCATAGATTTCATAGACATTAGGGCTGGAAGACCATTAAGTCTAGCCCCCTGCCCCAAAGGCAGGAAGTCAGCTAGGGTCAAAGGAGCCCAGCAAAATAAGTTACTAAATGCTTCTTAAAGGAGTCCAGAGTAGGTGCTTGCAGAGATCCCAGAGGCCATGTAGAGGTACCTGGCAGGGCACACACTGTCAGGCAGACTAGCGCTGTGGGCTGGTACAGGCCAAGGCAGAGCAAGCCAAGACCAGTGGAAGCAGCTAAGCCTGGAGTCAGGGACCCAGTAGACTGAGGCTGGTCCAGGCTAAGGCTGGGAGAGCCAGGGCCAGTGAGAGCAGTCCAGCCTGGGGTCCAAGAACCCTGAGCATAAGAGACTGGTGCAGTGGAAGCAGCCTCGCCTGGGGTCAAGGACCCAGAGGGCTGGGGTTGGGCTAGAGCAGGAGTGGGCAAAATATGGCCTGTGGACCAGATCTGGCCTGCCAGGCCATTTTATCCAAGCCACAGGGCCCCTCCAAAAGACAATTATTAGTGGCTCACAGCTGCCCTTCTGAAAGCTGGCAGGAGTCATAGGCTTGCAGAGGCACTAGCTGCAGGAGGCTCAGGCTGTAACAGCAACTCAAGATCTGGTTAAGCTACAAACCCCAACCCTACCCTGGCCTGACCCACCATGCCCCAGCCCTGAGGTTGGGGACGCTGGAGATGGGAGGCTTCTGCCAGGAAGAGGCTTCTGCCTGGCAACCCTATGGCTGTTCCCGAGCCCTCCCTGCCTATGAAAGTGAAATTCTGTCTCCCAGGGACACCCATTGGGAGAAAGTTGGGGGAAAGGGTGGAGCTGCAGGTGACTGCCCATCTCTGTGCTGCATGTGTAGGTCCTGGGACTCTGCCTGGGAGCCACAGGGAGCCACGTGCCATTGGGCCAAGCCAGCTCTGTGGCTCTCAGTTACAGTGCCAGGAACCACATGTGGCAGCACAGAACTAGCCTGGCCCAATCACATTAGACTCCGCACAGCTCCCAGGATGGCAGCCAGGAGCCCCAACCATAGGGGCAGGCTGGCCTGGATCTGTGCTTCCACGTGCAGCTCCATGCTGGATTGCTGAGAGCCCCACATGAAGGGACAGATAGCCTAGCCCAATGGTATGCAGTTCCTGGCACTCCAGTGGGAAGCCATGCATAATGGGGTTGGGCATGGTGCTCATGGTCTGTGGCAGGCAGAGTCCCCCCTAGCTGAAGTGCCAGGAGACTATGTGGAGCTACATGTCATCAAACATATGCTTCTGTTTTCTGTGGGCTGCTCTTTTACATTTCCAAGATGCCTCGCTATCACTGGGGTCTTCCAGCTTCAAGGGGGTTTTCAGTAGATTTGAGAGTATCACCAAGGGAAACATTTCCTGTACACCTTATTGCACCATATTCAAGAACGTACTAGCTCTTACCCAGAGAACTCTGCCCTGAGCAGGCACCTCCTGCTTCTATTCCATGTAGCCTGTTTCTCCAGTCGTATAATTCACAGTTTCAGACACATTAAGTACCAGCTGGGCAGCTCATCTTGTTAGCAGGATTATAGCCATAATAACACTAGAACTTGTAATTATGAGAAATTTACTATTTAAATTAATAACATGGTATTAACAGTCTTGGTGAACTTGATTTGCCAGGGCAAGAAGCTGAACTGATAATTTTTATTCTGAGTATATTCACAGGGTCACATTTCTCTGGAAAATAAACATGGAGAAAAAATGCAAATATCTCCTAGACAGGCAACCTGATCCCAGCTAGCTGTGAGTCTCTCTCAGGTATGCAAATGCTAAGGATTCAGAGAGCTGGCTCGAGTTGCCACTGTGAAGTCTCCCTAATTTCTATGGTGTCGTCACATGCTGGAGGCTGATGCCACCTCTAAGCCTCACCAAGGAAAGAAGAAGTTAAATGCAGTGAAATGAAAAAGCACTGTAAACTGTCCTAATAAAAAGCAACGTTAGCAAAGTCTCTGGAAGTAATGGCACAGCATAAAGTCAAGTTATGGTTTTATCCAGCTTTGATATCTCTATGTGGTGCCCAACTATAGCAAATAAACTGGAGGTATTCCTGCTATACAATGTAGCCTTGCTTCATCTCCCAGAGCATTTGCTCATTCACGTAGAAAAAGGGAGGCTAAAGATTACTATTTTAAGGCATACTTCAGCATTTAATAGCTCAGTGCAATGAATGGAGCAGTTCTCAGGTCCCTGAGCTCCTGATTCTATCTCAGTAAATGAAGCCTGTGCAAGGTGCCTTGGAAGGTTCTCTGGAATGGGAATGAGCGTGTGTATGTGTGTGTGTGCGTGCATGTGTACATGCGCATAATTTTGGGGGGTCAGCCCCAAGGCTCCTCCATCCTGCTCCATGGAGGAGGCGGAGGCAGTGGTGGTGTGAGAGAGATGGGGAACAGGGTTGGACCCATGGTGGCAGCATGAGGGAAACAGGGAATGGACCCATACCCACCCCAGCATGGGGGAAGAGCAGACCCAGACACCACCATGATGGCAGGAGAAAGGGGAAGGAGCAGGGGGGTGAGGCTGGACTTGCCCACCCTGCTCTTGGGAGGTGGTGACAATGGAGCAGACAGAGTAGGGCACGAGGCAGCAGCACAGCCCCCTGGATGCGGTGGAATGGGGTGTTGGGTGGCAGTGGTCTGTCTGAGCCCCAACCCCCCATCATTCCTGGGGAGGAGAGGCAAGCAGAAGGGAGCCAGGTGGATATGAGGGGAAGTGGGCCTGGCCCCAAAATGGTGGTGGGCAGGGGGGTGGCACATCGGGCTCAGCCCAGCCAGGCCCCAAAACAGCAGCAAGGCAGGGGTGGCTCCAGGCCCAGCCTAGCCCAGTCCTGCCCTGCAACAGCTGGGGTGGGGGATAGGCCCGGCCCCACAGCAGCAGTTTCACCGGGCCCAGCCCCAAAAGTGGGGGTTGATAGGGGGGGCCAGATGCAGGCCTCTGTCCCCACCCACACTCCCCTCCCGCCCTGCCCCCCAGAGTTTTTTATGGGCAATAATTGGCTAGTTTAGACCATAAGACCTGTTTTGGGAACCAGTTGTCAGGCACCCTTATGACATGTCCTGTCCAACAGAGTTGGTGCCGTATCAGTGTGGCTTCAGTGCTAATGGTTTGGCTTGAGCCAAAATGCCGGCATTCATTCTTCTGTCCTTCCAATTCATGTGGAGGAAAACATCCCGCTTCTAAGTTTTCAAAGCCTTCAAGTGTCTCTTATACATTATCCAAGTTTCACACCCAAACAGGAGGGATGACAACATCCTGATCATTGAAGACACAATTTCAGAGACATCCAAAGTCAGCACTGAAAGATTTTATCCATTGTTGACCATCATTGCCAGGTACAGGAAATTCTTGACATTCTCCAAAGATTCCCCTCTAAGTGTAATGTGTGGAGGATCAGCTGGTTGGTTTGTGGTGGGTTGGTGAATTTGACAGTGAGTCCAAACATTTCAGACACTTCACAGAAGCAACTGATTGTAACCTGGAGCTCTTCAACTGAGTGGGCATACATGGCACAATTGTCAGCCTTCTGAAGATCAGTAATAGAGTTGTTGGTTATCTTGGATTGGCAACATAACCAGGTAGTGTTAAAAAGATTGTGACTTCAGATGTAAGTCTATCACTAATAAGATGCAGAATAGCTGAGATATAGATAGAAAAGGGTTTTGGTACTATAACATATCCTTGCTTGACTCATGTTCTAATAGTGAAGGATTCTGTTTCCAAGCCATTGCTTAGGATGGTTGCTGATATGTTGTTGTGAAGAAATTTGATAATGATAGCAAATGTTAGTGGACATTCAGATCTCATCAAGATCATCCTTCGGGCATCTCTGTTGAATTCAAAGATCTTGCAAAGATTATGGTGTTCTTCACCTCTTCTCAACACT
>NW_017729001.1:8205915-8215143 GCF_001723915.1 Gavialis gangeticus
CGGGCATCTCTATTGAATTCAAAGATCTTGCAAAGATTATGGTGTTCTTCACCTCTTCTCAACACTTGTCCTGCCGTTGTCTAGGAACAAAGATCATATATATTGTTCTTCTGAGTAGTCTTAAACAACACTGGGACTTGGGCAGAATCTCCACAGTGAGGAAAGTAAGTCTCTTGAGGAGAATGTGAGTTAGGATCTTCCCAGCTGCAGGAGTGCAGTACCACAGTAATTGCTACAATCCTATTTACTTTTTGAATATGATAATGGTTCTGGCATCTCTCAAGTCACTGGACATGTGTTTATGTTTTCAGATTTTCATAATCATAGAATCATAGAGAAGCAGGACTAAAAGGGGCCTCCAGAGTGTAGTCCAACCCCTTGCCTGAAGTAGGATCATCCCTATCCAAACCATCCCATACAAACCATAATCGAAACTCTAAGTAAAATGACCATCAACCATGACACAGGACAGATCTAACATCCTAACTTGCCACAGATAAAGCAGGGGAACCACGGCAGTCTACGTCCTGCTTCTCTGAAATGTCAATAAATGCTGAAGAGATCCCGGGTAGAGGGCCAAGCTCCCCCATTACAGAGGAAGTTAAAAAAACCCACATTCCATACCAAACTGACCATAGGTTAAAATTGCTTCCTTGACACCAAATATAGTGATTGATCTGACCCCGAGTGGAAGGACAAGGCTTTGTGGCCAGAAACCTCTAGCTTTGGTCCCAACAGGAGCATTGGAACAACCCAGTCAAAATCCCCAGCTTTGGCTATAGCTGGCACCCAATGCCTTTGAGGAAGGTTTAAAAACATCCTGACCCATGTAGCAGAAAAGGTTGGGGGAGGGTAACTGGCAAAGCCCAGAAGCATGGGAAATATCCATAACAGAACAAGATCATCCCCAAGCACTGGCTGTCCAACCTCTTCTTGAATATCTCCAGTGATGGAGAGTCCACAACTTCCCTATGCAGTGTATTTTACTGCTTCACTGTTCTAACAGTGAAGAAGTTCATCTGGATATCCAGTCTAAACTTACTTTACTGCAACTTCAAGCCATTGGTCCACATCGTCCTCTCTAGCCCACTCTAGAATTGAAATTGCCATGAAGAATTATCTTATCTTCTTTGGAGACAGATGACAGAACTTCGTTGAGGTTAGAACAAAATTCTTCTTTTGTTTTGTCATCCGCATCATGAGTTGCGGTATATGCACTGATGACTAAAACATTAGTCAGTTGAAGACAAAGAGTCATAAGACACTCATTGATGCCAACTGGACATTCCAGCATCTGAGTAGCAATCTTGGTCTTAATAACAAAATCCATGTCTGTGTCTGTCTTTTTCTTCTTTTCCTTTCCAAAAGGTGTAGCCACCACCATGCTCTGTAAGATGCCCCTTTCCTACATGTTTAGTCTCATTAAGTGCAGCAATGTCAGTATCAAATTGTGCCAATTTTCTGACCTGGAGGGCTGTCCTTCATTGTGACTGGTCCACTTTTAAAGGGTATAAAGTTATTTGAATAAAATCCACCACCCACAGTTTTCACACAGAATCACACCTCAGCCAAATAGTAGCCAAGGTTTTTTTGAGTGACACACATTAAATACATTTCCCATTTCTGTCACATATGAGTTGCTCTTCACTCAGAGCAAGGATCATACAGTTTTGTGGGCTGTTACCAGCTACCATGTACAGTCCATATGCCTTGAACAGAATTATTACAATGTATCATATCCCAGGCTTAATTAGGAATAAGTAAATATTTATCTGACTGGATGGATTGCTATTTTTTTCACCATTCCACTAACCTAAGAATCTTACCTGTGGATTTTGTCATTGCAGCCACTCAAAACATGCAAATTGGAGAAGTCTCCTTCACCTTGAGCTTCCCAAGAACTCTAGTTCTAATTCGGTCAGATGTATCCTCTCTGCCTGGTAGAAGATCTTCAGGGAGAAATGGAGTTGGGGCATCCTCATGTTTAGCTTTTAGGAGTCTCTGCATCTGTACCAAGGTCATGAAGAATGACTCATTTTATTTTCATCTTAAGCAGGATGCTGTTGCAAGAGGGTCTCAGGTGTCACTGCCAAGAAGCAGGTTAACTTGGTCCTGCAGCTGCTGCTGAATTAAGGGCTTTGGATTCTTGCTTGCCATATAAAACTAAGGTAGTTTAAGTGTCAGGGAAAGGCTAACCTGGTTACTGGTGATCAGATCTCCTTTTGCAGCACCATCCTGCCCCCACTCTACTCCATGTGCCTGAAGGCTTGAGTCCCCCTATATCCCCTGTATTCCCTTACACCATGGCACAAACTCTAATCAGGTATGCTCCTGAGGGACAGCAGTCAGAGCAGCACTCACGGAGAGGGCAGGATTTAACTTTTGGCACCCTTGCCAAAAATGTTGGCCACCACTGAACTAACTTATGCAAAGGGACTGGCCCAGTGTTTCAACAAACCAAGTGTGTGGGGGATAGAGATAAAACCACTTATGCCCTCTTCCCTACTTCTAGAATTGTTCTGTGCATTCCTCAGTTGCAACTGAATATCTGGGCTGTTTTGCTGGACTTAAGGTATATGCACAAGGCCCAGAGATATTTTGATTCTATTTTTTATGACAGAAAATCATCCAAAGCACAGGTTCAGTGGGAACATAGATGTGTCTGCTCATATATCACACTCAGGTGAAAGGAATGACCAGTCTTTGAGATACTCAGAATGGAGAAAAAGAAATGGAAATGGAAGAGTTACTCATGCTCTTCCTGTTTTCAGTATCATAAAAATGCCCTGATTCTGAATCTGTTATTGAGTTAGAGGGAGCATTCTTAGACATCAAGAGATAATTAGAATAAGCTACAAAGTGCACTGTGATTTTTTTTCTAAGGCGTAATAATCTAAAGTTATCAACGCATCTGGAGAAAAAAAGTCAGGAAGTGTTCCCCTCCCCACCCCCAAGTTATTTATTTTTTTTGATGAAAACAACAATGTTTTATTTCATCACATAAATGGGCACAAAAATGTCAGCTACTGCTGCTTCCAGCCCAGCCACCATTGATGTTTACATGAGCCTTGCCACTGCCATTGCCCCAGATGCCACAGGACACATCTACATGTGTGCTTTAATGTGCATTAGACTATTTTAATAAACAGATTTAGTAAAACGCCATGATATTAAGCTAATGTGTAGTAAAATAGTCCACTGCACATTAAGCAGCACTAAAAACCATGCAAATGTGCAGCACATTACTGCAGCCTAATACACATTAATTCAGTACCTCCTATTGGAGGGAGCCTATACACAAGCGCGGAGGCTGCTCTGACATGCTGGAATTCCAGTGTGATTAATCACGTCTGCTGCAGTGTGGCAATTGCTGCACTCCAGCAGCCTCCTGCATCTTGTGTATCAGTATCCCCACACTTAAAAATGGCAGTGGGGGTGCTTGAACTAAAGCTTGTTGAACTAGAGCACAGGTACAAGTGTGCAGAGGTACTAAATTTAATGTGCAATAAAAAAGGCACATTAATGCACATGTAGATGCACCCACTGTCACCCAGGGAACAAAATGTCCTAGCTACACCTCTGGATACATCCTGAGGTAATTCATTTCTGTTTCTGTGAAAAAGCTAATCTTGGCTGACAACATACATCGAAGGGCAAATTTTCCCTCCGCTTCTGGAATTGTTCCCTTGGTGCTGGCAGTTTAGCAGCAGATGAACTGTAGTTCCACAACTCCATGCCCCAAGGCTGCTATTGAGATAGGAGTTGTTCCCTGTTGCTGTAGGGCAGGGCTGATCAACTTCTAAATGGCTGGGAGCTGCACACCCCAGGATCCACTAGCTGGCCAGCCCTGCTGTAGGGCATTGAGCCCCTGAGTTCGAAGTGAACTGCATCACGTTGTAAATGTCATTTTTACTGACATGCTCTCAAATGTCCACAGAGTATTATCCATATGCTGGGTTGTATTAGGCAGGAGGAAGGTTCTTGTGCTGCAGCCTGTCCAGCTTTACCTCTCAATCAGGGGTTAACACTATGCAGAGGTGAATGGGACAGAGGCACAACTGCATCCTTAGTTGCTTGATGAAGGATATATATTTAATTTGTGCATGTTAACTGACTGTGACATCTCACTTTGTTACCAAGATGGGGTGGGAGTCAGAGAGACAACGCACAGACAGGGCTTCTCAATTAAAGATGTAGACTGGGTGTACACAGGTGTGTACACTGTGTGTAGTGAGCGCTTTGCATTGTACTAGGGGTTGGAGGCCTGGGCAGCCTTGTGCAGCCCCGGGATTTGGTATGCTCCTGGACCCTCTGGGCAGCATTGTCTTCACTAAGCTTCTGTCCCAAGCCACCTCAAGTGGCTCTCAGGGTCTCTCACCCTCCATGCACCAAGCTCCCAGCCCCATGCTGGGGGTTGTGGACTGAGCCACCCAAGGGGCTCCAAAGATCCTGCTCTATACACCAGCCTGTGCACCGTGTCTCTGGCTGCATGCTAGAGGGTGCAGACCCAAGCTGCCTCATGCAGCTCCCAGGGTTTGGACACTGTGCGCTGTGCTGCACACCGAGAGCCTAACCGCTGGAGCTGTCTGCAGCTCCCTGCTGATAGAAGTCTTGAGGGGCTCTTCCTGGGCTACTGCCTTGCCCTGCTGAACAGCTCTCCTCAGCTCTTCTAAGCCCCACTCTTCTCTATTCCCAACACATCTCCCTCATGCTGGACATGCAGCTCCTTTTATACGCTCCAGGGCTCCGCCCCTGCAGTCTTATGGACCTGACAGTGTTGCAGTCTTCAATAAAGTCCAGAGGATCTCCTCTCCCCGTCCCCTCAGGCAAGGGGGCGTGACTTTATTTCCCTTGCTGCCTCTTGATTGGTGAATGCGCTCCACCAATCAGAACACCAGGATCTCAAGCCTGGGACTCAACCCAAGCTCTGAAAGTTAAGCCTGCTATGGAGAGATGAAAAAATAATCCAAACAGTATAGTGATGAGCATTGAATCATCCCTAATCAAGCTCAGAATGTGACATCTGCCTGTCCCCCTGCAGGCACATTGCCTGCATACTGGTGGGGTGGGAGCAGCCCATATATGACATGCTGAAAGCAGAGGATGAAATCTTGGTTCCACTGATGTCCATGGGAACTCTGCCATGGATTTCAGTGCAGTCAGGTTTTCACTGATGGGGTTCAAACAATCTGAGAGTGACATGAAAGATTCCTAAGTTAATATGAGGCAGAGTTCCTGCAAATGTCCTTACTTCAGAATCTAGTGTCTCATTGAAGCTTCATTTATTCACAGTCTAAAAAAATAGGTTTTTCTCATCAACCTTTGTGGGGCAGATGATTTTTTTGGCATCACAATTGAGAAACGCTAAGAAAAAAAACTCACAGGGAATACTTTTTTGACTAATTTCTGCACTTTATCTGCCTACAAGGAATTTACAGTTTCCTCATACTCGTACTGAATCTTATAATTTTCTTACATTGTTCAAATATTATTCAAAGTGCGTGTGGGTGTGTGGTTGGGATCTGTAGCAAGCAGTTCTTGACTCAACACTATTCAATATCTTTATTGATAGTCTGAAATAAACACTAAGTCACTGCTGGTAAAATTTGCATTTCACACAAATACCTGGTAGGACTCGAAGTAACAATGAGAATATAGAGCTAATTCACAGCTTTAAGAATTGCTAGGTAAGTTAGGCATAGACACAGCCTTCACTTCATGCAGCTGAATACAAGGTCCTAAATCTCTGAAAAAAAGAAACAGACCACACAGGACAAGACCTATATCAAGAAAAATAGTGGTTCTGGAAAGGAGAAAGGATCATAGTGGGCATATCTATGTGAGCATTAATGTGCCATAATTACCTTGCATTGTTTAGTACCTGTAATAAATACTACTGCCCAGTAGCACTGGCACGCATCTTTTACGTGACACTAATGCATGGTAGACTCATTCTACTGTGCATTAGTACATGACCAGGGGGCAGCAGGGCAGGCCCTATGAGGAGAGGCTAAGGGACCTGAACCTGTTCAGCCTCCACAAGAGAAGGCTGAGGGGGGGATCTAGTGGCCTGTTACAAACTAATCAAAGGGGACCAGCAGGCACTAGGGGAGTCCCTGTTCCCCTGAGCACTACCAGGAGTGACTAGAAATAACGGTCACAAGCTGGCAGAGAGAAGATTCAGACTAGACATCAGGAGGTGCTACTTCACTGTCAGGGCAGCTAGTATCTGGAACCAACTTCCAGGCGAAGTGGTGCTGGATCCTACCCTGGGGGTCTTTAGGACAAGGCTAGACGAACACCTTGCTGGGGTCGTTTGACCCCAGTACTTTTTCCTGCCATGGCAGGGGGTCGGACTCGATGATCTGCTCAGGTTCCTTCCAACCCTAGAAACTATAAAACTATGAAACCATGGCTTTCTCCGTGATGTGCTAATGCTCAGTAGAATGAGTCTCCTGCACTTTTAGGGTCTCATGTAGATGCATCCAGTAGGTACCACCTAACCAGGATCTCCCAGGTGCTGTTGAAACTTGTAGTTAATGTAGGAAAGAAAGGAGATCATATTATACTTGAACAAAATGTTGATGTAAACATTACTGGAATACTGGGTAAAATCCTGGAATCAAAGCCAACTGGAGTTCTGCCACTTATATCATTGGATCTTTGATTTTACCTACTGTGTCTAGGTTTGAGGTCAACAAAAGGATGCTGAACAATTAAAGGTATAGAGAATAGCTGCAAGAATTATTTGAGGCCAGGAAAGGACAACATACAATGACAGACTAAAAGAACGCACTCTTCAGCCTAATGAAGAGAAATTTAAGAGGCAATTTGATAGCAGTCTGCACATCCCTCTGACAGAAGAGGGCTCTTTAATTTTTCAAAGACAGGAGAAGATCCAAAGCTGGGAGATGAAGTCAGAAAAAAATGAAAGAAGGTAACAAAACTGGACTGAAAATAAAACTGAAAAGCAAAAAAAGTAAAACACAGAGAGTTACCCAAAATAGTGAAAAAGTAAAGTTTATAAATCAACATCATTTTATAAAACATGCTGTTGGTCACCTGGGAATTGCTAGGATGTATGTACAAATCACTGAGTAAGATCCTCTGCCTGCATGATGCAGGAAGTTGCACTGGATGATCATACTGGTCTTTTCTGACCTCATATCTATACATCTATGTACATGCTTACTGAATTACTTCTGCAATTTTGCCTTGGTCTGTAGACTATGCACCATTATCTTACTGAGAAATCACTGCGTATGAAAAGAAGGGGGGGGTTGTTTTTGTTTTTTAATTTGAGTAGTGCTGGCCCTTTTTAAGTGGACAGTGAAACCATATGCTTTGCTCCTGCCCAATGATTAGATGAGTATCTCCTAGAATCAGTGAAGATATTCATAACTGTATTTAACCCAAGTAAAAGAATCTGCATGAGAACAAAGAGCCATTAAGTTTCACAAGCTCTGCGCATGACCTTGTCCTGGCTGTTTGCACAAGAATAAGCTTCAGCCTTAAATGAATTCACTTTTTTTTACTGTTAATTCTATTCCTCCCAAATTATCTGTTTCTGTAAACATTCCATCAGCAAATCCACTGTGAAAGGTAAATTCAAAAGCACTGCTGTCACTGCTCAGGTGGGTTCAATTTTTATTTGAGCAACTATGCATGGAAGCTGTTTTGAATTATTCTCCTAGCTCAAGCACTCATGCCCAGCAAGACTTGAAAGCAGTCATCCATAACTCAGCCTTTTACTAGCTTTTTACATGCTAGAATCTGGATAAACAGCTCACATTGCTCCTCATTAGTTCATATGATCAGGACAGTGTCTCAAATAAGGATTTAATCAACAATTAATATGATGGCTGTTATAAAATGAAATATTAATTGGAAAAATAAAGTTTCAGATTTGTTGAGAGGAGAGAAATCTATCCACTGCACATTTAACTTAATTACACAAGTGCTTTCCAATTCCTGGATTGTTTAATACATACAAATCATAAGGAACTGACATTTAACAAGGGAACTCTGGCAAATTAATTCCATTCAGTGCTAAAAATGCATCTTGACATTTGGTAGCTGGTATGTTAACCAGTGTCTCCTCATCAGAATTGCATGTTTAGCTATGTGCTAATTAAATGCCCTGTTATTCCATTTCAAGAGAATTAAAAAAAACAATTGGGATTTAATGTATTACTAATAAGTGGCATGGTGCCAACTAGGCAGTGTGCCTGATTCCAGACAAAGGGCAGAGCACCCGCCTATATCCTCTACATTTTGTTTCAGGTTAAATGAAATAGTTCAGGGTGGACCCAAAAAGATTCTCTCAGTTCAGGGTTTTTCTGGCAAAAAATTCTCATATTTTTGCTTTGATTCAAACAATTTTTTGTCCAAGTTTTGTTAGCACCAAACCTAATAATCCACTATTTGTCCTCTTCTACTCTCAGCATCACAAGAGACATCTGGAAACTGGTATCATGTTCCCCACATACCATCAAGCTTGGGGAAAAGCAACTCCTCAGAGAATTTGTAACAAGCTGCTCAAGTTAATGGAGTCCTCCAAAGGCAATTCAGTCCTCAGGGTTTTACTCTATGCCCCCTAAATTGAAACAGTGGGCTTTTAATTGAAACCCACCATTTTGATTTTCCCATCACATTACAGCAAGAGGCCTGATCCCTTTTTTTTTTTTTTTGGTCAGAGCTGGAGTCTGCTTGCAGCCGGGGGGTGAGTTGCCAACAGGCCATGCAGCCTCTGAGCTGCACGGGCCCCAGGCCTTCCATCTGGAGCAGCAGCACCCCCTGGGGCCTCCTGCATGGCCTGCTAGCAAGCTGGGTGCTGCTCCAGATCAGAGGCAGCACCTCACCCAAATCAACTGCTCCCTGCACCTATCTGGGGAGCAGTGCTCAGCAGGTTTCCAGTGGGCAGGCTCAGGGAACAGTTGGATTAGGCTGGATGCTGCCTCTGAGCTGGGGAAGCACTTGGCCTGCTAGCAGCCCATCTGGGCAGCCCCGGGGGGCATCATTGCCATGGAGGGACAGAGTGAACCCCCCCACCCGAAGCTCAGGGGCTGCTTAGCCCATCAGCAGCTTTCCCCCTCTGCCCCCACCCAGCTGTGGGAGATGCAGGCAGGCTCTCCCAAAAAAAAGCAATTAAAAAAGGAAGATGCAGCAATGGGCCTGATACTTTTTTTTTTTTTTTTTTATGGCAGAGCCTGCCTGCCTTCCCCCAGA
>NW_017729001.1:8215241-8225968 GCF_001723915.1 Gavialis gangeticus
TTTTTTTTTTGGCAGAGCCTGCCTGCATCTCCCATGGCTGGGGGGTGAGGTGACAGCTCTATCATTGCAATTTGCAATGTTGCAAACTAAACTACATCTGGATGTAGTTTAGTTTGCAACCATGCAAACTCACCTAAAACCCCCAAAACTGATGCATGTGTAATGCCATTAAGCCACACAGATGACATTTTCATCATGTGTATATTGTGATGAAAGTCACGTGTAGAAGCACCCAAGAGCTTAAAGCCTGGCTGAGTCCATGCATTTCTGAGCTCTGTGTGGGAAACCATGTGGGACGCCCATGCTTCATGGATGATACAGGTCATAGAGCCTGTGCTGTTAACAAGCTATCTTGGGGAGGAGACTAAGAAACAGCTGGTGGCAGTTGCAAGGGTTGGTCACTGGGAAAATCTGATGTTTTCCAACTTCTGAGCCCCTCTCACTTCATCTCTCTACCCTCTACCCCAAGTGTTCAGCTGTTATTTTCTCCACTGTCTGGAGGGTTGTAGTGAATGTAACAGGGTAGCTTCTCTCTTCTTGAGCTGGGGGATGAGGAAAGGGGAGGGGTTGAAGCAACCAGTCCTGTTTGGCTATCTGGCTCAGAAGACAGACTTTCCCTTGAACAACATGGAGTGCAGGAGTCCCAGCGGCCTTCATCCTGCACACCAATTATCTGCATTCCCGTCACAAGCAAACCTCCCTCCTCCAGCCAAGTCTCTCAATCCTGTGTAGGCATTTCCCATATGTGTTTGATAACTGCGTAGGGCAGGCTGGTCTGTGAAGGGGCAAGGCATATTGTTACAGAGACCTGAACAGGCAGAATTAACTGCCAAACATGAGGCTACTTTTCTGATGTAAGTCAGGCCTTGGTGCACCTGGAAGATAGATGGGCAGTGCTCTTAAGTCCTGCTTCAGTTGAGCTGTGGGAAACATGGTACTGGCAATAAAAAGTAGCATCTCAGGATTTGAGTCTGGGCCTCAAGCATAATTGAAGAGGGCCCTCTAGTTTCATCCAGTCCTATCATTAGCAGACCATTAGAGCAGACCAAGAACGATCCAAGGCCCAACCAGGGGTTTGCTCACACACCATTTTTGCAACTACCACTGCCACCATTCCTGACTGATATGGGCACAGGGGAAGCCCCAGAGACACTTCTGCCTTGCTTCAACCGTGGGCTGTGGCTACACAGGGTGCCAGGATGAGCAGGGGACAGTGGCACCAGTGGGTGAGTTTCCTCTTTCAGTATCTGCTGCCTGCCACTCCCTCAAGTCCCCCGCACTGTCCAGGAGCAGGCACTGGAAGGACAAACTCACGCACTGCAGTTGTTGTGCTGTCCTCAGCACAGGTGAGGGGGAGTCCCAGAGCTGCTCATCCCCTGCTCCAGCTGAGGGGTGAAGGGAGCAGCTGTGCATGTAACTCAGGCTTGTCCAACATGCAGCCCGCCAAGGCATTTACTGTGGCCCGCGGTGCTGTGATGGGAAACCTCTTGTCCCTCCCCCAGCCCCTCAGCAACTTTCTAATGGTTGCTGAAGGGCTGGGGAAGGGACAAGGTTCCCACACGCACCACGTCAGCACAGTGTGGCCTGGCCTGGCTGGGTCCCTCGCAGGGCTGGACCCCTACCTGGCTGGGGGCAGCGCTGGCTGCGGCTGCTGAGTGGCCCTGCCCGCCCGCCTGCCCCGAGGAGCTGGTGCCTGCCCGGGCAGCTGCAGCCGATGCCGTGGGCTTGGGGCAGGCTCAGGACGGAGTCTTCATGTAAGAACTTTGCTGCCGGGTGGTGGAGGAGCGGCTCCGCTTGTGGGCCCGGGACACACCGGTCGCTGGTGGGGAGGATTTGCGTCCAGGAGCGCTTGTGCTTCTGTCCCTGCCTCCCTGCCCTGACACGAGCCCGTGCCCTGCGCTGCTGGAGCGGCCCCATGCGGGAAGCCAAGCAGCGGCCACTGGCACTGCTGGCCCGCACCTACCTCCTCACCCACCTGCTTCAAGACAGACCCACTGCCCTGCCTGCCCCACAGCAAGGCAGCGCCTGCTCCCCTGGCCAGTCTCTCCCTGGGCTCTGCGGCTCTCTGGGCCCGGCCGCCCGCGTGCAGGCCCCGAGTCCCAAGGGGGCTGCTTCTCATGTGCTGCTGGGGACGGGAGGCGGTGGGGGCACACGCAGCCACCGGGGCAGTGATGTGGGCAGTGGCAGAGCAGAGGGCATCTTTCCCACACATCCCAGGGAGGCTGTGGCTGGGAGGACAAGGGGGAGCCCATAATAGGGCTCCCACATGTGGCAGCAGCTCTCCCCACCCCACTCCGCTCCATGCCCAGCTGCACTTGCAGCCATGCCCAGCTGAGCCGCAAGTCTCTCTCGCAGCCTCTCAGATGCACTGAGGAGCCCCCGTTCCCTCCTCCCTCCCCTCCCGCCTGCCCCTTGCAAGGCAGTGAGTGGCAGAGGCTGCAAAGCACCATGCAGGTGTTTCCTGATGAGACATATCCCTCCACCTTTGATTAGTTTCCACTCTGGCTGATATCTTTTCCATGTTTGATCTGTCGACTTGCATTATGCTTCTTTCATTATGCGACAGTGTTTATTTTAGTCAAGTGTTTGGTATTATTTCATTGTAGCTTTTATATTGTTTTTATTTTGGATTTTAAACCACAGCTCCAGGCCCATTTCATTGTCACTTCCTGCAACTTTATTGGTGTCAGAGGTCACATGACATCACTTCCTGATGTGATACCACTTCCTGTGACATCTTTGAATATGGCTCACCGGCCCACTGGGTGATAAAAAGTTTGTGATCCGGTCCCACATTCAAAAAAGTTGGACACCCCTGATGTAACCAGATAGGGACAGCAGCAACAGCACACAGGTTCTTCCTTCTGATTGGGAGGCACTAATGGAGGACAATTGGAGGGGGAGGGGGGCAGGGACCAGGCTCTCAAAGTAGGAACCTGTGCACAGACACCACTATCCTCAGCTAAACTCAGCCTCCTGCACTGGTGCTTCCTCACAGCCCCCAGCTGGAATGGGGCAGGAGCGTCTTTAGAGCTCCCCCCATGTCTAGGGCTCCAAGGGACAGTGCTAGGCAGTGGATGATGGGTGGGTTCCTACCCCCTTCATATGCCTGCTCCCTGCCCAGCTCCCTTTTGTCCCCAGGGGCTCCAACCATGCCTTACTCCCATCCCCTGTGGTTTGAGGGGCAGTGTGCTACACCCCAGAAAGCCTAAATCTGCTCATGAAAACAGACAGATAGGAAGTAAGGCACATTGTAGTGTCCATTTAGACTTCTAGCACATAGACAGCTGCAGTAGCCAAGATCAGGAAGACAATCTCTAGGGGACATGACATTGCTCCCATCCCATCTATCTAAAGAGGCTAGCCCTTTCTCATATGCTGTTGCTGACTTCCTCACCATCAATGTTAAAAATGAGCTCTTTGCCCTGATCTTTAGGACTCAGCATACCTTAGACACTGCTTTTGGTTCTGCATTTATCCCTTACTCCTCCCCTTTCCCTACCCTCAGAGGGCTGAAGTAAGACTCAGGCCTCCTGCTGGCACTGTACAGTGGTATACATCTCACCCTAACGTGAGTGTCTGTCTCCTGCATCCAGAGACAGCCTCTACTGTACCTTTCTTCCCCACCTGTACAAGTCATCCCCTGTGCACACCCCTTCATGGCTGTGCCAGAGCTGACTGAAAGGAGAATTCTGTAATGTGCTTACCAGCCAATTGCTTTAAAGAAAGGAAAGTAGTAGAAGTGCTGCTTGTGAAGTTGTGAGCTCGGCATTTATGCACTGCACATCGTAGCTTATACATACTTAGGGAATTACCGCACACTCACTCTGTTCATCAGAAAGCACCGGGTGGTGTGTGGGCCAAAGATTAAGAGCATTCCAGTGCTTATAATTTAATTTCTGTTCAGCACTTTCCTTCAGCTACAGAGCACCTTGCCTCTGAGATGCATCCAGCTGCATTCTAATGGGGCCAGAGAAATTGGTGGAGTTTTGCTGTACATGTATGGGGCTGTTAATCTGAGTGTCCCCACCTTGAGCTCAGAGCCAGCAGCCATCTAGCCACTCCCAGCCCTTTTGCCTCCAAACCCTCATGCTTTTGTTAGCACTATTGCTGTGATTCTGAAGGTTTTCATTCAAATTAATCAGAAAACAATTATGCTTTGTGCAGCCTGGATGTCACTGGCTACCCAGGTTTTCTGGGTGAAATCGCTTAACACCTAGTGTTCTACCAGGCTCTTCCTTTATCCTGATTGTACCTGTTTTCCCAGACAAACGCAGAAGTGGCTCCTGCTCCTGCTGTCATCACCACTGTGGCTACTGTAGCTGCACAAGCTCCCTGAACACAAGTGGCTGTTTCCTGCTCACCCAACCCTAGCTACTGCTGGACCTCACCGTGTAAAAAGGACTTGCCACCTGCCACGCCATTGTTGTCTATGCTGATCTTGTTGTCCACAGCCATACTTTGATTGGAGACTTCCAAGAAAAGTACAGGTTTTGGAGGGAATATATTTCAAAGGAGAAATAGAATAAAGCCTCTGCATTACATGTACTACTTTATATCCAGTGGGCATGTACTTAAAAATCAAGATGTTTACCTGAGTGGTCTTCAAAAATCTTCATCAATACATAAGGCCAAAATGTCTTTTCTGTTTCCGGACCAAGATAATGGTAAATGGGAGAATCCTTATTGGGAAACTGGACACAGGGCCCAGTGTGACATTAATCAATGCCAACCTTGTTTCATCTGCAGATATAATCCCAGGAAGGACCCTTACCATTCAAGGGGTGGGGTCCCTGCCATTTGAGGTACAAGTAACCCGTCAGCCCATTGAGTGGAGAGGCTGCGTGATGTGCATAGAACTGGGTGTGCTGGAAGGGGCTCTGGTCCCCATCCTGGTGGGATTGGATATTATTGATCTAGAACTCCTGCACTGGGAGGTGGACCAGGTCCTAGAGCTAGAGCCCTACCATATTAATGCGGTGACTCGTCAACAGACACTCAGAGCCTGGAAGGTGGTCGGGCGCAGTGAGGTGGGTGGCTCAACGCAGGAGTGCCCCCTACTGGCCCGCCACAGAGCCCCACCCCCTGCTTCTGTGGTGGCAGCTGGCTGCATTGCGCAGGGCATCCCCTGGTGGTGCACAAGTGCCAGGAGCTGCACGTGTGCCATGGGGAGGCCCACATGATATAGGCAGACCAGCTTGGGTGTGCTCCTTGCTTCCATGTGTGTCTCTGGTTGGAGCCATGCGCCACCAGGCAGCAGCATCGTGAGCACCCCAAGGGCTCCTGCCTCCTGCTGCTGCCAGTGGCAGGGGCTGTGCACCACGGGGGGAGCATGTGGGTCCCCACAGCCCCTCTACCCCCCATCCTCCCTCGACAGTTCACCAAAAATCATTAAGTGGCCGTCCAGCCAAAATAATTGCCCACCCCTGTGTTAGACAAATAACTTGTTGATGCAGGCACACTCTCTTAGGGTGGAACCTGTCTTCTTGGCAGCAAAGAGAGGGAGGTATATGGAGCTAGGAGGAAGAACCTAAGCTAAAATGTGTGGCTCAGTTTGGCTGGGCCCTAGAAGACAGGGTGGCCTTTTGCTTTAGCTGGTAACCTTACTCCTAATGGGGCTTTCTCATGCCTCTGTCTAATGAATATTAAATGCAAGGTGCAGTGGCTCACCTTAGAGTAGAGGACTGCCGGCAGGTTTGCCTAATCCTGTGCCAGTGTACTGGTGGTTATAATCATGTGCTATACAATTAGAGAAAATATAGGTTCAAATCCTGTTCGGTTTAGTGACCCTAAACCTAGACTTCTGGCTTCCTACTTCCTGAGCAAGTGCCTACTCAGCTATTGCGTAGAGGGGCCATCTTCCTCTGTCTAACATTTCCAAGTCATGGGTTTTTGCCCAACTACAATTTGAGGCCTAATGCTCACCCCTGTATGAAGCTATGCACCTGTTTACCTGCCTGGCTAGAGTGCAGCCTACTGTGCATGCACAATAGCTAAGTGAATGCTTGCATATGTATGATGTATGTGGAGGAGGATTGCAAAGTGCCTAAGTGCTAAAGCAGTAATTACATGGGTGGGTAAGTGACACTTGGGCATATAGGGCATCTTTAAACGTGCAGGGTGTGGGAGGGTGCTTTAATTTAGAGTTGCTCTGAGAGCTACTCTAATTAAAGCACCGACTGTGTTATGTGTATTCAGCATCCCATGCTTTAAAATGGCAGGGGGATTCTAAGCTCATTTGATGACCTTTAGTTAAAGCACCCCCATCACCATTTTGAAGTGCAGAGATGCTGAATACATATGATGCAGAGACTGCTGGAGTGTGATAATTAGTAATGAGTAATTACAGCCCAGGGGACGGGGCACTAAATTGCGCTTGAAGTGGTGAGGCAGCCCAGCTGGGTTGCTTCCCCATCCTAGATTGCACCAGGGGTGGGAAGCCACCCAGCTGGGCGGCTTCCCACCCCTGGCGTGATCTAGCATGGGAGACCGGGAAGCAGCCCATCTGGGCTGCCTCTCACCCCTGACATGATCCAGCTCTGGGGGTGGGGAGACAACCCAGCTGGTCTGACTTCCCATTCCCCAGTGCAACTCAAAACAGCATTGAAACAACAGAATTTGGTTTGATGGAATGGAATGGAACGGAACAGCTGTTTCGACTCAAAATGAAATTTGAGATGAAACACTGTTCTGTCAAACCATCGAAACTCAAGGCAAAATGGAACGGTGCCATTTTGCACAGCCGTACTAACTAGTACACATTGGAGCACACATCTGGCACGTGAATAGGTGCCCATAAAGAAATAAGATTCTGTTCTGACAGTCTGGACAGCAACCAGTGCAATAGGGCTATACCAGATATATTATCAGGGGCACTTTTAGACATGCTCCAGGGGCTGGGGGGCTGGTGCTTTAGTTAGAGCAGCTCAAAGAGTCACTCTAATAAAAGTGTTGCAGCATCTCATATATCAGTGTTCCTGTGATTCAAAATGGCAGCAGAGCACTTGGACTAAAGCTCATTCCACGACCTTTAGTTCAGGTGCCCCCGCTACCATTCTGAAGCCCGGGGATGCTGATACACAAGATGCAGACAGCTGCTGAAGCACAGTAATTGCCATGCTCCAGCTCACTTGATTAATTGAGTCTGCTCAGATGCACTGTAGTTATAGCACATTGGAGCAGCCCCCATACAGACACCCAAGCTGTTGATTCTCATCTCCACTTTGCCAGCATTGCCATCCTTCACTCTCCATTGGCTAAATTTTTAAATGTATATTGTGCTTTGTACTCATGTTTGGAAAGATCTTCCTATAAACACCCTCCAAACCACTTCACTGCTTGAGAACAATTCACAAAGGTAAAGACCTGATTAATCTGGTAGGATATTCATACTAACCAATTCAACCAACTCCAATCAATAACTAGAAAAGAGCTGTGGAGGAATAGGATAGTAATTTGCAGTGTTACTATTCTCTTTGCTGTTGTTAAAATTCTAAGTGACAACGTGAAAATAAAACTACTCCTACTCTAAAATATGAAATTATGAGAGTGGTTTTGGTTAGAACTTTAATGCTAATTATCAGTAACGTTTGGTGACGGAAGGGACTGGTTTTAGTATGACCAAGATTTTAATTGGTATGGTCCTTCTGAAAGCTTTAAACAACCAAAGGTTGCAAGAACTTCCATAACTGCTGTCTGCTGTTGAACTAAGTCCTTTCTTACAAGTACTTGCTTGTAACTGTAGATTTTCTGTGTAGTTGCACAGCTCCTTGACTATCATGACTGAATATATGGACACCTGTAATCAGACAAGTGGCTGTTCAAAATATGCTGCATGTTTCTTTTTGTTGCAAGTATAATTCCATGCAGAGCCATCCCAGGGGAGTGGGTGTGAGAATCGGGATGACTGCTTCAGGCCCCACGCTTTGGGGTCCCGCAGAGCTAGGTGGAGCAGCTGCAGTGACACTGTGCTGCCTCCGGCTTCATGTCCAGCTGCTTACCACCGTTGCCAAATCTGCTGCCAGTTTCCTTGTGTCCAGTGGCAGGGCCCCATACAAGCTGATTTGCCCCGGGCCCTGCACCCTGCTTGAATCATCTCCGATTCCTTGTACAAGCAAGCACAGATATACCAATGTTATGCATAACTAATCTCTACCTACATGTACAAAGCATTCGCAGGAGAAAGTGTTTGCAGGAACCTAAGATCATAAACTCCTTGAGCTGGGCAATGTGATTTTTCTACAGCACCAAGGACACTCAGAAGGGTGAATGATTGGTTGTAACTGGATCAGGTAGCGATGTGGAAAAATAGGACACAGTGTCTTAATTGGCTGCTTTCTTCCTCTGATATCTCAGTGCCACTGGTGAGTTGAGGCAATGAGAAAGGGGATAAGTAATTATCTATCTGCTTCTGATGTCATAAAGTTGTGGGGCAACAAGGAAACACTGTAAGCAGTGAGGGGGAAGACCCGAGCCCCTCTGAGGGACGTGCCTATTGCTACAGGATTACAAACCTAGAGGAGGTGACAGCCTCCCACCGGACCAAGATAACGGTAAATGGGAGAACCCTTATTGGCGAACTGGACACGGGGTCCAGTATGACATTAATCAATGCCAACCTTGTTTCACCTGCAGATATAATCCCGGGAAGGACCCTTACCATTCAAGGGGTGGTATCCCCACCATTTGAGGTACCGGTAACCCGTCCACCTATCGAGTGGAGAGGCTGCGCGATGTGCATTGAAATGGGTGTGCTGGAAGAGGCTCCAGTCCCCATCATGGTGGGATTGGATATTATTGAACGAGCACTCCTGCACCAGGAGGTGGACCAGGTCCTAGAGCTAGAGTCCTACCATATTAATGTGGTGTCTCATCAACAGCGTAGAAAGGCTAGAGGGGGAGGCTTAGAAACTCCCCAAGAGACAGCCACACCATTGGCTGCAGTGGGAGAGACCCCTGCGGAAGGCGATCGCACACCAGTCCCTGAGGGAACTAGAGACCCCAAGGGTGGGTTAAGTGACAGTCCCAGGGAGATTGTCTAGTCCATCAGTGGCAGAGGGAGGCAAGACTCTCAAGGAGGAGTCCAAGGAAGTCTCTGAGGGTGAAGGTGCACTCCCTGCAGGAGCACCCGAACTCCCTGCTGATTGCTTAGCTGGGCAAGGGGAGTTCAAGCAGGAGGTTCTCGAGGACCCCAGCTTGGAGGACCTCCAGCAGATGGCTCAGAAGCAAGAGACAGAGTTCACCCCAGAGAAGAGGGAACAGGTGGTCTGGGATAAAGGACTTCTCTATCAGTTGTGGGTACCAAAGAACCATGCAGAGACCTGAGAACCCCATCGCCAGCTCATAGTACCTTGTAAATACAGACAACAATTACTTTCCATGGCTCACGATTTACTGTGTGCTGGTCACATGGGCAGAGAATGGACATGCCAGCGGCTGCAGCAAACTTTTATTGGCCCAGAATTTCCCAGAATGTGACAGACTACTGCCGATCTTGCGAGACATGCCAGCGGATGGGCAAAAGTGGGGACAAGCGAAAGGCTCCCCTACAGTCCCTCCCTATCATTGATCAACCCTTCCAAAGAGTGGAAATAGACATTGTGGGCCCTCTGAGGCATAAGACTCATAGAGGGAAGAAATACATCCTGACTCTAGTGGATTTCGCAACTTGGTACCCGGAGGCAGTTGCCTTGACCTCCACCGAGGCACCTGTGGTTGCTGATGCCCTAACCAAGATCTTCTTTCAGCTGGGTTTTCCCTCTGAGTTCCTGACTGACCGGGGTGGAAACTTCCTGGCGGAGATGATGAAGTGCCTGTGGGAGTGCTGTGGAGTAAAACACCTAACGACCACAGCCTACCACCCTCAGACAAATGGGCTAGTAGAAAGGTTCAATGGGACCTTGAAAGGTATGCTAAAGGCCTAATGTGGACTCTAACCTCAATGACTGGGATGAGAAACTTCCGCATTTGCTCTTTGCCTACTGGGAGGTGCCCCTGGAATCCACTGGGTTCTTGCCATTCGAATTGATGTTTGGGAGGCGAATTCAAGGTCCTCTCAATTTAGTGAGAGGAGTGGGAAGGGAAAATCCCTTCCACCAAGACCTCCATAGTGGAGTATGTGCTTAACTTTCATCAGAAACTGACTGACATGATGAAGGTGGCACAAGACTCCCTGGGACAGGCCCAGGAGAAGCAAAGGTGCTGGTATGATGAAAAGGCCCACTTACGTACCTTTGAACGAGGTGATGAGGTTATGGTTTTCCTGCCACTAAAGACAGACAAAGCTGCAAGCCGCTTGCGAAGGTCCTTATGTTATGCTGGACAAGCTGGATGATGTGACCTGTGTAGTGGCCAGGAGTGGGAAAAAGCCTAAGACAGTTCATGTAAACATGCTTAAACCATACTTTGATAGAGGTGATGCAGTATTCTGGATTTCCTCAGTAGAAGGATCACCCGAGGACCCAGAGGAGCCGGTCATGTATGGTGACCGAGATGGAGAGGCAGGAATAGAGGAACTCCACCTGCCGGACCATCTGCCCTCCCAGGACAAGCTGCTCGCAGCACTCAAGGACTTCGGGACAGTGTTCTCCAACAAACCAGGTAAAACGGACCTGCCAGTACACTCTATAGACACAGGCAGCCATCGCCCTATAGACTCCAGACCTTACCCCATTAACAAGAAGGTAAAGCAAGAAATAATGCGAGAGATCACAGAGATGGAAGGGTTA
>NW_017729001.1:8243188-8243447 GCF_001723915.1 Gavialis gangeticus
ATGACAATTTGATTAGGATGGGCCCGGCAGAGGAGACATGCCTTTACCCTATCACTTTAGGTAACCTGAGACGGATACATTCCTGAGGGAGGGGGGAAACCTGCTCCCTCTGCCTACGTGACTGGTATCACCTACCTGGGTGAGGGGCTTTGACCTGGTGGGCTAGAGTCTACCCAGCAACTAGTGATGTATTTCAAATTGGTTGGCCGACAGCCAACAGGTGCTGGCCTCCATTGGACCAGGTGAATGAGGTCACAGG
>NW_017729001.1:8243710-8244244 GCF_001723915.1 Gavialis gangeticus
AACTCAGATGCGTGATCAAAAGGCTACCTCAGCCAGACTGTTTTGCTCTATGAGATTCCTATGATATTGCTCTATCTTGTACCCTATTTTCACCCAACTGCCTGTAATCAATAAAGTTCTCCTTTGCGACTGGTGTAGGGGACTTATTGAGGGGTGGGTATAAATTATGCCTAAGAGGCCCTTTAGGTCTGCAGACTACGGGAGATTTTCCTTTTTGGCCCCCAACTTGAGGAAGTTCCCCAAGTGCCTGTACTGGGTCGAGTACCCGTAGGACTATTAAGCCTGTGTTTCCCCAAGGACACAGGGCCGAGAGAGTCCCTTCTCGGGGTGGTGGCAGCTTACGTTACCCCCAGGCTAGCGAGTGTGCTCCAGGAAGGGGGTCAGCCAGACGCGAGGCACCCCTAGGGAGGCACTCGGGGCCTGGAAGGTGGTCAGGCACAGTGAGGTGGGTGCCTCAAAGCAGGAGTGCCCCCTACTGGCCCGCCACAGGCTCCTCGCCATTTCCAGTGGAGTCACAGCAACTGCAAGTGGCAG
>NW_017729001.1:8249244-8249572 GCF_001723915.1 Gavialis gangeticus
ACATAGCCATGGATGCCTCCGACTCAGGACTAGGAGCTGTACTCTTGCAAGAGCACCAAGAGACACGACACCCCGTGGTGTACCTAAGGCGGAAGCTAATCCCTCGGGAGTGGAACCTGTCATCTATCAAAAAGGAGTGTTTGACAATCGCCTGGGCGATGAACAAGCTGAGGCCCTATTTATGGGGGCAGCAGTTCACCATCCTATCGGACCATACCCCACTGCAGTGGCTGCAGACAATGCAAAACACCAATGCGAAGATTCAACGATGGGTCTGGCAGCTTCAAGAGTTCAACTTCACAATCGAACACATCAAGGGAAGCCAGAA
>NW_017729001.1:8250706-8267332 GCF_001723915.1 Gavialis gangeticus
CACAGGGCCGAGAGAGTCCCTTCTCGGGGTGGTGGCAGCTTACGTTACCCCCAGGCTAGCGAGTGTGCTCCAGGAAGGGGGTCAGCCAGACGCGAGGCACCCCTAGGGAGGCACTCGGGGCCTGGAAGGTGGTCAGGCACAGTGAGGTGGGTGCCTCAAAGCAGGAGTGCCCCCTACTGGCCCGCCACAGGCTCCTCGCCATTTCCAGTGGAGTCACAGCAACTGCAAGTGGCAGGGAAGGCATCAAGCTCCATCACACAGGGTACCCTTCAGTAGCACACGAGTGCCTGGAGCTGTACATACACCAGAGGTATCCCTGTGTGGTAGAAGCAGGCCGGCCTGGCTGCACTCCCTGTCATCACGCGCAGTTCTGGCTGGAGCTGTGCACCACCAGCTAGCAGCTCCTCGAGCACTCCTGCCTGCTTCTGCTGCCAGCAGCAGGAGCCTTGTGCTGTGAGGGGAGTCCTCACAACCCCCCATCCTCCCTCACACCCACACCCTTCCCACTTGAACTCCATGTTCCCACCACCCCCTGGGTGTGGGCTCCGCATGCCCACCAGCTCCAGCATCATGCTCCCGGCCACTGCCCAGTTGCAACTGCTTCTTCTGCCCCCACTGCAGCTCCCCCCACCCCCGCCGCTTCTCTACCTGCTTCCCAGAGTCAGTGCTATAGCAGGGAGACAAAGAGGAGCTGCTGGAGGCTGGGGAAGAAAAGCAGGTACCCCAGTGGCTGCAGCAGTGGCAGCAGCAGCCCCACCCGCAAGTTGTGTGCTGGCTGGACTGGGCCCTTCCATGCACCAGGGTGGGAGTGAAGCATGCAGACTGGGTGTGGTAGAATTAATTGGTGGACACCCATGGGCCAGATGGAGTTGCCTGGTGGGCCAGATTCAGCCCATGAGCCATATTTTGTCTGCCCCGGTCTAACAGATAAGAGAAAAGGATGGGAGAAATGAGGCCTCAAACTATTTATTTTAGCTCTTTGCTGTTCATTTGGTGTTGCATGCAACCAAACACTAAAATCTGGTTTTGTTTTTGCTCACTGTTTAGATAACTGGATCTTTACCAAAAAGAACCTAAGAAATATCAGCTGGGAAATAGAACAATGCTCTTCACTGAGGGAGATTCAGCTCTATTTAGAGGGGCCCAGAATCAACAGCTCAGGTCTATGCACCACTTCATCCACACACCACAGCCATTCCCCATGTATTCAAGTACTCAAAATGTCATTCACCTGTATGCTTGTTAATGGAGCCAAACATGAATGAATGAATATTGACACTTTTATAAAGTGCTTATCCAGCCTTGGTCTTGATCTAAACAGGCTGTCATGCATTGAACACCTCCAATGCACAGTTCTTAGTGAGTCTCATTAATGCTAAATCTTACAGCTATCTTCTTGCCAAGGACTCTAATGCTGTTTTCACCACTATGTAATGGTGACTTTTTCCAAGTCTTGTTTGAAGGCTGCTATCTTCTACCACATCTCTATCAGAATCTTGTTTATCTTCCTCTTGCTACCTCTTCTTCTTCTGCTACCCTGCTACTGTCCAATTCTCTTATTAGCCTCATTGAACAAGAAAGTATCAAGAGGGAAAAACAAGATACCCAAACTGCAATGTCAATAGTTAGAGAAGCAAGGATCAAAATCTGTCATATACTTAGAGCAATGTTTACCAGTATTGTCCTGGTTATTGCATCTGACAACAATGCACAATGTACACATGCATAGTGCACACATGATGCATGCAAATTTTTCTATATTGTATTAAAATGGGCCCTGAATGAAACAGAAACACATTTAAAATGCTTTGCTGTGAAGGACTTCATACTATGCTTGGATTCACTTCAGAGTGTCTTTGGCATCCCACAGCGTTCTGCTTCCCACACTCCCACAGCTTTGGTGGCCCTTATGTGACTCACAGTTCCACCACTCAGAAGGCACAGGATATGCTATGCATGTGACCACACCTTTTTAAAGACAAGCATGAAAGCACATCATTGCAGCCATTTTCTGTACCATCAACCCAGGAACTTAACTGCTAAAATGGAGTGCATTCTAGAGCACCCTCTTACCCATCACGCTCCTCCACCTCTCCCCAAAAAATGCCTGTGAAGAACTCCATCAAGTAGACACAAACAGATATCTTAGATCTTCTCCCATCTGAGGCAAGGAGAACACCTATAAGAACCTCAAGGAAAGCCATCAGAACCAGGCCCTGCATGACAGCATTACAGCAGAGATGGCAGATTATGGGCAGTCATGACTGGCATCAATGCTAAGCCCAGGAGAAGGTACAAGGGTATTCATAATGTTTTAGATGTTCAGTGGGTGACATGTCCATATTATGAGAAGCTCGCCCAGGAACTTTTCAGGAAGGACCCATCAAGCCACAACTTCAGCTCTGGTTCTGGTGGACTCAGAGCTGTCTGTTGACAATGGTGGAATAGACCTGAATCACCATGAGGAGGTCCTAGGTAAAGCACCAACTGAAACAAAGTCTAGGGAAATGCAGGAGCACTCTAGTGAATCTCTTCTTCTGGGGACCACCAAACAGTTGTATCAGGCTCAAGACAGGAGAGCTGTGATGACACCAATCTCTATGGCACTACCTTTCAGGTTTTTCACCCTCTTCTTCCCTTCTGCAACTCCTCCCCAATGGCACCATAGCACCTCCTTCTCCAACTCCCCTTCTCTTTCCTTACAGTATCAGATCATATCCCCTCATTGCCAGTTTCTCATTCCTGCTGAGTCATTAGGTGTCCCCACTCTAATTCACTCCACATTCCTAAATGTGTCCGTTACCATTGCATGCTTATATTCTGAGCTGTGAAAATACAGTGGAGTAACTGCAACCCCTCCACTCTCCCCCAGTAAACCTTCCCCTCCTTCTCTCACAGGTTCATTTGCCATTGGAGAAATGGCACACATCCCTTTCTCATCTAGCTGAAGTCTCCCCTAAACTATCCACAAAACCATCAAAGCAGCACAGGACATGGAACCAAGGATGAAACTACAAAGAATTTTGGCCATGTCTATATTTGCCAGTGTCAATAAGTAAAAGTAAAGTGAATCCTTTGAACCATAGGAGAATACTCACTAAGTCAGTGTTCACCTGAGAGTCTGTAAACAACCTGGCCAATTGCTCATTGCCCTCTGGCTTTCAGATTTTCCCCACAGTTTCTCCCTTTCTGGAAATGTTAGCAACAGCATAAATCACAACAGCTCAGAGAGGAGAGCAGTGGAGAGTGACCTGCCCTTGGGAACAACTGTGCTGACAATCGTAGCCCTCATTACTAAGGGGAATCACCTGTGGACCAGGGTGCTCTGCAGTTCTGTTGTGCATGGCTGAAGCCAGCAGTCAGGCCATTCAGTTATGGAATCCTTTTTGTTGCACTTCCAAATGTCCCAGGAAGTTTGTCAGTTGTTGCTTGAGACTGTCAGCGTGCACCCAGGATGGCCATTTCCAGGAGCTCTGGTGACAATAATGTGTATTTGGCAGGGGCGGGGTGGGAGGAGGGAGGAGAGGAGGTGAGGGTGTTGGTCATATTCCAGGTTCTGGCATAGACATCTCCGTGTGGCCCTCAGTGATGCATTAGCACAGATTTTCCATAAAGGAAGGAAGGCAAACTGAAAAGGTGTGCCGGTGTTCCTTGGGAGGCAGGGCTGGGGGCCATCGGAGGGTGCATGGTGTTCTGAAACCCTCTAATTCTAGCAACAGTCTACAGTGCATGGCATTGTCATCCCATCCTGAAGGAGCAATACTGTACTTTGTTATAACACTGAACATCTGTCTGGGAATTGATTTGGACTATACCTGTGCTTTGGATCTCTAACAACTAGGCCAGACTGCCCACACTCTGGTGCCTAACACTGGGGGGTCAGAAACCAAGCAGGATGGTGCTTCCTCCCCCATCTCCCAAAGGAGTTTTGTTACGGCAGATACAGCCCTTCTCCCAGTAGCATATTTGGGGTGGGTGGAATGAATAGGGCACAAAGTACAGTTCCTTTGGAACCAACACCATGAGGCTGCAGATGCCCAAGCTGATCCTGCTACAGCAGCTGCCTTTACTCTTTAGAAAGCCTGTACAAGTAAGATTTTCCTGCTCTTCATTCTGTTCTTTCTTCCCTCCCCCCCACCCCCTTTCCCCCCACTCTTTACAAATGGCCAGCATACTCTCTTACTCCTCTCTAGATGCTGAATGAGCTCGCTATGCCTCTGCTCTTCCTGTCCCACATCCAAGAAAGTTTCCAGGTGATTGTGACAGAGTGAAAGGTGCACTGGGATTTCTGCTTACCAGCCCCTTAGCTGTAGAGCACCACAGCAGCACCAGTTCTGGTACATCATACTTTAAATTATGGGTAGGGGACCCTGTACTTGTGTATAGTGCTGAAACCTTCCAGATTAGAAACACAATTAGGACAGGATTTGAAGCATTTTACATGTTAATGTGCCCATACCCTCTGGGGGCTCTACATTTTAAAGATGCATATATGAAATAACATATTCAGCACTGAGTTCTTTCTGTAAGAGTTATGATTTCAGTTCAATGCATAACACTTTCCCTGGTATTTATGGAAGCCATACAGTGTTTTATTGTCCTGAAGTCATCATTCACATATAACTTTATAACAAGGTGGCGAACACACAGAATAGTTGCCACAATGATCTTGACAATGCCTCACTTGGTGAAATAGTTTCCCAAGGATTCTGCCTAGGATCTACATTTTTTAATTGATCACAGCTCACTTACCCACTTCCTCTTGGCCTGTGCAGTAAGGGTGGCTGCAGGTAAAAGTTTTTCTTTTATAACATTAGGTTCAACTGGGTTTCACACACCAGTAATAGATGTTCTGACATTCAGTGCTACACTCTCTTATCCAGTCTCCTTACCATTCACTTCAGCAAGGTCACCCCTGTGCTATTCATCTCAATAAAGCAAGGGTAGCTTGTCTTAAACTATTATATAGAAATGTGTAAGTCAAACAAGATGTTTGGCTCTCGGATGGGGTGTAACTGGAAGAAATTCTCTGGCCTGTGTTAACAAGTAGCCTTACTTAATGGTCTAATGTCCTACCCCACCCTGGCCCCCTTCAGCCATGCCATCTATGAATGTATAAATTACTTTCTTTGTATACATTTTTCAGAATGCTCATTTGAGCAGAGATAGAAACAACTGTTATCTGAAGCCTGCAACCCTTTGGCCTGTCCTGTCTCCCATTATGTAGAGCAATCTTTGTAACCTTTACAGCCAAAACCCATGTGCTCATTCAGCTCGCTTTTATTATTTCCTTCCCCGAGTCATTTCACTTATTTTGCACTGTGACATTCATTGTATTAGAACTTCTTGCCCTTTGTTTTAAAGGCCCAGGCCTGTCTGTGAGCCCTTCCCTCCACTGAAAAATGAAACGGTAACACACCAATTTTTCTATGCTGACCTTATGGGAAAGTGAAGTTCAGCATCCTTCTGTAAGAAATCCCTCTGGGTGCGGTTACACAAGACACTTAACTGCTCATTAGATTAATCTAATGAGCAGTAAAGCATCACTGTCTACACAGGTGCAGGATTAGTCTAATGAACCATTTTCTAGTACCAACACATACAGGTACTAGATAAACAGTATATTAGCTAATGCGCTGTGTCACATGTGTAGATGCTGACCAGGAAATTGCTCCCAGTCAGCCCAGGCAGCAGGGGGCCCCCTGTTACCTGGCTAAGCCCTGATGCAGGGGGATCTGTGCCAGCTGCAGTGGCAGCTGTCTCCCTGCCATGTGGGGATTGGCCTGGACTGGGCTGCTCCTGTCAGGCGCAATTTGCCCCTGACAGGAGCACATGTGTAGATGTGCCCCCAGAAGCACATTAATGAGCCTGAATTGTCTGCACAGAAAGTTCAGGTTCATTAACAGTCACTTTAAATATGTTCATAGCCATTAGTGGCATGAACATGAGCCATCCTCTCCATATGACATCTGCATACCCTTTCACAGTGAGTAAAGCCTGAGCCAGTATAAACAACCTTCTCACTGTAATGTTCAAAGTCAAAGAACCTTGAAAACTGAATGTCTTCCCAAACAGAACTTTCCAGGTACCTTGTAGAAATCTAAATAAAAGCATAAATAAAGTAGTAGAAATCAGTTCAGAACTAGTTTAAGACAACCTCTAGCAACAGATAGCACTCCTCTTCTGAACCTGCAGTTATCCAGCTGAAGAACAGGTATGATGCCCTGGAACTGAAGAACAACCTACTCTGGCGGTAAGAGAAGCCAAGCCATATACTCCCTGGGGTAGGAGAACAGATACCACTGCCTCCAAGAGGAACCAACACAGGAAGCAGTCCTTAGAAAGTCACAGTATATAAAGAGCTCTGCTGGAACTGTAACAAAGGTTATGTTGTACTAATACACAGCAGAACCAGTCATGGGCAGTACATTTTTATGAATAAACAGGAAGAATTGAAGATCCTAGTACAATGACAGAATGATGACATAACTGGGATCATGGAGATGTGGTGGGACACTTTGCATAACTGGAGTACTGTCATGGATGTGTATAACTTGTTCAGGGAATAAAGGCAGGGGGCAAAAAAAGGAGGTGTTGCCCTGTATATGTAAAGGAGTTATATGCATGCCCTGAGATGCAGTACAAAGTGGAAGGAGGGCCTGTTGAAAGGTTCTGAGTGAAGATCAGAGAGGAGAGCAGCAGGTGGGGTGTCATAGTGGGCATCTTCTATAGGCTAGCAAACCAGGAGGAAGATATGGAGTTTCCAAATCATAGGACCTGGTTCTTATGGAATTAAATTGCTGTGACATGCTGGGAAGAAAACACAGCATTGCACAAGGCAGTCCAGCAAGTTCCTGGAGTGTGTGGAGGAAGGGGTGGATCAAGAGGGGGGTGCAGTAACACTGTCCCATCCCATCCCGTGCTCTTTCCGACCACATTGCAGGAGCAACTTTAAGTCCCTGAAGTAGGTAAGACTGCTTCCCTTCCTTCCCCTTTGGGCTCAATGGCATATTCCCTCCACTGCTCACTGCTGCCATTACCCTAGCTGAGCTGGGAGTGAGGAGAGATCTTCTTGCACAGCTGCTCCCTGAAGCCCTGGATGGAGTGGGACAAGAGTGACCAGGATAGACACACAGGAAGGTGGATCTCCTTGACCCCTTCTTATGACCAGAGGCATACGTAGAGAGGGTGATGCGGTTTATTGTGTGGGAGAGTGGGACATGTGGGGACATCCTGTTGAGTACAGAAGAGAAGGGAAAGTGTGCTGAGAGCAATGGGGAGTGATTCTTATCTGAATCAAGGTCTTAAAGAAAAAAAAGTGGCTGGCTGCTGTTCCCATGATGTGGTCTGCCCTCCCAGGTAGGAGGCTGAGTGTGGGGGATGTAGCTACGCCTGAAGTGCTGGTTGGTGCTCCTGCACTCCCCTCTTTCACAAATCCTGTATCTGCCCATGTGTGGATGATCTCTTCTTGGTAAAAGTGGTGAAAAGGTGAGCTAGGGAAGCAGCTCTTTTTGATTTGTTCACTAGAAGAGAGGAATTGATTGAAAATGTGAAGTGACCACAAAACAATAGAGCTGTAAAAGAAAGAAAGAAAGAAGCAGAGCAGCAGAATACTGGAACTGAACTTCAAAAAAGCAGACTTCAGAAAACTCAGGGGACTCCTTGGCTAGATCCATGGGGAGGCAAGTTTGAGGGGGAAAGGAGTCCAGCTGTACAGGTTCGAGGACAAGCTATCCCAAGGTTACAGAAGAATGGAAAGTGCAACAGGAAGCTGGCCTGGTTAGACAGCGTTCTCTTTAAGGAGCTGAAACTCACAAAGGAACCCTATAACAAGTGGAAAATTGGTCATAGTACTGGGGAAGAGTATAAATGTATCACATGGCATGCAAGGAAAAACTTGGGAAGGCCAGGGCATGATTTGAGATGCTGCTGACAAGGGACATAAAATGCAATAAACAGGAATTTAATGCTTTTTTTTTTTTCATTTCTAACTTAATTTCCTTCTATGAATAGATAACAGGCTTTGTGGATGTGGGGAAAGCAATAGATATGATATACCTTGACTTCAGCAAGGTTTTTGACACTGGGCATGTCTACACATGCACTTTTAATGCGCAAGAGCCAATTTGAATTTACGTTAGAGCATCATGACAAAAACCATGGTAATGCGCAGTACAATTAGACTACTGCATATTAAGCATCACTAAAAAATGTGTGCTTTTGCTGCTGCGCGTTAGGGCAGTCTAATGCACATTTAGTTAATACCTCACATTAGAGGTACTAATCTTAATGAGCAGTAGGAAAAGCACATTAATGAGTATGTAGATATATCCACTGTTTCCCATGACATTCTCATTAACAAACTAAGGAAATACAAACTATATAAAAGTACTGTAAGGTGGGCCATTAGCTGAATATTAATGAACATTGAGCTCTTGTTTTTTGGCGGGGGGGGGGTTGTTTTGTTTTGTTTTAATAAATGGTAGGATCATCACGCTCAACAAGTGGCTCAATGTCAGTGGCTCAATGTCTAGTTGGGAGGAGGTATCAAGCAGGGATCCCCAAGATTCTGAACTGGGTCTAGTATTGTTTAACATCTTAATAAAAGATTTGGATTTGGGGACTGAATGCATGCTTAGCAAATCTGTGGATGATACCAAGTTGGGTGAAGTTGCAAACTCTCTGAAGGATAGAGTAGGATCCAGAATGCCCTCTATAGACTAGAAAAAGGGTCTGAAATCATTGCATGAAATACTGTAGTTGGGACAGGATACTTGCATGCACAAATACAGAATGACTGACTAGGCTACGGTACTGCAGAGAAGGGCCTTGGGGTTACAGTGGACTATCAGCTGAATACGAGCTAACAATGTGCTCTTTTTTTTTTTTTTTTAAAGCAGACTGGTTTGTTTCTTGCAAATCAAGGGAAGCTGGTGTTTCACTCTATTCAGCAAGGATGTGGACAGATTGGAAAGGGTTTAGTGCAGACAGACAAAAATGATTAGGGAGCTGGGTAGCAAGACTTAAGAAGGCAGAAAGCATTAGGCTTACGGATGTAGTCTGAAGAAAAGAAGACTGAGGTTAGATTTGATAAGTCTTTGAAGACTTGAAGGCTGATTATAATAGGGGATGGAGATAAACTTTTCTCTTTGGCTTTAGGGGATAGGACTTGGAGCAATGGCCTCAAACTGCAACAGAGGAAATTTAGGTTGGAGATTAGTAGAAATTGTCTCACCACATGAGGGTGGTCAAGCACTGGAACAGGTTACCTAGAGAAGCTGAAGACATCTCTGTAAATTTCCAAGAGTGGGTTAGACAGACACTTGGCTGAATAATTTAGTTAGGGACAACCCTGCCTTGAGCAGGGGGCAGGACTAGATGACCTCTTGAGGTCCCTTCCACTCCTACTTTTCTTCCATCCTATGAACTTTAACTTTGTATACAAAGTTGTTCACAAAGATGGCTGTCCCAGGACCTGACTAGGTAGGGAATCTATACCTGAGGACAGTATAATTCTTCTCCTACCCCTGCCTTACTCAGAAGGGTGGCATGGAGAACAATACCATCTGTAGTCTGAAGCAATTCCAGCATTCACGGGCTTGCAAGGTTCTCTCTCTTAGCATGGGAAATAGATTACATGAGTTATGTATTTCTTTGGTATAATCCTGTTCATTTAGAAATAAAGTCTTTAAGGCTCTTCTTCCCTTGAACATAGTAGGAAAAAGCAATGCTAGGCAGTTTCATAATTGCTAACAATCCAAGCCAACACACACGTACGCACATCATGTCCAGCAGCCAGTACCCTCCACTGCTGCATTTGTAATTGGCCCACTAAAACTATGGACAAATCATGTTAGTTCTCCCTGGGTGTGTCCATATGTGTGCTTTAATGTTCAGTAGACTATTTTACTGCCCATTAAACCATAACGTTAAAAAAAACCTGTGACATTACACTAACGTGCAGTAAAATAGTCTACTGTGTATTACACATCATTTGAAAACCATGCAAATGCGCTACTGAGCATTAGGGCAGCCTAATGCACATTTGTTTAGTACCTCACATTGAAGGTACTAAATTGCATGCGCATTAGCAAAGGTACAATAATGCACAAGTAGACAGGCCCCCCCCAGAATTTCTAATGCTGTCCAGATCATTAACAGCAGAAGCTTCAATGGGTTCAGCTGTCCCTAAAATAAGAAATTATTTAATTGCTCACTCATTTAAGCTGGTGGGAAGGTTTCTAATACACACTTACATATACTTTTACACATGCTTCAGTGACATCTATGCTTGCCTCTAAATCCAGGATGCCTTTGTTGGTGACCCCCACCAGCCTCTAAAATAACAGTAAGTTACTGCACCCTCATACCCCCCTGCCCTTCCTGCAGCTGCACTCCATTTGCTAGTGCATTGGGCTGAGGGTAGCTTTGCAAAGGCTGACCTCACTTCCTACCCACTCTCCATCTACATCCAACACTGGCCCTGAACAACCTGCCCAAACCCACATGCCCCCAGCAGCTGCTCATACAAGATTTGGGTTGGAGTTTGTGGCTCCTTTACTCCCCTGCAAAATTTGCACTAAATTAGTTAATACCTCTATATCCATTCCATTACATCACTGGACAAAGCCCTATTAGATGCAATAAAATCTACACGGTAAAAAAAAAAAAAGCTTGAAAATGGGACTTGGAGTCATAATTTACATTGGTGCTTGTGATCATTTTATTCCAGCACATCTCAGGCTGTGTAAGAATTTCTGAAAATATACTTTAAAACACTATGCAAAATGAATCCCATTTCTGCATGAAAGCACCATTGATTTCAGTGGAGTAACTCCCAGTAGGAATAGTATTCCACTGAGGAATGGGGGGAGCTGCACAATTCCTACAGATCACTTCAGCCAGTTTCACTTAAAACTGTCAGTTCTGTGTTGATACTCTGCATGTGGGGAATGCTACCCCTGCTGTTTAAAATCAATAAAGCTTAGTCCTGCTGTAGATGGAAGGATCAGAAGAACCATAAAAAAAAAACCAAAAAAAAAAACCCCAACCCAGCTTCTCAGTACACTTTATCTCACCCTTGTTTCACTGGGCCAATACCTTCCACTTGCTGCAATGGCTCATTTTGGTCAAAGGATAACAATACGACTTGTATGTAATAACTAGGCTTGGTATGAATTTGCTCCTTTGAAACTTTCCCTAGCTACTGGGTGCATCTACGTAAGATGCTAATTGTGCAGTAGCCCAATAACACTGCACAGTAGCATGCGGGGCACAACCTATGCTAATACGCTACTGTGCAGTAATATTAGGCTACTGCACAGTTAGCATTTGTAAACACCTGTGTGCCGATGCTATTGCGCAGTAGCACCAGTTACTGCACGTTGATTTAGTACTTGGTTATGAAAGTACTAAACAACATGCAGTAACTACAGTGCACTAATGAACATGTAGATGCACCCTCTATGTATTTATTTGAGCCACCCAAGTTTTGCCTCTTTGTTTATTGTTCAACAGGAGACCATTACCTAAGCAGGAATCTGATTATGACACCAGTCACAGTTATGCTGGTTATGATCAGCATTCTTCCAAGTTTTAATGAGGAATGGCTATTCCCAAAGTGGCCACAAAGGGGGTCAGTAGTTGCCAAGTTCCATTCCTGCAACCTGTTTGTTACTTCAATTCATGCATCCAAATATTTGAGATGTCAGGTGAGTTGAAGATGTTCCCCCCGCTTCTGCTTTTCCCATCAGGAATGGGGCCTGCTAAGTATGTATCTCAGGGTGTGAGAGGTGAGTTGAAATAAGTGAGATCTAATTTTTCAAAGAGGTGGAAATATATTCATTGGCTGACAGCTTTTTACACATGTAAACCTGGGAGGGGAAAAAAGTACTGGTCTTGGAAAAACTCAAGGGAAATGATGTTCTGGAGCATTTGCAAAACAGTGAAATATTGAGTCATTTTCTAAACTTTCCAATGACTTCAGTAGTACTTTTCAGAAGCAGGAAGTTCTAATATTGCAACTGAGCTCTGATGATATGATGTTCAGGGCTAGGCTTTGCACTATGGGACATGAACCACCAGAAGATGATCCTGTACTATTGCATCAGTTCCTACCATACAACTCCCTTCCCCCAGGCTGCTGGCAATGGAGATATGATCTGAGCATAGTAATGGAAGATTGGGAAAGACCTCATAGGGTATACCTAACTGTACAAGGCAGCGCTGTGTGAAGGTACCTGACCTGGCTCTTTGTACACTAGCTACTGAAACAGGATATGGGTACATTAACAGAGCTAAGTAGCCCTGGCATAGAAATGCCATAGAATAGTAAGACTGCATGAGACCTCAAGAGGTCATCTAATCAAAGCCCCGACCATTGATAAGATCATCCCTATCCAAACTATCTTATATCAATACATTGTCTAACCTATTAGCAAAACTACACAGTCAACCCTGGCACAAGACAGAACACCCTAACCTGCCACAAAAAAAGAAGGGATCCACAGCAGCCAATGTCCTGCTGTGGCAAAGGTTGTTAAAATATGCTTGAGAGATCCAAGGAGGTCAAATCAAGAAGGCTTTGTCTTCCATGACCACAGTCCACTCTTTGGTGAGAAAGGCAGTGAGCCCCTGGGAAGAGATGGCCTCCACCTCTCTTTGCTGGGGAGGAGGCTCTTCTCAGCCAGACAGACTGACCTGCTCCACCGGGCTTTAAACTAAGCCCGCCAGGGGATGGGGAGATTACTACTACTGCTGACCCACTGAGCAACACTTGTAAAGCCAGCAGGCCAAGGCACTTAAGGGAACCCACCCCTGCCCCAGCCCTGGAATGAAATGTAGGCAAGGCAAGGGGACACTTACGTGGCTATACACAAATGCCAGGAACTTGGGGAATAAACAGAGGGAACTTGTCCTGCTAAATGCAAATAACTATGATGTCACAGGGATAACAGAGACTTGGTGGGACTCCACCCATGACTGGAACACAGGTATAGATGGATATACCCTGTACAGGAGGGATCGAGTGGACAAAAGGAGCAGAGGTGTAGCTCTCTATGGCAAGGAAAGCTATGCATCCCTGCAAGCCAACATTGGCACCCACGGTGGATGACTTGAGACCCTTTGGGTTAAAATCCATGGGGAACACAGCACAGAGAATACTATGGTGGGCGTCTACTACAGACCCCCTACCCAGGGTCAAGACCTTGACCAGGAGTTTGCCAGGGAATTGGCTGAGGCCACATGCTCCCGGTGTATGGTTGTCATGGGAGACTAACTACACAGATATTTCATGGGAAGAGCGTTCAGCCAAATCCGAGTGGTCGCAAAGCTTTCTCTCACGTGTGGATGACCTTTATCTGATGCAGGAAGTCTATGGGCCAATGAGAGGTAAAGCACTGCTCAACCTGGTACTGGCAACTGGGGACAACCTAATCATTGACCTAATGATCAAAGGGAAGCTGGGTGACAGCAACCATGAGCTGATCACCTTCACCATCTGCTACAAAGCTGGCAAGTCAGTCAGCAATACAGAAGTCATCAACTTCAGGAAAGCTGATTTTGACAAGCTAAGGAGGCTTGTCAGTGAGGCCCTAATGGGCCACAACCCAAAGGAGAAGGGATTTCAGGATGAGTGGTTGCTCCTCAAGGCACCAATCCTGAATGTGCAAGCAAAGTCTATCCCATCTCGGAGGAAAGGCAGCAAAAGGGCACAGCAGCCCACTTAGCTCTCCAGGGAACTAGCGGACCTCCTGCATCTCAAAAGGAAGACCTACAAAGGATGGAGGACTGGAACCACCACCAAGCAGGAATACTCTGCTCTGGTCTGGACCTCCAGAGAGCAGACCTCACCACAATCTGCTGGCTGGGAAATTGGCTTCGCAGTAGGACACAGAGGGTGGTAGTTGACAGAAGTCAATCGCCGTGGTACGTGGTGACCAGTCAGGTCCCTCAAGGCTCTGTCCTAGGGCCTATACTTTTTAACATCTTCACCAGTGATGTAGACATTGGTGACAGAAGCAGGCTGGCCAAGTTTGCTGATGACACCAAACTCTGGGGTAAAGCATGCACACCTGAGGACAGGAAAGTGATCCAGGCAGATCTTGACAGGCTCAGGAAATGGGCAGATGAGAATCTGATGGTATTTAAGACTGAAAAATGCAAGGTTCTCCACCTTGGGAGGAAAAATCTGCAGCATGCTTATAGGCTTGGCACTGCTACACTGGTTAGCACTACAGACTTGGGGGTCATGATTGACCACAAGATGAACATGAGCCTTCAGTGTGATGCTGCAGCTACTAAAGCAAGCAAAACGCTGGCTTGCATCCATAGATGCTTCTTAAGCAAATCTTGGGATGTCATCCTCCCATTGTACCTGGCCTTGGTGAGGCCACAGCTGGAGTACTGCATGCAGTTTTGGGCTCCACAATTCATAAAGGATGTGGAGAAGCATGAGAGGGTGCTTGAGGATAGCCATGTGCATAATTATAGGTCAGGAAAACAGACCATATGATGAGAGGCTGAGAGCCATGGGACTCTTCAGCCTGGAAAAGCACAGGCTCAGGGGTGATCTGATGGCCACCTATAAGTTTATCAGGGGTGTTCACCGGGATCTGGGGGAAATTCTGTTCACCAGAGCACCTCAAGGGATGACAAGATCGAACGGTCACAAACTCAACCGCGACTGATTCAGGCTGGACATAAGGAAGAACTTCTTTATTGTCCAAGCCCCCAAGGTTTGGAATAGACTGCCGCCAGAGGTGGTTCAAGCACCCACTTTGAACGCCTTCAAGACACATTTGGATGTTTATCTTGCTGGGATCCCATGATCCCTGCTGACTTTCTGCTCCTGGGTCAGGGGGCTGGACTCGATGATCCTCCGGGGTCCCTTCCAGCCCAGATGTCTATGAAATCTCCCACTACAGAGTAAGGCAAAAACTCTGACAGTCTTTACCAATCGGACCACAAGGTAAAACTATTTTCCGACTTCAAATATGGAGATTAGTCTAATCCTGAGTGGAAGCATGTTCATTTTCACACTCCTGCAGACTCAATCAACTCTGCTCTGACACATTGGCTTTATATTGCATCGAAGCAGCCTCCCTGCATGTGTGTAGGTGCCTGGTGCTATTTAGTTAATTTGCATTAAGGCAGGCTAATATGCATTTTCCTAGTACCTCATAATGGAGGTACTAGATTTAATGCACACTAAATTAAAGCACATTAATAAACATGTAAATGTTTCCAGTGTGTAGCTGTTCCCCAAATGTCACAGAAGCCCCTTGGATAATTGTGAGCTGGTACAGTTTGAAATAGCCTGATTGCTGTTTTAAGGTGAACTGGAAAGCAAATTATATGACACTTTAATTTGTTTTTTTTACTGAATCATGTATCAGCTGTCTCACTGTTTTACCAAGAACCGATGTCAAAATAGCAGGCTTATAATATCTCAGCTCATCCCATTTAGTCTTTTGCAATATTGTAACAACTTTTGCACTCTTTCAGTCCTGTGAAACTCTCTCAGTATTCCAAGAATTATTTGAAATTGACATCAGCCACTTGGAGAATTCCTCAGGCAATTCTTTTAAAATATAGCAGTAAGTCATCTAGATTTGCTAATTCAAAATTGTTTAATTTAGTAGCTTCAGTTTAACATCTTCAGTTTTTATTGAGAAAAAGAGTTTCTGTTACCATTATATAATGTGCTCACTTAATCCAGTATTAATATATATTAAACATTTTTGGTTTTTTGGGCCAGATTGACAATTTTACTACTGCCACCTTGTAACAGATATAAAAAAAAAAAAAAACCTGTAAGGGATCCTTCTGTTTCAGATTTTGTTTTAAATTTCCCCTCTTATGGTCCTCAAGTCTTTTAACCTTAGACAGTGTATTAATGCCTTTAGAATGGGGTGGACAATTATTTCAGCTGGAAGGTCACTTAATGATTTTTGGTGAACTGTCAAGGACCACAAAAGTAGTCCCAACACCTTGACAGGTACCCTGTTGCCTGGTTGCCACTTTGGGACAAAGTCCCACCCCTAACTTCTAACCTTTGCCACCAGAAGTCCCTTCCCTTGCTCCCAGAAGTACTCCTTCTGAGAGGGTGAGTGTTGCAATCTTGGAACTGGAAATAAATTATATACTAAAAATCAAATATCTGTTATATGTTTGAATTATATTTCAAAAATATTTTTGTACGGACTTGCATGTGTATAGTATATATAGAAGTGATTGTGTAACAACTCAAAATAAAGTCTTACACTTGTATATTGTGTGTAGGGGGTATAGTGTGGGTGGAGGGGTTTGTGAAGAGGTGTGCATGGGCATGGACAAGGGCATGGGCAAGTGTAGGGTTTGTGGCTGGGTGTGAGGGGGATCTGTGTGGGGGGGAGTATGTGGGTGGGTGTGGATGGATGTGGGGTTTGCCCCCCCCACCACATCTGCAATGGTTTACAGGCCCTGCCACTGTCAGCAGTAGCAGGCAGCAGGCCCTCAGGGCACTCTTGGCCAGCAGCAGGCAGAGCCCATGCCCCACCCCCCACCGGCAGCACATGGCTCTGGCTGAGTCCCAGGAGCTGCACATGGCAACACAGAGGCCTGCTGGTACATGCCTTCAAACCA
>NW_017729001.1:8272332-8283231 GCF_001723915.1 Gavialis gangeticus
GTGAGGGGGATCTGTGTGGGGGGGAGTATGTGGGTGGGTGTGGATGGATGTGGGGTTTGCCCCCCCCACCACATCTGCAATGGTTTACAGGCCCTGCCACTGTCAGCAGTAGCAGGCAGCAGGCCCTCAGGGCACTCTTGGCCAGCAGCAGGCAGAGCCCATGCCCCACCCCCCACCGGCAGCACATGGCTCTGGCTGAGTCCCAGGAGCTGCACATGGCAACACAGAGGCCTGCTGGTACATGCCTTCAAACCAGACCATGCTGGCTCCATGGGGCTCCCAGCACTGAAGGTAGGAGCTGTTTGCCATCAGGCCAGGCTGGGCTGGCTCTATGCCTCCACACAGGGCTTCCAGCACTCCAGTGGAGAGTCGCACACACACATGGAGTCTAGATTGAAGATATGTGCCAGTGGGCCTACCTGGGCCAGTTCTGTGCCACTATGTGCAGCTGCTGGAAAATCAGCTAGTGCCATGTGCCACTCAGGGTCTCTGCCTGCCCCAGGCCATGAGTACCCCAAGGGCCTGCCACCTGCAGCAGCTGCTGCCATGGGGCTGTGCCATGGGAGAAATGTATGGAGAGGGTGGGGTTCCACACCCACCCACAAGCCCCACACACACCCAGACACACCTCCACACCCCCCTTCCCCACATGTACTATTGAGCTGGGAGGCTCTGTGCCACCATGTACGGCCCCTGGCTCTCTTTCTGGGAGCTACGTACCATCGGGCTGGCCATGCTGTGCCTATACCAGCACATGGGGCTCCAAGCACTGCAGCTGTGAGTGTGCTGGTTCTGTGCCTCCACATGGGGCTCTTAGCATAGCAGGCAGCAGCTCCCCTCTCCACGCACCAGCTGTCCAGTTGTGCAACATCATGTTCAGTGCCTCCACATGGGGCTCCCAGCTGGAGTGCTGGGAGCCCCATGCAGATGGAGGCACAGAGCCCACCTGGTTCAATGGTGTGCAACTTCTGAAAGCCCACCAGGTTTCAGAGGGGCAACTGTGGACTGGTAACAATTGGGTTTTTTTGGAGGGGCCCTGCAGGCTGTATAGAGTGGCCTGGCAGGCTAGATCCAGCCCATGGGCTGCATTTTTCCTGCCCCTCCTTTAGAATATTAGAAAAAAAATAGGGCTTGACGGGACCTCTGGAGGTCATCTAGTCTAAACCCTTGCACAAGACAGGACCATCCGTATCCAAACTATTCCATAAAAATCCTTGTCTAACATTCCTAAAACTACACAACCAACACTCCTGCACAAGTATAACCCCTGTATCCCCTCGATAAATTTATCCCAGCTGCTTTAATAATCTTTTATAACTAAGATGCTTATGGAGCTCTGCTTCATTCTCCTAATGCCAAACATGGTCCTCTCCAATATTGACCTACTTTAGGCTGTAGAAATCTTCTTTGAACAATCTGGGGAGGAGGGGACACTCCTGGGCTTCTGAATATTCCTTTTTACAGAGAACTCCACATGTAGCTACTCCTAAAATCATCCCTGACCAATGTTTATCCAACCTCTTCTTGAAAACCTCCACGGATACAGATTCCACAACTTAGGCAGTCTGCTCCACTACCTTGGTGTTTTAATTGTGCAGAATTTTTCCTGATATCCAGTCTAAACCTTGTTTGTTGCAACTTTAAGCCATTGGTATGCGTCTTGCTCTCTGTAACCATGGAAAATAGGTGTTCTCTTTCTTCTTTATGGCACCTTTCAGATATTTGAAGACTGCTAGCATGTCCCCTCTTAAGCACCTTTTCTGCAAGATCGAAATGCCTATTTCTTTCTACCTCTCCTCATAAAGCTCGCTTTCCAAACCATATGAAGCCAGTTCCTTCTCATCTAATTCAGTAAACCACTGCTTATGAAAGCTTATGCATCTCTGATTTAGTTAGGTGTAAATCAGCCTTACCTTTTGCTTTTTAAGGCTTTATCATTTTTCCCCCACCTCAGGACCCCCTTTAACTTCTCCTTCACCTTGATAAAACGTGGAGCCCCAAACTGCACACAGTACTCTATATGAGGCCTAACCAATGTCAAGTAAAGAGGCACTTTCACTTCCTGTACCTTGAATCTAATGCTTCTATTGACACAACTGAAAAAACACATTATGATTTTTGTACAGCTGCGTCATACAGCAGACTTATATTGTCTGTAGTCCACAAAGACTCCTAGATCTGTCTCTGTAGTGCTCCCATTCAACCAGTTGACACCCATTTTGTATTTGCTTTTGATTTATTCTTCCTGAAGTATAGCACCTTGCATTTGTTAACAATTAACTTCATTCTGTTAGCTCCAGGTCAGCATTCTAACCTATCAAAATCCTTCTGTATTGTACTCCCATCCACCAATACATTCACAATCCTTCCCAGTTTTGTGTTATCTGAACACTTTCTTGAGGTTTCTATTCCAGCATCCAAATCATTAATAAACTTATTAAACATCACCAGGCCCTAGACACCTATGACACTCGACATGAATCCTCCTGCTAGTCTGAAATGGACCCATTAACAATTACTCTTTGCTTGTGGCTATTGAGTTGGTTGCCTATCCACCTTGTAATGGTTTTGCCTATCCCATATTTCTTCAATATGTTTATGAGGAAGTCAGGTGAAAATTTGTCAAAAGCCTTTCTGAAGTCCAGATGCACAATATCCACACAAGCTTCATCATCCAAGTAGTTATTTTTTCAAAGAAGGATACTGTTTTTTTGTCATAATTTGTTCTTACTAAATCCATGCTGGCTGCTTGTGATCAGCCTTTCCTCCTCCACATGCATGGGCATGGACTTCCTTATAGTATGCTCCATGAACTTCCTGGGTATTGAGGTAAGATTAATCAGTCTATAGTTCCCCAGGTCCCCCTTTTGGCTTTTTCTTTTTAAAACAAGGCACTATGCAAGTTCTTTTCCAGCCTTTTGGTATTTTTCCCATCTCCTATGACTCTGTAAATACTACCTCTGAGGGCTCAGTTCTCCTTTGCCACAGTTCCTTCAGTACCCTGGCCCTTCTCATTCTTCCTGAGAAAGTAGAGCAATCAGTTAGTTACCTCAGGTGTCTGTACACAAATGCATGGAGCCTGGGAAACATGCAAGAAGAACTGGAACTTCTTGCAGGGTCTTTATGATGGGATTGAACTAATAGAGACTTGGTGGGATAGCTCACATGACTGGAGCACTGTCACTGATGGGTATAAATTGTTCGAGAAGGATATGCGGGGAAAAATGGGAGAAAGTTGTGCTTTATGTAAAAGAACTGTATCATTGCTCAGAGCTCCAGTAGGAAACAAGAGATAGGCCTGTTGAAATTCTCTGAGTTAAGGTCAGAGGGGACAGCAACAGGGTGATGTCATGGTGGGTGTCTGCTATAGACCACAAACCAGGAGGAAGAGGTGGATGAGACTTTCTTCAGACAGCTAGCAGAAGTTTCATGATCACAGGCCCTGGTTCTTATGAAGAACCTCAATCAACTTGACATATGCTGGGAGGGCAATACAAGCAGTGTACAGGCAATCCAAGAAGTTTTTGGAAAGTGGTGGGGACAACTTCCTGGTGCAAGTGTTGGAGAGGCCAACTGAAGGCTAGAAAATGATATTTAGAGATTTGCTTTAGGCATTGTCTTGTAGGTAGATATGCATTAGAACATGATCCAGGGGAACGGCAAGATTTAATTGGTTTCTAAAAGTCTGTTTGTGACAGTCTCAGTCTTCAAAGCAGCCACTATGTTTGGAGCTAGCAGACAGGCTGGGAAATTTAAGACATGCTGCGGCAATGTTCCCTGAAAACCCAGAACAAGAGATTAGGATAGTGAGCAGCTGCAAAACCCCTGGGATTTCTGGTTTTGGTGAAATGATGCAGTTAGGAAGCTGCGTATGCCCAAATTAAGACACTGGTAAATGACCATGTAACAGGGGTCCGTCTAGAGTCCATTCACAACCTCAGCCTGCCTACCTGTCTAGGGCAGTCTGCCTAGCTGACTCTCCTGCCATGTCTTTTTTGGAATTGAATAGTTGTTCCTAGGCAGAAAGCTGCACATTTAATGCCCTGATGCTAAAGGCATAATACCTTTATGCCATGGCTCCAAACCATCCCTACACCATGTTCCATGCCTTGCATATTGCATCCAGATCCACTATTACTTCCCTGGACCCTTAGCTAGGCCACACTCGGCCTCTAGCCCAAACCTGGCCTCAGGCATCTTCAGACATACCTTGCCCACATACCCCCCACTGGGGCCTCTACTCTGGCCAGCCCATGCTCATTCCATCAGGCCCTGACAGACCCTACTCTGTGGCCTCCGGCTTCCACTCTGCCCTGCCACTGGGGCCACTACTCTTCCCCCTCACTGGGGCTTCTGGGCCTTATACGCCTTGGGCCTCAGGTGTCTGTCGATGTACCTGGATGCTAATCTGTCCCCTCTGTGGGGTTACCCACCAGGTGGTGGGGGATAAGGCTATCAGGCACCCCATCCTCACTTTTCACTGGGGAAGCACAGGTATGGCATTTCTTGGAGACTGCCCAGCAGGGTGTAGTTTCAAATCATACCCCAGGACCAGAAACCTCCTCCATCCCCATAGTTCCTACCCTGACCTCCAGATGTTCTGGGAGCAGCAGATCTCTGCCTGGGTGATGTCACTTTAGCAGCACCCATGCAACAACTGCTGGCTCTGCTCTCAAGGCCTAGTTTTATACCCAGGCTGCCCAGCCCTCCACTAATCAGGCAGCCTCCTGATTGCCATGTGACCACCTGATTGGGTACGCTTCCACTTGCAGGCTGGTCTGAAGCCTGTTTTAGCCCTTAATGTGGCAGGCACTCAAAGGTGCTTTGCCACAGACCAAATGAAGATGTATGCAGGTGATGGCTTTATGGAAACAAAGGACTATGTGGACAGAACAGAATGTGGATAGTATGAGGACCACAGGGAAACCAGTCAATGGTACCCAGAGATTAAGAGGCATCAGGACAGAAAGAATACAAAAGGAAGGATATTGAGAGTAGCAGAGATCCTTAAGGTGGGGGGAATACCTCCCCAAGGTCACCATGGGCAGAGGGCACACCACCCGTCCATCTCACCTACCCCATCAAAGAGGGTGGGCCTTGACCCTTGACCTCCAGGACCACTGACATTCAAGAAAGAACCACAGGGTGAAGCTTGCATACTCGCCGTGAGTACCTTTCCTTTGTGAACCCTGGAACTAGTAAATAAGTAGCATCAGGGGGATTATTTTGTTTGCTTTGCCTGTGTTACTTTAATCTATTATTACTGTGTATCAATAACATTTGCCTATTATTGAATGGAAGAAGTCATGGTCAGTCTGAGGGTTTGGGTCTGCCCAGAACAAGGTATCTGGATCATGTATCCAGAGCCAATACCAACTAGGGGCCATGTTCTTTTTGACCTGCTGCTCACAACCAGGGAAGGTGGAGAGTGTGAAAGTGAATCGCAAGTTGGGCAGCAGAGACCACAAGATGATTCAGTTCAGGATCCTGAGGAAAGCACGGAAGGAGAGCAGCACAGTAAGGACCCTGGAGTTCAAAAAAGCATATTTCAACTCACTCAGGGAACTCATGGGCAGAATTCCCTGGGAGGCTAGTCTCAGGGGGTAAGAATTTCAGGAAAGCTGGTTGTATTTTAAAGAAACTTTACTGAGGGCACAGGAATGAACCATCCCAATGGGTATGTTACCTCTCAGCTCTGTTCTTTAGGAACCCTGGCACAGTACACAGCCTGTCTGACTCACAAAGAACTCTCCCCCTCCCCACCTCAGCCTGAACAAGAACTGTTTAGAGGAAGGACTTACAAAAGACGAGGAAGATTCAGTGGGAGACGCACCTAAAGCCCTCTAGACAAGGGCGATAAGAGTGAAGCAACTCCCCTGGTCTCATTTACATCTGAGATGGAACCAGATGACAACTCATTTAAATGGGAAATGGGACAGGCATGCATCTTCATTAACATTCAGGATGAAGAACAGAGATTCCAAGGCAAGGACTGCACTGAATTCTGGGACCAGAAAAGCAGGGAAGCACTGCATGATGGGGGATCCCTGCTCCAAATACTAATCAATCCACATCTACACACACTCAACTCAGCTTTTAGAGACCAATTCTAGTAATGACTCCTCTATTGGTATCCAAAACATTGAATCTGCCCATCTGTATTGTGAGCTCCCTCAGAGTAATGCTACCCATGGTCAGGAGTGATCAGTTTTTATTATCCAGCATATGAGCCATTGTTTACCTCTAAACAAACCTAGTGTTCTCCTTTGAGTCATTGTTAGTTCTCTACAAAAACCCCTACCCAAGCTCAAGTTTCTGTCCTGGTGCTTGAATCCAAAAGCTGCACCAGTTCTACTCCTTTTTCTGCCTGGAATCTCTCCATTAATCATGCTCAGAACTCTACCGGTCTTACAGCTCCAACAATACCTGGGAACCTCAACTGGTTCAAGCTTCACTGAGTGGTGAGATCCTAACCATCTCTCCATCTCTGTGAGCCTGACTTTTATTCTCTTACTGCAGGCACAGCTTTCTACACCTGACTTTTGCTGATCAAACTCAAGCTAGACTTTCCCAAAAAACTAATTGAAACTATGTAATATTGTAACTGTTTATTTGTCTCTCTCTTGTATGGCTATTATTACTGGTATCATCATAAGTTCATATACCTGGAAATAAATAACTTTTATGGTCAAGCTGGTTGCTATACTTTCTCTCTGAACCTCACCTACTCTTTCTTCCCCTTGACCTCCCGATTTGCTCTGCAGCAATGCTTCTTTTACCCAAGCCAAAGATCCCTGTAATACCCAAAACCACAGTGGGATCTCCTCATCAAGGGGGTTACAACTAGGACCATTGTGACAAGAGATTGTGACATGCTGAGTTTTGAGGCGCATGAGGGTATCAGCTGAAAGGGCTGATCAGACCCAGCCTGCTCAGATGTTCTCTGTTATCATGTGTGTATGTGTGTGTCTAACTGCATTTATTATTGTCCTGCTAAAATAAACGATGAACTGAGTTCAAGGCACATGAGGGTACCAGCCTATCAATGCTGAATAGTCTGGCCTGACTCAGATGTGCTCTGTTAACCTGTGTGCTTGTGTCTGATTGCATTAATGAACTGAGTTCAAGGCACATGAGGGTACCAGCCTATCAATGCTGAATAGTCTGGCCTGACTCAGATGTGCTCTGTTAACCTGTGTGCTTGTGTCTGATTGCATTAATGAACTGAGTTCAAGGCATATGAGGGTGTTAGCCTCACAGTGCTAAATAACCTGGCCTGGCTCAGGCGTGTCCTGTTGGGGGAGGGGTGTGCACGCTAGGGCTGTGCAAAATGGAAGCGTTCCATTTTGACCAGAGTTTCGATGATTCAACAGAACAGCATTTTGTTTCAACTTCTGTTTCGAGTTGAAACGGCTGTTCTGCATTGTTCCGTCTAAACAGTTTTGCGTTTTGAACCCGTTTCAAGGTTTTGCCCGTAGGATATAATGGGGAAGGTCGAAACAGGCTACAACAGGCTGTCATTTCTCACCTGATTTCAATGAAACTTGCAGAAATGGTAGCCCCTTTTGAGGGAATAAACCCTGCCAAGTTTCAAGGAGATAGGTGTAGGGAGTTTGGAGAAACTGCACCCCAAAATCTTGAGAGCCAAACTCCTGTCACTTGTATGTGTGAAGCCACAGTAGGCTCAAAACTGCAGGCTTGCTAGCCCCTGCTGCGGCAACGAAGCCTGCCAAGTTTTGACAAGATAGGTATAGCGGGACTCTGGGTTCTGGGGCCCTGCACCTCTGGCTGTTGACAGGCAAACCTTGTGACATGGGTGCTTGTGACACTGTGTGTGTTCAGGTGCTCCCTTCCTAGCATTGGGGCTTCTGCACTACATGGCAGTGTGCCCCAGTGAGGCCTCCTCCTCCCCTACAGCCTCAGCTCAGTCCACCACTGTAAAGGATGGCAGGTGAAAATAACATACCTGGCTCAACAGCAATAACACCAGCAGCATCTAAGGTAGCCAAACGGAACTGTCACAGAGCCTTTCTTGTTATAAAGAAATTGACAACAAGAAGTAAAGATGTTGTGCTGGATACATGTTACTCATGATGTGCAAGATGGCTTATCTTGTGTTTTTATGTTTGTATGTTTATTATGAAAAAAATGGAATAGTTAGAGAAATCTCTCTTAGGAAGCTTTCAGGTTGACAAACCCTTTGTTAGGCTGAGGAAGTACCTGCAGTTGGTGTGTCTCCTGGTCCTGGATGGAACGAATAGTAAAGAAGCCAGAGGCTGGCCTGGCTCACAATGCAAGCAAGAAAGCCAGTCAGTGAATATAGAAATGGAGGCATCAGGGGGTAAGGGACAGGCTGGGGTAGGGGGTAGAGGGGAAAGGGGAATGTAGCAGCAAAGGTAGAAGTGCAGAAGTACCTGCAGAGTCAGATGTCCAGCAGGTTGCAATGTGTCAGAATTCCACTGTCTAATCTATATTAAGTCCATAAGTTTCCGTACCTACTACCTAGGAGGCTGAAGAAGTGTAGTTCATAGACCCAGCTCTATGTGTTTTGTAATTTCAAACAAGCACCTAGCCTCTTCACCAGAACTGAAGGCAACTTCCTACAGCTCAAAAACACAAAACCTGTCAACTATCTCCAGTACCCCTATGAACTGCACACCAGAATCTGTCAAACACAACAATACCTACCTGTGGGGGCACATTCCTCACCAAAAAAACCCACTATGCCTCCAGTCCCTCAGGCCTAATCCTGAGAGGGAACAAATTACAAACTACTTTTCATAGCTGGACCTATAAACTTCACTTCAGTCTCCTAAATACAGAAACTCATGGACTCAATATAGATTAGACAGTGGAATTCTGACACACTGCAACCTGCTGGATGTGGCAGAAGGCCATCTCTGTTTCTCCCCAGAAACTCTGCTCTGTGACAATTTGGTTAGATTGGGCCCAGCAGAGGATATACACCTTACCCTATCTCTTTAGGTAACCTGAGCTGGATATATTCCGGAGGGAGTGGGAAAACCTGCTCCCTCTGCCTACATGACTGGCATCACATACCTGGGTAAGGGGCTTGGGCACCCTGGTGGGCTAGAGACTGCCCAGCAACCAGTGATGCATTTCAAAATCAGTTGGCTGACAGCCAACAGGTGCTGGCCTCCATTGGTGCAGGTAAATGAGGTTACAAGGGCTATAAAAGTTAAGGACTGCTCAGGAGGAAGGGGCAGCAGCCATGAGGAAGGCTCAGAGACAGAGAATAGCTGGACCATCTGTAACTTGCTCCCTCTCTCAAAACTCATGAACAAGAAACTACCTGCTTCCAGAGGGAATCTCCACCTGCCTCTGGATGATACTTGTGAGTAATCTACCTGAGATCTAACTAGATATACAGCTTGCAGTAACTCAGATGCATGATCAAAGGCTACTCCAGCCACCCTGTTTGCTCTATGGGATTTCTCTGATACTACTCAACTCTGTACCCTATTCCAACCCTACTCGTTGTAACCAAAAAAGTCCTCCTTTGTACCTAGCATGGGAGACTTATTGGGAGAGGGTCTAAATTATGCCTTGGGATCCCCTTGTTTCAGCGGACTAAGTGAGATCACTCCCTGTACTTCCAACTGAGGGAAGCACCCCAAGTTCTTGAAGTGAGTTAAGTACCCTAGGGGATACTAGGCCTGTGTTTCACAGGGGACATTGTGCCAGAATCAAGCCCATCCCTGGGTGGTGGCAGCTCTACCCCCAGGCTAATGGGTGTGCTCCAGGAATGGGGTCAGCCACATGTGAGGCACCCCCAGGGAAGTACTCAGAGCCTGGAAGGTGGTCAGGTGTAGTGAGGTGGGTGGCTCAGTGGAGGAGCACCCCCTACTGGCCTGCCACACTGGATATCTGACTCCACAGGTACCTCTGCATTTTTACCTTTGCTGCTACATCTGCTTTCCCCCTAACCCCCACCCCAGCCTGTCGCTCACCCCCTGATGCAGACAAGGAAGCCATTTGGTGGAAATGGAGGCATCGCATGCCAGGCCACCCTCTGACTTCTTCACTATTCCTTCCATCCAGGACCAGAAGACACACAAACTGCAGGTACTTCCTCAGCCTGACAAAGGGTTTTTCAATCCAAAAGCTGGCATCCTGGGCAGCTAGGCTGAGCACACTGGGAGCCTCACAACAGCACAGCAGCCAGCAAGCATCAGGCCTGTCAAAGACATGACAGGTCTGGGCTTTCCCCAGCCAGGACTGCATGCGTGCGTGTTAGCTGGAGGTTATGGTGCCTCGTATTCACCTTTCACCAGAGGATCATTGGTCCTGGCATTTATGGGGCAGCTGTGCTGCCACCAGTCCCACCAGGCCTCCCTACCCTGGCAGGGTGCAGTTTTAGTAGTCATACACAGGACCTGGGGCCTCCTCCTTCCGAACAGCCCCATCCTATACCTCCAAGTTAATCCTGGCATGGATGGTCAGCAGGGACATGTTCTTTCCCTGCTGGCTGGTGATGCAGTGAGTGCCCCCTCAAGCTGAGAGCAGGGCATTACCTGTTTTTTAAAAAAAATGAAAAAGGGAAATAAGTGTGGATGGAGTGAGGAGGGTGACATTCAGTCCAGCTGCACCTGGAGCTTGGGGAATCCCAGCAGTGAGAGGTTCATCTTCAGGAACACCAGCTGCTCCACCAAACCAGCATCCAAGCAGGTGCAGTGGGGTGTTACTACATCCCCAGTGATGCTGAACACCTTCTTGCTTGGCACACTGGTCAGTAGCCCGGTGTTGCCAGGCAAATGTGGCCAGATTTGGCCACACCAGGCTGTGGCTTGCCCAGTAGGCCAAGGGTTCACACAGCAGTGGCTCCACATCCTCAGCAAGATAGGCAGGCACCAAGGCATGAGTGCTACCTGCCTGATG
>NW_017729001.1:8288231-8288475 GCF_001723915.1 Gavialis gangeticus
GGGCACCCTGGTGGGCTAGAGACTGCCCAGCAACCAGTGATGCATTTCAAAATCAGTTGGCTGACAGCCAACAGGTGCTGGCCTCCATTGGTGCAGGTAAATGAGGTTACAAGGGCTATAAAAGTTAAGGACTGCTCAGGAGGAAGGGGCAGCAGCCATGAGGAAGGCTCAGAGACAGAGAATAGCTGGACCATCTGTAACTTGCTCCCTCTCTCAAAACTCATGAACAAGAAACTACCTGCTT
>NW_017729001.1:8289127-8311550 GCF_001723915.1 Gavialis gangeticus
CCCTACTGGCCTGCCACACTGGATATCTGACTCCACAGGTACCTCTGCATTTTTACCTTTGCTGCTACATCTGCTTTCCCCCTAACCCCCACCCCAGCCTGTCGCTCACCCCCTGATGCAGACAAGGAAGCCATTTGGTGGAAATGGAGGCATCGCATGCCAGGCCACCCTCTGACTTCTTCACTATTCCTTCCATCCAGGACCAGAAGACACACAAACTGCAGGTACTTCCTCAGCCTGACAAAGGGTTTTTCAATCCAAAAGCTGGCATCCTGGGCAGCTAGGCTGAGCACACTGGGAGCCTCACAACAGCACAGCAGCCAGCAAGCATCAGGCCTGTCAAAGACATGACAGGTCTGGGCTTTCCCCAGCCAGGACTGCATGCGTGCGTGTTAGCTGGAGGTTATGGTGCCTCGTATTCACCTTTCACCAGAGGATCATTGGTCCTGGCATTTATGGGGCAGCTGTGCTGCCACCAGTCCCACCAGGCCTCCCTACCCTGGCAGGGTGCAGTTTTAGTAGTCATACACAGGACCTGGGGCCTCCTCCTTCCGAACAGCCCCATCCTATACCTCCAAGTTAATCCTGGCATGGATGGTCAGCAGGGACATGTTCTTTCCCTGCTGGCTGGTGATGCAGTGAGTGCCCCCTCAAGCTGAGAGCAGGGCATTACCTGTTTTTTAAAAAAAATGAAAAAGGGAAATAAGTGTGGATGGAGTGAGGAGGGTGACATTCAGTCCAGCTGCACCTGGAGCTTGGGGAATCCCAGCAGTGAGAGGTTCATCTTCAGGAACACCAGCTGCTCCACCAAACCAGCATCCAAGCAGGTGCAGTGGGGTGTTACTACATCCCCAGTGATGCTGAACACCTTCTTGCTTGGCACACTGGTCAGTAGCCCGGTGTTGCCAGGCAAATGTGGCCAGATTTGGCCACACCAGGCTGTGGCTTGCCCAGTAGGCCAAGGGTTCACACAGCAGTGGCTCCACATCCTCAGCAAGATAGGCAGGCACCAAGGCATGAGTGCTACCTGCCTGATGCTGGGGTCTGGTGGCTCTGGAACCCACCATAGAAGCCATGCCCTTAGCCCATATTGGCAGTGCCTGTGGAGAACAAAACTGGCTCGTGGATGGCGTGCTAGCATGAGACAGTGGATCCCCGTTTCACGTGCCCCCGCCTCCACCTTATGCCTCCCTGACTTTCTTTATCAGCATCTCCGTCCACTGATTCAGCGTTTGGGTGCCACATATGGTGCCCTTTACCCTTGGTCACACATGGCAGCCAGCACATGGACTGTACTGGACCACAAAGGATCAAGACATTTACTGATGCCCTCCTTTAGCCGCCTCACTAATGCCTGCACGTCTTGTGAAAGCGGCCCGCCTCAGCCAGGAACATTAATTCCCTGGAAGCTCTCCATATGGCTCTGAAGTTCCCTCACTATGGGGATCACCTGGCTAAGGAGGGCATCAGCAACACTGAGGCTCTCAGTGGCCTCAAGGAAGGGCTTGAGGACCACCAAGATCTGGGAGATGGCATCCCACTCGGCTTTGTTCAGGGGTCCACTGATCCCAATCTCCATGAGCAGGGCCATGTCATGGATGGCTTTCTGTTGCTCCACCAGCCTCTCCAGCATCAGCTATGTGGAGTTTCACCGAGTCTCTACATCTTACATGATTTTGCACTGTGGGATGTTCACCTCTGTTTGTTTCTCCTACAGCATCTTGCCCCCCTTGATGATCTGGTGGAAGTAGCCTGCCACCTTCCTGCATATGGAAATGAATTTGGTGGTGCTGGTGCCATCACTGGCAACCGTGTCCCCCTCCAAGGCAGCCCTGACCATAAGGTGCAACTTGTGTGCCACACAGCAGATGCCAAAGTTTGCATCATAGACTGCCTTGACCATATTGGCCCCATTGTTGGTGACCGTGAAACCATGAGTGAGCTCGCCCTGCCCAGCAAGCCACACTTGCACCACGAGGTCCATGGCCCCCATGATCTCTGCTGCTGTGTGGGACTCATCTAGCACCTCGGCTTCAAGGAAAGCCCACTGACAGCCTGACTGGTCACAACAGTGTCCTTTGAGGGAGAGGTAGGCATGATCTCCAGCCCGGCTGCTCCAGATGTCCAAGGTGAAGTGTAAGGCCACCTGTGGACCTGCCTTGCACAGCTCCTCCCTCAAGTACTCTGCACTTGCTTCATACAAGGATGGCACCACCTTCCTAGTGAAGGTAGTACATGTAGGCACTTGGTGTGATGGGACTGTAAGCACCATAAGCTGCCTGAACTCTGGCCACTCAATGAAAGAGAAGGGCTGGCCATTGACAGCAAGCATCTCCCCAGTGCTCTGGGTGAGCTTGCTCAGCCTTGCACGCACCCTATTTTCTGTCCGCTTTTCTCCCACTGTTCCAGTGTGGCCTGCCTCTACTTTGGGTGCATGGGGACTTTGAAATGAGTGGGGGACTTCCCTCTGGGCATGCTCCCACTGGTGCCAGGCTGAGAATGAGCAAGAGCAAGGGGGTAGTGCCTGTGGAGATGCATCAGCATCCCCGTGGTGCTCATAGGTTTTGTTCCCTTGCCCCGGCTGGTTTTGGCTTGTCAGTGCAGGCAGATAGTGTTCATGGAATCATGTGCTAGCTCAAAATGATCCCAGACCACACTAGCTGCTCATTTCTGTGGTGCTGGTGCATCTGTGGATGCTCTTGCACTTTCCTCCTCCTCAGCAGGCAGAGGCACATCAAGAGGAGGAGCAGACTCAGCTGAGCCACTTGCCTCCAACTCTACATAAACCTTCTCCGAAGCACCTTCTGGGGAAGAAGACCCAGCTTGAAGGGAAACTTGAGGGGTGTTGAGCATAAACTCAGCCGATTCCCCCTCCTTCCTCAGAATTTTCCTTGCTAGGGCCCTAAGATCCAGATCCAGTGCCAGCTCTTCTTCTGGCACTGGAAGGCCCAGCACAGGAAGTGACATAGGGGTGGAGTAGGCTGCTGTGCTGGTGCTGTTGGTTGTGGTTGTCATCATGGTGGGGTGGGGGGTTTATGGCTGCTGCATGTGGACAGGATGCAGTGTCAGGCACAGGCAGTGGCTGTGGCACTGCTACCCTCTCCTTGCTGCTTGTAGCAGCCTCATCCCTTTTAGCTGGAGGAAAGAGGCTGCATCTCAGTTTGGTGGGGGGGAACTTGCAGCTCTCCCTCTATCCCCTCTTCCACCCCTTCTTGAAGTCTGGCCAGTGTGGCCACCTGCCTTTCCACCATGCTGCATGAGGTGTTCCATGTCTTGCTTTTCAAGAAATATATATAGGAATGTAAATACATTTATAAACTGAAAACTGTAGGTGTAGTGCAGTGACGAGATTTATGAACCCAAAAGAAATGTGTTTGTGTATGTAGATCGGGGTGGGCAAAAATGCAGCCCACAGGCCGGATGCGGCCCGCAAGTCCATTCTAGCCAGCCTGTGGGGGCCCATAAAAATTTTAGAAAATTAGTATTTATCTGCCCTTGGTTCCTGTAAAAAGTGACAGAAACCAAGGGCAGTAGGACCCAGGGGAAGCCCAGCAGGCTTCCACAACAGCAGGGCTCACCCAGCCCCACCAGAAGCCCCAGCCAGGGCTTTTGGCATGAGACCACATGGCTGTCCCATGCTGGAACCTCAGGTAAGGGGGAAGGGGGAAAAAGGGAAAGAAGGGAACCCCAGGCAGGGAAGGAGAGTGGTGATGGGGGGGAAAGCAGCCCCACGCCTGCCCCATGGCTGGTGCCCCACACTGCAGCTGCTCGCAGCCCACATGGGCCCACCTGTGCCTGCTCTGGACAACCCTGTGTGGGCTGCGAGTGGCTGCAGCAGGGAGCATCTGCAATGGGGTGGGCGAGGGGCTGCTTCCCTCCCTCCACCCTGCACTCAGCTTTTACTTGGGGTCCTTCCCTGCTCCCTCCCAGTGCAGAGGAAAGTGGCCCCTCCCTACCCTGTGGCCAGTGCCCTGTGCTGCAACTGCTCACAGCGCATGCAGGGCTGTCTGGAGCAGGCACAGGCAGTCCCAGGCAGGCTGTGAGTGGCTGCAGCATGGGGTGCCAGCCACGGGGCGAGGAGGGGCCACTCTGCCCCCACACTTAGCATCACATCATAACCTGGTCCCACTGCCTGCTTGGGCCCCACACGGCTCCAGCCTCGCCCATCATGGCTGCGTGTGGTGACAGCAGCTGCAGCGCCCCTGCTTGCTGTGCTGGGCAGTGTTTGCCACTGCTGCCTCTGGAATGTCCAGTGCATGAGCTCCAGGCAGGCAACTGCAGCCAACGCTGCCTGGTACGCAAGCAGGGGGGCCGCTGCTGCTGCCAATGGGTGAGCTCAGAGCTGGCATGGGACCCAGGATGGCAGCAGGGGTGGGTTACAAGCCGGTGCGAAGCACAGGGAAAAGCAGCCCCTTCCCCACACCGTGGCCAGTGCAGCAGGGAGTACTGGCCATGGGGCAGGCGAGGGGCACTTTTCCCCCCATGCTCAACACTAGCGTTCCCTGCCGATGAGCAGAGGGTCAGGGCTGTGCGCTGCCTCCTGCCTGTTCCGTGGGGCTGAGGGGCACAGGGAGCGAGTGGGCGGGGAGCCAGCAAGAGCACACAGTCTGCACCAGTGCTCTGGGGCCAGTGCTGGTGGGGCCCAGAGCAGGGTGGCAGGAGCATGTGGTCCTCTCTGGCAGTGGCTCTATGGAGCTGGGCCTGGTCCACCCTCTCCCTGGCAGCCTGTGCCCCACTTTGGGCCCCACCGGTGCTGGCCCTGGGACATTGGTTCCAAGATGGTGACCAGGGGATGGGGCACCTGTCAAGGGGTGAGGCTACCCACGTGGTCCTCAACAGCCTGTCAAGACTGGGTAAGTGGCCCTCCACCCAAAATAATTGCCTGCCTCTGGTGTAGATAAAGTCAAAAGGAGCTGAGATGCAGTGATGAGATTTATTAACCTGATAGAAAGATGTCTGTGTGTGTAAATAAACTCAAAAGCATTGTTGTGGTGGAAAGAATGAACATATAAAAACAAATATATACAGTAAATTTCTATATAGAGTAAATTCTATAGTAACCCTATCGAATATAAATGATTCAAATGAATAAATCAATGAATAATAATCAAATAAAAGAACCTACAAGAAGAAGGTATTCTGAAATCCCTCTTGCTAGGGTAGCAAGCAGAGAATCCTTTAGAAAATCAGTGCTGCTAGCCATAGTGGTCTGACAGTGAGCTGCTAGAACAGACAGCTCACTAAGCGACTCCAAAGCAGAAAGCAGGGCAGTTTAAAAAATGCTGCCTTTTATGAAGTTTTTCTGTTCCTCCCCCAGAGCACTGGGGTTGGAAGGGACCTCAGAGAAGGGTGAGAGTCACTGGCCAGCTACATATGTCAATAATGAGAGCACTCCTTCCCCCCGCCCCCACCTTCCCCACCCCTCTCTCCCCTTACTTTAATGGCTTCCCTGCAGGGAAATGGGAAGTAAAGGTAAGCCCAGCTTCATAGCAAAATTCAAAACATTTTGAACTTTTCAAAACGTTTTGACCTGCCCTGTTTTGTTTTAACTTTGCTGTTCCAAGGTCAAAATGGCTCGAAACAGCATTGAAACAAAATGGGCGGCAAAATTTCACACAGCCCTAGTGCGTACATCTGTTGGACTGATTGGCTGGTTGGAAGAAGCCAGCCCCACTGAAACCGAGTTCTGCAAAACAGCTCCATTGGGAGTGAGGACTTGCAGAAGGGAGAGATACAGCTCCATATAGAAACACAAGTAACACAAGCAGCACATTGATAGAAATACAGAAGCCCCCAGAAATGTACCCTTAATAAATGAACACACCCCAATGTGATGGGCAAATCTTGTAACAAGTAGGGAGATTAGCTAGTATGGCAGAAGACCAGCTTGATTTATCAGGGATCTCTTCAATGGGCTAAAATAAAAAAAGGAACCTTACGAGAAGTGGAAACTTGGATAAACAACTAGGGAGGAGTATAAGAATTTTGCTTGGGCGTTCAGGGATGAAATCAGGGAGGCCAAGTTGTAGCTAGCAAAGGTGAAAGGAGTTGCTCTCATTTCTAAAGTGAAAGGTAACAAGAAGGCTTTCTACAAGTATGTCAGCAGTAAAAGAAGATTAGGGAAAGTGTGGGTCCCTTATTGAATGGGTGAGGCAACCTAGTGACAGATCATGCGAAAAAGACTCAAGTGCTTTTGGGGTTAGAAGGCTGCCATTTTTATGCACAAAGGGAAACTGCATTCCACCCATAGTTTACATTTTTGGCTGTCAGCCTGATGTTTTTGTTCTCAACCATCCCTTTTCCCAGTTATATCATGTTTTTCCATTAGTAGATATCACTTTATTTCTTCTGATATAGGATAGTTTTGTGGTATACATGGTCAAAGGTCTGCCTAGGTCTGGTGAGTAAATCTGGTCATCATACACCAGTTTCTGTAGCCAATAGTACACAAGGGAGCAATGAGCCTAGCATCACCTCTGGCTGAATGACTAGGTATCCATTCAAAGGGAGCTGAATGCAGAGGCAGCTTTGGCACAAGTCCAGAGGGAAGCCAGAATTCATGCCTCTGCAGCTGTCATAAGATGCCTTAATTTCTTTGCCACCATGCCCCATACAGGTCAATATTCAAAGATTTATTCTGTGACTCAAAATGGAGATTTTGAAAGGGAGAGGAGCTGGGTATAAGAATTTTCTGACTTTCAAGTATCTGAGATTGTTTTTTTTTTAAATCATGGGAATATCCTAGTGCTGCTTTTTAAAATGTTTATAGATCCCTGTGAAGCTTAAATATGTTTTAGTAAGGCCTTCTTGGGTAATGTCCTTATTTTTTTTAAAGAAAATTAAAAATTAGAAAGCAAACTCATTTCTCCACCTCACAGCATTTTTATAGTAACTTTCTGACAAAAAAAATAAATATTAAAAATATCATATTAACAACCTGCATAGACAGCTAGGAAACTTCCCTCAGGGTAATTCAGCATTGGCCAAAATCTATGTATAAATATCAGTATAAAATTAACAACCCTCAAAGGAAACATATAGGTTTATACATATGTACAGTTGATCAAGTAGAAGTAACACTGATTTGGGAGTACCGGAAATGCCAACCTCCAGGCAAACAACGGCCGTTTTTGGCTGCCAAATGGATGGATGTTTCAATCAAAAAACTCAGGTCCCATGATACTGAGAACAAGTTTCTGCAGCTTCACTGCTAGAAAGCATGCAAAGTTCCACAGGATTTTTTATTCAGGGGCGTTCCTCTGTTTCTGCACAATTCATAACCCTAAAAGCCCATAGATAGCCAGCATGGGTTGGAGCAGACACACCTACTTGGTCTGCAAAGGCCCTATGGAACTGATAAGCATGTCAAGGTTTCTGGATCTTTGCTCCTAAGCAGATGCCTGGAAAATTGTAAAATCCAGTGAGCATTCACCTAGTTTCCTGAGCTCAAAAGCACCTGTGACTTTTTTAAATGAATCCTCCAGACTCTCCATGACTCCAAAGTATCACATTTCTATCAAGATCACTCCCATAAAGAGAAGTCAACATTTTGATATTCAAATATAAGAGTGTTTGTAGTACCAGGGCCAAAACTTGTAGTTTCTAGACTAAGGTTTAAGACCTGATATTGCAAATAAAATTAGAACAATGTTACAAAACCAGTTACCATGCATTTTTCAAACTGCTGTATCTCTGCTTTATCTAATTACTCTCAATCTTTCCAGACAATGTCGTTCTCTGACAGACTACACACTAGACATTTCAAATGGAAGACCTTAACTTACAAAAGGTAAGAGTATGGCTACAATTTTTTTTTTCCATCATAGATAGTCAAAACAATCTAAACTATGGGAGTTACTACTATGACTCTATGCTGCAAGGACTATTTGATGCATATTCATAACAGATTGTTGGCTTATCTCTGAGAAGCACTCCCACATAGCGCATACTTGGTTTCTTGTTTTTTTAAATGCGTTACATATAACCACTTAATCACAGAGTTGTTTAATGTTTAAAATTGTTTAAATTGGTATTATTAACCATTGTATCTAAAGGCTTTTTTATGCTATTACACAAACTGCACTGTGTGATGCATATGGGCTTCAGACCAATCATACTGAACCCAAGCCTACCAGGCTCTCACTTCTCAGAGCTTCCCAAAATTTTTTAAAAGGTGCATCTAAGGCTTCAAGTTGTATGTTCTAAGACACCTAGAAGGGTCCAGAGATAACTGTCTGAATTCCTTTCCATTGAGCAGCCTGGACACTGGAAAATATGTGCATGGATAAGCAGAATCAGGAATACAGGTTTAGAGTAGCAGCCATTTAAGCAGAGCTCTGGGAGGATGCAAATGTTCCTAGATTTCTTTTAGCCTGCTGCTGTGGGTGACTAGTCCTAGGTAGCTGTATATAGTCAATACCTAAAGTATGTCATGCCTTCTGAAGCCTCTGGAGATAAGAACTGCAGCACTGCATTGCTCACATAAGCAGAAAGACTTGCAGAAGCATCTCTGTAGAAGGATACAATTTGATGAGGCCAAGGACTGTTGGAAAAGGCTTTAGTTAATCATACTAGAGCTTCTAGGACACCTCTGTAAAATCCAGATTAAAAGGACCTTGGTAAGGCTCAGGCAGTAGGAGATTATAGAGGTCCAATGTTCATATAACCTCAGCACCTTCCTGGGCCTCTGAGAAGCTATGACTAAGATTTAGACATACCCAGGAACCTGAGTTTCTGTAAGGTCCACAATTAAAGAAGCCTCACCATAAGAGAGTAGAATGGTATTTGACAGTTGTTTGGTATCATTTTATTCTGTGAACCACAGGGTTCATCTACACGTGCACTTCACTGAACATTAGTCTAATCTAATGTGCAGTTAAGCACCACCGTCTACATGTGACACCAGTTACTGCACAGTACTGTATATTATTTTAAAGTGCCATTTGCTAGTACCCACAGATACAGGTACTAGAAAACTAATGCACCAAAGTGAACTTATAGATGCTCACTTGGAGCAAGTTGCTTGTGGTCAGCCCAGGCAGAAAGAGGCCACAACTGCTTCCTGGATAAGCCCTGATCTCTGGGAAGGAGGGAGAAGCAGGGGTGGGGGGAAGCTCCCAGCTGTGCAAAACTTGGGATCATAGCCTGGCTCAGCAGCACTGGCTTCAGGCAATACCCCATGCCCAAGCAGCAGCAATGCCCTCATCTCTCATGTTGCTTTGTTTGCAGGCAGTGAAGGAAGCCAGATTGAACTTGCCAGATCATCACTCATCAGGAAAGGTAAGAAGGCATTCATCCACTTGTTGGCCTTGGGCCTAGCTCTTGGCAAATGCCATCCTCTGCACCTTGGGGTCACTCTACCTCCCAAGACACATAGCCAGAGGGAGGGCAGCAATGAGCTAGGATCCCTGAACCCATGCCCCACAGCACAGCACCCTCAAACACTGCATCCTCCTCTGCCAGGGAGCAGATGTGGGTCTCCCCAGTCCCGGTGCTGCTCAGCTCCTGCCTCCCCTCAGCACTGGGCAGGAACTGTGGTGTGGACTGGGCTTGGGGGACCTCAGTTCATCACTGCCCTCCCAAGAACTGTGCATTATTTCTGGCTTTGTCAAAGAATCATTGCATTCCTTCTCATTTCCCTCACCTAGAAAATGGGGATAATAATGTCTTCCGGAACTGGGCAAGATGGGGTTGTGAAAATAAATTAATCCATGTTTGCAATAGGCTACAAGGTCTTTAAGCAGAAAGTGCTAAAGGTGTTAACTGTAATGTCAACAATATACATAATTATGCAGTGATTGGGATGTTAGCTGCAGCATGATTGAGTGCCATATAACTTCATCAAATGAAATGCAAGTTAGGACCACATAGGTTCTTCACCAGCTCAATCAAGACACAGCAGTCACATCACTACTGAAACTGAAAACATCTCTTCCTGTTCTTTCTAAAAGTGAGCATCAATATCCTAACTAAGGATAGGTGACTAGAGCACTAGCCCATGACATTGACTTCCAACACTGCCCCCAGGTCCCTTCCACCTGCATCCATCTATAATTTCCTTGATAAGAGAGGTGTAATTAATAAGGTTTTCACTCCAGAACATCCCCTCTTCCACATTATCCATGCATTCCTCTTCTCCTAAATGGGGGTACCCCAACTGTCTCTGCTTTTTCTCTCTCACCCCATTATTGCAGTTACCACTTCTCTTGCTGCTGAATTTGCCCCATTCAGAAGTCAATGGTAAGGGGAAACAGTGGCACTCCCTTTCTCTATGCATTCTTCCACTTCAGCCTGCTTTTGAGCAACTATCCCTGCTCTTTCTCTGTTGGGGTTTGTAGCAGTGGAAATTGGCAGCAATGGTAGGGCGTGTTGCTGCAATGGCGGCAGTAGGCAAGTGCAAGGGAAGGCAGGCCTTGACATAGATCAAGTGCTGTGGCAGCACGCAGCTTGGGGACTGCAAAGAAATAATTCAGGGGTAAAGGGATGCAGAAAACAGGGTGGAGAAGAGGGCCCAGGGCAGCAACTGTACTAGTTATTCCCTTGGTGAATATGTTCTTTAAACCATTTTTCTGACTCTGGAGCTTGGTCAGAGATACTGCACTGTAGTATGGGACATGTTTTATAATTCCCTTAAATTCTTTGCTTCCTTTCTCCCCCTTCTCATCCCTGTGTGCACTGCCTTCTCACAATAGCAGGGAGACTTCCTAGAACTCCTCAGCCCAGCACCCCAGTTGCTTTCACACACAGGCCTCATTTGATTACTATGAGTATGACCTCCCGCATCCTCTAGATATTCATATGATTTACCATGGGCAAGTCTGGGGAGAGAGCCTCTGCATAATAGTTATGACCCTTCCTTATGTATTGAACTGCAGGACACAACAATGTGAAGCCTGTGCACTGTTTAGCAGAGAGTCATATGTTCTGCGTTAATGAGGTGGGTGCCAGACAGCCCATGGTATGGGCGGTGAGGGCAGATCATCCCAACTTTCTTCCTGCCTCCCATTTGCATTACTTAGCTAATATAATGAACATCCTTGAACCCTCCTCAGTTACTTGGTATTAGTGAAGCATGATAGAACAACAATAGGAGCAGAAATAACACAATCGCCATCTGTTGGGGAGGGGTGGTCAACCTCTGGCACCAGTGTCACAAGAGATGCAGGCAGCCTATATGTGGCACATGGCAGTTTGGGAAAGTGACAGGTAGCAGTGGCAAATAGGGCAGGGAGCACAAAGCTGAAAATCAGAGCAAACAGGGATCACAATGCAGGATGCAGAAAGCAGAACAGCAGTTTAGGGAGCACACAGCAGGGAGCAGAGAGTTGAGCAGCAAATTGGGTAAAGGGAAAGGGATTATGGTGGGACTTGGGGTATGGCCATGAGACTTGGCTTTACACCCTCCCCAACTGAGTTAGTACAAGCCAGGTTCCTCAGAAGGGCTTGCTTAAAAAAAAATGTTTTAGTACTCTGGAATAACTAAGGGCATCTATACAGTGGCTCAACCCCTGCTCTGACACCTGCTAATTAGCAAACATCAGAGCAGACTCGATTAATCAAGTCTGTTGGAGCAGGCTAATTAGCACACTCCAGCAGCCTCAGCATCTTGTGTATTCAGCACTCCCATGCTTCAAAGTGGCAGCATGAATGCTTCAACTAAAGGTCTTTGAACTAGCTTTAGCTAAAGTACCCTGCCACCATTTTGAAGTGCAGGGCGCTGAATACATCAGATGCTGTGGGCACTTTGATTAGAGTGGCTCCCAAGAACCGCTCTAATTAAAACGCACCCTCCATCCCCACCCTGGAGCACGTGTAAATATGTCCTAAGACACTAGTCATCCCAGTGCAAACAGACAGGGAAGATGAGGAGGAACATTAATTTGGTTGGCTCCAGACAGGCAGAGGTACAGGGTTGCCTTTTGCAGTAACACTCAAGTGCCTGTGCTGCACTATTTCAGGGATGTATTTGGTAACCGTGTTCATCTCAGATGAAAAGAAATGCAAAACTCTAGAACTCTTGGTTCAGAAATGATACCTTTTATTAGACCAACTAAGAAAGTTGTTCTTAGTTGGTCTAATAAAAGGTATCATCTCTGAACCAAGAGTTAAGAGTTTTGCATTTCTACTTCACTGGGCTTTTTTCTCAGGATAGCCAAAGAACTGCAGTTCTCTGGGGTAAAAAAAACAAAAAAAACCCAAAATTTTTTAGAAGTTAATGTAAGCAATAAGAGACTTTTAAGAATGTTTCAGGTCATTTATAGGAGTAGGAGGAAGGAATTTTGTTTTTTGTGTTATCCATATGTTTCTATTATCCTGACAAAGCATACAAGTAAATCCCTAACATAGCACAAGGAGTTGGCAGGAGAATAATCTACATTGCTGCTGATGAACAGTTCTACACTGAAACAGATTTTGAGGAAAACTGGCTTTTTCACCAAAGTAAATATTTTTGTGGGGAAAAAGTTGCCAGAAAACCATTTTTAATTAATTAAAAGGTGATTTTAAAAACTTTTTGCCTGATTTCCATTTTAACTAGAAAGCTGAAAAACCACCAATATTTTAAAAGGACTACTTCCACAACCAAAACAAATCCACTTTCAACATGACTTCATCCAGTGACAACATCAACAAAAACAATAATGCCAAAAAAAACCCTCAAAACCCTCATATTGGACAACTTACAGTGGACAAAATCCAAACTTCAACCACTATTTTGACTCCTTCAGAGAACAAATGAACAATGATACACTCAACAAACACCACTATACCAACCTCTCCCTCCCATAAGGAAGGGCCGTAGAATCTAAGATCTAGCCACCAAATGGTAATCAAACCAGCAGATAAAAGGAAGAGCTATAGTTATCCTCAACCATGAAGACTACATAAAACAAGCCAAGAGACAACTCTGACACTACCTACTATAAAATACTAGAGGAAAATCCAACTCCCCTTTTCACATCAAAACTCAAAACCATGATCACATCATTTCCATCTGAACTACAAGAAAAACTTAAGACCCTGATCCCTCCACTACCCAATCCAGGGGCATTTTACATGCTCCCTAAAATCCACAAACAAGGGAACCCTGGCAGACCCATCATTTCCAACCACGGAACCCTAACCTAAGAAATATCAGGATTCATCAAATCCATTCTAAAACTCTTGAAACACAGACTGAGTTTTATCCAAAAAAAGACTTTCTGAAAAAATTAAAAAACATTGACCACCTTCCCGACAATACCCTCCCAGCCACCATGGACGTTACTAGCTTATATACCAACACCCCACACCAGGATATCATCCAAGCCTGCCTCACATATCTACAAGAGCAAGATTACAACTCAGGGTACAGACCTCAAGATATCACTGAATTTATACACTTCATCCTCACACACAATAACTTCAGTTTCAACAACCAACACTTCCTCCAGATCATGGACACAGCTATGAGAACCAAAATGGTCCCACAATATGCCAACCTTTTTATGGCCTACCTGGAAGAATTCCTCAAGAACTGCACCATGAAACCCATGTTATACCTGAGATATATAGATTACATCAACATTTGGGCCAAAGACCTAGAGTCTCTGATTGATTTCCATCACAATTTCAATGATCATCCCTCCATCAGACTCTCTTGAATACTCCAACACCAAGATTTCCAATTTTAGACACCATGGTCAATATCCAAAATGGTAAAACACAAACAACCATATACAAGAAACCCACAGACCAACATATATATCTACATAGATCCAGCAATCACCCTAAACACACCAAAAATCTGTGATTTACAGCCAAGCTCTCCAATACCACTGAATTTGCACTGAGGAGAATACACGTGATTGTCACCTCACAAATCTCAAAAGGGCTTTCACCCAACAAATACACATCTCTAGAGAGCTAGATCACACTTTTGAAAGAGCCACCCAGATACCATGCAAAGAATTGCTGCAGCACAAAAAGGAAATCCCCACAAATCACACATTAGTTATGATATACCATCCTTCCCTGGAACCTGTACAGAAAATCTTCAAACAATTGGAACCCATACTAGAAGAAAACCCAGTTCTTAAAAAAAGATCTTTCCAGAAGCACCCATCCTAGCCTTTAAACAAGCATCGGACCTCATTAACCTCAACACCAGAAGCAAACTCCCTATGACCCAAACCACACCAAATGTATCCAGACAGAAACATCACCTGGATCTTACACCTGCACCTCCAAAAATGTAATGCATCTCATCCAGAGCACCAAATGGCTCAGATGGAAAATATCTAGGAAAAACCAAATAGCTGTGTACCAGAATGCATGCACACCAAAAATTCCTCTAAGATAAAAATATCCAATTATCTGTGGGTGTACACTTCTCACAAGACAATCATTCCCTCTCTGATCTCCCAGCTCGAATCCTTAAAGGGAATTTACAAGACACCTTTCATAGATAAGACTATGAACTTCACTTCATAAATCTACTGGATACAAATAATCATGGACTAAGTATAGACATTGGGTTTATGACACATCGGTGTCATTGGTCAGGGTCCCCAGGGGTGGCTGTGATGCCTCTGGCATCTTTGTGACCATGCCAGCTTTGGCCCAAGGGCACCCTCTTGTCTCGCCTGTCATGTCTCGATGGTGAAATAATAAAAAGGGGAGGCTGCCCATGGGCCTTTGCATGGCCCTGGTCCACTGACCCCCACAAGAACTCACTGGTCTTTGGGCCCTTCACCAGACCTCACTCCAGTACTGTGCCACACAAGGCGCACCTCAAGCCTTATGGGCTAATTATGTGACTCCAAAACCTCCCCTACACCATGCCCCATACCCACAAAAATGTTGCTCCCTGTCGGGGCCTCGGCCTTCTCAGCCTCCAGCCGTTTAATCTAGCTAGGCTTTCTAATCTAGGCCCACAGTGCTGGACCTGCCTTTGAGACACTAGCTCCAACCTATGCCTTCTAGTCACCAGGCCCTTGCCTGCTGGGCCCTCTGGCCCCTGTGCGGCTACACCCATCTGCTCTGTGCCTTGCACTATCCACCCATGATAGGCTCACTAATTCCTCAAGCCCTGAGTCTGCCTCAAGCAGGACTCAATGTGATCATATGCTCCACCCCAGCCAAGCACTAATGGTTTCTCCCTACCTCCCCTTACAGCACCATCCCAAACCTCTGGTTCAAACACTAATATAAACATAAGTCCCTGGGCTATAATATAATAATAACAATGGATACAACACTATGCCCCTTTAAGAGGGCAAACCTCTAGCCTAGCATAGCATACCTGCTAACCCTAGTTACCTTGTGAGTTCCTGGAGCCTTCTTACTGTTGTAGGAAGCAAAACAGGGAACCAAATGTTCCTGGGTAGCTTTCCTGTACAGGAACTCTTTTGCCTAGAAGTGGCCAGAGAACAAACCCCTAGCAGCCCCAGCCTTGGGCTTATATGCTTCCAGGGCTCTGCTTCCCTCTGGTCAACCGACTGCCTGCAGGTGCTGTCTAATTACCTCATTAACCTGTTGCTCAGGTGACTGGCAGTTGTGGTGTCCTGCCTATCCTGTAGGGCTCCCAGGCTAGGATACTTCTACTGTTGGAAGAGTAGGCACAATTTAGTGCCTGTGGGTAACCTGCCTTTTAACTGAGGACCTGCATTCCTTCACACATTCCCCCTCCCTTCCCCCACTCCCATCTCTACCCTTTGTCTTCTGAACTTCCACTCATTTGCTTCTTCACAGATATCTGTTTACCTTAGCTTTTTTTCTACCTTGGAGACCTCAGAATAGCAGCAGTCTCCCAATGCCTGAGAAAGGCTGTTTGTACCCAAAAGTTTGCAAAGAACTTTTCCCAACTGTTTTGGTCATATAATAAAAGATACCCCATCTACCCAAAGAACCTTGGCTACCAATATTTTAAAAGATTTTTTTTTAATTCCCGATAAAAGACTGGTGCTCTCGGCCAGTTTCATCTCTCTCATTCACTCCACCAGCTTGGGAGTCAGCTATGAGTGGTGCAGCTTCCCTGCACAGCTGCAGGAGGGGTGGGGAGCTGGAGGGGGCGTTTTTTGGGCAGTGTAGGAGGTTGTGGTGGTGGGGGGGGTGAGGTATGTATAGAAGGCTGGCTGCATGCTAGGTCCCAGGAGCCAGTTGAGTGTGGGGAGAGGGAGGGAGCACAGCAGAGGAGGTACATGCAGCAGTACAGTGCTAGTGCTGGTGCAGATGTTGGTATGGTCAGCCTCTCCACTCCCGCTGTGCCCAGCCCACAGCTGCCCCCACAATGCTCTGCATGGCGATGAGTCCCACCTGCTCCATCCCGGGGCAGTCTGCACCACAGTCTCACCTGCATCCACCCTGCACCCACTGATGGCCCTGGTCCCTGCCAGCACTCATCTCACCAGGTGGGTGGACTGGGTGGAAGGTGGCCAGCAGCTGGAACTGGTACTGCAGCTGAAGTCCTGCATGCTGTGGCAGAAGCTGCCTGGCTGAAGCTTCCTCCATACAGCTGCTTCAGTGCTCAACATGCTGCCCAGAGCGATGCAGCAGGGGCAGAAGGAGGGGGAGCCGCTGGAGGCAGGGGGAGCCAAGCACTACCTGGGTGGCTGCTGCAGCAGCAGCAAGAACCACCCCAGTGGGAAGCTGTGCACACTGGCCAGGGCCAGGCAAGGGTGGTGCCATCAGTAGACATGGGGCAGATGCAGGCAGGAGCAGGTGGGGTCCAGCCCCATACGGAGTGCCGCAGGAGAAGCTGCAGGCTTGGATTTTGCCCACCCTTGGTGTAACCCATACAAACAGTTCGGTTCTTAATTGCTGTTTCAGGATAAGATCAGGTGAGTCTGGTGTGGACAGAGTACAACAAGTGTGGCTCCTTGAAACAGGAAAAAGTTATTTTATGTGTAGGGTTGCAAAGCCTCTGCAATGAGTTAGGTTGAGGATGCAGATCCCTTTCCCAGAACTAAGGTAACTTATGGTTCAACCCTTCACAATTATATTAGGTCTTCTCACATCGAGCTAGTTTCCTAAAGTAGGAACACAGTTTGATCTTCTCTTCTACACATTTCTGATTCATCTATCCTATCCAGCCCCACAGCGCACACTTAGTTCACCCACACAAAACAAAAGATGGGATGAATCAGACCCTGGGGCTAACCAACTTCAGACTTTGGGTGAGAGAGAAGCGTAGCTCCATGCTGTAACTGGGACTAGGTGTGAAAATCAGGCTTCTCTCAGTACCAGTACACAGATGCCAAACATACTGCACCCAGTGCAGCCCACAGACTGCACAGCAGTAAGTCAGCATTCACGATCAAAATTGTCAATCCATCCTGAACATGTTTGCCTCTGAAAACTCACTGTACAACTCCAAGCCAAGCTCTTTAAAACCAGTAAGCAGAAAGGCCTCTTGCTGCCAGAATTTGCCCTTGCCACAACACCCCCACAGGCCTTTGCATATTGGCTCCCTTGTACTCCCAGATGAATCCATTTTATTAACAGCTCTTCATAAAGTATGTCAGCATTTGAAAGGCTGCAATGTTTGCCTCTGAATATCAATAAGCTGAAGCTTTTCCAGCCTAGGGAAGATTTGAAGGAAGAAAGAGTGAAACACTGAGGATCAGTGATCAACCCCGGGCCCACAGGGAGCCCAAGTTTAGGAGATTTGTTATTGAAATATTAACTGAATTCCTGCCCAGAATGTGCAAAGAGTGAGTGAGTGCTCTGATCTGATTCTCTGCTCTGTGAAGCTACTTAGAAAGTACAGTATGTGCCCAGTGCCACCTCCCAACTGAAAGGGCTGGGTCTGGGGATGCACTGCCATTCTAACAGAGGTGGTACCATTCTATGTATCTCTTTCCACTGGGGGAAGGATACTGCATTATAGTGCCAGTATTGGGAGAATTTGCACTCACCTTGGCCCATCAGATAAAGAGTGATTAGAAGGAGTCATCATGGATTCCTCAGCCCAGCTAGAGAAGCAGCACAATAGAACATTAGTATGCAAGCTGTCTCACCGCTGAGGAGTTCAGTACTTTAGACATTCGCTCAGATTATGGTCTGCTTGGCTACAGTTCCCTGTTCTGTCATAGACTCCCTGTATGGCCTTGGGCAGGTCACTAAGGCTCCTTGGGCAGTAGGTCCTATGCATATAATGAGGAGAGTAGTGCCACTACACAGCCTGTTCTGAGATGAGAAATACAGATAGGAGAGCGAGGTACTCAGGCACAGAGCTGGTCAGGAATGTTCTGACAAATCAGTTTTTCTTTGGAAAATGCCTAATATTTCAAAGACGCATACCTATTTCAATAACATTTTCCAAAAAAGGGGTTTATTTGGTCCAGAATTGAATTACTGATAATAACTGAATTGCCATGAATAAGAAAACCAGGATAGCTAGTCATTCAGTTTTTGGCATGAATATTTGAGATGTGAAAAGTGATGCCAAGTAACCAGTTTGAAGCAAGAAGCACAGTAGTATGAACTCGATCTCCCATAATTCAAGTGAGTGCTCTGACCTCCAAACCATTTTCTATTGTGGGGTGGCTACCCCCCTTCTCTGTCTCTGTCTCTCGCTCTCTGCCTCTGGCTCTGTTTTTCTGACTTTCTCTTTTTTTTGAGCAAAAATTCCACCCTGGGCCTTAGAAGAACTTCCCACTAAATGTTTCAAAGAAATTGCAAGGAAAAAAAACAAGGTTTAGCATTTTCTGACACAGAGTATTTTAGGGCCCCTATGCACATTCCATTTATGCCATGATTAATATGTTAATCATGGCATAAATAGGAAGGGTGCTACACATGCACTCAATTTATAGTACTATTAGATGGCAAACTAACCACAACAATTAAAGAACATTATTAAGGCTTGTTTGTACCTTAAACTGAAGGTGTATCATATCAAAAACAGCAGTCAGCTGATTGTTATCCCCAGCACTGGACCTATGGGAATCCAGAATCCCCATGTACTGCCAAACCAAAAATCTGTGATTGGGATCTGATCCCCAATCACAAAATTCAGGCTCCTGCTATGCACATGTGGCATGAGAGGAGGTGTGGTTATTAGGATTAGGGGACAGATCTCATTGCACCTTTACATAAATGTGTGCCAAGGGCACTAGTCAAAAAATCAAAAAAAACTGCAGATCGCTCTACCTCAGGGATTGTCAACCAGGGGTATGAGTACCCCTGGAGGTACTTGTGGGGGCCGTATGGGGTACGTATGGGCAAGCATGGATGCAGTGCTGCCACCTCCCAGGAGCAGGGCCAGGGGTGCTTCTCTGTGGGTCGCACAGGTGCCGCCCAGCCAACCAGACATGGATGGGGGAAAAGCTTCCCACTGCCCCGTGCCACTGCTTCCCACCAGCCCACACTGCCACTACTCTGATCCTTTTAGTAAGTGTACCCTGGCTCCACATCTGGCTGCACACCCAGCCATAGGTGACACATAGGGGGGACACAGAGGGACACGTGCCTCCCCCCCCCAAGATTGGCTGCTGCCGAAGCTACTGCTGGCATCTGCAGGTGGTCACCGCCCCTCTCTTGCTATCAACATGGCCGCCAACAGCACAGTTTGCAGCTGTGGGCAGTCCCCACTCGCTGCCCACTCCTCACCCCTCCTCACAGCTGAGACTCCTGTGTCCACCAGTGGGCAGTCCCCACTCAGCCCGCCCTAGCTGCCAACATCACCACACCACCTGTGGGCGGTCCCCACTTGCTGCCACCACACCCCCATCACCGACACCGTTGCCACCACCTGCGGGCAGCTGCTATGCTCCCCCAGCCTCTGGGGGCACGTGTCATTCATGCACCTGGCCACACCCCATCCCGCACCTGGCCACGCATCACTCCTCCCTTTCCCCAGCTGCTGGGGGTACACTTACTAAAAATGTCCAGCCACCAGGGGTACACTTACTAAAAAAGTTTGAAAACCCCTTCTCTATCCAATAATTTCCTCACAGATGCAACAGCCTCTTGTCCTCAGGTCTTCCCAATACCTTCATCTCCCCACTCCAAACACTGTTGCTACTAATAGAATCTCCTATGCTCTCCATTTAATCAGTTCTATGACCTGCTTTTGCCTGGCCAATCTGCTAAGTCCATGCGCATTGTTTCCAGATGATGTACATATAATAGTGCAGACAGGTACAGTAGTGAACATCACATTCTCATAACCCACTTTCAGTTTGTCTATACCTTGGCAGTGATAATTCCCAGAACTGGCACACTTCAGCATGCTTGGTCCATTCACACCTACAGGCAGACACCATGCCTGGATGTTTGCCAGGAGCAATATTCTGAGCTCATCCCTGTGCACGCTCCCAAGCCCTCCATCTTCAGGGTAGCTGGGAGCAAAATCCTGGGAATGAGCTTGGATCAGAGCTCCCAATGAACTTCAGGGGCTGGAGCGTGCCTGCATGGGTGGGCAATGTGTGTTTGTGGGCACCAATCCCAGGACTTGCCACTGCCATGTTATAGACAAGCCCTGTAAAGCTCCCAGCCTGACAACCCCAACAGGAATGATGTCCAAGCCTTCTGCACAAGAGGTAATTGTAGGTTTTGCTCGATTCTGGGCCCAGTTCTTCTGTGCCATTTCACAGCTGCATGAAAATGTGGTGAAGATTACCCACAGGAGGAAGCCCTTCTTCCCAATGCTGATCTGCGGAGGAGAAAGCAGTGGATGTCTGCTTATATTCTATTACTTTGGTCAACTGATACTAAGCTGCCCTTTTAACTAAACTAAAGCTCTTCTGTAATGTTGATGTCATCCGCACACTCATCTGCACCTTCACAGATCAGTGCACACAGAGCTAAACCTGTTGTCTGGCTCTGCTTTCTCTGTGCTACAACTTACACAGATGGATGGTCATAATACAACTACTATTTACCTCAATCAAAGATGACCCTGAATTTAAGATGGCCCCCCAAACATTATATTCTATACATAGAAAATGTATGCATGTGTTATATAATTTTCCATGTATAAAATCTAATTATTGGAGGATCATTTTAAATTTGCCCCCCCCACCTGCTGCAGGTGGTAGGGGTACAGTCAGTGACAGAGGCAATAATGGGGCAGACGTTGTGGGGGACAGACAGTGGGATAGGTAGGAGTAGTGGGGGAGCAGGCAGACAGTGGGGGACAGGCACTAGGGGGAAGGTGGTAGAGGAAAGGCAGGCAGCTTGCCCCCATGCTTCCTGTCCCCCCTGCACTTACCCCTCCTTTGTGCCTTCCTCCTGCAGCCTCAGGCCCCCAAACCCAGCTTCCTCCTATTTCCCCCACTCTGAAGTCTCTGCCCCTCCCCCCACTACCTTTGCTCAGGTACCAGCAGGCTCCATCCCTGCTGCAGCCTGGGGCATTGCAAAGCCAGCATTGCTGCTACAGGGCTGGGCTGGAGCCATGCTCAGTGCCCCAAGAAACTGTGAGGACAGAGTCTGCTGGTGTGAAGAAATCACCCTCTTTGTCTGCCTCCCTGCTCCGAGTCTGCCCAGCCCCTCTGTTCAAACTCTGGAAGTTGTATGCACCTAGGTGATTCCATTGGGAGTGAGGAACTCGCTTTACCCTTCTTCCCGCTTCCTGCCCAAAATACCTGGGAGATGCTGGTCATGCTACCTGAGATTTCTGACATTTTTCAAACTGACCAGCCTGTATCAGTCATAGTCTGAGGATACTGGTTTATGGTTGGAACTTCGTGATGAAGTCAGAAAAGCTTTAAAAGAGGGTCACTCCATTTTGGAGGGGACAGACTATTTTGGGACACTGAACCAAGTAATTAGCCTGCAGACCTCTATCAGTCTATGGATGAACATGTAAGTAACTTACCTGAGATTTAGCTAGTAACTTAAGATTCAGTGAACTAGACGCATATCAAAAGGGCTAACAAATCCGTTCTGATTTCTGAAAGTGACCTATCCAGCTAATGTGGTTACGGCACGCCAGTTTCTGCATCCATTGTTGCACAAAGGAGTAATAGGCTTAGCATTACAATTGACCATCTTTCACTCTCTAGTCTCAATGAGCAAGCACCCATTTACAGCTGGATACATTCATACTTTGTGATCTGTAACAAGATACCTTACCTGGGCTACTACTAGTGGCTTGAAAAACAAAAGATAATTTTGTAATTTTCAACAGGTATTTCAATTCCCCAATGAAGTTTATGGGAAAAAAAGAAGGTAGACAGACAGATACGGAGATTAGATTAAGTAGACAAGTCGGCACGTATGGAGAGAGAAAAAATACGCTTAAACTGCTTCTATGGGCTGAAACACCTGAACTTCCCAGACATCTGCTGGGAAGAGCAGTCGGCTAGGTCTGACCGCTCACGTAGGTTCTTGGAGAGAGTCCAGGACCTTCATTTAACCCAGGAGGTGCACAGCCCCACCAGGGGGGATGCCTTGTTGGACTTGGTGTTGGCCACAGGCGACGACCTGGTGAGGGGGCTGC
>NW_017729001.1:8311870-8320780 GCF_001723915.1 Gavialis gangeticus
ATCCTCCAAGCCCAGAGGAAGGTAATCCCCAGGAGGGTCAAAGGGGGCAGGAGAGCATATAAGCCTCCATGGCTCACTAAAAACATCTGGGAATGTCTCCTTGCCAAAAAGAAGGCTTACTCCCAGTGGAAAGGAGGGGTCATCACTAAGGAGGACTATTCTGCAGTTGCTCGGGGATGTAGGGGGCAGCAGCAGTGGTGCTGGGTGGGGTGGCTTTGGGGGGATACAGAGAATTTGGGGGGGTGTAGCCCCCCCAACCTCCTCCCAGAGCTGACCCTGTTGGCAGGGTATGTGGCAGGGTGTGGAGCTACTCTGGAGCTTGGCTGGCATCTTGTGGCAGTGACAGCATGGTCCAGAGACAACAAAGAGCCACGATCTGCAGCCTGCATGCTCCAGTCAGGGGCATGCAGGCAGCAGACTGTGGCTCTGGCCCAGCTCCAGACCACACTGTTATTGCTGCAAGGAGTCGGGGCAGACCTGCAACCCACTGCCTGTGTGCCTCTGCCTGGAGCATGCAGGCTGCAGATCGCAGCTCTACCCTGGCTCTGGACCATACTGTCACCGCTGCAAGATCCCAACCGATCTCTGGAGGAGATCTACACCCTACCACACTCCCTGCCAGAGCTGCAGGGGCCAGTCTCCACAGAAACCCCAGCGTCACACTATCACAGATGGCTGCTTCTGGGATCTCCATGGAAACTGGCCCCAGCCATGCAGGCAGAGGCTGCTGGGAAATGGAGTCTGGTCACCAGCCAGATCCACCATTTTACCCACCCCTGGTTTAGTTGATTAATTGAATCACGCATAATGAACCTTTATTAATAGACCTCATTCATGTCAGTTTAGCCCAGTGGGGACCAAACATCTTGGCAGGCATGCTACAAATTAGCCCCACATACACCCTGAATGCCACTCTGATCTCTTTCCCTTATTCAAGCTGGTGCTGTACTTTCTGTTTCCTGCCTTGTTCTTCTTTCTGCTTCATATGATGCTCTGCTTTCTGGTTCCCACCTTATCTGCCACTGTGCTGTCTGTCCCTTCTCCAGTCTGCTACATGCCACATACAGGGGCAGCTTGTGCCACTTGTGGCACCCATACTGCAGGCCGGTCACCTCTGATGTAGGCTGCAGTCCAGTAACCAGTAGAGAGGAATAGAGATTCACACTATATTAGCACAGGGTTCCAGCTGCTCTCTTGTGCCTTTCACTTACTGGTACATAAATGTTTGAGTTCTTCCTGCTCTAAGAAGAACCAAAAGGATTTTATTGCCTTCCTTCTCCACCCCGGTTTAGCTGACACTCCTATTCAGTTGTAATACCTAGAGGAAGAGGTATCGAAAGTTTATGATGCAAATGCATCTACCACACTCACTTGTACTGGCTCTTCCTCTCTTTTGACAAGCTGGCCAAAGAGGCACATTGTGCAGACAGTCCCTCTTCTAACAGACTGCAATTTTCTATAGTTTGTGGAATCACTGAAGCATCCCCAACTGCAGAGCTGTAGTCTCTGCATGTTGCTAAGAACAGCCAGCATGAATAAACATCAAAGAGAGACTTTCCACCCTGTGCTTTCTAAAACACAGCATTAAGAAGCAGCATATGGGAGCAGGAGTTATTAAATATGCATAACCTAGTGGATCACAAGGTAGCGCTTAGCTGTCCTCTAATTAAAAGGAAACCACTTCCTAATATAGAGAGAAGAGTTGTTAGTGGAAACTGCATTCAGTTGGATTTACTGCAATTGATAACTGAACTACAGGGAATATTCCAACCCTTCCTGTCCAACTCAGATATGCCATGGGGTCTTTTCAATCTAACACAGGTTTGTAGAGATGCAGCTTCACACTCTTTCTCAGAATCATAGATGGTCTTCACAAAGAAGGAAGGGAAGGTAGGTCTAACTCAACTGAGGCAAAGACATGGCCCAAGGTAGGGTTCAGACCTTGAGCTTCACTCTCACTGCAAAATGCAGTGCAGTATATTCGTTTACTGCACTCTAATTGTTGTGCATGTGTAAACAGTGCTGCTTTACTGCTGAGCAAATTAGCCTGCTGTGCAGGAAAGTGTCCCATGTAGATGCGCCCCCTGGGAAAGAACATCTAGAGTTATGCAGTGTTACTGTTGTAGGGATCTAACGTTCAGGGCAAATTCTCTGAGCCCTGCACTCCACACTGTAGACTGCAGGCTAATGAGAGTTACAATCAAGTTCTTCCTTTAGCATAGAAACTTCAGTGGTAAGGGAAAATCACATGGAACATTCCTATTAACTATGTGCCAATGTGGGATACAGTTTACTGGGCAGCTTCATACATGTGTCAACTGCTGGAAATAAAAAGAAGAAAGCTTGTAAACACTAGGGAGAAAGTGCTGCAGTGTAGCCTCTGTGTTTTTCAGTGCATACTTCCCTAACTGGTTCATGCACCAGTATCTATTCCTAGCCATCCCCATGCCCTTCTCTACTGTGACAGGCAGTCACCTGCCTAGCCACTCAGTGCCTTATTGCCCAACACCCCTCTTACTCCTTAATTCAGCTATCACAGATAGGCAGGGTATGATCTGGAAGGGAGTATATGTGGGTGACACGATTTACCCCCTTTTGAACAGATCAAGATAGTCCTGTCTGATACAAGTGGTGTCCAGCAGCACAGTTAATTACTGTGCTTACATGCACATGTAGACAGTAACTTCAGGATTAGTTTACCTCAACTCAAATTGAGCCAGAGTATATTCAGTCACAGGAATTGTACATGTAGATGGTCTCAGTGTGTCTGTCTGGGCTTTGTGTCTGCACATCTCCCAACACGCTAATCCCTAGCATTCAAAAATCATTAGTCAGACCCCACAAATCCTGAGATTATCCCCCAAATCATGAGATTTTTAAAATATAGGTTAGACTGTTTTGTTGTTTTCATTCTTCCTGCTCCTCATATGTGTGACAGGAAATAAACTTACGTCTTCTGTCATCAGTAAGGTGACTGTGGCCTTGCAGCTGGCTTTTCATTGCTGGTGGTCATGCAGAGTGCCCTGCACCCACCATTAGTCAGCCCTATGCTTCAGCCTTGCATCTACCTCTCAGTCCCACATCTACTCCTCCCCATTCCTTCATTCTCCTTTCCCTTGGTGCTATATCAGCCCCTCTTCCTAGCTCCATTAGGAAGTAGACTGGGCCTCAATCCAGTTCAGGGACCTTAAGCTATCTGGCTTCTTTCTGCAGCTGCAGGTCCCTTCGCCCTCCCCAAAGCCTGGTACTTGGTGCTGGAGGGAATCATGGGAAGGGGCCCATGCCTTACAAGTTGAAAAGCAGTGGACCCACCCTGAGCAACTGGGCTTTTTCTGTCCCTCCCCCTCCCTTCCCTCCTGTGAAAAATGAGTCAGTCTCCTCTCCTCTCCTCTTCCCCCACTCCAGATCTCCTTTTAGTTCCTGAGTGGAAGCGGGAGTGGTCTGTCTGCTTCAGTAGCAGCACTGATGTACGGCTCATTCCTAAGAAGCAGGCTGGTGGGAAAGGGAGCCAATTCCTCTGCTGCAGGGCTCCTCACGGAAAAGGCTGTGGAGCCTGGCTACAGTTGCATGGCTGAGACTGTGGTGAAGTGACAGCTCTGATCGCATGGGGGAGGGGGGTAGGCTGCAAGTGACAACCAACCAGAGTTATGGCAAGCTGCTTCTGCGTGGGCAAGGATAGATCCAGACAGGGGTTAAGTGGTGCAGTCACAACCCCTTTCCGCTCTGTAGCACAAAAAGCTCTCTGCTTCCCTGCCCCCAGCCAGCAGAGGGCAGTCAGGAAGGTCAGGCAGGTGCAAAAAGGGAAGACCTGCCCAATTCTGCCACTGTCCATGGCTGAGCTCATCACGCGTTGAAACCACTCCCCACAGCACTCAGCTGGGGGACATGCAGTGGTGCCAGGCAAGAAGAAAATGCAAGAAGGTGGCACCTGCCTACTGCTCCTTCCACTGTCCATATTTTAAGCCCAGAACCCCACTCAGCCACTCTCTATAGCTGGAGTCCGCAGACCTGTTGTGTATACCTGAAGAGGAGGGGGCTGGGCAGGGAGTGCGTGTAGGAAGGGGAGACTCACCTGCCACCACAGTTCCCAGCTAAGCTAGTGACAAGGGAAGCCCCAAGATTACTTCTGTCCCACTCCACCAGGGACATCAGTGGAAAACAGGTCCTCCCTTCCTACATCTGCTCCCTACGCAAAAACCTTCCTCACCAGCCTGGGGGCTCCAGCTGCACTTCACCTTCATCCCCCCATGGTCTGAGTTGCAACACCACTCGCATCTACTGAATGCTACTTTACTATATCCTAAATCCACCTGCGTGGGTGAAGAATTACTGCACCAGAGCCCCAGACAACAGCAAAGCATCATCTCTGCCTACAACCCCACAGAGGCCTCCAGTTCCCAGGAACTTCCAGCCCAAGTGTGCAGCAATTAGCATCAGAGGGTTTAATCAAGACTATCAAGTTACTTAAAGACATCCCTATGTAGGTATATAGTCTCAACCAGCTCTTGCTGCATGAGGAAGCAGACTATAGCTGAAGTCAGAAATGCAGTGCAGCCCAGTACTCCCCTACCAGAGGAATATAGGGGAGAGTCCTAAGCGCATGAGTCCTAACCACTTCTACCTTTCCCCACTGACTGCTGAATGTGTGACTACAGCACAGTGTTCTCAATGATCTCTGTGTTGGCTTGGGGCTGTCTCAGGAATAAATCTACATCAGTGGACTTACAGCGGGTTTGAATTTAGCACAGTGTATTAATTTAGCTTTGCAGTAGTTAAGTAAAGCAAAGCAAATCTTTTGGAGAGCTATGCATGCTGTTGTATCAGTTCATTGATAGAAACACTGTAAACCAGTAAAAGTTGAACTGTTGCAGTGGATCAGTTCCTTTGGTGGACAGAGAGTCAAAGCTGCTAGAGTAGTGTGGGGGTTTATCACTTGGCTGTTATTACTGATTACTTATTTTACATTACTGTAGTAAGTATGAGACCACATCACAGACCAGACAGATGGGGAGTGAAAAAAAAAAGAAAAACAATACAAAAATGCTGATCATCATTAGGCAGTGGTAGCTGCACACCAGCAGTTAACTATTGTCAGGCTTTTTGCAGGCATCATGGCGAAGGTGACCTTGAAGGCCAGTCACCCTATTGTTTGGTTCTCTCTTGTTTCCCTTATAGAGAGTTCAAATGGATTCTTCGATGTCTGGTGTACACAGCTCCTGCATATTGGTTTCCTCAAAAGCAAGGAGAGATGGGAACATTGCTCAAAGATGATCAGATCCTTTATAGTGCCAATAAGAAACAGGGGAGGTGTCATGGACTGATTAGAATCAATTAGACTTTTGCCCTTGATTCCAGTGGGAACAGGATTTCACTCCTGTAAAGTAACATGAACAGTGTATACAGTTTTTTGTATGTTCACAGCCCCCCCCGCCCAATTGCTTTGAGCTAGGCAAGATGCTATTCCTGGCATCCCCCCACCCTACCCCAAGCAATGAGTGCCCTGCAGAAGTCAGAGGCTTGAGACTAGACAGCAAGGAGCAGTGTGCAAGTTCTCGTGCTCAGCATTATTCTCCACGGCATTGTGGGATCAAAGAGAAACTGACTCACAGTCAGCAAGATGCAGGTTGCATGTTAAGTGGTTGCACACAGCCCCCAAATGAAGCTTCCTCTTAGCAGAAACGAAGTCATTAGGGATGAGTCTGTTATTTATGCTCCAGCAGAACAGAGAGGATGCTGAAGTGCTAGTCAAAAATCCTTCCCATTCTAGCCATAATGATGCAGAGCCCTCTCTGTAGCCTTGCTGCTCCAGGGTTTGGCCACACATTACTGATCTTTACTAGCAAACAGGAGGTGGACAGGATGAAGAAATGGACTCTGGGCTAGAACATATGCTTTCACCCACAGAAAATAGAAAATAAAAGGTAAAATATGGTGAAAAGAAAAATTCTAAAAATATTGAAAACAATTTTTCACTTTCTTAAAATTTTAAAGAAAAAACTCCTTTTCCAACCCAGTGCACTGAAAAGCAGCTTTTTATTTCAATATATTTTATGTTCCTCATTTCAGTAAAATAAAGAAATAAATAGTGCCCAGTTGGACAAGCGTACCTCAGGGTTGCATGAACATGTAACCAGTGGGTCTGCACAGTCCATAGACATAAAGTAAAACACATGCAGAATTTTTTTTCAGGATCAGGGCCTGACCCTGTAAGCAGATGTCTGATATGCACTGAATAATATGAAAGGAAGAAAAGTGCCAATGCTATCTGCACAACCCCTTCAACATATGTGGTCTGATAAATCTGCACGTGTTTGGCAGATGTAAATAAGACAAAGAAAGGGGTTATTTAGGATGAAATAGTTCATGATAATCAGCAGGGGCTGAAGTTAAGAACTGAAGAGCAGAAAATAATCTCTGACAGTGAAATCATCTCCCTGTGGCAAGGGAGGATCCCCATTGCCTCAGGTACATAATGGTACCCAGTACATGGAAATATAAGGGCCTTGCTACACCTTGTACTCTGAGTTGCACAAATGTTGATGGGTGTTAGTACTAGCTCAAGTTTGAAGTAGTTACACTTCAGGTCAGCAGGGATACGGAGAACTGAAAGGTAAGAATCCCTTCCTCCAACTCCACTCCAGGCTTCTCTCTTTCCCCTGCCCACCAGTGCTCCTGTGATTCCCCTGGCCTCCTGGGTCTCCCTCCCTGTCCCTCAGGGTCTCCCTTCCACCCCCCGTACCTGAGACATTATTTACTTGTGGCTGCCCCAGTATATCCCAAGAGAGAAGACAGGGAAGGGTTAACCTGGCTGTCAGATACTGCTGCTGCTGCTCTTCTGGCTCAAAGATCAGCACCAGCAGTGGTAGCCAGGCAGGCAGGTTAGTCTTTCCCTGCCAGCTTCTTGGGGACAGATGGTGTAAGCAGCCACAAGTAAGCGGGGGGGAGGATGACAATAAGTGGGGATTTGGGGTGCTGGGGATGGGAGGGGGGACAGTGGGCCTGATTGGGGCCAGTGGGAAAGTGGGGGTCGGGGAATGTTTATACTAAGCCTGGAGGGTGCTTGTCCATGTAACGCATTACCTAGACACACCTCATGAAATGGCAGCAAAAATTGCCATTTCGCTAGCTTAATTGCGTCTGAAGATACACGTTGACCTGGTTTAATTGTGGTAGATTTCCAATGATCATGGTAAATTAAACCACCTCTGATGTTTTCTTTTTAACGTGGGAAATTGTGCCAACAGGATTATTGTTAGCGTAATAGTTTTTAAAATGTGTGTTCGAGATACAGCCAAAAACGGGATTTTCCCTGCTCTGCCATGATTTCTCTACCAGGTGCCACTTGGCTTCACTCAGAAATCTATGGAATTTCTGTTCCAGTGCAGCTACTAGACACCAGATGCTATTCTTGTAAATCTTTACTGGTCAGGCAGTTCAAGGTTCAGGTTAATAACAAATACTATTTTTTGGACTGAACATTGCTCCTTATGTTTGTATTTGGTGCCCCCTTGAATCCTCCAAAAGGTTGCTGACACTGCACCCCTGCAGTACACCCCTTCCTTCACAGCACATTCAGGCCATGCACACAGTAGCATGGCTGGCCCTGCCATAACTTTGGGGCTCCCCCCACCCAGAGGCAATGCACATTTTTCCAAGTTACTGCTTATAAAACCCAAAAACCACCCAGCGCTCAAACATTTCTGGTGTTCACATTAGGTGCTCCCCTGGACTCTCCAAAAGGTTGCTCACACCACACCCCTGCAGCACACCCCTTCCTTCACAGCACAGTGAAGCCAATGGTCGGCCATGCATACAGCACCGTGGCTGGCCCTGCCTTGATTTTGGGGCTCCCCCCTGCCGGGGGCAGTGCACCTTTTCCCAGTTGCCACTTATAAAACTCAAAAAACCTTGCCCAGCACTCAAAAATTTCTCCTGAAGTTCACATTACTTTTTTTGCAGCACACAAACAATAGTACTGTACAGATCCAAAACTTTTAATAACAGAATTTAAAGTAACAAACATCAATCAATAATTCAATCAATGAAACAAAGAAACACGCAAACAAACAAACAATGGTCCTCAAATAATAGACCAGTAAAGAGCAGGGCGGTGCGAAATTTCACCGGTAGTTTCATTTTGATGCTGTTTTGACTCATTTTGAGTTCAAAACAGCGAAATTGAAATGAAATGAAAGGCTTCAAAACAGTCTCAAAATGAAACGAGGGCAGTCAAAACATTTCCAAAATTTCAAAACATTTCGAGTCTCAAAGCTGAAGCTGGGCTTGCCTGCAGGGAAACAGAAAGTAAGGAGAGGGAGGGGGAAGAGGGGAGAAGGACTGGTCTCATATTGACTGTGTAGCTGGCCAGTGACCATGATCCTTCCCTGAGGTCCCTTCCAATCCCAGTGCTCTTGTGGGGGGATGAAACAACAGCATAAACGGCAGCATTGTTTGAACTGGCCTGCTTTCTGCCTTGGGGTCTGACAGTTATTGAGCTATCTTCCAGAAGCTCAGGAACATGAGTCAACAAAGGCTACTACTACCATTGATTTAATTTCATGTTTGGTAGCCTAGCAAGTGGGATTCGCAATACCTTTTGCTTTCTTTCTACACCAGTTTGTTTTATTATTATATTCATTGATTTATTCTTTTCAATTTCATAATTATATTGGACATTATACTACAGAATTTATATAGGAAGGCAGATACATTTATATATTTTTATTTGTATACATTTATGTCTTGCAGGATATTATAATATAGACTTTATATCGGAAAGCACATATACATTTATATATTTTTTATAAACATAAGACACTATGAAACACATCATGAAGCATGGTGGAAAGGCAGCTGGCAAACCTTCAGGGAGGGGTGGAAGAGATGTGTAAGTCCCCCCCCCCCCCCCCC
>NW_017729001.1:8320909-8327187 GCF_001723915.1 Gavialis gangeticus
CCAGCCATAAGCACCCCCCACCACCATGATAACAAGCAGCAGCACGAGCACCAACATGACAGTCTCCTCCACCCCCATTTCACTTCCTATACTGAGCGTTCCAGTGTCAGAGCTGGATCTGGAGCTAAGTGCCCTAGCAAGGGAAATTCTGGGTAAGGAGCGGGAATCAGCTGAGTTTGTGCTCCACACCTCTCAGCTTTCCCCCAGAGCCAGGTCTCCTTCCCCAGAAGGCACTTCAGAGGAAACTAAGGTAGAGATTGCAGAGGCAAGCGGCTCAGCTGAGTCCACTCCTCATGTTGCTGTGCCTCTGCCTGCTGAGGAGGGGGAAACTGCAGCATCCACACATGCACCCGCACCCCAGAAGCAAGTAGGTAGAGTGGTCTGGGATAATTTAGAGCTGGCAGATGATCCCACATTTGCCATCTGCTTGCACTGCCAAGCCAAAAACAGCCAAGGCAAGGGAACAAAACACATGACCACCACAGGAATTCTGATGCATCTCTGCAGGCACCACCCCTTTCCCCTTGCTCCTCTTCAGCCTGGCATCAGTGGGAGTGTGCCCAAAGGGAAGTCTCCATCTCGCTCCAAAGCCCCTATCCCCACAAAGCAGAGGCAGGCCACCCTGGAACAGTGGGGGAAAGGTGGACACAAAGGAGTGCATATTGCAAGGGGCATCAAGATCAGCCAGAGCATTGGGGAGATGCTTGCTGTGGATGGCCAGCCCTTCTCCTTAGTTGAGCGGCCAGGGTTTAGGCGGTTCATGGTGCTCGTAGCCCCTTCCTACCAAGTGCCCCCATGCACCACCTTCAGCAAGATGGTGCTGGCCTCTCTGCATGAAGCATTCAGGGAGTACTTGAGGGAGGAGCTGTCCAAGCTAGTTCCGCAGGTGGCCTTACACTTTACCTTGGACATATGGAGAACCCGGGATGGAGATCATGTCTACCTCTCCCTCACAGGGCACTGGTGTGATGAGTCAGGCCATTGGTGGGCCCTCCTTCAAGGCAAGGTGATGGATGAGTCTCACACATCAAAAGAGATCATGGGGGCCGGGAACCTTTTGATGCAGGGTGAGCTCACCTGCAGGTTCATCATCACCAACAATAGGGTCAAGGGAATATCATCAAGGCACTCCATGATACCAACTTTGTTGCATCCACTGTGTGGCACACAAGTTCCACCTCATTGTCAGGGATGTCTTGGAGGAGGACAGGACTACCAATGACAGGGCCAGCACCAGCAAGCTCATTTCCAAATGCAGGAAGGTGGCAGGCTACTTGCACCAGAGCATCAAGAGGGGAAAGATGTTGTGGGACAAACAAGTAGAACTGAACATCCCACAGCACAAAATCATGCAGGATGTAGAGACTTGGTGGAACTCCACATACCTGATGCTGGAGAGGCTGGTGGAGCAATAGAAGGCCATTCATGAGATGGCCTTGCTTGGGAAGTTTGGGATCAGAGGCCCCCTTAACAGAGCTGAGTGGGATACCATCTCCCAGATCTTGATGGCCCTCAAGCACTTCCTCAAGCCCACCGAGATCCTCAGTGCTGACAATGCCCTCCTTAGCCAAATGATCCCTGTAGTGAGGGAACTTCAGAGCCAAATGGAGAGCTTCTAGGGGATCAATGTTCCTGGCTGGGGCAAGCCACTGTCACCAGATGTGCAGGCACTGGTGAGGCACTGAAAGAGAGCATCAGGAAATGGCTTGATCCCTTGCAGTCCAGTATGGTCCACGTGTTGGCCGCCATGTGTGACTTGAGGGTGAAGGCCATCATATGCAGCAGCCAAACCATGGATCAGTGGTCAGGGGGGCTGGTGAAGAAAGTCAGGGAGGCAGAATGGCGGAGGCAGGTGGACGTGGAAGAAGGGGATCCAGTGTACAATGCTAGCATGCCATCCACAAGCCAGTCTCCTCCACCAGAGGTGTTGGCAATGTGGACCAAGGGCATGGCTTCCATGGTGGGATCCAGAGGCACCAAACCTCACCATCCGGCAGCTAGGACTCAGGCCTTGTTGGCTGCCTATCTCGCCGAGAATGTGGAGCTGCTGAACTGTGTCTCCTTGGTGTACTAGGTAAGCCGCAGCCAGATGTGGCTGGATCTGGCCATGGTTGCCCGGGCATACCTGTCCTGTCCACTGACCAGTGTTCCAAGTGAGACGGTGTTCAGCATTTCTGGGGATGTAGTGACACCCCATCACACCTGCTTAGATTCTGGTTTTGTGGAACAGCTGGTGTTCCTCAAGGTTAACCTCACACTGCTGGGTTTCCCTAAGCTCTAGGTGCAGACAGAATGAATGCCACCCTCCTCACTCCATCTGCATCTATTTCCTTTTTTCCTTTTTTAAAAACCATTGAATACCCCACCCAGAGCTGGAGGGGGCACTCACTGCATCACCAGCCAGCAGGGGAAGAACATGTCCCTGCTGAGCATCCGTGCCAGGATGAACTTGGAGGTATGGAATGGAGCTATGGGGAAGGAGGCGGCCCCAGGTCTTGGGCATGACCACTAAAACTGCACCCTACCAGGGTAGGGAAGCCTGGTGTGACTGCTGGCGGCATGGTAGCCCCAGGAAATGCCAGAACTCAGGATCCCCCTGGCTGAAGGCGGGAAGGAGTTGCCATAACCTCCAGCTAACACAGACATGCACACAGTCCTGGCTGGGGAAAGCCAAGACTCATCCCATATTTGACAGGCCTGAGACTTTCTGATTGCAGTGGAGTTGTGAGGCTCCAGCTGAGCTCACCTTAGCTGCCTGGGATGCCAGATTTTGGGTTGAAAAACCCTTTTGTCAGACTGAGGAAGCACCTGCAGTTGATGTGTGTGCTCTTCCTGCATGGAAGGAATAGTAAAGAACCCAGAGGCTGGCCTAACATGAAATTGAAAATGGAAATGGAGGCATAATGTGGTGTGGGACAGGCTGGGGTGGGCAGGGAAGAGGGATGTAGCAGCACAGGTAAAAGTGGAGAGGTACCTAGGGAGTCAGATGTCTGGCAGGTTGTAGTGTGTCAGAATTCCACTGTCTATATTGAGTTCATAAGTTTCTGTACCTACTACCTAGGAGGATGATGAAGTATAGTCCATAGGCTCGCCTGTGTAATGTGGTTTGTAAATTCCCTTTGAGGATCAGGCCCAGGAGATTGGAGACACATGGTGTTCTGTTGTTGTCTTTGATAGATTTTTGGTGTGCATTTATTCTGGTGCACAGTTGTTGCTTGATGTCTCCACATATTTTCCAATAGGGCATTTGGTGTCCTGATGGAGATATGTATTGTAGTGTGAAGATATCTCCATACTGGAGATATTGTTTGCAGGTTTTGCATGTCTTGTCATGACATGGCCTGGATGCATTCAGTGTGTTGGGCTGTAGGAAGTTGGCTTCTGATGATGAGTTTAGCAAGGTTCAGTCCTTGTTTGAATCTACAAAGGACTTTTCACAGATTATCAATCTATCCTGATAGATTATCTAGGGTGTGTTCTACTGCCTTTTGTAAAGGACTAATTGCTAGTCATCAGTGACCACTCATTAGTATTTTGAGGTACAAAGTGCCCTTGGCCACCAGGCACAAAGGCACAGTTCATGAGTATGCCCTAAACTGGCTGTCACCAGTCTCCTGATTCATATTATGGGGTCCCACCCTGTTTCCCCCCACCCAGCCTCACATTAGCGGATTGAAATCTGGGCTCTTCCCTCCTCCCTGTGTGGCTGTCTTGGGCTTCCATTTCATAGTTTCATAGTTGGTAGGGTCAGAAGGGACCTAAGCAGGTCATCAAGTCCAGCCCCCTACCACGGGCAGGAAAGGATGCTGAGGTCAAACGACACCAGGTGGGTGATTGTCTAGCCTCCTTTTGAAGATCCAGGGGTAGGGGCGAGCACCACTTACCTAGGAAGTTGGTTCCAGCTCCTAGCCACCCTGACTGTGATGTAGTGCCTCCTGATGTCTAGCTTGAATCTATTCTCAGTCAGCTTATGGCTGTTATTCCTTTTAACTCCTGGTAGTGTTCGGGGTAACAGGGACTCTCCCATTTCCTGCTGGTCCCCCTTGGCAAGTTTGTAGGTAGCCATCAGATCACCTCTCAGCCTTCTTTTTTGTAGGTTGAACAGGTTCAGGTCCTGTAGTCTCTCCTCAAAGGGCCTACCCTGTTGCCCTCTCACCAAATGGGTGGCCCTCCTCTGAACCCTCTCAAGGCAGGCCACATCCTTCTTAAAGTGCGGAATGATGTAACCTGTACCTTATTTAATGCGTTTAAGTCTCATTATGGGTTAATAGTTTCATAGTTTCTAGGGTTGGAAGAGACCTGAACAGATCATCAAGTCCGACTCTCTGCCCTAGGCAGGAATGAGTGCTGGGATCATAATACCCCAGCCACATATCTATCCAACCTCCTCTTGAAGATCCCCAACATAGGGGAGAGCACCACCTCCCTTGGGAGCCCATTCCAGAGCCTGGAAGCCCTAACCATAAAGTAATACCTCCTGATATCAAGCCTGAACCAGCTCTCAATCACTTTGTAACCTTTATTCCTTTTTATCCCAGGTGATGCCCAAGGAACAGAGCCTCACCTATTTTCTGCTGGTGCCCCTGGTGAGTTTATAGATGGCCACTAGGTCCCCTCTCAGTCTTTTCTTATGGAGGCTGAATAGATTCAGGCCCTTTAGTCTATCATCATAGGGCCTGACCTGCTCCCCCCTGATCATGTGAGTGGCCCGTCTCTGGACCCTCTCAATGTTATCCACATCCCTCCTGAAGTGCGGCTCCCAGAAGTGGACACAGTACTCCAACTGCGGCCTGACCAATGTCGCATAGAGGGGGAGGATTACCTCCTTGGACCTGCTCGTGTTGCATCTGTGGATGCATGACAAGGTGTGGTTAGCCTTCCTTACTGCATCCCACATTGGCAGCCCTTGTTCATCTTGGAATCAATAGTGACTCCAAGATCCTTTTCTGCCTGTGTGCTGACAAGAAGGGAGTTCCCCAGCCTGTAGATATGTGTAACAGGGAACCGTAGCCCTGTCACCACAAGACAGGTCATCCCCTTTAAGACCAAAACTTTCTGGGCACAGAGGGCCAGGAAAGAGGGGGTTAAATGCTGAGCCTGGCAAACTAGTCACCTGACCAGAAGGGGCAGGCCAGGACTATAAAATCCCTGGGCAGAATGGCAGTAAGGGCCAGCAGCCAAAGGGGAAGGAGTGCATCCCAGAGCTCCCTGGAGAAGCTTGATGAGTGGTCCAAAGGCTGGAGGAGGGGGACTACGAAGGACCCCAGAGGGACGGCAGCAACCCCAGTAGAAAGGCCATAGCCAACGGTGGGGAGCCAAAGCACAAACCCTGCATAAATGTAAGCTGGCATGCTGCCTTCTTTAATCACCTTTTTTGGGTGACAGTCATTGTACTTGTACAGGACTACTCATATTTCTTTTTCTTTTTTTACTTAATAACATCGGTAGTTTGGGTGAGGCTATTAGGGGAAGGTCAAGGCCTCATTTTGGCACCCACTACAGAGTGAGGACCCAGGTGCCAGCGAGGGCATGGTTTTTTCGGGGTGCGGCTTTTAGGGATACATAGGCCCCTGGCTGTGGGGCTAGTGGCCAGGCCTCTAGGCCAGGGAGGCTGGGCTCCAGATTGGAGCAGAAGAGGGCCACGAGCCTCAAGACACCAGAAAAGGCTAGAGCCTTGGAGTCAAACCCTGTCAAGGCCTGTGTTGGCGAAAGGCCCCAGCATACAAAATACAATAGGCAGTCTCCCGCTTATAAGAACATCAGCATAATAATTTCCATTAAGATGTGGCAGGCAAGTAGAGAGTGGGACATAAGAACCTTCAAGAGGACTCTAAGGGTGCCCCACATAAAGCGCAAATTAACAGGGAAGATGGCGCTGAGGAGGGTGACCTGTTACAGTATGCTGCTGGTTTTTCCTCCCCAGGTACAATACCTTGCACTAGTCCATATTGAAACCCATCCTATTCTCATCCACTCACCTCTGTAACCTGTCCAAATGTAGTTGTAGCCTGTCCCTCTCTTCTAGCATGCTCACTTCCCCCCACATCTTAGTGTCATCTGTGAACTTGAACAAGGTGCTTCTCACCCCCTTGTCCAAGTTGCCGATAAAGATATTGACAGTGGGGGCCTGAGGACTGAGCCCTGGGGAACCCCACTCCCCACGTCCCTCCAGGTCGAAAATGACCCATCCACCAACACTCTCTGGGTGCAGCCCTCCAGCCAATTTGTGACCCATCTGACTGTATAGGTGTTGACTCTACAGTCACCTAATTTTTTAA
>NW_017729001.1:8332187-8332424 GCF_001723915.1 Gavialis gangeticus
AGGCCTTTGACAACCTGTGCTGGATGGTGAGTTCCAGTAGGTGATGATCGCTATCGCCCAGGTGGTCAAGGACCTGCAGTCCCCTCACCAGGTCGTTGCCTGTGGCCAGGACCAAGTCCAACAAAGCATTTCCCCTGGTCGGACTGTGCACCTCCTGGGTTAGATGGAGGTCCTGTAATTTGGCTAGGAACCTACGTGAGTGGTCAGACCTGGCTGACTGCTCTTCCCAGCAGATGT
>NW_017729001.1:8337424-8352233 GCF_001723915.1 Gavialis gangeticus
TGGGCCTATAGTTTCCTGGGTCCTCTTTCCTCCCTTTTTTGAAAATGGGGACCACATTGGTCTTTTGCCAGTCCTCTGGCACCTTGCCAGAGCACCACGAGTGCTCATAAAGCTGTGCCAAGGGTCCCACAGTGACCTCTACCAATTCCCTCAGCACTCTGGGGTGGAGATTGTCGGGACCTGCTGATCTGAACACGTCTAGTCCCTCCAGAATTTCTCTGACTAGGTCCTCACCTACCCTGGGCCTCGCAGCGGCTCCCTTGGATCCATCCGGAATCCCAGTGGGGGCGGGGGATGTCCCTGTCCCTGCTCACAAAAATGGAAGCAAAGAATCTGTTAAAGAGATTAGCTTTGTCACCTGGTGCTACCACCAGATTACCAAGCGTGTCCTGCAGAGGCCCCATGTTACTTGGTACCTTCTTTTTATCTCCTGTGTATTTAAAAAAGGACTTCTTGTTATCCTTGATCCGGGTCACTAGTCCCAGTTCCATCTCTGCCTAATAGCCCCCCTACAATCCCTAGTCAAGGAGGTATAATCCTCCTTGGTGATGGCCCCTCCCTTCCATTGGGTGTATGCCTCCTTTTTGGCTTTGAGATGTTCCTGAATGCTTTTGGTGATCCATGGGGGCTTTTGAGTGCTCTTGCCCCCTTTGATCTGCATGGGGATTGTCACCGTTTGGGCTTGGAGGATCGTCTCCTTATGGAACGACCACTCCTTTGGGACTGCCAACTCCCCTCCCCTCCAGGACCTTAGTGCCTCCCTGACTAGCCTCCTTACCTCATTGAAATCCACCCTCCTGAAGTCCAGGGCTGCTGCCTTGCTACAGGCCTTTGACAACCTGTGCTGGATGGTGAGTTCCAGTAGGTGATGATCGCTATCGCCCAGGTGGTCAAGGACCTGCAGTCCCCTCACCAGGTCGTTGCCTGTGGCCAGGACCAAGTCCAACAAAGCATTTCCCCTGGTCGGACTGTGCACCTCCTGGGTTAGATGGAGGTCCTGTAATTTGGCTAGGAACCTACGTGAGTGGTCAGACCTGGCTGACTGCTCTTCCCAGCAGATGTCCGGATAGTTTAGGTCACCCATGATGACCATGTCCCTTAACTTGGCTGCTGCTGTGAGCTGAACAGAGAATCCCTGGTCCAGCTCTTCCCCCTGGTTAGGTGGCCTGTAGTAGACCCCCACTGTTAGGCCCATTTCCCCCCGACCCCCTTGTATTCTGACCCAGAGCACCTCAGTCTGCCTTACCTCAGACCCAGTGCTATTTGTTGAGGACGTGTATTGCTCTTTGACATAGAGTGCACACCCCCACCTTTCCTCCACATTCTATCCCACCTATAGTCCTTGATGTTTACCACCCAGTCATGCTTTGGGTCCCAACAAGTTTCATTGAGCCCCACTATTTCTGGGTTTGTGTTAGCTAGCAGGAAGGCAAGTTCCTTCTGCTTGTTCCCCATACTATGAACATTAGTGTAGAGGCATTTTAGGCCTCCTGAGGGTGTATGCGCCTCCCCCGTCCCAATCCTAGGACTATCCGGGCCCCTATCTCTTACCTGGGTATTTCTTGTGGTCATCGCCTGTCTTGGCTGGGCTGTTCTTGAAGGTGTCTCCTGGTTTGGTGTTCCGTGGCTACCTTTCCTGGAACCTCACCCCACCCTCTTCTCTCCTCCTAAGTTGTTGCTCCTCTGGACACTTACACAGTCCCCAAAACATGGAAGGCACAGTATGGGGTCCCTACAGTGTCAGTTGCTTGTCCACTGTCCTGCTCAGCAGCCCCAGACCCCTGACAGCTCCCAGCTCCCAGCGCTGCAGACTCTTTACTGATCCACCAAGTCAGGGGCCCCTGGGTTCCCTGCAGGTGAGAGCTGGCCAAGCCAGCCTTTAACATTTCCAGAAAAGAAACCTCCTACCTTTGTGTGTACAGCACCATTCCATGGCTGGCCATTCACAACTGTGTTCCTCTCGTCAGTTTTCCCTCACCATTCCACATTTTTGACACCGGTGGCAGTGAACAGCCATGCATGCTTTGCCACCCCTCAGGGCTATCTGGGTGCTTCACACCTTGTCTGTCATCCCTGCTTGTTTGCTAGTTTCAGGGTGTCCCCAGTGTTCTCCCAAGCATTTCCCACGTTGGCATAAGAGGTATCCCTGAGACTGAGCCCCAAGAAGTCTAATTCTACCCCTTCCCACCCTTGCCTCTTCCATGTTGTTGCTGCTTTGGGATTTTTCTTGGGGTTCTTAAAGTACCTTCCTTTCCTGCTGTGTCAAACATGAGTTTAAATCCATGGTACTAAACCAGTATACACCAAAGAAAGGGAGAGACATTCATCATTAACATTATTAATCTTTAATGATTTCCTTAACATAAGTTGCATAACCACAAAGAAATGACATCACTTTCCATTTAAACATTTTTTAAAACAAGGTACTCCCTTGCCTGTAGAGATCATGCCTACCTCTCCCTCACAGGGCAGCAGTGCAAGCAGACAGGCTGTCGGTGGGTTCTCTATCAGGCCAAGGTTATAGATGAGTTCCACATGGCAACCGAGGTCATGGGGGCCAACCCCACACTTGGTGCAGGGTTGACTCATTGGGGAGGGCGACTTCATCCACAGATTCATGGTCACCGACAATGGGGCCAATATGGTCATGGCAGTCCATGATGGCAACTTTGTTGCATCTGCTGTGTGGCACACAAGTTACAGCTTATTGTCAGGGATGCCTTGGAGGGTGACAGGGCTGCCAGTGATGGGTCCAGCACCAGCAGCAAGCTCATTTCCAGATGCAGGAAGGTGGTAGGCTACTTCCACCGGAGCATCAAGGGGAGCAACAAGGGCTGGGTTTGCAAGCCATGGTCTGCAGCTCATAGGGGACCCCAGGCACCCCAGAATTAGTACACCATCATAGTTTGTGCAGTGCTGGGTGCTGCACACCCTCAGCCATGCAGGGTGCAGAAAAGTGGGGTGCTGGCATAGCAAAAGCCCAGGGCTGGGGGCTTTCTGCCAAAACCATGTGTAGGCTGGCAGGTACAGAAAGTATCTTTGTCTGGGGCCCCGAACAGTCTGGCAGAGCCAGTTCAGTCCTGGGTTGAGCCGTTTGGCATGGGGCAATCAGGAGACAGTGCCATGGTCCACTGGTGTAATCAGTGTCACAAGGGGAGCCATACTGGCAATAGGGGTCCTGGCTTGCTGAGTACTGGGGTGGGTGGGTGAGCCTAACACCCAAACCCCACAAAGGCTGCAGGGTGGAGGTGTGAAGCCAACCACCTTAGAAAGCCCGAAGGGGTGCCTCATGCCTAGGGTGCCGGGGCAGTGCTGACATAGGCATCTCCCTTTGCCTTGAAGCAGAGCCTGCTCTCTTCAAAATTCCATGTGACACCCTATATTGCTGACGGACCTAGAATCCCTCACACTGAGCTAAGAAAAAGTCCTTTGGGGGGGTGGGGGTGAAAGGACAAGGAAGACCCAAGGCAGGAACAAACAGGTTTGGCAATGGTTTGCTGACCAGCACTGGCATGGTGTAGCCCTCGGAGTGCCTGATGATCTATGCCATGTGCAACTTGGGGAACTGTTGGGCTGCCCATGGTGAGCCCCTAATTCAAAGACCGGTGTACATTTTTGACTGCTGGTTGAAGCAACTTTGCATGCTTGATGTGATCACCCCATCCACATAAACCCAAGGTGGGTGCTGGTGGGGAACCTCTGTCTAGAGGGTAACAAGGTGCAGGGGGTGTTTCTAGGGTGCTGCCCAGCCCTGGCATGGTGCAGCCCTCGGGCTGCCTACCTGTGGCATCCAAGACTTGGGGAATTATAGGATGTCGGAGTAGCCAGGATATTCCCTAATGTGAATAACAAATGACATTTTTGGCTGCTGGGTGAAGTCTGATACTTGCAATTATGCCTTGAAAGGTGAAAGGAATTTTGGGCCGCTCTTCACCTGCAGTTGTGCCAGGGAGGGATCAGGAGAAAGCACCAAGGTGTGCTGAGTGGATGAATCTCAGGAGAAGGGATTTATGTTGTTTGGGGACTAGGGGGAGAAATTGGTATGGGTACTCTTTGGAGAACAGACAGAAGTGGTTTTAAAAGGGAATTTACACTTTTTCTTGTTTGGAAGTAAACAGTTCTGCAGTTTTCAAAGTCCTTCTGTGAACTTTATTTCACTGACAATTTCACAAGCACTAATAAAACAGTTAAACCAACAGTAAGAGTAATAGATAGGGAGTACACCTAACCACAAATTTCCAAGTTCCTAACCCCCTAAGCGCCCCCACCCCAGCCATTAATCTTAGGGAGACATGCAAAATAGAAGGATAATGTGATTTCATAAGCTGAGGTGAGAGCAAATGAGCTAACAAAGCCCACCACCACAGGGAGTACTACAGAATCCCATCACTCCTGTTTTGACATATATCCCCAGCTACTTAAAACTGAAAAAGGTACATGCATTGACTACATAGTAATAAAAGGTAATAAGAAGTTAGAGAACTGTTACAGCTTGATCATTGCTGACTGCCTGTGGACTGGAAATTCTAATAGGACGTTGGTCAGCTTTGGGTACAATCAAGTTTTAGGGACAAGAACCTGATACCCCACAAGATGTCCCTCTCTTGACCCTCTGGGGCTGCTCTGTACCCTTCTCCCCTTCATCCCTGAAGCGTACTGGCACTCTCCGCTTGTGGATAGAGGAGGCACAGCTCTTTTTTGGAAGAGAATGCACAGTAGGTTGGGATGGCCTAGTCTCAATATTGCTCTCAGTAGTATTGCCATAGGGAAAACCTATTAAAAGCTGCTGTCTAAACCGTGCCTCCAGATGCCCTCTACGATTAGCATCCTTACAGAAATGCTAAACAATGTGTAAGATTTCAGTAGTCCTGCTCTCCATAAGGTTGAAATTGGCTTCCTCCTGCCTCAATAGCTTATTAAAGATATCATTAATGTCACCTGCAATTTAATCACTGCTCATAGAGATGTTTTGGGATGCTTCTGCCAGTAGCTGAAGAATATTTTCCTCAGTTTTTTCTTTGCCTTGTCCTGTAATTATGTTGACATTCAGCATTATCAACTGCTGTTGATGAGCTAGGAGCCACAGCTGCAGTACTAGGTGTAGCTATAGCAAAGAGAAAAAGAAAGCTCTCATAAGGTCTAAGGCTATTTAAAACATTTTAGAAAGCCACTGTTTTAATATATTTTAACAGGACACCCTAAACAGGAATTACCAAGTGGACCCCCCACCACCCACCCATGTTAGCATATCAAACCCATCACCAAACTATTCAAAACAGTCACAATGTATCCTCCCCCTCAACAGGCTGTACCTGGTACTAGGCCTGTGCAAATAGGGAACTATTTGATTCGGATTTGGATTCAGCTGATTTGGATCCCAGAGATTTGATGTGGAGATCTGAATCATTTTTCTGATTCGATTTGGCCAAATCACTTCAGAAAGATTTGGAGCCAATTCAGAGATTTAGCTATAGAGTATAATGGGGAATCAATGAAATATCTATAACTTTGTTGTATTTTGGCTGATTCAGATGAAATTTGTAAAGATGGTAGCATCTGCTGAGAGTATGATATGTACCAGTTTTAAAGGTGATAGATGCAGGGGTTTCTGGGAAACTTCACCTCAGTGTCCTAAAAGAAAAACTCATGTCACGTGTGTGTATTAGGCTACAGTGGGGAGAAAACTGCAGAGGTGGTATCTCTTGCTGAGGCCACAAAGCCTGCCAAGTTTCAAGGAGATAGGTGCAGGGTTTTCTAGGGAACTGCACCTCAAACTACTGACAAGCAAAACTCATGACATAGGTGATACTGTGTGTGTGTTAAGGTGCAGGGGGGTAAAAGCTGCCAGGACGGTAGCCCCTGCTGAGGCCACAAAGCCTTCCAAGTTTCAAGGAGATAGGTGCAGGGACTTGGGGGAAAATGTATCTTAAGCTGCGGAGAAGCAAAACTTGTGACATAGGTGACACTGTGTGTTAAGGTGCAGCAGAGTGAAAGCTGCAGGCCTGCTAGCCCCTGCTGATGCCACGAAGTCTGCCAGCTGTAAAGGAGATAGGTGCAGGGGCCAAGACAGACACAGTTGCACAAGCACCCATGTCATGAGTTTTGCCTGTCAGAAGCTAGAGGTGCAGGGCCACAGAACCCAGAAACCCCTGCACCAATCTCGTAGACAGCTGGCAGACTTTGTGACATCAGCAGGGGCTAGCAGGCCTGCAGCTTTCACTCTGCTGCACCTTAACACACACAGTGTCACCTGTCACAAGTTTTGCTTCTCCACAGCTTGAGGTACATTTTACAGAATGAATTGATCTATCTTGGGAACCTGAAGACTCCTGCGAGAGACTATTGGTGGAGTCAGTGTCGTCATCATCATCCTCATGAACAGAAGAGTGGTTTCTGAGCCCCTGCTGACCATCATCCTGTGAATCTGGTGCCAAAACGTGTGGGGCAACAGTAGTAGAGGGCAAGCTTATGTCTGATTCTGTGCCAAACAGGTTCTTTGAGCAGTCCCAACCGAGGTCATTCATCTGTGGCTGAGGCTGATTGCATGCAGTTTTGGAAGTGTCTGCCAATGTACTGTGGTGCCGGGGAGGTATGGATACACTTCCAGGCTCCTCAGGATGCAAACCTGTCGTCCCAAACTCATTCATGCAAACCTCTGCAGCATCGGTTTTAAGGATGGTAGTCAGCTTGCCATAGAACGGAATCATTCTGCGTGAGGCACCAGAACAAGAATTATTGTCCTTAACACAACGGAAGGCACACTTTAAGGACTTGATCTTACTCCTACACAATTTCCAGTCCTGATTGTAGCCACATTCCTTCAATAGGTCTGCAACAGTCGCATACACTAGCTTATTTCTTCAGTTTTTGAGTTGTATGAGCACCTTCCTTTCACCCCAAATCTCAACCAATGCCTCAACTTCTGCATAAGCCCAATTTGGTCCCCGGCCTTAAGAAGTATCTGGGATGTCTTCAAAATGTTGCTTTTTTTGTTTTGTCCCCTCCATAACCAACAAGTGTGGTAGGTGAGAGCAGAAGAGACAGTGGAGTTTGCAGAACAGACTGTTAGAACTTGTTCTTGTGTATGTCCAACAACCTAATACCTGTGAACCTTTTATGAAGAGATGAATAGTAATACTACCAGTGTGATTTGTGCAATCTCCAGAGATTTGTATCAGTTTTTTGTTTTTGCTTTGTGAGCCTAGGGATTGGCATTTACAAACATACTCAAACAACTATTGTGCTGATGATTGTTAAAATGGCGGGTAATCACTGCAGGCAAGAAAATACCACCATGTTAGAGTTGACCTTGATGGAAACATATTTCCATTAGATATGCAAGCAATCTAACTCCTGCATGAGCAGTTTCCACAGGGGGGTCATGGTTTTTACAATGTGGGAGGAGGTGGGTTCTATGAGGTTTGGTTGCACAGAATACAAGAAGTTGAATATTTCAGGTCCTTCAGTGTAAATTGTGGAAGCAAACCCCAACCTGTGCCCTGGGGGCACGTGTCTGCCAGGCTACAGGCAGGCAGTGAGTCACAAGATGTTTTTCTGGCAAGCCTTGGCAGGCTCCAACCCTCATGGTGCCTTAAGTGTGCCATCCATGACTTGGGGAACTGATCGGGTGTCCTGGGGAGCCCCTAATTCAAACACCATAAAAAAAAAGTTAAAGCAGTACCCCTAAATTCACAGACCATTTCAGAGAGTGCAGCTCTGGGGGCAGCCCAATGTCAGGTATGCAGGGCTCAGAAAGGCAGGGAGCTGGTAGGGAAACAGTGTAAGGAAGACTGCTTCCCACCAAAACACTTTGCACACTTGCTCATTGCATCACAGGGGCAGGGGTAAGGGGAGTGGGGTGGGTGGCAGGCTACAGGCAAGCAGTGAGTCACCTTTTAGAAGATAGAGATTGGGAATAGTTAGCTATTTTGCTGGCAAGCCTTGGCAGGCTGTACCCCTCATGGTGCCTAAATGTGCCATGCATGACTTAGGGAACTGATTGGGTGTTCCGGGGGAGACCCTACTTTGATTACCATAAAAAAAAGTTGGGTGCTGGCTAAAGCAGCACCCCTAAATTTGCAGACCATTTCAGAGTGGTCAGTGCTGGGGACAGCCCGATGTCAGGAGTGCATGGTGCAGAAAGGAGGGGAGCTGGTGGGGAAACAATGCAGGGAAGGCAGCTTGGCACCAAAACACTATGTACACATGCTCTTAGCACCCTGGGGCGAGGAGGGCAGAAGGCGGGGTGGGGTGCTACTAGGCTACAGGCAGGCAGTGAGACACCTTTTAGAATATAGAGCTTGAGAAAAGTTTGCTGGGATGTTTTGATGGGAAGACATGGCAGCCTGCATCCCTCATGGTGCCTAAATGCATAACTTGATGAACTGATCGGATGTCTGGGGGAGACCCTAAGTCAACCACCATAAAAAAAGGTAGCCGCTGGTCTGCTAATGTCATCAGGGTCAGGGGCAATGGTGCTGGCAATGGAGGACCTGCCTGGGTGACCAATGTGGTGACCCAAGTGCAATTTTAAAAATCCTTCTTTGTCCAGTAAGATACTTGTTAATTTTGGTACAGAACCCTGTGTAGTGTCCACCGGGGTGTTGGGGGAGGTTTGGTTTGGTCATGAGTGTAAAAGCAGACAGTCAATTTTCAGAAAAGACACACCAGCCTAGAATACCTTTTTGGGCGGGGGAGAGGGAGGAGGGTGTTTGGTGTGGCATACATGAAGTGTGAAATACCAGAAGGCTATGAAGGATTGTGAATTTTTTAGGAATGGCAATTTTGCCAGCTGTGTTCACAGAGATGGAAAGAGGCAGGGAAGAATTGCAACAGGACCATTCCCTGAGAATTTGTAATATTTTATCAGAGAATTTGTGATCCCTGCTTATTAGTTTGTGACTGAACAAAGTCTTTCTGAGAAACAGTTTGGGATACCTTGTTGATAAAGGGCACTGGGGGAGGTACAGGTATGGGGTGGGAAGAGGACATTCTCCCTGCAGGAGGGAGGGGGTGATGTGGGTATAGGGGATGGATTTGGGGTGGGTTGGGGTGTTGAGTCAGGCAGGTGACTTCAGAAGGCGTTTTTTACAGAAAATGGGAGAGGGAGGGCGTGTACATGACTGTGGGCCCTGAAAAAAACATGTGAAGGCAGAGGTTTTTAAGTAAAAAGTGTAAAACAGAAAGAGAGAGAACGGGGTTAATGCTGTGAAGTGTGCCAATAAGCCTCAGGCAGGCACACCTGAATTGTAGTAATCAGAGATGCAGGAATTTGGAATTAACATGCAAATAGGGTAACTGATAAAATAATGCCCCTGCCTTATGAAAAAATGCTTCCAAGACCTGCAAAAATTGTGCTCATGAGAGGTGTTTTCCAAATATAGTATCCCAACTTTCTGTACCGAGGACCCCCAAACACACACCCCTGTTTTTTTTTTGGCCAAAGTGATGGCTGCAAGCATCCAAAGAGGCTTTGAACAGCAGGAAAAAAATACTTTTAGTGTGGAAATTGGGGACTCTACTGGAAACCACAAGAGTGACACTAGTGATGGGAAATGATGGGGAGTGGGGGATGGGACATATGGGGTATGGTAGGGTGGTGATTAATGGCCGATAAAGAAGAGATAAGCTATGCTTGCATGGTTTACAAATGTGTTGTCTAGGGCAAAATTGAAGCATGCTTGAAGTTGTTTGTTTTTTTTAAAGCATACAAAGAGGATTCAACCTTTGGGTGCTGGAATTAAGGGATGGAGTGCCCACAACAGCCGCAGCAGTGGAGGGAGAGTACTTCCCAAAAAGAGCACCCCACTTTTGTCCAAGATGCTTTGCCAAGCAGGCAACAATATCTTGTGGTGTGCACATTAGGGGCTCAGCTCCACTGGAAACCCCGAGAGTCACTTCCGTGATGGGAGGGGGAAAGGGGATACCATATACATTTGTCAGGGAGAGTACCAGGAGACAGCAGCCAGCAGTGCAGGAAGAGTGCTTCCCAAGAAGAGTACTCCACACTTTGTCCATTCCAAGCCCAAAGAGGCTTCACCAAGCAGGCAACAATATCTTGTGGTGTGCCAATTAGGGACTTCACTGGAAACCCCAAGGGGAAAAATGAAACCACTTGACCCAACCTGAAAAAATACACCAATCGCTAAATACATTCATAAACTGCTCCCTGCTGCAGTTTGGTACTGGGAGGTGAAGAGGGTAAAATCATTAGGAGGTGCCCCCTAGCATCTTTTACTATTGATAGCATACTAGTAAACATTCAACATCTTTATCAGCAACTTGGAGGTGAGCATGGAAAGCACACTGTCCAAATTTGCTGATGACATAAAGATGTGGGGAGAAGTGGGCACACTGGAGGGGAGGGACAGAATCCAGCTTGATCTAGACATGTTACAGAGGTGGGTGGATGAGAATAGGATGGAATTCAATGCAGACAAGTGCAAGGTGCTGCATCTAGGGAGAAGGAACCAGCAACACACCTATAGTCTGGGGATTACCTTTCTAAACAACATAATGACTGAAAGGGATGTTAGAGTCATTGTTGACTTCAGGATGGACATGAGCTGCCAGTGAGAGGAAGCAGTCAGGAAGGCTAACTTCACCTTGTTGTGGATGTACAGATGCATCACGAGCAGGTCCAGGGAGGTGATCCTTCCCCTCTATGCAGCACTGGTCAGGCCACAGTTGGAGTACTGCGTCCAGACGGATGTGGCAACCTTGAGAGGGTCCAGAGGAGGGCCACTTGTATGGTCAGGGGGCAGCAGGTCAGGCCCTAAGAAGATAGACTAAAGGACCTGAATCTATTCAGCCTCCACAAGAAAAGACTGAGAGGGGATCTAGTGGCTATCTATAAACTCACCAGGGGCACCAACAGAAAATAGGTGAGGCTCTATTCCCCTGGGCACCACCTGGGATAAAAAGGAATAACAGTCACAAAGTGATTGAGTGGTTCAGGCTTGATATCAGGAGGCATTACTTTATGGTTAGGGCTGCCAGGCTCTGGAATGGGCTTCCAAGGGAGGTGGTGCTCTCCCCTACGTTGGGGATCTTCAAGAGGAGGTTGGATAGATATGTGGCTGGGATATTATGATCTCAGCACTCATTCCTGCCCAGGGCAGAGGGTCGGACTTGATGATCTGTTCAGGTCTCTTCCAACCCTAGAAACTATGAAGATATTAACCCATAATGAGACTTAAATGCATTAAATAAGGTACAGGTTACATCATTCCTTGTGGTACATTACGGCAGTGAAAAAAACCCTAGAAATATCTTAAGCTAGGAAAAAAACGATACCATGGGCAAGCACCGAGTGGCCATACCTTTAGTGTAACACGAGCTGGATAACACTGAACAGAGATATTCCTGTCCTGAAGTGGTGAAACTTTGAGTTGCTTAACCAGTGCTTAAAACTAGTTTCAGGTGTTAATGAGGGGACAATCCAGGGGTTAAGAGCTTCAGGAACCACCCAAAATTACTGTGTAACAAAGGCCTAATAAATTTTCTCAAATACATTGTACTTCCTTTTCAGATTTCAAAGTAATTTCCAAAAGCAGGAAATATTATCCCCATTTCACAGGTAGATTAAGTGGGGCATTGAGTGGCTAGTGATATTCTAATCACTGAGCAAGGCAGTGCTCAGATTGGGATTAGAAGCTAGGTCCTCTGACTCCCTTTTCCTTGTGCCACAATATAAATGTAACCATCCAACACTGGCAGAGGAACTAGAGAATACAGCTAAAATGCTTAGGATTCTTTGGACAGTGAAACTAAGCCCTAACTTCAGTGAATTGGAGCCCTGCAGGCAAAGGCACATTGTGCCTGTATTGCTTGAAGAAAAGACAGTACTGCTTTCCCAGAGCAAAGCAGCTTTATGATTGAAATAGTGCCTTGGTGTGTATTTCCATGCGTAGCTCCCACACATCAATCTCTATCAGGCTTTCCTTATCTTTCCCATTAAGTTAGATTTCACTCATTCACTTCTCTCCCAGTAGTAATACAGGATGCATCATATTTAGCTTGACCAGCTTTGCCTGGTGCCAGGTGGGGTGAGGAAAGCCATTGAATTTATGAGTAACCTTTTTGTTTTTCTCCTGTGAACTGTTTTCAACAGTTAGAAATCATTTGAATATTATGCAAATGCAAGTGACTTGGCTTCTAAATATCATGAAAAATGCCCACTCTTGCAGTCTGTGCCATATGGAAATTACCTCTGCTGAGTTGTTGCAAAATAAATCACCATTAAGGGAAGAATGGGTTGGTTGAAAGTGAACATCTGACAAGCAGGAAACAATCTCATGGTTAACCCTTTCAGTTTTCTTCCATCTCCAGTTTACCAGACCCCCAATAAAGGACAAATATTTCTAACACCTTATTTCTGGACAGGGTCTTTTGCATGGCACAGAGTGTCGTTGATCCACTTAGCAGCAGGAGTTTGGTCTACATAGGTAGGTCAAGTGCTAGCAGATGGCTTTTCAGCAAGCATGCCAGTGTAAGGAAGATCCATGGATTGCTTTGTTTTGAGCAGACTATGGACAATGTGCAACTTCTACATACAGTGATCAGAAACTGATTAGCACAGAGTTCCTAAACAAGCTGATGCTGTTAAGGGGATGCTGGGCACCAAGTCATTCTCTTTCTGAATAAAACAGGAATTTGGGATTTTTCTGGTTCAGAGACAGCAAAACCCCTTGCTGAAAGGAGTAATTCTGGGGGGTGAGGGACTTCTTGTGGCAAAAGTCAGGTGTTAGGTGGCAGGACTTCCAGTCCCAAGATGGAGATCAAGGGGTAGGGCACCTGTCAAGGGGTGGAGCTACCCATGCAGCCCTTGATGGCTTGCCAAAACTCGTTAAGCGGCCCTCCACCCAACTAATTGCCTGCCTCTGGTATAGACAACTCCATTTGCCACTCTTGTCTAATGTGAGTGTCTCTTTGCAAAACTCCTCTCCTCTTCAACTCAAGAAGTTTTTAAGCCTAATCTGTTAATAACTTGGCCTGTTTGAGGAGGCAGTGGTTGTAGTGATAGAAGTTCTCATTTAAAAATGCTTCTTAATTTAGGAGTCTGAGAAAGTTGATAATTGAGAGGTGGTCCCTTAGTTAAGAAGCTAGTTAGAGAGAGAGATTAAGGGTGCAGACAGAAGTGCAGCTCCCTAATGAAACTGAGAACGCTTTGCATGCAGTGTTTTGAGTTACAAGGATCTCCTGTACCAAACAGAAGTTCACTGTTGGTTCCTGGGTGAAGAGGAATCTAGCTGCTGGCTGAAGCCTGCAGCCAATTTCCCCTAAAAATAGCCCCTCCTCTCTCCCAGCCTGTCCCTGTTTCAGAATGGGAGGGGGAAAGGGAGAAGAGGGAGCTCATTCTAGGGGGTCCCCAGCCAGCTCTGGAGGGTGGGTGGGTGGATTGGAGCCCCCTCACTTCGGGGAGGGGGGGCTCCAATACATACCCCCCCACTCCAGCAGGGTCTGAAAAAACTCTGCCTTTTCCCCTCCCATTGTGAAAACAGATCAAAGTTGGCAGGCAGAGCAGACGTAAGTTACAAAAGATGCTTTATTTTGAAATGAGGGTTCAGATTTTCACCTGATTGGCCATTTTTTAAGCTGTCTACAGCCATGGATTTGTGCTTGATCACGGCTATAAACTGCCTTCTGTGGCCAGAATAGGCAAAAATTGTAATTTCTGTCTGTGCCCTATGGGCCTGTGGAGGCTGCCTACTGCTTCACAGTGACATTCACTGTTTAGCTCTTTTCATTCGTGAGTCTGTGTTCACTGAACCCAGTGATCACTACAGTGCATAGGCAGAGGGGGGAAATATTGTTTTGGGGGACTGAATACACACACACACACACACACACACACACACACACACACACACACACACACACACACACACACACACACACACACACACACACACCAACCCAGCAGGTAAATATGTGGAACATAAGTGGTAGGGGGAGAAGGAAGAGGTGGGGGGCCACATCAGTGCCCCCATAGTGAGGCAGGGACTAGGGTAAAAAGGGTTCTCAGGGCGGTTCATAGGATGGCTGGAGCCTGTACAGCTTGTCCAGGGACACAGGGAGGCTCCTGCTGCTGTGCACACCCTGGGGGAGTCATGGAGGGTACATGCGACCTGGATTTGTGAACAGGGCAGAAGCCGGATGCTACTGTGGGCTGCCTCAGGAGCTGTGCAACACTATGTGACTGCTGCCTCCAGGCTGCACTGCATCCCCTGCCCACCCAGTGGTGGCAGGCACATGGCATCGCATGGCTTCCAAGGCAAGGGCAGCCAAGCGCAGAACCCAGCCCTCAACGGCAGCCTGCCTCTGCCCCATGCACAAATCTGGGAAGCATGTGCCCCCCGTGCCTCCCTAGAGTGTGTGTAGTGGTGGGAGGCCCCCAGTGCCTCTGAATGAGCCTCTCAGGCTCCAACCATCCCACAACCCACCCTGGGGCCCCATTCACCCCAGTCTGTGCCCCCGTCCCACTCCCTTCCTCACTGTGGATGCCTCATAGATTCATAGATTCATAGTTTCATAGATTTAGGGTTGGAAGGGACCTGGTAGATCTTCTAGCCCGACCCCCCGCCAGGGCGGGAGAACAACAAAACCCAAAACAAAAACGGGACTCAAATGAGTCCAGCCAGGTAGGCATCCAGCCTCTTCTTAAAGACCCCCAGGGTAGGGGCCAGCACCACTTCCCTTGGAAGTTGGTTCCAGCTCCTAGCCGCCCTAACTGTGAAGTAGTTTTTGCGGATGTCCAATCTATACCTCCTCTCCATCAACTTGTGCCCATTACTCCTTGTTATGCCAG
>NW_017729001.1:8352792-8356497 GCF_001723915.1 Gavialis gangeticus
GTCCCTGCACAAGAAAACGGAGGTGAAGAATTGGTTAAAGAGGTCCGCTTTCTCCTCTGACGCAACCACCAGATTGCCCAGCGTATCCTGCAGGGGTCCCACATTACCAGGCGCCTTCTTCATCCTCCCAATATATTTGAAAAAGGACTTTTTGTTATCCTTAATCTTGGACGCTAATCCGAGCTCTATGTCCGCCTTGGCCTTCCTAACCCTCGATCTGCCCCCCGCCCCCTCCCGTGCCCCTTCCCTTTCACAGGATTGCCTGCTGTGGTGGGCAGTGCTCCACAGCCGCTGGGCTGTGATCCCGGCTGCATACAGGCTGTAGCTGCATGTCTGTGTCTGTGCATGTACCCTGCTGCAGCCACCTGGAGCCTGAGCCCAGCCTGCCCTGTGGCCCTCTGTGTTGCCACCCCTTTTTGTGTTTAGCATTGCTTTAGCTGCTCATAGGAGATGCGTACACTGTGCTCATAGGAGATGCGTACACTGTGCTTTCCCCATCTCTGTCATGGAAATATATCTTTTTGTTCTGTCCTCTTGTTTTTCTTTTGTCTAAAATCAAAGGTCTTCTACACTAAGAGTTTCTGTTTTCCTTTTTCCATTTAGAAAAGATTAAAACCATTGCCAAAACAGAACAGGCAACAAAATATATTGGCTATCCTATCAGTTCTCAACATTGGGACTTTTATAGGGAACATTTAAGCTTTAATTTAAAATAAAAATATTTATTTAGCATGTCTGCATTTGAAGCAAATATTATTGAGGTAAATACTGTGGCAACAGCAGTCAGACTACACTGCAGCAAGGAATGTGCAATCCAAGAGATTTTTCTACAGGAACATATAAATTAGGCTTTGTCATATATTTTAAATGTGAAATTTATCTAATCTCTATACATGGGAAGGAATCAAGTTTTGTCCAGAGATTATAAAGCAAACTGTAAATAAAATGACAAATGTTTATGAATCTAACTCCTACAGTACACATTGTGTATTTACTGAAACAGCACAAAGGATTTTAGGGTGAAATCATGGGTGGATCCAGAGGGAGGTATAGGAAGTGGAACCATTTCTCCTTTTGACTGTGTGGCACAGAAGCAGCAAACTCTCTGAGCTTGTCAGCATGGCTGCTGCCAGAGCCTGAGTTAGCTTATCTCTGAAAATGTGGCCCAACACAGGTTCTGGCAGCAGCCACAGTCATAAGCCAGTGAGCTCAGAGGGCTCACTGCTTGTGCCCCTCACAGCCCCCTTGATTTACCTCTGGATGAAATGTAAAGGATTTTGGAATGTGGGCATACGGGACCCCGTGGCATGTGGTCATGCCATGAGATAAGAGACTGAACGGTTTGGGGGGGTTGATAGAAAAATGTGGAGTAGGGAGGACCGAGGATGGGATGAAGTAGAAAACATTTGGTTTGGCTGCTATTTCTTTTCAGTCTAACGAGTTGTTTAAGTACTAGCACTTGGCCACACCCTACAGCAGCATATGTGCCCAGGTTTCCGTGGCAGATTTGAAAGAAAAGTGAAATGAGGGTTTTCCTAAGGAGGAGAGCAAGAGATGGCAGAGTACAAAGGGAAAGATAGATAAATATGTGCAGAGGAGCAGCCGGGGGATGGAATGAGTGAAGGTAAATGCTAGGACTAGCAGGCAAACAGTAGGAATGGAGCCAGGGGAGCAATGAAGGAAGAGTCTGCTGCCAGGATCTCAGTAATTTGAAACCTCATGTTGACAACAGGAGACAGAAAAGCAGAAGTGTCAGAAACACTGGTGTGGACTGAATAAAGAATGCAGAGCCACCCAGCCCACACAGAAACATGTGCCTGAGTTGTAGCAGAGTCCACAGATCCAGGATTGTCCTCATCAGCCATCTTCTGACCCACAGATAAGACAATCATGGAAGACAATCATCCTCGACTACAAGGGATGGCCAAAGAGTAAAGAAAAAGAATAGTCATGTGGGAACTTTTTGACTTCAGTAAGCAGAAAGATATGAGGCAATCCAGGAAAGTGATGGGTAAGAGGAAGCAGAAATAACAGTAAACCACCAGGATGCATATTATTATTATTATTATAGGAAGATAATGGAAACTAGATCAGAGTTGCTAAAATAAATTTGTGGAGAACCACAAAAAGAGAAGTACTAGGGGAAAGTCAAGGGAGGAAGAGATCTTTAAGAATGGAACCAGTGGAATTCCCAAGCAATGACTGAAACATAAGTACTATGTAAAAAATATAGAACAAATAATAAAGACATTGAAATGTTAGCGCTTAGCTGAGAACAACTTAAAAAGTGAGAAGCAACTATTCTGCAGACAAACCTTATGGATTTTTGGGACAGGGAAGATACAGACTGGACAAAGTGGACCAATGAATTCACCTTCTGGGCACTGTAGGAAGATAAAGGATGGACCACACATGGGAAACAGCAGGAAATCCCTGTGACTCAGAAGTTTGATAGCAGGTAGTTTTCAACATCTGCTTCTCACTTCAGGCACATATGCCCTGCTCCTTTCATCATGTGGGTCTCTGTATGAGGTTGACATGTGCATAAATGATACTACTGACTCTAAGAGTTTGTCCACTCATTTTATAAAAGCAGCAACTGTAAATGAGAGGAAAGCCTGTAAAACAAAATCTTGCCTCTTTCCAGCCTGTTTGTGCAGGCACCGTGGAGAATTGCTGTAAACAGTGTAATACTGCTTTTATCCAGAAGCCCTGAAGCACATACCACAGTTGCCCTCTTGGCTAACATCAGGGATTGAATTAGAGTGCACCAGGTCTAAAAGCTCAAGCCTTTAAAGAGCCACCTTCAGGTTCAGAATTCTTTCCAGGGTCCTGTCCAGTGAGAAGAACCAATTAAAAAGTCCATTCCAAGTGAGGGATCTGAGTTTACCTGGGATTTTTCAGTTCCTTTACCATTAACAAAAAATAAATAAATCAGGAATAGTAGTTGGGGAGAAATATTTTATTTATAATTTTCCAGTAAATCAAAAGGTTAAAAAAATATTTTAGGCTCAATTAAATATTTTGCTCTAAAACTTTAAAACAATGCTCAAAACTAAAGTTTTCTTTTTTAAAAAAAATAAAACTGAATAGAATTTTTAAAAGAAAAGTCATTTTGGGTTTAAAACATGTCTTGTATTGAAAATGTGGTAGAGAACATTTTTATTTTTAATTTAGTATATATATAAATAATTTGGTAAAACAAACTGAGTTCCTGAAACATTTTGTTGAGGGAGGTAAGATAGTCTATATTAGTCAGAAGTCAGGCAGAAGGTACAGCAGGGTGGCATCTTAGGCCAGGTATAGAAGTTACACTTATTGCAAGATAGGCATGCATAAAGCACTCTACAGACATAACTGAACAGATGGTCAGAGTGCACAGAGTGCTTTAAAAATGGTGAATCCTGCTCTAAGATAACCCTGGATGGATGTGGTATCAGATTTTAGCCATGTAGGTTTCATAGATTTCATAGATTTCATAGACACTAGGGCTGGAAGGGACCTCGGAAGATCATCGAATCCAGCCCCCTGCCCAAAGGGCAGGAAGTCAGCTGGGGTCATAGGATCCCAGCAAGATAAGCATCCAATTTGCTCTTGAAGGTGTTCAATGTAGGTGCTTGAACCACCTCCGATGGCAGGCTGTTCCAGACCTTGGGGGCTCGGACAGTAAAGAAATTCTTCCTTATGTCCAGCCTGAAACGGTCT
>NW_017729001.1:8356744-8358289 GCF_001723915.1 Gavialis gangeticus
AGAAGTCAGGCTGATGGGCCTATAGTTAGCCGGATCCGCTTTCCTCCCTTTCTTGAAGATAGGCACCACATTGGCCTTCTTCCAGTCTTCAAGCACTACACCAGAGTGCCAGGTGTTTTCAAAGATCCGTGCCAGAGGCTGGGCTATGATGCTTGCCAGCTCCTTGAGTACCCTGGGGTGTAGATTGTCAGGGCCGGCTGACTTGAAGGTATCCAGCCTCTCAAGATGTTGCTTCACGAGGTCAGCATTAATGGAGGGCAGGGGATCTCCCTCACTCAGACCTCCCTGTCCCGTAGCAGGTTAGAGCACACTAATGAATATCTGTACCACGTCCCATCTCAGCTCATGGTAGGTCACATTCATTCTGACAACATCCCATGAAGCATTGAGGCACCCCGCTCACCCTGCTTCCCAGGGGGCTGGGATTCCATCCCCTGCAACTTGCAGCTGCCTGCTGTCCAGCCCCCACTCTGAGAAAGGGGCAGAGTCTGGCCCCACATCCTCTACCCCCAGAAGCTGCCTGCTGCCTGCCCCCTACCCTTGGATCTTAGTAGGGGTACTATCCCCTGCCTCAGCAGCTGCCTGTGGCCCAGCCACTGTTCTGAGATTAGAGCGGTGGCTGGGACCCCATTTCCTGCCCCTGGCCAGGAATCTTACAGTGGGGGCTGGGCACCAGACAGCTGCTGGGGCAGAGGATGGTGTCCCAGCCCCCCTTCTGATAGCCAATCAGAGCGGGGGCTGGGAAGCAGGCAACTGCCTCAGGAGAGGACTACTGCCATGCCTGACCAGAAACAATTTGCTCCCGGTCAGCTTTTTACAGATAAGCTACTGTGCAGTAAGCACTATGCAGTAAATCTACTACCTGTAAATACAGGTACTAGCCAACTGCACAGTAAACTATTTTACTGCACAGTAAATGCTGTGCATATGTAGATGGTGACACTTTACTGCACAGTAAATGAGTGTACTGCATTGACAAGCATCTCATGTGGATGCACCCACTTTCTGGTATTATCACTCAGTGTGCAGTTTCCAGCTACTCCATCTGGGCATTTGTAAAGACAGAAGCTTTTGATTAAGTGCTGTGCTGTTCGTAGACAATGCATTCACACAATGGGCTGTCTGAGATGTTCATCTGTATAGTGTTGTCTTGAAGCACCTGTATCCAGATTTCAGTCTTTTCAGCCTGATCCATGCTTCTCTGTCAGGGTGTGCCCAGTTGGGGACTCATTTGGTATTAGTATAAAAAGCTATAGGAATAGATTTCAGACTACATTACTCTGAATAGTTATTTCATTTCTATTCACCCCACCCCTTATCTAAATTTAGTACAACACATGCCCACAGTACGCAGCTTGTTGGACTCTCCATGGGCCACAAACCTGGCAGCAAGGGAGCAGTTAAGGTCTGTCTTACGTCACTTGGTCTAATGCCCTAGAGAAGGGGTTTTCAACCTTTTTTAAGGAGTCCCTTTTGGATAGACTTCTGGCGGAGCAGCAGAAGGGTGGTGGTGGCTGGACATGGAGTGAAGCGGGTGGGTAGCAG
>NW_017729001.1:8358570-8367478 GCF_001723915.1 Gavialis gangeticus
GGGCGGGGGGGGGGGGGAACTGGTGGTGGTGGCCAGACAAGCAGCAGGGGGGCTTGCATGCAGTGGTGGCAGCATGGGGCAGTGGATGGCAGTGGCCACTGCTGCTTTCCAAGCTCCCTCCCCTGCATCCGGCTGGCTGGGCAGCACCTGTGTGCCCCGCAGAGGGGAGCTGCTGCCCTCCCCTCATCCCCAGCCCTGATCCTGGGAGGTGGCAGTGTGGGGTGGGGGGAGGGGGTGTTCTGTCCCCATCCACCTGCACGTACCCCCCAAACCCTTTCCAGGTACCCCTGGGGGTATGAATACCCCCGGTTGACAACCCCTACCCTAGAGTGCAGGGATTACATCAGTGTGTATGCAAGTTGTCCAGTCTAAGTACAGTGTTGAGCTTTTTAGTGCAACAATTTCTGGACCATACAGTGACACAGGAATCTGCTGGGGCACATAGCATTGCAAGTCCAGTGGTTCTGAGAACTTTGAAGTTGGCACTCCATGTCATGCTGGCTATACATTTTAGGGCAGATATCCACGCAGAAACCTTGCTGCTGAGCTTCTGAATGTGATGTTTATAGATGAGGGAACAACTTAATGTGACTTCTTCGTAGCTTGGGGTATGCTCATAGGGAAGGTTGTGGTTGCCTATTCTAATATTCAGTGTGCTTTTGCCTCCACGATTGTCCAGGTGGAAGGGTGACTATACTGATTTATTGATGCTTCCCACTGATCTCATGCCTCTCAAATATGCCCCAACCTCCATGCCACTGCCTGGAATGAAGCAGAAGTGCCAGGGTCAAGACACCCTACTGTTGTTGGGGGTTTATCAAAATAGGCAATGCATGGGGGAGGGTGTGGGAGGTGCATGTGGGGTGTAGGGTTGCAGCCTGGCCAGAGACAGGGCCCAGGAGCAGCAGGGGAAGCAGAAGCATGATTTCTGTGCTGACAGTGGGCTGCAGCACTGTCACAGCCAGCAGTGATCAGCCAGCAACAGTGGGTGCAGAATTGTGCCTCTCCCACTGTCAATACTTACTGGTTGTCTATGTTTATCAGTCTGTGTTACATTGAGTAGGGCCATAAATCTGGGTAACTGACAGCTGGCTACCCCATCCCTCAAGGTTGCATTCCTGACACAGGCCAGCATGTTTACCTGGATTCACCTGACAGAAACCCTAACCCATACAGATTCCAATATACACTAAGGCTAGGGACAGACATTACACATAAACCAGTTTAAATTTTCAGAAATTGGTTTAAACCTGTAACTGATGTTCAGTACACATAAACCAGTTTGAAAATGGCTGAAACATGTTTGAGATAAATGTAGTATCAGACTTAACTGATTTGGGTCAAACTGGTTTATGCAATGTCTGTCCCTGACCACTTCCTGGTTTAAATTAAATCAGACACCCCTGCATCCCGGCATGCTCTCTGAGCTGGGTGGGGCTCTCTTCTACACACCAGAGTTGGCCCCTCCCTTCTGCTCCCTGGCTGGAGCTCTTGCAGAGACTGTAGGCAGCTGCCTGGCTTCCCCCTGATCCCCCCTCCTCCCTACTCCCTACTAAGCAGGGATTTCCCCCATCCCCTCTGCCTTACACAGACACCTCTCAGCCTTAGCTAGCATACCACATGCTGGCTACGGTTGCAGGACAAAGGCAGAATTAACAGGTAGCTGGTAATGTCCCTGTGCCAGGGGCACAGGATCAGGAAGAGGGGGAGCCTCGCCCAGAGGCAAAACCCCAACCAGGGAAAAGAAAGAAAGAAATAATGACTTACCTGTTCCAGGGGCCAGGAGGAGCAAGGAAGCCCGGGGTGGGAAACCACCCATGAGGTTTGTAAGCCGTGCCCATATACAGCTGAGGCCAGGTGACGTCATAAGGAGATGTTACTTGGTGGAGATTAAAGGGAGCCGTGAAAGTGTGGGAAGCCTGCCGAGGGCCAGAGAACCAACAGGAACCCACTGGCCAGGAGGGGACCAGCCGCAACAGATGGCAGACAGCAGCAGAAGCGATGGCACTGGCACCGGCACCAGCAGCCACGGCAGGAAAGGCGACGGCAGCTGCGGCTGCAGCAGCTGCAGAAGTGGTGGGGAATCCCTGACCCAGGGGAGCCTGATTGAGACCAAGGACACCAGTGGAGAGGCTGGCAGAGGCAGCGGCATCGGCAGCTACAGCACCCGGAGCAGTCGGAGCAGTGGGAGATCCCTGAGCCAAGGATCGGCAGGGATTGAAGACGCCGGCAAGGAAGCCGGCACGAAAGCCAGCAGTGGTAGCCACAGCAGCAGGAGCAGTGGGGAGCCCCAAGGCGGAGAAGCCTGGTGAGACCCGAAGGAGCCAGCAGACGAGCCCATGGTAACCCCAGGGTGAATTGGCAGGCAAGCCTACCTGCAGGTGATGGGGGACATAAACCCAAGTGGAGGCAGGGCCCAGAAAGGGGAAGAGAGGGACCACAGCTGGGGTGAAGGCACAGGTCCTGACCCGCAGGGTGCCTAAGGCATAGGGCGTTGAGGGTGCAAAGGGGTACGGAGTGCAGTAGAGGCTCTATTTTCTCTTGGGTCCTTCCTACTTTTCCTCTTTTTTTTTGTTCACTTCCCTTCCTTTGGCTACACCTCACTAGTAGCCATGGTGGTGGGTTTGTTCAGTCAGTGTCACGAGGGGTGTTCCAGGGAAGAGGGGTTGAGGGTCCAGGCAGTGGTAGTAGTCCTCTCTTGGGCTTGTTTATTTCCATCACCTTTGCGAGGGAAGGTGGGTGAAGTCCTCAGCATTCGGTGAGGGTGGCCAGGACCTTGGGAAAGAGAAGAGAGAGAGAGACAGCACAGGAACACTTCAGGAGCAGGTGCTAGGGGCACCAGAGATGACAGGCCCAAAAACCGAATGTCTCCAGGCCCACCCACCGGAGTCTGACCACGGGTCCAGGGTGACTGCCGTCATGAGGCGACACGGAGGCCAGAGAAGATACCTGTGGGAGCTGACCGCGAACTAGACCTGGAAGCCTGTCTCACAAGGGTGGCATGTGGCCAGGGTGTAGGGAAAGTTGGAGCCCTGTGAGCGCACACTGAGACGCGTGACAACCCTGGAGGCAATGCCAAAGGGGACCCCCTCCATTGAAGAGTCATTCAAAGTCACGGCAGGCGAGTTAGGGGCTCTCCCGGAAGACAACCGAGGTATCCTCTGGGGTCCTCATGTGGGGCCTAGGCATACAAGATCAATTGTCCGGGCGAAGGCGGCACGGGAGCAGACAGTAGAGCGAAGACGGGCACAGTCCCTCTGTTGTTTTTTTTAAATGGGCTCATAAACTCTGAGTTAGAAGTGGTAAATGCTGTGTTATCAATCACCTGTGGGGCTGGTCAGAAGGTGTGGGGGGAATCCTTCCCTAATCAGAGCATCCTGCCAGTGCCTGGCCACACCCCCTCACCTCAGCACTATGGAAGGGAGGGCTGCTCTAGTGCCCTCCCCCCAGTTTCTAGCCTGAGTCACTACAGGCATATGCCTGCATTTCTGGGATGTCTGTGCAGTTACAAACTGATTCTGCCTATCCAGGTTAGACTAACTTGCAAAGATTTAAACAATTCAGGCTCAGGCTTTTTGAATGTCTGTTCCTAGCCTGAAAGCTTTATTTGAGCCCCATGGCCGAGGTGTAATGAACAGACAAAGCTGCGCCTTTTCACTGGTTATCTTCCAGGCATAGTTTGGCACAGCAGCTATGAATTGGCACCGCTGCAGGTAAGACAGTGGGAAATGGGAATTCTCCCTAGCAAAACCAAACCCACTCCCTCCCTCCTTCTCTTGCCACAGAATCAGAGAAAGCTCATCCTTCTGGGTCCTGATTCTTGGATTTCCTAGCCCTCCCAGATCCCACAGCAGGGAGATGGAATGCTGGTGTCTGGGTTTTCCCAGCTGGGAGGCAGAGTGCGGGCATTTTGTGCCATGATCAGTGCAGGATCATGAACAGCTGCATGGCTTTTGGCCCCAGGAAGAGGAAAGAGTCCAAACAGGGGACTCACCAGAGGTCCCTCAGTGTCTCCTTTGTCTGTAGGCTCCACATTTGTACACAGGAGACCCAGTTATGGACCCCAAGATGTTGGATCCAGGATGGTCATCTGGAAACCTGCATAACATTGGAGATGCGTGTAGATGGTGCCAGTGACATGAGGACCAATGGAGACCATTGATGTGGGAAGTACAATGGATAGGTTGGCAACTGCTTGCACACACAGTGCTGTGGCACTTTAACAAGCCACCCAGGCCCAGGAACATACTGGAAAGGTCCAAGAACAAGGTCTGCAGCTAGCCATCTGTTCTCTAAGGGATGTTGTACATACCACTATGGAGTTGAGAGTTACAGCACCAGGATAAGGAGTTTATGCACAGGGTTGAAGGCTGCTTGGGATCCAGCTATGACACCCCTGAGTGGTATCATCACCACCTGCTGTGGGGAGACCACTCTCCTCACAGACCAGAGGTGGGGCAGACTAATGTCCACCTGTCCCTGGCATGGAGAACACTGCTCCAGAGATTCCTCCCTTGGGTGACATGCCCAAGAGTCCCGTGGGGGCATGGCATCTGTGGGGGAATGCTCCACACTGCACATTGATTGGGAGATGCTGGGGTGTAAACAGCATGAGTCCTGGCCTCGTCATAATAGTGATTATGCATGCATAGGATGGCTAGAAGTTAGAAGTCCCTGAAACATCTAAACTTCTGACCTTGATGATGCTATAACCTACTTAGGAAACTGAGGCATGCGCAGTTGAAACCTTGTTATATAACCAAAGAGCAGGAACTTTATGTTAATAAGTTATGAAGTGATAAGGAATATGAGTGGTCCAAGAAAATGATACTGTTGAGTGACATTAATTGATTGAGATGTACAAGCAGTGATTGGGCCATGGTATGATTGGCAGGTGGTAAGAAGCAGCCACTACAAAAGCCAGCATGAGGCACCATCTCGGGGTGTGTGTGTGCACGTGTGCATGAGTGTGCAGGAGCACACATGTGTGCATGTCTGCATATGTAGTGAAGACTGCATGCGCTGAGAAGCTGTGTGAGCTGAGTCTGAGAGCCTGAGAGCTTTGAGTGGTGTTGAATCTGTTGGAGAGGCTGGAAAAATTGAGAGTGCGGGTGCTGAGTGGTGTGTGTGTGAGACTTCTCACCTGTGGTACTCACCTTCATTTTCCCATAGGAGGGGTAAAGTATCACCCTTCCATTTTGAGGTCTCCAAGTACTCCACTTGTGAAGGAAAGGGTAGAAATCTTCTGCCTGACAAGGATATGACAGTAGGCCCTGCAGCCTGGGTGTCTGTGTTCTTGGCTGCCACCGCTGGTGACAGGCTGGTGTGGCTCTCTATATATTTGTACATAGCGCTCTGCTAAGTGGTTCTTAACTAGTTCATGTTGCTATGATTATTGTTATGTTTGACTTGTAATACAGATTGCTTATTAACCCTTACTTTGGTGTTTGTATTCATTAATTGTAGTGGGCCTCAGGGTGGAGCTGGGCTGCAGGCCAATACTCTGAGGGATTAACCCTTTCAGGTGCAAGTGAATCATAGACTCCTGGCACAGTAGAGGCCTAACAAACCTCTGACCATAGCCCTTGTGCCAGGCCAGTCTTCAAGGGGGTGGAGGAGCCTTGGAACAGGAGATATGACTTTCAGTCCACATGGGTAAGGAACTACTCAGCCAGGGCTTCATGGATTCAGAAAGCCTGCTGCTGTGCAGAGCCAGGGCCACACTGATAAAGATGTTGAACAGTACAGGCCCCAGGACTGAGCCCTGGGGGACTCCACTGCCCCCATCCCTCCAGGTCAAAAATGACCCGTCCACCACCACTCTCTGGGTGTGGCCATCCAGCCCATTTTCCACCCATCTGACTGTGCAGGCATCAATGCTGCAATCACCTAGGGTTTTTTTGAGAGAATGTGGTGGGAAATAGTGTCAAAGGCCTTCTTAAAGTCCAGGAAGATGACATCCACCTCAATGCCCTTGTCCAGGGACTTTGTGACCTGATCATAAAAGGAAACCAGGTTAGTCAAGCATGATCTGCCCTCAATGAACCCATGTTGATTGCGCCTGAGCATTACCTCCCCTGCTAGGCCCTTGCAGATGTGCTTCTTGATATTTTTTTCAAAGGTCTTCCCAAGAACCGAGATAAGGCTGACTGGCCTATAGTTGCTGGGGTTCTCCTTTCTCCCCTTCTTGTAAATGGGGACTGCATTGGGCCTTTTCCAACCTCTGGTACCTGGCCAGAGCCCCAAGGGCACTCATAAAGCTGTGGCAGGACCCCATTATGACCCCTGCCAACTCCCTCAGCACCCTTGGGTGAAGAGCATCTGGACCTGCTGATTACCACTGAATCCAGTGGCAACAAAAAATGGTTAGGGGGATAAAGCACATGACTTATGAAGAGAGGCTGAGGGAATTGGACTTATTTAATCTAGAGAAGACTGAGTGGGGATTTAACAGCAGCCTTCAATTACAAGACTACAAGCTTACAAGGAGGATGGAGCTGTACTGTTCTCCACAGTGACAGATGACAAAACAAGCAGCAATGGTCTCAGGTTGCAGACAGGGAAGTTTAGGTTGGATATCAGGAAAAACTTTCTCATAAGGAGGGTAGTAAAACACTGGAACAGGTTACCCAGAGAGGTTGTAATATCTGGCTAGACCAAGACTTGGCTCGGATCATATAGTTGGAGATGGTCCTGCTTTGAGTAAGAGATTAGACTACTAGATGACCTCCTGAGGTCTCATCTGGCCATAATTTTCTATGATTCTGTGATTCTAAGATTCTAAGAAAAGAAGATGAAGGAATTTACTTGGGGAGAGGCAGAGTGGGGCACCACAGTAAAGGTGAAGAAACCCACAGGGTCAAAAAAGAGTTGTGAAATGATGCTTCTTGTGATAGGAAGAGAGGTTTTTCAAGTCTATGGTCTGTACAGTACTAATCCCCCATTACAAACACCACTAGTAGAAAGAGGTCAAAGTTACTCAGTACACAGCAGGTAATTGACAGAGAAATAGACGAGTAATTCTAAGGGCCTTGCCACACATTACAGGACACGTTAACTTCAGTTAAACACCAACAGCCAGGGGTTCAAACAGTAAAAGACATGCTAAGTGCACTCCTGTCATAGGAAAGCTAGGACTTCTCATGGCAGGAGTATCTCTAGATCATATTGGGCACATCTACATTTACGATGCAGTTGACTAACTTCTCGGTTAATAACTTGGTGTCTACATTTGTACCCTTCTTAGGGAGGGCAAAGCTAATATACTCCCACAGCATGGTAGTTTGTAAAATACAAGTACTACCCTGCTGCAGAGGGTTGTTTTGTGCACAGTGGTACAAGTATAGACACTGCCCTGGTTGGCTGGGGCACAGGATGCTTCAGTGTAGGACTAGCCAGAAGGCAGTCCTTGCACACTGAGACACCCTGTACCCCAGGCAGCCAATCAGCAGCACATGAAGACAGCTCCCCTCCCCCCAATCTCCATGTGCTTCAGAGGGTGGGAAAAGAGGGGGCTGGGGCTGACTGGTGCTAGTAGCCCCTGTGCTGAGACACCCTGCTCCCCAGCCAGCTGGGGCACCATCTACACATGCGCTGCTGTGCACAAAAAAACCTCCAGACTTTATTTGTGTATGTTAATCACACATGTAGATACACCCATTGAGTAGCACATGTTCTTCTATCATTCAACTGCTCTATGGAGACAATATGAGCAATCTGCATTTCCAAACCCAGGACTGCACTGGAGTCTCAAACCAGCTGTGGTCCTGAAGAACCTGCACAATCCAGCAACAGAGGCAGCATCTCATCCCATGCTTGGCTCCCAATGCCTCCCTCCACTTGCTCCTAGTGGCAAAGACCTAGTTCTCTAGAGATCACTATGTAGTATGGGCTGGGAGATTACAGTAAGCAGTACTGTGTCACTGCTCAGAACATCTTCTAACGTTTAATAAAACACGGTAATGCTTCCTATGACCTAAATAAAACATGTGCTAATTGTTCCATGTGACAAGGCTCTAAAATGAGATGTACTTCAGTGTTGAAATCTGCCTGTATTCCCTGTGCCCCTGGGCAGCTAGCAGGATAACGTGAGTTGGAGCAAGGAGTAGGAGTCTGGGGGCATGTGCTTTAATACACATTAGCTTATTTTAATGTGCATTAAAGAATCACAAAAAAGCACTCTTTAGTGCATTAAAATAGGTTAATGCACATTTTTCTAGTACCTTATAATGGAGGGCATTTCTATATGTGCTGTGGGATGCGGCGCTGGACACTTTAATTAGTGAGCTGCACTAATTAAAAGCATCCATGCATCACATGTATCAGCATCCCCATGCACCCCCACGATGAAAAAATGGTAGCAGGGCACTTTGAGCTAAAGCTCATCAAACTTGTTTTATTTTGAAGTGCCACACTGCCAATTTTTCAGCGTGGAGATGCATGGGGACGCTGATACGTGTGATGCAGAAGGCTGACAGAGTGTGTCAATTCCCTTGCTCCAGCAGACTCGATTAATAAAGTTTGCTCCAATGCGCTGGATTTCCAGGACTTCAGAGCAGGTTCCATGCAAGTGTATAGGACTCTGGTGGTACTACATTTAATGCAACATTACCTAAAGCACATCAGTGAATACTTAGACATGCACTTATCCGGAAATAGGCTCCTATGCTGTGACCTCTCAGGGCATTTATAGACATGCTCTGGGAGGCATGGGGGGTTGGGGGAGAGGCACTTTAGTTAACATGGCTTCAAGAACCACTAATTAAAGTGCCTGGAGCATCACATTTATCAGCCTCCCCACATTGAAAAATGGTGGTGGGGATGCTTTAATTAAACTTGTCAAAACAACTTTAGTTAAAGCACCCCCACTGGCATTCTTCAGCGCAGGGACACTGATACATGTGACACT
>NW_017729001.1:8372478-8374677 GCF_001723915.1 Gavialis gangeticus
TGGTAGTGGGGATGCTTTAATTAAACTTGTCAAAACAACTTTAGTTAAAGCACCCCCACTGGCATTCTTCAGCGCAGGGACACTGATACATGTGACACTGGAATCTGTTGGACCGCAGTAATTACCACACTTCAGCAGAGCTCAGTTAATTGAGTCTGCTCAAATGCACTGCAGTTATAGCGTGTTGGGGCAGCCTCCCTGCGCATGCATAGGAGCCCTCAGTGCCTACCTAGGATTGGAGACAATGTCAGATGTTTCCTGCCTTCCTCAGGTAGTGAGGCTTCTCCGGCACATGGTTGTAAAGCTCTTTGAAGTTACAATTTGTTTCCTAAGTGCTAAAGATTATCAGGCAGGTAGTTCTATGTTCATTTGGTAATGAAATCTTTACATTCCCCTGTAACTGGAAGCCCCTTTGATAAAGAGGACAACACAGATTCTTAGCTTCCTTAAATCCCATTGTAAACATCTTCCTGAATTGCTAGCAGCTGAACAGGTTTAAATTCACTCTGTCTGAGCCATCAATTGCACTGAAACCTCTCACCTCTCCCTCCCTGCTTCCCAAGTCATGAACTGTGTTTTTCTACTGTACCTATTTACCAGGAAAGGCAGGGTAGAGGCCTCCCAAGAGAGCACACCTAGCCAGATGCCTTTTTTTCCCTAAAAAGCAGCAGGATGCTAAGTTGACTGCAACCAGCAAATCAGAAATTGCAATTGTGTTGCTCTTCCTTCTGTGAGAATTCTCTTTCCTCAGGCTAAGTGCTGGGCAAAAACAGGCTTTCCTGGCAACACCAGAACCTCACAATCAAGCAAAGCAGAGGGCTAGAGAGTGACAAACAGAAGGCTGCGTCTGAAATCTGTGCGCTCGCTCTCTCGCACGCTCTCTCCCTCTCACTCTCCCCCACCCCTGCCCCCACAACCTCCAGCAGTCAGTATCACCTTACATGGTATGAGACAGAATTCCTGAGACAGTGAGAAATTGGGAGGGTTATTTTCAAGTTTCCAGTTAGGGTGTGAAATTCAAATTGCATTCAATGGCTGCTCCTACACTCTTCAGGCACTAATTGATTTTGCTGGCAAGGTTTTATTGTTCTTTCCCTGCTCTACTTTTCTGCATGCATGTACCTCAATTCTTCTACACTGTTGCAGGATTTGTACCCCACTGTTGCACTGACATGCCATAACCTCAAGCATAGATAGGAGGCCAAGATGTCTACTGGAATAAATAGGAGTTTGGGTACTCAATACTAGGGTTGTGCGAAGCTTCAGGTGGTGATTCAGTGGCCAAATCTCCAAATCCAAATCAAATCAGGGGACCCATTTAAAGGTCCAAATTAAGTCAAAGCTCTCCGAATCTTCAGAAAAGATTCAGAGAGCTTTGATGATTTGGGCAGTCTCCGATGGTAAGTACTAGAGGCAGAGGAGGTGGGGCTCAGGGAGGGGGGAGAGGACCATGGGGGACCCCTGCCAGCCCCCCCGAACCCCCTTCTTCCCCAGCCTCCCTGACTGCTCCTTCCCGCCCACCCCAGCTCTGTACTTTAAAGAAAAGCCCCGACTCTCTGGGTGCTGCTGGGTGGGGGGATGATCACCACCGTTCCCCACTGTCCCACGCTGCATGGGGGGCTCTCTCATGAGCCCCCTGACCCCCCATGGGTGCCCCGCCCAGGCCAGCTCCAGCCCTTTAAGTAAAAAAAAAAAATAGGAAAAGCCGTGGGATCACCACTCCTGATAAAGCCTCCGGGCTTTGGGGGCTCATGCAGGGACCCCCACGTGGTGAGGGGCAGCGGGGATTGCCCCCCCACCAGTAGAAGCAGTGAGTCCAGGGGGCGGGGGTTGGGTTTTTTAATTTCTTAAAGAGCCGGAGCTGGTCTATGCGGGGCACCTGTGGGGGGAGGTCGGAGGGTCATGCAGAGCCCCCCATGCAGCATGGGGCAGTAGGGGAGCAGCAGGGATCGCCCCCCGCCCAGCAGCACACTGTGATCCAGGGCTTTTTTTTTTTTTTATAAGTGTCAGGAGCTGGGGCAAGTAGGGCAGCCAGTACTGGGGCTGGGAGAGGGGTGGGGGATGGGCCTGGCCTGGCTGATTCAAAGATTTGGATTCATAGATTCATAGATTCATAGATTCATAGATTAAGGGTCGGAAGGGACCTAGTAGATCTTCTAGCCCGACCCCCCGCCAGGGCGGGAGAACAACAAAAACCCC
>NW_017729001.1:8375237-8384016 GCF_001723915.1 Gavialis gangeticus
AATGTGCTCCTTGATGATCTTCTCAAAGAGTTTCCCCAGGATTGAGGTAAGACTGACGGGCCTATAGTTACCCGGGTCCTCCCTCTTCCCCTTCTTGAAGATGGGGACCACATTTGCTACCTTCCAATCATCTGGCACCTGGCCCAAGCACCACGATCGCTCATAGAGCCGGAAGCAGCCGAATCTCTGAATCAGATTTGGCTGAATCAAATCACGACAGTGATTTGAATCATTGAATCGAATCACTGTCCCTCGAATCAGCCAAATCTGAAGCTAATACTAGCCGCTTCACACAGGCCTACTCAATACCATACAACCTCTCACCCTTTTCTAGCACATACAAAACACAGCTCCTCCTCTGATCATTATGACCATGCCAGTCAGATTTGAATGCCTTCCTTGGCTGCTTGTTTGTCATCCTTCAGGGATCTTTGCCTCTCTGTCCCTGCCTACTGCTTGTTTTTATCTTTGGTGACATCACTGCTTCACCCTGAAAACCTACCAACCTTAACCTGCTATTTGGCCTCTTCTAGTTGTCCTTCCTATTTATCCCATACTGCCTTTTGCAAATGGAAAACTTCCCCAAACCTATCTTCAAGAGCATTACCTTCAACCCCTTCATGTCTCCTTCACTGCGATGCTGCCAGCAATAATTTTATGCATGTCAATCAGTTAGGAAACAAGCTAGAAACCAGAGAAGCCAACAAAAATGGGGGGGAAAGCCCAATAATTCAAAAAAACCATGAATGGACTGATTTCTGCAATGGTGTGATCTTCAGGCTGCTGCCTTCATTCTCTTTTTTACTTCCAATGAATTGTTTGTGATTCTCATTTTTCACATTCTGTATTACATAATGAGTTCCTTAGGGCTGGAACTGTTACTTATTCTGTCCAGAACAGTGCAACCCTGGCCCTAACAAAACCTTTAGGTTTTCCTTTACTTGGACTTTGAGTTATAACTGGGATGCTGGTCTCTTTCTCACAGAATCATAGAAACTAAGTCTTGAAGAGACCTCTGGAGGTTATCCAGTCCAACCTCCCCCCAACACCAGCATTCACTGGATCAGCCTTATCCAAACCGTTCTGTACAAAACAAATCCATTGTCTAACCTGTTAGTAAAAATACAGAATCAACCTTGACACAGTCACAAGACATTACACCCTAACCTGCCTGAGGTAAAGCAAGGAGATGAAGGTGGCCAACATCCTAGTGCTGTAAGGGTTGTTAAAATATGTTCAAGAGATCCAAGGGAGATGGCCTTCTACAGTAAATAGATTTTTCTTGATAGTTAGTCTAAACCTGCTAACCTGCAACTTCAAGTCATTGGTCCATGTCCTACTCTCTGCAGCAAGAGAAAGTGTTTTGTTCTTCATTATGTCAGATTTTCTGATATTTGAAGACTGCTATCATGTTTCTTCTTACATGCCTTTTCTGCAACCTGAACATGCCTAGTTTCTTCACCCTCTCTTTGTATGATTTCCATTCCAAGACCTTTATCATTTTTGTTGCTCTCTTCTGGATCATCTCTAATTTCTCCATGTCTATTTTAAAATGTGGTACCCAAAACTGCACACAGTACTATAGATGAGACCTAAAGAAGTGCTATAAAAGGAGGCATTATCACCTCTCATGTCTTAAACCTAACACTTCTATTGATGCAACCCAAAACTGCATTAAACAGCACCGGGCCCAGGACAGACCCCTGTGGAACTCCACTTGAAACCTCTTGCCATTTTGACATGGATTCATTTATAATTATTGTTTGTTTGTACCTATTGAGCCAATTATCTCTCCACCTTATAGTAGCTTTGTTAAAGTCAAATTTCTCCAATTTGTTTATGGGAAGGTCATGTGAGACTTTCTCAAAAGTTTTGCTGAAGTCCACATACGCTATATCCACTGTATTCCCCTCATCTATCCAAGTGGTTACTTTGTCAGAGAAGAAGATCAAGTTTCCTTTGTTATGATGTGTTCTTAGTAAATCCAGGCTGGCTGTTTGTGATTAGCTTTTCCTCCTCTAGATGCTTGCAAATTGACCTTATTTTAAGGTACTTCCCAGGTATCAATGTAAGGTTAATAGGGCGATAGTTCCTCAAGTCCCCCTTTTTGCTTTTTTAAAGAGCGACACTGTGTTGGCCCTTCTCCAGTACCTTGCCTGTCTTCCATGACTTCATAAATATTATTGCCAAGGGCTTCACGATCTCTCTCAAAGTATTACCAGTAATTGTTCTTACAATTATTATGCATTCGCTGAGGAAGCTGGGGAAGTGTCACATGAATTACACTATTCTGTATAGAGAATAACTGACAGCAGACTATAAATGTTTGACCAGATCAGCATGACTTTGATAGTCACATTATACACACATACATTGTACTGGTTATTCCAAGAGAATGCCTATAAATCCTCCATTCCATTTTACATCAATGTAATTTCTACAAATGCTACAAAGAAAACTCTTTAAGTAAAGACTTAGAGGCCTCCTCACAATATTGGTGAGACAGTTTCCTAGATCTGTGTACCAGTAAACTAAACTCTTTAATCCAAGTCTGTAGGGCTCTAATGCAGAGGAAACATATAGGAGTACATTTATAAACCTCTCATAATAACCCACATTGATTCTCTATACATTATATTTGAGACATCCTTTAAATAAAAATGATTGCATACTCATTTCTAAATTTTACATTTTCTGAGAGTAAAATTGTCCCAATCTCCACTCAGTGGTTGAAAGGAAAGAGGAGGGGCTGGGAGTCTGAGTCTTAACCTCACCCTTCTGATGTTGGAAAGAAAAAAATGTTAATTTGTAAACCACCCTGATCTGGGGAATCTACTTGTACTGTCCTAATATATGCTTCTGGGACAATATAACTACAGAGAGAATAAGAAAAAAGCAAGTAGTAAATGCTCATATTGCAAGTGATATCTTAAAAGCATCACTGAGGTGGATTCACATAAAAGATAATGAACCACAGTATATTTATTACAAAGCTAAGCAGCCAATCTGACGTCTCCATGAAGTTACCGCTGTGCTAGCTATTTCCACTGACTGCATAATGTGCTGTGTTTTCTAATGAGATGCTGTATCTAATTATTCACCAGGAGGCCCATTCAGCAGAAGTTTAGCTTATAGAGAGTATCACTGCCCCCAAGACCAGGCTTATTATTAGTAGTAGTACTCTGGCAGTGTCTACAAGCCCCAGACCTTGTCTAGAACCCCACTGTGCTAAGTGCTTTTCACACAGAGATTGAAAATAGCCTCTGCCCCAAAAAACTTGCCCTCTGAATTCCTGTCATTTTTCGCCTCAGCTGTGATGATCACACTTTACCCCCTGGCAATGGCTGCACTTAGTTCTCTTTACTGAGAACCACCACATGATTTTTCTGTGTGCCATCCCAAGTCACCTTAGAAACTGCTTCCCTTTGTGCCATTGCAGCTTCCCATGACAGGTGCCATCCACTGGAACAATGGGACTGAGAACCAGTTCCCAGGCGAGAAATAGAAGTCTAGGGCATGGTGATGGAATTGCCCCCGTTTCATTCTGATGGGGCCAGAGACAGATTCTTCTGTCTTTCCTAATAAAGACACTCCTAGACATGCGCCTGGGCTCTCCAACATCTTTTTGACCTGCACTTAAAGCCATGTAGCACACACATGTGGCACATAAAAGACCAACTTGTATCTGGATGAAGAGGCAATGGCTGGCCTATGGTCTGCTGGCAGAATTTCAAACCCTCTGCAGAAAAGAGGGGCCTCAAGCCAGGGTTTCCTACTCCATGGGCAATTGCTCACCTTTAGGCTCTTGGGCTAAAATATGGGAAGGCATTCCTCCATTTTACTTCAGGTAGGTATGCAGACAGGGAGATTCTGTTATATGGAAGGGGGAAATACAATCTTGAGCGGTGTGTGAAGTTGTAAAACTTCTCATTATGTGAATGAATACATGCATGTCAGCCATGCAAAGTAAAATGGCTCCCAACCCTATATCTATACTCCCTGAGAAGGTGTATAAACAGACTGGATAAAAGCTGTCTTACAAACAAGTATAGGATTTACATGGTACAAAGTAAGGTTTAAGCAGTACTAGAGGTTCTGGGGTGACTTTCACTTTGAGGGATCTGTAGTTGTTCCCAGTCCTGTGCTTCATGAGGTGACGTGTTACATGTAAAACTTCTGATGTTGCTGAAGAATTTAAAAAGTTTAAAATGAGGGTGAGGAGGACAGGGAAGCATGATATTGCCTGCAGTGTGGTACTTCCTCAGTGTTGTTGTTCATGGGCCAAAGCTGGGAAACAATGTGCTATAGAATTGCCTGCCTATCATATTCTGCAGAATCCAGAATCCTGTCTGATTAAGTAAAAGGCATTTAATTTTACATCATCCCCTGCTGTGTCCCATTTTTAAATGCCTCCTCAGTTTACCATATTCATAGCTCTCACCTCACAGCATATATATCTGTGCTTGTAGCGGTAAGTGGAGGGGGAAAATATTATTTTGGGGGGTTGTATACACACACACGTACATACACATGCATACACACATACCGCCAGTGGCAACACATACGGGGTGCACAGGGGTGCACGTGCACCCCCTGAGAGTGCCAATGCACCCCCTGCTCAGCTACACTCACCTCTTAGGCAATGGGCATGGGGGGCAGGCGGGAGCACCGGTGCCCCCAATGCAAGTGCTGGCCAATTGCTGCAGCTGCTCCAAGAAGTGGCTGCAGCCACTCCCAGAAGTGGCTGCAGTAATTGGCTGCAGGGGAACTTCCTCCAGACAGCACCATTTGCCATGGTGTGTCCCCCCCAGAAGGCAGTGAGATCAGCCATGGAGGGACCTCCCCCCAGGAAGCAAGACTGCTTGCAGGTGGGGCATGCACCCCCTGCAACTAAGATGGCACCAGTTGCCCATGCATACTGGCTAGCAGGTCAGTATGTGGAGCGGAAGTGGCGTGCGGAGAGGGAAGAGGTAGGAGGAGAGCAGATCAATGCCTCCACCATGAGGGAAGGAGTGGGGCAGAGGCAGGGACTAGGGTAAAAAGGGGTCCCAGGGCAGGTCAGCCTGTGCAGCTTGTCCAGGGATACAGGGAGGCTCCTGCTGCTGCGCACACCCTGGGGCAGACATGGGGGATACGTGCCCCCTGGATTTGTGCAGAGGGCAGAAGTGGGCTGCTGCTGTGGGATAGAGCTCTGCACCCTGCTGCCACTGCCTTGGGAGCTGTGCAGCGTTATGTGACTGCTGCCGCTGGGCTATACCATGTCCCCTGCCCGCCCAGTGGTGGCAAGCACATGGCATTGCACAGTTTCCAAGGCAGGGGCAGCAGGGTGCAGAGCCCAGCTCTCAGTGGCAGTGTGTCTCTGCCCCATGCACAAATCTGGGGAGTGTGTACCTCCTATACCTCTCCTAGAGTGTATGCCATGGTGGGAGTCCCCCTGGTGCCCCTAGATGAGCCTCCTGGGCTCCAACCATCCCATGACCTGCCCTGGGGCCCCATTCATACCAGTCCATGCCCCTGCCTCTGCCCCCTTCCATGCCCCTTCCCTTTCACAGGCTTGCCTGCTGTGGTGGGCAGTGATCTACAACCACTGGGATGCAATCCTGACTGCATGCAAGCAGCACTGTGTGTCTGTGTCTGTGCATGTCCCCTGCTGCAGCCACCTTGAGCCAGAGCCGAGGCTGCCCTGAGGCCCTCTGCACTGCTACCCCTGCCTCATGTTTGTGGGGGCTAAGCCCCATTAGCCCAGGCCTTCATAGTTTCATAGTTTCATAATAGTTTGGGGTCAGAAAGGACCTGATCAGATCATCTATTCTGACCCCCCGCCACTGGTAGGAGCACATGCTGAGATCACACGACCCCAGACAGGTGTTCGTCCAACCTCTTTTTGAATTTACCCAAGGTAGGAGCAAGGACCACTACCCTAGGAAGTTGGCTCCAGATCCTAGCCACCCTAACAGTGAAACAGTGCCTCCTAATCTCTAATCCGAACTTGTTCTCCAGCAGCTTCTGTCCATTGTTCCTCATCACCCCAGGTGCTGCTGGGGGGAATAGGGCCCTTCCTATTTGCTGCTGATCTCCCCTAACGAGTTTGTAGGCAGCTACCAAATCCCCCCTCAGCCTCTGCTTGCTGAGGCTGAACAGGTTCAGGTCCCTCAGCCTCTCCTCATAGGGCTTGCTCTGTTGCCCTCCAACCAAGTGGGTGGCCCTCCTCTGAACCCTCTCAAGGCAGGCCACATCCTTCTTAAAGTGCAGTGCCCAGAACTGGATACAGTACTCCAATTGTGGCCTGACCAATGTCATGTAGAGGGGAAGTATCACCTCTCTGGACTGGCCTGAGATGCATCTTTGGATGCACAACAAGGCGTGATTCGCTTTGCTGGCTGTGGTCTGGCATTGGCAGCTCATGCTCATGTTCATCTTGGAGTCAATAATGACTCCAAGATCCCTTTCTGCCTCTGTGCTCTCAAGGGGAGAGCTCCCCAACTTGTATGTATGCTGTGGATTCCTTCTCCCCAGGTGCAGCACCCTGCATTTATCTACATTGAAGCCCATCCTGTTACCATCCACCCACTTCTGTAGTCTGTCTAAATCTAATTGCAGCCTCTCTCTCTGTTCGAGCGTGCCTACCTCTCCCCACATCTTGGTGTCATCGGCAAACTTGGACAACGTGTTTTCCACCCCCTCGACCAAGTCGCTGATGAAGATGTTGAACAGTGTAGGCCCCAGAAACGAGCCCTTCCACTGCCTATGCTCCTAGAAGCTCATGGTAGTAACTATAAAACAGCAAGTGGTAGCTACAAACCATACATGGTAACTCAGGAGGAAGAGAGCAAAGAATCAAACCCAGGAAGTTATTCTGATTTGCCATAGATCTGTTTTCCAGAACTGGACAGCAGTTGCTGATCCAAGGTATGAACCAGTAATGAGACAGCTCTCCATAGCAGGGATCTCAGCCATTTGTACAGGAGACCCTCGCCATTTGCGGGGGTTACGTTCCAGAGATCCCTGCAAATGGCAAAATCCATGAATACTGACAGGGCTCCCTGTCAGACCCCACAGCCCCCCCCTGCTCCACCCCCCATTGTTTTCAGGACTCCCCTGCAGTGCCTGGGGACTGACCTCTCCCCCCCACCATGACTCTGAGTGCCGCCATGGCTTCCTTTGGGGGAGAAGATGCTGCTGCCGCCGCCGCCACCACCACCACCACCTCCCTCCCCAACCCCAGTGCTCACTCTACACCTGCCTCCCAGCTCTGCCCTCCCCCACCCCATGCATCGCCAGAGCCAAGAGCTCAGTGCAGAGCCCGAATCCCACCCCCCCAAGTGCGTCTGTGCCATTGGTGCGGTGCACCATGAATATTTGAATTCCCAAATCCTGAGTTCGCGAATAGCAAGGGCTTCCTGTACAATAATGTCCTCCACAGATTTGTGCATGGGAACTACAAAAGTCATTTTATTTTCCTGCTTTTTCCATGCATCTCCAAGAGTAGAACTGAACTGCAGCCTGTCTGTTTAGGAACCAAATAAAAATGACATCTCTGACCTGGCTGTTCTACTTGCATGCATAGACACAGGACATAACATCTGACTTGCCCAATGCAACGTGTCTCCTGTGACCTGCTCACTGCCCTCTCCCGCTCTACCAACGCAATAAGCTAAGTCATGAGGCCCTGACACTCTGGTGCACAGTGAATGAAGTTTGTACTCATTAATAAAGAGCATTAGGGTAGTTTGTATCTATTTATGAGACCTGAAGAGGGGGAAAAAATATAGCAATCTGCACTGCTTTGCTCTGAGATGATTCCTTTGTGCTGTGCTCAAGGTGAACCCCCAGTCCTGTGCTTTCTGATAACGTGAGCAATCAAGAGAAGTGGAACATGAAGCAATCAAAATGCTAGTAGAATTAAAAGGTTGAAGCCATTGAAACTGGGAAGCTGTGTCAGAGCCAAACCAGGCCAGGATCAGATGGATTGTCACAGTCCAAACTTTACATGAATGTTTAATAGGGAGAAATGATTACAGGGGAAAGAAAGTAGAAGGAACAACCCTGGCTATTAAAGTGTCATTCCTAGTCCTTCAATCTTCCTCACTTCCTAAGAACATGCCACTGGGATGCAGCAGAAGTACAGGAAGGAGAATTCACTGTGTGGTCCCTAGGATCCAGCTCAGTGAGGATGGAAGTTTGGAGAAATAGGTAGGTTTAGGTTAGACATCAGAAGGCGCTATTTCACGGTCAAGGCGGCTAGGGTCTGGAACCAACTTCCAAGGGAGGTGGTGCAGGCTCCCACCCTGGGGGTTTTTAAGAGGAGGTTGGATGACCACCTTACTGGGGTCATTTGACCCCAGTGCTCTTTCCTGCCATGGCAGGGGGTCAGACTAGATGATCTGCTCAGGTCCCTTCCCACCCTAGAAACTATGAAACTATGAAATAATAACTTAGTGAGCAACAGCACAGTAGCACCAGCAGCATCTCAGGTAGCCAAACTGTCACAAAACCTTTATTTCCTTTTCTGCAGGAACTCCTTCTCCAGCAGCTTCCAGAGAACTCTCCCTAACAGCCCCAACCCTGGAGCTTAGATGTGACCAGGGCCCTGAGTCCTTCTGGTCAGGTGCTGAGGGTGTTGGTCTAAGGACATGACACTGGCAGACAAGGTTCTTTGGGTCAATTTAATCTGGTATCTTTTAGAAGACCAACTTAGTTACAGAAATATATCTTAGCAAGGTTTCAGGTTGAAAAACCCTTTGCCAGGCTAAGGAAGTACCTGCAGTTGGTGTGTGTG
>NW_017729001.1:8389016-8389525 GCF_001723915.1 Gavialis gangeticus
TGCCAGGCTAAGGAAGTACCTGCAGTTGGTGTGTGTGCTCTTCCTGCATAGAAAGAATAGTAAAGAAGTCAAAGGCTGGCCTGGCTTGCAAATCAGGCAAGAAAGCCAGTCAGTGAAAATTGAAATTGAGGTGCCAGGGGGTGAGGGACAGGCTGGGGTGGGCAAGGAAGGGGGATGGAGCAGCGCAGGTAAAAGTGGAGATGTACTTAGAACCTGTGATGGAGGAGTCTGGCTGGTGGATGGTGTGCTGGCGTGGGACAGTAGATCCCCCTCTTCCACATCCCCCTGCCTCCACTGTCCTGCCTCCCTGACTCTCTTCACCAGCAACTCCGCCCACTGACTCAGGCTTTGGTTGCTGCATACGCTGCCCTCCACCCTCAGGTTGCACATGGTGGCCGGCACGTGGAGCATACTCGACTGCAAGGGATCAAACCATTTCCTGATGCCCTCCTTCAGCTGCCCCACCAGTACCTGCACATCTGGTGACAGCGGCTTGCCCCAGCCAGGAA
>NW_017729001.1:8407955-8408665 GCF_001723915.1 Gavialis gangeticus
GGTGGGGGGGTGGGGGGTGTAGCCAGGCTATGGCAGGCCTGAGTAAGACTGAGGAGGAGTTTAAACCCCCATCCGTGGCCTGCAGGGCTCCGAGGGTGGGAGAAGAGGGAGACTGGCCCCTGTAGCGGGGAAGGAGGAGAGGGGAGAGCTCTGCCTACACCAGCAGCTCCCTGATGGCCAGGAGCAAACTGGACACATAGCACTGTCCAGCCCCAGAGGCAGAACTCTTCCCCCTCCCCCCTCTCCCCCATCACTATGGGGTGGGCAGGGGGGCTCTGTGAGGGGAAGCTCACCCCCAGAGGACTGTTCCTCCCTGTGAGGCAGGGAGAGGGGCTCTGTTCAGTGCTGAGTGGGGACTCTTACCCCTTCTCCTACCCCCCCACCCCACTGGGCTGGAGAGGGGGCTCTGTGCAGAGGTGCCCAACCCCAGAGGAGGATTCTTCCCCCTGTTCATCCCTGCCCTCCCACGGGGTGGGGATTGGAACTCTGTTCACTGCTGGAGGTGGGCTCTTTTCCCCCCTCCTCCTCCTTCTCCTCCTCCCCTGCCACTGAAAGGAGGTGGGGCTCTGTGCGGTGCTGCCTGGCCCAGTCTGGGTGCAGGGAGCAGCTGTCACTGAGCCGCAGCCTCTGGGCGTGGTCCTGCCCACTTGGCCTGGGTGGGCCCTGCTCAGCCCTGGCTGAGGCAGCCACACAGTTGGGTGGGGGCCTTC
>NW_017729001.1:8418838-8423905 GCF_001723915.1 Gavialis gangeticus
TCCTGTGGCAGATGGCTCCAGATCACCAGGCCCACCAGTGCCTCCAAGCCAGCCTGGGTAGCCCGGCCAGCCACCACCTGTGCATGCCTGGCCAAGACAGGGAAGAATTAACCCCCTCCCTGCCCACTTTGCCTTAACAGGGCCATGACAGCCAGTGTCCTGCCATGTTTCATCCTCTGCTCAAGTTAGAGAAAAGAGGGGCGGGGCCAGCCCTGCTCTCTGGAGCAGAGAGCACAGCTCAGCCCAGTCAAGAGAGCATTCTGGGATACTGGTGGACTCCAATTTAACTCTAACCAGGAAGGGTTCTGGGACAGAAGTTGCATAAACCAGTTTGACCCCAATCAGTTAAGTCTGATACCACATTCAACCAGGTTTATCTTAAACCGGTTTCAGCCATTTTGAAACTGGCTTGTGTGCACTGAACTTATGTTCTGTCACAGGTTTAATCCAGTTTTTGATCACTTAAACTGGTTTATGTGTAACTTCTGTCCCTAGCCTAGAGTGACCTTTGAAGAGGAGGCAGCAACTGTTTATCCTGTAGCTGTCATATTTTCTGAGGAACCTGCATCTGGTGTGTGCCAGGTGTGCTCTGAACATGCCTATCAGGCTGAGTACCTCCAGAAGCAGAATACATTGTTTTAGGGCTCTGTCTGGGCTTAGACATGAGCTCCACAAGGCTGTTCACTCCTGTCAAGGCAGAGGCATTTCTGAACAAGTACAGAAGCTGCACCTTTGGTACCTAGAGATAAGTGGTCATTTAAATCCTTTCTTTGGATTTAGTCTTTGGTGGATTTTCTGTCACTTAATATTTGAACAATAAGAGGGTGTTTCTTTTTGCCTTTGGCTCAGCCAGAAGTCCTAGCTCTATGCCAAGACCACGGGGTTAGGTTTTTTCCTTAGTTGTGCTATAGTGGAGATCAGACTAGATGGTCATGGTGGTCATGGTGGTTTGGAGACTGGACAGTCACCTCTCTGGGGTCACTTGACCCCAGTTGTCTTTTCCTGCCTAGTACAGGGGGACTGGACCCGATGATCTACAAGGTCCATTCCAGCCCCTAACAATCTATGAATCTATGGTCTCTTCTGGTCTTAAATCTACAAATCTATTAACTTTGATTCTCATTTGAAAGTGCTCTGAGATTATTAGGTACAATGTGCACTGGGTGCAATAGTGCAACTCTCCTAAATAATGCATCAGAAATTGGCAGCTTATGATACAAGGTAAATGTCCACTCAGGAGCCAAGTAGTAGATCTCTGCCCTGAAGTTTTAACTTACTGGTATGTCTACTATTTGCCCCTCTCCCTCACAGCAAAGAAATATTCTTTCCTTGAGCTTTGCCTTGTTGTATTTTCCCTCTTTTCTGCTTTCCAAGTAACAGGTAGGCTGAGCAGGTAACATACATACTCCTCCTTCATGATTTTCTACTCTAGCTGCCTGTAGATGTGAATTTACCATGTGAACAACCCCTAAAACATATACAGAAGGGACATCCTATGAATGGGGTGCTAACAGGAGCTGTGATTCCTGATTCCCAGCTCGGGGTGTGCTGGTAAGAAAATTATCCTTCACTACCCTTGCAATACATTTACTTTATTCATTACTAATTGCTTTGACTTTGGTGCATTCATTTGGTTAGGCCAGCAAGGGTGAAGGTGGCCAGTGTACGGTTTCAAAAATAACTAAGTCATGCTGGCTTAGATATTGCTCTAAGAAACCACTAACATGCAATGATCAACAGGCCCAGGTTGGAATCAACTCTGATTAGATCACCCATCCAATAAGCCTAATTGGGAACTGCCCCAGACTTTGTCTTCTGATATCACGAGGGGTATACTTACCTTTCTAAAAACAGCAGCGCCTGCAGTCACATGAGGCAGTGTTTGCATTTGGTTTTTCCTTACTAACCTCTGTACCAGAGCTCACACTTCTGTAAAGCTTTGCGCTGTGTTAAGTTTCCTCAATTGCAGCTGCATCCTTACCTCACTGCTCCAGGGAAAGGAACTCAAGAAATAATTAACTTTACTGCTTCCCATAGAATCACTTGTTTTTTTCTGGAAGGCAGAGATTGGCAACATTTTTGTATGTATTTTCGTGACAGCTCAGATATTTCACTTCTTCCTGCTGTTTTTGTAAAAGAAGAACAAAAAACTGATCTCTGAGTATCATGCACAGGCATATGCAAATAATTGCTTTCAAGATAGCCACTGAATTAAAAATAAATTATTTAGGATTGATTTGAAACTTTTTTGACATGATGGTGAATCAAACCCTGTCATTTGGTTTGAAATGCACTGTTTGGGATAGAATAAACAGTTGTTTGTTTTTGTTCTAGGGAAATTTTTATTAAAAGCCAAAGGCCTGATGCACTGGGGGAGGTGATACCCTACTCTTGCCCACTTAGATTTACAGACTGTAGATTGTAAGGGGTTGGAAGGGACCTTGCAAGATCATCAGGTCCAGTCCCCCTGCATCAGGCAGGAAAGACACCTAGGGTCAACTGACCTCAGAGAGGTGACTGACCAGTCTCCTCTTGAAGATTTCCAGGGTAGGTGATCATACCATCTCTGGAGGGAGTTTATTGCACATCCTGGGCACCCTAGCTGTGAAGAAGTTTTTTCCTAGCATTAAGCCTGAAATGATCTTCCAGGAGTTTGTGGCCGTTACTCCTGGTTTTCCCCAGGGGTGCCCTGGTGTCCCCCCAGACCCAAATGGCTCTCCTCCCAGCAAGGAGCAGAGTCTGTTCTGAGCAACATGGTTCTACCCCTGCTCAGATCTGGCTGTCTCCATTCCTAGAGGAGAGTGGATCAAGGTCCAAGCGACATGGTCCCACCCCCCATTCAGATCCAGCTTGCTCTGCTCCTGACGGGATCAGAGCAGTCAGAACAAGCAGCGGGAGGACTTCAGGGGGCCAAGCAGTCAGGGGGCCAAGCAGCGGGAGGACTTCAAACTTTGGTGGAAGAACTGCAGAGAGTGGCTACAAATTAATACAACAGGAGCAAAATTAGGTGTATTCAAGTTAATCCTTCCCTGGAGTGGCCTAAAGTTATCATGTAACTTTAGGCCCTTACACTCCTGTGCTGCTCCTCCTTGATGGCTTAGTCAATATGAAGTATTGTGTGCTGGGATTTCCACAGGCTGCACTTCCCTGTTATAAAATTAAGAGCACCATATATTTGAAGGCCAGATGGGACCATTATGATAGTCTAGTCTGACCTCCTGTATAACACAGGTGAGACTGTCACCCAATGTCTCCTTCAGCCAGCCCATCATTTCTGGCTATGCTATAGCAGTTCAAAACAGTAGTGTAACTAGAGTGAGGTGAGGAGGGCACCAGTCTTGGGCACGGATTTATAAAAGATGCCAGAATGGCACCCCTGGGGACTCTAAGGGATGCTGCATGACAGCAGCAGCTGGGCATAGGGAACCCATGTAGCAGCACCAGGAGCAGCAGCTAGCGTCTTTGGCCCCCTCTCCTCATGTCATTTTGGTAGTGCATAACAAAGATGCTGTCAAGCTTCCCCACCTGCCCTCCTTTTCAGCCAGGGTACTGAAAGAGAGAGGAGAGCTTGACAACATCTCTGCCCAGGGTACCAGAACTGCTAGTCACTTCTCAGTAGAAAAATACAGCAGCTTAAATACTGCAAGGTATGAAGAATCCACCATGCGTAAAATCAGCTACAGGACAACTAGGTAAAGTCTAGGCCCACCATACACAGAGCAGGCACAGATCTGAAAAGAGTCTGGTTGGAGTCCACTATCTTCCTCTCTTCTCGTAGCTGGAGAGTGTGAATATGCTCAGCTGAATGTAGGGAAGTCCCTGCCCCCATCCCATTCTCTCACATTGTGCCCTATCCTGGCAATAATATCCATATTTCTTCACTCTCCTGAGGGATTTGTTTTTGCCCTGTCTTATGTGCCATCTCAGCCAAAGTGATTTCCCTCCTTAATTTCCTTTCTTGGGTCAGGATTCAAGCACTTCAGCACATCCAACATTTTATTGCACAGCATTCCCATCAGCTCAGAGGCTGGCTAGACAGTATAACCCTGTGCACAGAGTCCATAGCTCCAGCTGCCTGGAGCTAGTAGAGACTAAATGGAATCCTTTGTATTGCTGGATCATGAAGAATTCAATATGCTCTGATGTATATCCATTGTGATTTAGGAGCTCTATCTGCATCTCTGAAACAGATCTGGAATTTTCCAAAGTGTTCCTAGTTGTTTTTCTATTTAAAAAAGGGTAAAAAAAAATAAAAACATATAAAAATAAAGATGTTTTATTACAGCACAAACCAAAGAATATCCCACTACCATTCCCTCCAAAATACAAATAATATAAACATCACAAGCATGTCTAATTCACATGAATAATTTATGCAAAGTAATAAGATCTTGATACCAATAAACAGAATAAATACAACTCCCAGAGACCACATTACAAACTAAAATTCATTCCTACATAGAGATAAAACCATTATGATCAAGTAAGGAGAGAAATAATCTCCATCAATAATACTTCCTTATTTCCTCATTGTTTAATTTGCACACTGCTGCATCTCTATATAGGGTACAATTCATCTATCTATCTTAGGGTTGGCTAGCAAGCGATTTCAGCAGGTATTATATTAATCATTTCTCATCAATAGACAAAAATTGTTGGAGGCTTTGTTTCACACCAAGCATTAGATCACTTTTTAGCAACAAGCAGAGAAGGATCCAAACATATTTTCACCTGCAGATGCCGAGACACATTCTTATTTGTAAAACACATTTTCAGTGTTCATTTCACATTGGTATTCACTGCAGAGGACATAAAATGTCATTATATGAGACCAATACCACAGACATCAACAGTAAAATATCAAAGGAGCTATTTTGTATCACTAGTTGTTGGGGGGCTTCCCCCTCCCCATAGATTTTTTTACCATTCAAGTGCAGATCACCATTCCCCATTACTTTCTAGCTTCTACCATTTTATCATTCTCTAATAGATTTGGAAGCTTAATACCAAATCTAGTCAGTAATGTTACTTCTAATGCCATTTTCAGAACTTTATCCTAATTCCCTT
>NW_017729001.1:8428905-8433586 GCF_001723915.1 Gavialis gangeticus
CCCATAGATTTTTTTACCATTCAAGTGCAGATCACCATTCCCCATTACTTTCTAGCTTCTACCATTTTATCATTCTCTAATAGATTTGGAAGCTTAATACCAAATCTAGTCAGTAATGTTACTTCTAATGCCATTTTCAGAACTTTATCCTAATTCCCTTAAAATTGCTTCACAAAAATATCCATTTCCTGAAAGCAGCTAAAGAAAAAACAAGGTACTTATGGAGTAACTTCAACTTGTAATGCTATTTCTAGTTGTTTACCTGATTACATAAAAAAAAAATTAGTACATTTGGAGAGCATATACTGTGCCACAATCCCCCTGTTCTTACATTATTGTATTTTTATTTCTGATGTGGACTCTGGATATCAGAAAATTGGTAGATCTGATTAATATTTAGTACCTTGTGCAAGGTTTTAGTGCCTTACCTCTGATTTATCTACCAAGATTTACAACAGGGACAACATTCAACTGCATTTACTTAGCAGCACAATGAATTCTCCGAGTGGGAATTTCTTGCTCTCTGTTGAGCAGATCAGCTCTCTCTGGAGTGGAAACACCCACTTCTGTAGGCATTAATTGCAAAATTCAATAAAACACATCAGTCTGGATGTGCTTGTTGGCTATAAACTAAAAAAGAAAGGATAAAGACAAGAAGAGGGCTCACACATGTGAAAGGCAAGTCAGTAAGGGCTTGTCTATCTGCAGTAGGCTGGATCCCTATCCAAGGGCAGGTTCTATCCAGCTCCATACTTGAAAGTACTGGGATCCAAATGATGGTGCACCTGTGAGCAAATCTGAAAAATGAAGTTTTTATTGCTAATGCTACAGTACAATCTTTTATCTGTGTTCTAATCATGAGTTCCCCTTAGTACAGTCATCCTGATATTGGGGATCATTTGCTGAGGTCTGTCAAGCAGAAAGTAGAGCTGGATGGTTGTGCTGAATCAAGGTGGAACATATGCCCTCCTCCCACTCTGTTTCTTTTTTTCCTGAAATAAAAATATTCCCCAGAGGGGCAAATATTAAATGGTGGTGGTGGACCAAGTGCCATAAAAGCTTTGAGAACAAACTAAATGCAAATCTTCTGTAATTCAAAGAAGAACCCGGATATGTCCAATGGTTAGAGACATGCACCCAGACCAACTCACCACAAGGCTGGTGAGGACTGGTCTGAGTGCAAGAGAGGACTCAAATGAATCAGGCAATCATTAGGCATGAAAAGCAAACTAGAGGAAGAGGAGATAAACACTTCTGTATCTGATGTGGCCACAGGCTAAAGATATCTTGCTGTTCTTCAACCTGACAGTTGAAGAAGCAAAGTCATATATATGCTTACCATCATCAGTGAATTTTTCAAATCTTTATTACCCACTCAACATTTTGTTTATGAGATATAGTTTATTTTTCTGATTTCAAGAAAAATGGTGAAGCTGTTGCAGACTTTCGTCATATACGATCATATTTTGTTTCTGGTATAAGAGATGTTTGCATGTTGGAAACATTTCAACTCCACCCCAGTCTAACACTCCAGAAATCCATTATAGTAGCTAGACAAGCTGAGAGCATCAAGAAGCAATGAGAATCATTGTAGGATTCTGTTAAACCCATATGTAAGAATAACAGTTTTATTCCCTGTCACCAGCTGTCAAAGCATCAGCGGCAACTGTCAACCTGAGCAGTGGCATAACAAACAGTATTGACACCAAGGGCAGACCATGTGGGAGAGTGGAGGCATGCAGGTTTGGGGTGTGTGTGCAGGTGTGAGACTTGGGGGTTGGAGGGCCAGAATGCAGAGTCTCCATGCCAGGATTTCAAAATGGTCCCAGAAGAGCTGCTGCCATCCCTCATGCTCTGCCCACCTGAGCTCATTGCTCTCAAGGCAATAGCAGCTGGGAACTGTCTTGGGAGTCCCATCCCAGAAATATTGCCAGGGTACAGACTCTGGGGGTAGATTCTGGCACCACTCTTACTCATCCCTAATTATGCTAGTGAACCCAGGTCCACAATGGATCTTCTGAACAGTCTTATAGTAACTACGCTGTTAAGGATAAGCAGAAAGCAGCCACCACTGTTCATGTCCAGTAGACATACCACTAAGCATCCGCATAATGAAAGACTAGCTAAGTAAATCATATGTGGCAGAGGTCATAAAAGAAGTGATTACTCATGTCTTGCCATTCAGGGGATAAAAATCGTATGCATGTACTGGCCACTTGTAGAATAAATTCTAAATGACTGGAGCTGAATTGAGTGAGGCACTCAGCTCTGAGATACTACATGTACTTCAAGATTTATACAGGGGGTGTAACATGATCATTTCCAGGTGTGACTGCAAAGCCCCTAGAATCCCTTCAGCCCTCACCTACTCCACTGCCTTTGGGTATTCACCCCTTTTCTCACCTGCCACATCTTGATGTACCTATGCTTATATAAGGGAGACTTCCCCAGGGCTTCCCAGATGGTCTCATCCTAATGACCATCAGGTGTCTATTGTCATTGCCTTAAGGACTGATTGCATGGTTCCATTCTTCCCCTACACCATGCCCTGAGCCTCGCAGGTGTCATCACTCTCTGATGTTCCCGCTCTATACTCTCAGCCCACTCCAGACTATTAGACCCTCAGGCCACATGCTCATCTCCCTTGGGCTCTTGGACCCCTGGTCCCTCACTCAGCCCCTCTCCAGGCTCCTCGACCCTCTGGTCTCATATTCAGTGCCTCTCTAGGCTCTGGGCTCACTCTTAGCCCCTCTCCATGCTTCTGGACACCCTCCCTGGGCTCCCAGGGCCCTCCTCTTCCCCATAGTTCCTTCCCAAACCTCTAGACTGCTGCAGGCTGTTCTGTCTGTTTTGGCACTCAGGAGCTACAGCCATTCTCCTTAGGAGATATTCTCTCAGTAGCTTCCAGGATCTCACCGCTGTCCCAACTCAGGGCCTGGGCTTATATCCAGTCTAAACCCAGACCTCTTCCTGAGTCAGATGGCTCCACAATCAGCCCTGGTCACACCTGCAGGCACTTCTCAGGCAGGGACCCCAATTGCCTTCCTGACATACCTGCAGCCTGCCTCAGCTATAGTCAGCTCTTAATGTATCAAAAGCTCCAAGCCTCCTGCTACAAAGGGTTTCCAGCACAGTGGTTCCTGAGAAGTTGTACATGTCTCTGCTTGCTCATCCGATGCTCCACCTGGCTGTCAAGATGCTATTTGCAATGGAATAGAAGTCCCTGAAGACCACAGTGATGCTGAATGAACAGCTGCAGTATGAGATGGCATATATTTGGGAAAACTGTTATATACACCAGGACCTTGAAGAACCACTGCTTTGCTCAAAAGCAAATGAAGAATTAGGCCAAGTACAGAGACTAACTGAGGTCCAGTTTAAAGATCCAAAAATTAACCTAGTCTAGAAATTCCAAAGGTAGTTCAAGAGGCTGGTAAAAACTGAAACAACCTTACCCTCCAAATTGAATAGAGTTGCAGACACTCTGGGAGGTAGGGTTAGGATTCAGAATGACTTGGATTGTTGACCATTTTTCTAGCCTATTAGTGATATGAAATTCAGCAAAAAAAGGTAAATGTAGAATCCTGCAGTTGGGATGGAATAATTGCAACCAAGAATACGGACTCAGGAGTAACTGACTGGGCACAGTACTTCAGAGGGTTACAGTAGACATACCTGAGGATTACAATAAACTATCAGCTGAATATGAGCCAACAGTGTGCTCTTTTTGCAAAAAGGCCAACAATATACCAGGTTGTTTTAACAGTATATTTGACATTTATCTTGCTGGGATCTTTTGACCTCAGCTGACTTCCTGACCCTGGGACAGGGGGCTGGACTCAAGGATCTCCTGAGGTCCCTTCCAGCCCTAATGTCTATGAAATCTATGAAACAGGAGTGTCTCTTGCAAATCAAGGGAAGTAATTCTTACACTTTATTCAGCACTGGTAAGGCCTCACCTGGGGCACTATATCTAGTTTTGAGACCCACGCTTCAAGAAAGATGTGGATGTATTGGAAAAAGTTGAGTGGAGAGTAACAAAAATTATTAGAGGCTTGTAAAGCATGGCTTATGAGGAAAAGCTGAAAGAACTGGGGTTATGTAGCATGGAGAAGACAGAGGGGGTGGGAGTTTGATAAGTCTTCAAATACCCAAAGGATGATTATAAAATAGATAGAAATTAGGGCTGCACAAAATTTTGCCACCACTTTTGTTTCAATGCTGTTTTGACCTGTTTTGAGGTTGAAACAGTGAAATCAAAACAAAACAGATATGGTCGAAACAGCCTCTAAACAAAACGAGGCAAGTCGAAAAGTTTTGCTGGTTCAACGCTGTTTCACCATTTCGCCCATAGGCTATAATGGGGAAGGTCAAAACAGCTTATAACTTTGTCATTTCTGGCCAGATTTGGATAAAACTTGCAGAAATGGTAGCTCCTTATGAGAGCATAAAATGTGCCAAGTTTCAAGAAGATAGGTGTAGGTGATTTGGAGAAACTGCACCATAAATTCTTGAGAGGCAAACTTGTGTCATGTGTATGTGTTAAGCCACAGGAGGATCAAAACTACAGGAATGCTAGCCCTGGTGAGGCCACAAACTCTTCCATGTTTGAAGGAGATAGGTGCAGGGGGGTTGGAGAAACTGCACAACAAAATCCTGAAAGCAAAACTCATGTCACGTG
>NW_017729001.1:8438586-8440056 GCF_001723915.1 Gavialis gangeticus
TCTGGGGCAGCTCTGCCGCACAGTGGGTGCATCTACATGACATGCTTACTGCGGAATTGACTAATTAGCTCTGCAGTAAAGTGTCACTATCTACACATGTGCCGCTATTAGGTCAGAGTAAACTAATTAACTCTGCTGTAGGATAGCACTGTCAGATACAAGTACTGTCCTATGGCAAAGTTATTTATGCCTCCACAGTGCATGTTGATCGGGGCCTGCCGGGGAACGGGGGAGATCGATGCAGGGCTTCTGGGTCCTGGGGCCCTGCACCCCTAGCTGCTGACAGACAAAACTCATGCCATGGGTGCTTGTGCCACTGACTGTGTCTGTCTTGGGGTAATTGATTGTCTATATTGATTATTTCCTTTCCTTAGTCTGTGGTTTTGTATGTGTTAGTCCATGCCCGCTAAGTCGTTATGTAGTAACTAGGTACTGTGTATGGAGCTGGTCCCTGAGTGAATCATGATTAATTGGTAACTGGTAATATAGTAACTTAGCAGCCAGGCCTGCAGTAGTCCACCTCCCCCCGCCCCCTGTGCCCCAAGACAGACTCAGTGGCACAAGCACCCATGTCACGAGTTTTCCTTGTCTGCAGCTTGAGGTGCAGTTTCCCCCAAACCTCTGCACTTATCTCTTTGAAACTTGGCAGGCTTTGTGGCCTCAGCAGAGGCCACCACCCCTGCAAGTTTCAACCCGCTGCGCCTTAACACGCACGGTGTCATCTATATCATGAGTTTTGCCTGTCAGCAACTTGAGGTGCCTTTCCCCCTAAACCCCTGCACCTATCATCTTGAAATTTGGCAGGCTTTGTGGCCTCACCAGGGGCTAGCAATTCCGTAGTTTTGACCCCCCTGTGGCTTAACACGTACATGTGACATGAGCTTTGCTTTCAAGATTTTGGGGTGCAGTTCCCCCCAAACCTCTGCACCTATATTCTTAAAACTTGTCAGGTTTTGTGGCCTCAGCAGGGGCTAGCAATTCTGTAATTTTGACCCCACTGTGTCTTAACTTGTACATGTGACACAAATTTTGCTCTCAAGATTTTGGGGTTCAGTTTCTCCAAACGCCCTGCACCTATCTTCTTGAAACTTGGCACACATCATGCCCTCAGAAGGGGCTACTATTTCTGCAAGGTTTATCCATATTGGGCCAGAAGTGACAAAGTTATAGCCTGTTTCACCTTCCCCATTATATCGTATGGGTGAAACATCGAAACAGAGTCGAAACGGCAAAACATTTCGACAGAATCAAACGGAACAGCCGTTTTGACTAAAAAAAAAAGTTGAAATGAAACACTGTTCTGTTGAAACATCATAATGCTGGTTGAAACAAAATGCTTCCATTTCGCACAGCTCTAAATTGGAAATATACTTTGTAACTTAGGGGACAAGACTTGAAGCAATGGCCTCAAACTGAAGCAGAGAGAATTGATGTTGATTCATAGATTCATAGATTCATAGATTAAGGGTC
>NW_017729001.1:8440067-8440678 GCF_001723915.1 Gavialis gangeticus
ATCTCCCCCTAATAAATCCATGCTGATTGCCCCTGAGCAATTGATGATTTGGAAGAATTTTCAAACTATGAGGGTGGTCAAGCATTGGAACATGTTACGTAGAGAAGTTATGGAATCTCCATCCCTGGCAATTTTCAAGAGCAGATTGGACAGACAATTGACTGGGATAGTTTATTCAAGGATGATTCTTTCTTGATCTGGGGGCTGCACTAGATAACCCTGTGAAGTCCCTTTTAACCTAACATCCCTATAGTCCTATGATTAAGCTCAGAAAAGATGTTCAGCCCATCACACTAGCAATGCCTCATTAAATTCTACTGCCCTTAATAAATGCCTTCAAGAAGCAACTCTAAGGCTTGGCTCACAAGGGAGTTATTGAGCAACCTGATAAGCCTTCTTATTGGTGTGTGTCCATTGTGGCAAAGCCTTCTGGAGATGACTGATGTATCAACGTTTCTATACATGTGCTACAGTGAAGGGGGGAGGGGAGGGGTCTCTGGGAGCCACTAATTAAAACACCCACAGCATCACGTATATTCAGCATCCTACACTTCAAAATGGTGGTGGGGGTGCTTTAACTCAAGCTCGTTTGACAAGATTTAGTTCAAGCA
>NW_017729001.1:8445678-8454615 GCF_001723915.1 Gavialis gangeticus
CCATTGTGGCAAAGCCTTCTGGAGATGACTGATGTATCAACGTTTCTATACATGTGCTACAGTGAAGGGGGGAGGGGAGGGGTCTCTGGGAGCCACTAATTAAAACACCCACAGCATCGCGTATATTCAGCATCCTACACTTCAAAATGGTGGTGGGGGTGCTTTAACTCAAGCTCGTTTGACAAGATTTAGTTCAAGCACCCCTGCTGCCATTTTGAAATGCAGGGACACTGAATACCCATCATGTGGAGGCTGCTAGAGTACACTAATTAGCATGCTCCAGAAGATTTGCAACAGACCTGATTAATCATGTCTGTTCTGATGCCTGATAATTATCACACATGAGAGCGGAGGTCCATCATGTGTATAGGTGCCCTCAGAAATCAACAAAAGGTAGGAACACAAACAGGACCCATGCCGGAGGCTGAGCACATACTTGGCCAGTTGCAAGATACTAAGGTTTTCAGCAAACTTAATTCTAACTCTAGGCTTTGCGAAGTACCATTGATGCAGGAACCATCTATTGTCACTTCATCCAGGTTATGAATCTATTACCCCTGTGTAACAGGGAACCCTAGCCCTGTTATCAGCAAGCCGAGCAGCTCCTTTAAATCCAGAACATTCCAGGCGCCGCCATTCAGTCGAGCAGGAGTTAAGGATTGAGCCCTGTCAGCTAGTCAGGTGACAGGAAGGGAAAGAACAGACACATATAAACCTCAGGCAGAGAAGGCCAGGGGGCAGCAGAGAGGAAGACTCTCAATGACTATGGAGGAGCTGTGGCAGCCTCCTTGGGAAGAATGCTCCACACGGTGAGACAGAAGCACAATCATACATAAGCAAACAGTTTACCGCTCCTATTTTTATTTTTGTTATATGGCCATAGAGGCCGATGGTTCATGCGAAGGCCACTGGTTTGTGGCTGAGGCTGAAGGGGAGGAGGAGACCTCATTAGCAATAAGGAGTGCCATGATAGAGGGCTCAAGAAGTCATGCTGCACTAAGGGTGCAGCACAAGGGCCATGAGCCCAGAGTCACTTGAATAGAAGACAGAAGCCTTGAAGCCAGATCCTAGTGTGTGGACTTTAGGTGAACAGCCCTAACTACAGAAAGAGGGGCAAAGCCAGAGGCGGCTGAGGCCCCAACAGCCTGGTGCCATAGGGGCACAGTATAGAAGGGCCAGTAGGCCTGGTGTCATGGAGAGTACAAAATGGAAGCCCATGAGCCTGAGTGGGTTAGAGAGCTAGAGCCTCAAAGTCAAGCCCTGCTTAGTGGGTTTTGACTGACAGGCCTAGATAGAGAGAGGGGGTAAGCTCACAGTGGCTGAGACCCCAACATAAAGAGAAAATTATAAAGCATCTGCAAGGCATGGGGCACATCAAGGAAAGGTAGGAGCATGCACTTTGCCCTTAAGACAACAGCACATTATCCTACAGGTGGTGAGCCATGGCAGGTCAGTAAAGTGGGGGGGGAAGCTGATCCCCAGGGGAGGAAAACACAGCAAGACTTAACAGGTGCCCACTAAAATAAATGCAGCTGAAGACAGCACCCTGTCACACCCTGACATATGGACATAAGAGTGATCATGTGGATAGTAAGGAAGTGCAGCATTCTGGGTAGGTATTCAGCTATCTGCCCATGGATTCAGGGTGCAAGTCAGGAAATTCTATAGAATCATAGAAAATTAGGGTTGGAAGGGACCTCAAGAGGTACAGTTCACCCCCCTGCTCAAAGCAGTGTGATCCCCAGCTATATCATTCCAGCCAAAGGTTTATCTAGCCAAGTCTTCAAGATCTCCAAAGATGGAGATTCCACCACCTCTCTCAGTAACCTGCTCCAGTGCTATACTATCTGTCGCAGTGCACAAAGGTGCCCTGCTCCTAGAAGGGTGGAAACTGCCTGGCGGAAAAACCCAAAGACAGAGAGACAGAAGCCCAGGTGCAGGTTACCAGGGCAACAAGCCAGAGGGTAAATAAGCCTGCACCTGTACATGGTGAGCTGACTGGAAGGGGCAAGGCTCTGGGCCCATATAAACCCCAGGAGCAGGTCCAGAGAAGGCAGTTCCCTGCCAGCAGCCAAGGGGGAAGGAGCTCTCCCAGAGCAAGCAAAGGGGAGAGGCCTGTCTGCAGTAGCAGCTTCTGATACTGTGAAGGGACAGAGCATTCCATGGTAGGGTTTGAATGAGGTTATAGCTGAGCAGCTTGAATTTATGTTACAGCCCAGGGGCTTGTGTTTTGTTTACTGTTGTATAAGACCGGAGGTTTGGGTAAGGCTACTGGGGAAGGAGGAGGCCTCATAAGGGGCCCATGGCAGTGTGGGGACCCTGGCGCCAGAGGGGGCACAGCATTTGAGCTGCACAGACCCTAGGTGCCAGAGAGGGTGCAGCACTTCACAGGGCTGCAGAAAGCCCAGGCGCCAGTGAGGCGCAGGGTGAGACAGGGTTGCAGAGAGCCCAGGGAGGACAAGGGGGCCAAATTGCAACAAGGCCCAAACCAAACAACACCGGTACCATCTGCGAGGCTTGGGGTGTGGTAAAGGGATGGTTGGAGCCACACATTGCCCGTAAGTCTAGGGTGCCTCAAAACTCCTGTTGTGACATCTATCTTGGAGTAGGACCCACCAGGGGTCTGGAAACCCATGGGGTCCAGAGAGTCGATCAAGACCATGTCCAAGAGGACTAAAAGGCAGCCTCCCTATCAATCATTTGATCAAAGACATGGCAGGCGAGAATAGAGGTTGCCCATTGGGCCAACTTGGCACAGTAAGGGGGCCTTGGGGAGATCACAACCATCCTGCAGGACCCCATCTCATGACACTATCCTCCCTTTGAGAGGGTTTTGGTTTTTTTCCCTAATATCTAACCTAAACTTCCCCTACTGCAACTTGAGACCGTTGCTCCTTGTTCTGTCATCTGCCACCACGGAGAGCAGCCTAGCTTCATCCTTTTTTGAACTACAATTCAAGTAGCTGAAAGCTGCTATTAAATTCTTCCTCAGTCTTCTCTTCTCCAGACTAAATAAGCCCAGTTCCCTCAGCTTCCCCTCATAAGTCATATGCCCTGGCCCCCTAGCCATTTTCATTGCTCTCCCCTGGACTCTCTCCAATGGAGAGAGTTTACATCCTTTCTGTAGTGGGGGGGCCCAAAACTGGACACAGTAACTCCAGATGGTATGTGGCAAAATGCCCATGACTATCAGCAATTACATACTGGAGGAGGAGGAAGGTCCTCCTAAGTATTAATCTTGAAGATAGAGGGGTAAAGGTGCTTGACCAGAAAGGAGGAAATCAAGGCTTTTGGCCTCATACATCAGTAGGGGGCTTGAACCTTGAGACATGACTTCCTAGGACAGTGCTCTAACAACTATGTGAAAAGTTATAGTGCTGTCTCCAGTCCTTCCTTAAACCTGTGCCAGGAGTAAACTAAGGGGTATATGATTCACTAAGACTGATTGCCTGATGGGGAAAAAAGGTGCCCCAAATTCTAGCCTGGATCCTTGTTCCCCATGGTGCAGAAGCATCCTTATTGCTATCCAGACTTTTTAGCCAATGACGAATATCAAATTCAAGGTGCAGTGGTTCAGTTTCAAAGAGAAAGGTAGAAAGAGTATTGCATAATGTTTAACTGATAGCCAGAGGGTTATAGTACTACGTGGAGAAGTCAGAAAGATACAGGTTTAAAACTCCTGTGGGTTAGAAGGGCCAAAAGAATTTGGCTCTCCTGCTTCATGAGCAAGTCCCCCTGGCTATTTCACTGAGATGTGGAAAGGCTGTCACCACCATCTTTTCCAGGACTTAGACCTAAGTAGCCCTGTACCTGTCCAGGCAGGGTGTCACCTACTGCACATGTTCAGTAGCTGTATGGATGTTTACACACCTAAATTGCATGGGTAGCAGAATTGCAAGCTGTGCTTAAGTACCAAAAATAGCAGATACATGGCTGGAAAACTTTCATTTCAACACATAAAATAAAATAGAATTTTACCCATAATGTTTATAGCACTCTAAGTAGCTCAAGAATGAGAAGACAAACAGTAAAGATTGGTCAGAACCATATAAAAAATAACCCTAGCTATACCAGGGATAACTATTTTAGTACAAAAATCTTTTTTTTTAAAATCAAACACACAGAACAATGCTATCACAAGAACTATAAACCTCACTTCTATTAAATGCAAATGGCACATTTAACCAGGGAAAGTTATAATAGCAGTGAAAGCGAACCAAAAGAAACAGTAGTCATTGCTTCTGTGTAGTTTGTGTGATGTGGGTAAGTGGGCAAGGAAGCCCAAGGCAATAACTGGCTGTAGATGGAATACAGCAGGATCTCATTAGGCAGGAAGGGTTGTGGAGCTTCAGTTAAAGCTCTCATTGCCTGGATGATGGCACACACAGGAGAGTTGTATCCTCAAGTGCACTGTGTGACAGACTAGGATATTGTACATAATAGTTGTGAATCAAATGTGTTTGTGTAACAATAATGTTGGGTGCCTTGGCTTCCCTGCCTGACTTATATACTAGGAAAGAATGAGTTAATGGTGTTGTGAAGCAGATCTGGAAAACTCTGCCCTACATGTCTCAGTTACAGGGGAACAAGCCACCAAAAAAACAATTTGCTGCACACAAGACACACCAGAATTTCAATGCAGTCAAGCTCCAGTATCTGGAGACTCCATGCTGTTTATGGTACCTAGGTGGGACTTCAAAGAAGACTCAGTTCAAAGAAGCTGGTTTGCAAAAGGGGTCCATACCAACAAAGAGATGGAAAAAGACAGGGGAAGTGATCCGAGAAGCAGGAAAGAAAAATGCAGGGATGGAAGCTGCCTGGAAGCTGGCCTAGGCATTGTGGTCCAAGGAGTCATACAATGAGAGAGAAGTGGGGATGAAATGGCCCTCCAGAGGTCATCTAGTCCAATCCCATGCCTGAGACAGGATCATCCCTATCCAAACCATCCCATACAAACCATAATCTAAACTCTACATCAACCCTGACAACACAGACCTAACATTCTAATCTGCCACAGGTAAAGCAGAGGAACCACAGCAGCCAATGTCATTATATCCTCAGGAAATCCCAAGTAACACAGGATTCATGCCACGCATTACAGAGTAAGACAAAAAAACCCACAGGCTGTACCAATCTGACCATGGATTAAAATTCCTTCCTGACACCAAATATGGCATTCAGTCTGATTCTGAGCAGAGGTGCAGTGCCCCCTAAGCCAGGAACCTCCAGCTTTGATCTCAGCAGGAGTATTGATACACCCTGGACAAAGTCCCCAGTCTTGGCTGTAGACACCACTCAATGCTTCTAAGGAAGGCTTGAAAAGACCCTGTCCAACCTTTGCTTGAAGACCACTAGTGATGCAGAGCCCACAACCTCCCTAGGCAGCCTATTCCACTGCCTCACTATTCTAACAGTGAAGAAGTTCTTTTGGATATCCAAATGTGGCAGGTTTGCACTCCAGGGGCAGCCATGACACCCCATGGTGGCCATGCTTTAGCTGTTCCAGCTCCAAATGTCAGGGATCCTCACCTCCTTTACTCACCCACCACTCCTTTGGTGTTAATATTTGGAAAGAAGGGAGGTTGCCTGAGGGTGTTAGAGTAAGCCTGTAGTTGTTCCTCTGTCAGGCTTCAGTCATCTTACCCTCTGCCCATTTTCTCTTGCTGGGCCCTCTAGCTCTAGTCCACTAACCAAACTGAGCTTTGGGGTTTCCAATTTTGGTCTGGCCCTTAGAGTCTTTTGTCTCTGTTCCCTCATGGGCTGCTGAGCCTCCCTGGGCTCTCTCTGTCTGGGCTCCATCCTACTGCAGGTGCTAGGCCCTCTGACTCCAAAGTCCAACTCCTGCTCTGACCACTGGATGGGGGAGGGGGCAGGTATGGAACCCTCAAAATGCAATCACTAGTCCTGGTTAAAAAGAATGTCTCACATGGGGTTTACCACACTCCTTAGTGACAGGCTCCACATAAAAACAAAAGCCAAAATAAAAAGTGCCTGGGATACTTAACTTGCTTCCTATGGAGGCTCCCAGTTTCCTTTCATTTGGGCTGCCTTCTGAGTGCTCTCCATAGTTTTGGCACTGGTCCTCATGCCTCTCACAGAGGGTTCCATCCCCACCAGCTTCCACAGCCAGACTGCCTGACCAGCCTCTGAGGCTGCCTTACATCCCCCAAGCCCTGCCCCTTTTCCAGGGTTGCCTGCAGTGCCTTCTAATTAATCTCATTAGCTGGTGCTCTGGCAACCCAATTGCAGCTGTGCCCTGCCTGTGCTGTGATTCTGTCAAACCATTCTAAACCTACTTGGCTGCAACTTCAAGTCATTGGTCTGTATCCTACTTGCTACAGCAAGAGAGAAAAGGTGTTTTCCCTCTTTTTTATGGCAGCCTTTCAAGTATTTCAAGACTGTTAGCATGACGCTTCCCCTAAGCACCTTTTCTACAAGCTGAACATGCCTAGTTCCTTCAGCATCTCCTCATATGACTTCCCTTCCAAGCCCTTGATCATTCTTGTTGCCTGTCTGTACTGTGAATTGCTGCTGAAAAATGAGCACTGTTTTTGTCGAACATTTACCTGCTTTGTTGCACGAGACTCTGGGTGCCCTCTATGCCCTAAAGAGGGAAAATCCTTCTACAGGAGTTAAGTCAGAACCTGAGGGGACCACAGGTAACCAGGGGCTGTCAAGGATTGAAAAGCCAAGTCTCAGAATTCAAGGAGCCAGCCAGCTTCTAGAGGCCACATCTGAACTGACAAAAGGAGGTGAAAAAGTTTCTTCCTGGCCCCATGTGGCAACCAGCAAAGCCCAGAATCATTCTGGGGAGAGGAGAGGAACAGTTGGGCCTGCTCCCAGAGGAAACACGTGGGTTAATGCCCGTTGTGCCCCCAGGAGCTGAAGACCCAGACACAGACTTCATAAACTCTCCAACATAGAGCCAGGAGGTAAATGTACCAGGGCCAGGAGAGGGTGGGCAAATGCAGGGGCACTTGGAGGATGTTGCAGGGGAATGTGTGCATGCACACGTGTGGAGCCACACTGGGTGGGACACACTGGCTGAGCAGAGCCTGGCAGGGGAAGGCCCCCCCCTCCTGGGGTCACTACTTAGCTGAGGCCCCCAGGGAGCCCCACAAACAGAGAACACAAACAGGCACAGCTCTACTTGGGTATGGCAGTTTACATGGGAGTTTGCCCAGAGAGGCGCACAGAAGGCACCTGGAGAGCTTGTCCTAGTAAGGAGCCGGAGCCCAGAGGCCCAAAGAGGAGCTGCTGGGACGAGGTAGGGGCATGAACTTGCTCTCAGCCATGGCAGTGACTCATAGTGGCCGCAGGCATCCCGGCACCACTGAGATCTCCACCCAGACAGAGCCTGTGCATCTGGCCACCATTCAGATGGACCCCTTGGCCCCAAACTGAGGGCTGCCTGGCATAGCTGCTCATGGCAGGGCATGGGGGCACCCTCACTTGTGGGGTGTGTTCCCTAGTGGAGTCTCTGGAGGGCCAGGTGTGGGAGCTCGAGGAGGAGGTACTCCAGCTGCGTACCAACAGGGCCCATGAAGACTTCATCAATGGCTACTGCCAGGCCCTTCTCCAGAAGAAGGAAGAAGAGAAAGACATAGAGATGGTGGCCAACAAGAATGCTAACCAAGACCCACCCAGAGCTACCTGGATGATGGTCGCCTCACACTCCAAGAAATGTAGGACCCAGGTTGCTCCTCCCCTGGCCCTGCACAACAGGTATGCTCCCCTCCCCATACGAGGAGGCTCTGACTGTGATGGAGGAGAAGGATGGTAAGAAGTGTGCTGCCACCCCCAAGAGGAGGCGTAAAGTGGTGGTGGTGGTGGGGGGGACTCCCTCCTGTGGGGCACTGAATGTCCCCTCTGCCTCTAGCCCATGAGGCCTGCTGCCTCCCTGGGGCCCACATCCAAGATGTTGCAGAAAGGATCCCCAGGCTAGTCCAGCCCTCTGACTACTACCCCATGCTCCTCATCCATGTGGGAACAAATGACACATCCAGGAGCAATCCAGACCAAGTCATCAGCAACTACAGGGCTCTGGGGGCTAGGCTCATGGGGTCTGGGGCCCAGGTAGTCATTTCCTCTGTGATCCTAGTTGCAGGCCACAGTCCTAAGAGGGAAGGATGCATTGAGGAAGTCAATGATGGTAGTGTCACAGAAAGGACTTTGGTGTCCTCAACCACAATGCACACTTCAGAGTCAAAGGACTCTGGGAAGGGATGAGACCCACCTCACATGGAGAGGTAAGTTCCTGTTCTCGGTCAGGATCGCCAATCTTCTAGATAGGGCTTTAAACTGAGATTGCTGGGGGACAGGGAAACACTGACTGGAAGTTGTCCAAGTACCAACATACAAGAAAGCTCTATAGATAGGGATACTAGGAGTACTCTTGTGGGAGCTGAGGGAATAGGTCTCCTTCAGCATGACAGGAAGCCATGGCTCTCAGCCTTTCATCATAAGGTCTGTTTTCCTGAACTCTGATCATGCGTGTGGCTCTCCTCTGCACCCTCCCAAGCTTCTCCACGTCCTTTTTGAATTGTGGAGCCCAAAACTAGATGCAGTACTCTAGCTGTGGCCTCACCAAGGCCGAGTACAACAGAAGAATGATGTCCCGGGATTTGGTTGAGAAGCATCTATGGATGCAAGCCAGCATTTTGGTTGCTTTATTAGCCGCAGCATCACATTGAAGGCTCATGTTCATCTTGTGGTCAATCATAACCCCCAAGTTCCTTTCCTCTGTGCTGCTAGCCAGTGTAGCACCGCCAAGCCTATAAGCATTATGTAGGTTTTTCCTCCCAAGGTGGAGAAACTTGCATTTTTTGGTGTTAAACACCATCAGGTTCTCATCTGCCCATTTCCTGAGCCTGTCAACATCTGCCTGGATCACCCTCCTGTCCTCAGGTGTGGATGCCTTACCCCAGAGTTTGGTGT
>NW_017729001.1:8455105-8455614 GCF_001723915.1 Gavialis gangeticus
TTTTAGGGCCTCTCTGACAAGTCTCCTTAGCTTGTCAAAGTCAGCTTTCCTGAAGTTGAGGACTTCTGCTTTGCTGACTGACTTGCCAGCTTTTTGGCATATGGTGAAGGTGATCAGTTCGTGGTCACTGTCACCCAGCTTCCCTTTGATCATTAGGTCACTGATTAGGTCATCCCCAGTTGCCAGTACCAGGTCAAGCAGCACTTTACCTCTTGTCAGCCCATCGACTTCCTATGTCAGATAGAGCTTGTCCATGCAGAAGAGAAAGTTTTGGGCCCGCTCAGATTTGGTCAAGCGCTCTTCCCATGTGATGTCTGGGTAGTTGAAATCTCTCATGACAACCATGCACCAGGAGCATGTGGTCTCAGCCAATTCCCTAGTGAACTCCTGGTCAAGGTCTTGATCCTGGGTAGGGGGTCTGTAATAGACTCCCATCATTGTGTCCCCATGTTCCCCATGGATTTTAACCCAGAGGATCTCCAGCCATCCACCCTGGGTGCCAATGTCGG
>NW_017729001.1:8460614-8462785 GCF_001723915.1 Gavialis gangeticus
GTTCCCCATGGATTTTAACCCAGAGGATCTCCAGCCATCCACCCTGAGTGCCAATGTCGGCTTGCAGGGACACATACCTTTCCTTGACATAGAGAGCTACACCCCTGCTCCTTTTGTCCACTCGATCTCTCCTGTACAGGGTATAGATACCTATACCCATGGCCCAGTCATGCGTGGAGTCCCACCAGGTCTCTGTTATCCCTATGACATCATAATTATTTGTGTTAATTAGGAGGACAAGTTCCTCCTGCTTATTCCCCAAGCTTTTGGCATTTATTTATAGGCACGCAAGGGTCCCTTTGGGGGCCCTTGCCTAATCTACGGTTTGTTCCAGGGCTGGGGCAGGGGTGGGCTTGGATGTGGGGATGAAGAGCTTGGTGAATTATTTGGATGTGGGGCTGAAGAGCTCACTAGCCAAGCTCATGGATGACACAAAATTGTGGGGAAATGTTGTCAAGTTTGATGATAGGCTACAGATATAGGCGGATCTAGACAGGCTAGCAAGTTGGGTGAGCTGGAACCAGATAAAGTTCAACATTGAAAAATGTAAAGTGCTCCACAAGGGGATGAACATCCCCTTACACAGCTACAGGCTTGGTGGTGCCAAACCGAACATCACCACAAATGAAAGCGACCTGGGGTTAATAATGGACCACAGTATGAATATGAGCTGGCAGTATGATGCTGTTGCCAGCAGGGCAAATAATACTCTGGCATGCCTCAGTCAGTTCATCTCCAGAAAAAACAAGAAAGTGATTCTTCCACTCCACTTGACACTGTGATACCCCAACTGGAGTACTACATCCAGTTCTGGGTGCCGCACTTTAACAAGGACAAGGTAAAACTTGACAGAGTCAAGAGAAGGGCCACCCATATGATTAGAGACTTGCACGGCAAGCCATAAGAGGGAAGGTCAAGGGATCTGGGACTCTTAAGCCTGAAAAAGAGATGGCTGGGAGGGGAATTGATAGCAGCTTACTGCTACATCGGGGAGTACGTCAAGGGCTCGGTGAACAACTAGGGAACACTTGGAGAAAACCAGGAATAATGGCAACAAACTCCTGGAAAACCATTTCCACCTCAACATTAGGAAAAACTTTTTTTCACAGTTAGAGTGTCCAGACTGTGAAATAAGCTCCCTCCAGAGGTGGTGCAATCGCCTACCCTGGAAATCTTCAAGACAAGACTGGACAGTCACCTTACTGGGGTCGCCTGACCCAAGCTGTATTTCCTGCCTCGTGCAGGGGGCTTGACCTAATGATCTTCTGAGGTCCCTTCCAGCCTTACAATCTATAAAAATCTATGAAACACCCTCCATGCTGCTCTTCAACCTGGGGACAGCAAATATAACTCCAAACATCGCACCATCTTACTGAACAGCCAGAATTCATTTTTCTGTACCCCTTCCATAATATTATCACAGCTGCTTTAATTTTCTTTCATAACTAAGATGGTTATGGAGCTTGGTTTTATTCTCCTGCTGCTGAGCATGGTTCTCTCCAATATCCACTTGCTCTGGTTTGCATAGCTCTTCTCATTGTCCCATAAAGTTTGCCAGAGTGAGGAGGTCATGAAGGGGACTCCTGGACTTCTAATTGTTGCTCTTTACAGAGCACTTCAGTTATAAGAATTTCTAGAGCAAGGGCAGGCAAAATATGGCCTGTAGGCTGCCAGGAGATTTCATCCAGCCCATGGGCAGGTGCCTACCAATTCAGTGTATCCATCCTGGTCCCAGGCTCCCCCTGCTCTGCTCGCATGAGGCTGAGTTCAGCTCACTCACACAGGGGCAGTGCATGCTATACTCCCACCCTTGCCTGTGGGATGCCCTGACTCCAGCCTCACAGGTAGGGAAGCAGCAGTGGAGAACATGGTAGCAGTGGCAGCTGTGGGGGTGGGGGGGAAGTGCTGGTGGTGGCAGCAGGCAGAAGGAGGGAGAGTAGGGGGGTTGAAAGATAGAGAAGAGGCAGGGGAAGGGAAGCAGTGGTGGAGGGCTGTGGCAAGGACAGTGGTGGCGGTGGCAGCAGAGGGTGGTAGTGGTGGTGATGCTGTTTGAAGCTGCAGGAAGGGGGAGGGAAGTGGAGGCAGAAGTGAGTGGGAGCAAAGCAGCAGCTAGGCAGGAGCATGGGGGCTGTACTAGTGCCCCGGGGCCAGCAGGGACCCAGGGTGGGACA
>NW_017729001.1:8467785-8468445 GCF_001723915.1 Gavialis gangeticus
ACTAGTGCCCCAGGGCCAGGACTGGGGCCAGCAGGGACCCAGGGTGGGACAACAGGAGTGTGGACCCTGTGCCAGCGTGGGCATGGGATCCACCTGGTTCCATCACATGAGGCTTGCATGCAGTTCCAGGGTTCTCGGCTGAAGCCATGCACCTCTAGGGGGAGCTGGTGGTCTGGCCCCACTCACTGCTATGCACAGGTCATGGGGAATGGGAGTAAAATATGTTATTATAGGTGTTTGAATTTTAGTGTGTATATGTGTGTGTATATATATATATATGTCTATATATAATTTTTACCCCCGTTCCAATATGGCAAACCCCTTTTCCCAAAAGGAGAACTTCCAGGGGCAAGAGGAGGGACTTCTAGTGGCAAATGTCAGGTGTTAGTAATAGAACTTCTGGTCTCAAGAAGGCGACCAGGGGGTAGGGCACCTGTCAAGAGGAGGGGCTACCCTTTCAGACCTCAACAGCTCACCAAAAGTCATTAAGCAGCCCTCTAGCTGAAATAATTGCCAACCCCTGTCCTAGAGTATCCCTGACCAAAGCCAAAAAGGAGGCGTACACCCAGTGGAAGATTGGGGCTGTCACCAAAGAGGAGTATACCTCCATCACTCAGGTCTGTAGGGGGGCTGTTAGGAAAGCTAAGGCAGATATGGAAC
>NW_017729001.1:8469144-8483047 GCF_001723915.1 Gavialis gangeticus
GCCAGGCCTAGGGTCAGGGAGGACTGAGTTAGGGAACTTCTGGAGGGGCTGGACATGTTCAAGTCAACAGGTCCAGATGCTCTCCACCCCAGGGTTCTGAGGGAATTGGCAGGGATTATTGAGGGGCCCCGGCACGGCTTTACAAGCACTTGGGATGCTCTGGCCAGGTGCCAGATGGCTGGAAGAAGGCCACTGTGGTCCCCATTTTCAAAAAGGGGAGGAGGGAGGACCTGGGCAAATATAGGTCTTACTTCAATCCTGGGGAAGCTCTTTGAGAAAATTATCCAGGAGCACATCTGTGAAAGACCAGCATGGGGGATGATGCTCGGGGCAACCAGCATGGGTTCATTAGGGGCAGGTCCTGTCAGAGCAACCTGATTGCCTTCTATGATCAGGTCACAAAATCACTGGGTGCAGGTGTTGTGGAGGATGTAGTCTTTCTGGACTTCAAGAAGGCCTTTGACACTGTCTCCCACCCCATTCTCATTAAAAAGCTAAGTGACTGTAGCATTGATGCCTACACAGTCAGATGGGTTGCAAATTGGCTGAGGGGCTGCACCCAGAGAGTGGTGGTGGACAGGTCGTATTCAACCTGGAGGCATGTGGGAAGTGGACTACCCCAGGGCTCAGTCCCCAGGCCTGCACTGTTCAATTTCTTTATTAGCAACTTGGATGAGGGGGTGAAAAGCATCCTGTTCAAATTTGCAGATGACACCAAGATTTGGGGTGAGGTGGCCATGCTAGAATGGAGGGACAGGATACAGCTGGACCTGGACAGGTTATGGGGTGGGCAAATGAGAATAGGATGGGATTCAATACTGACAAGTGCGGGGTACTGCACTTGGGCAGTAAGAACCAGCAGCATACTTATAGGCTGGGGAACTCCCTTCTCAAAAGCACAGTGGCAGAAAGAGATCTTGGAGTCATTACTGATTCCAAATGAACATGGTCTGACAATGTGAGGACGCAGTCAGTAAGGCTAACTGCACCTTGTCATGCATCCACAGATGCATCACAAGCAGGGCCAAGGAGGTGATCCTCCCCCTGCATGTGGCACTGTTCAGGCCTCAGTTGGAGTTCCGTATCCAGTTCTGGGCACCGCACTTCAGGAGAGATGTGGACAGCATCGAGAGGGTCCGGAGGAGGGCCACTCGCATGATCAGGGGGCAGCAGGACAGGCCCTACGAGGAGAGGCTATGAGACCTGAACCTGTTCAGCCTCCACAAGAGAAGGCTGAGAGGAGACCTGGTGGCCATCTATAAACTTACCGGGGGGACCAGTGGGGAATGGGAGAGACCCTGTTCCCCCGAGCACCTCCCAGAGTAGCAAGAAATAATGGTCATACATTGTTTGAGAGTAGGTTCAGGCTGGACATTGGAAGGCACTACTTCACAGTCAGGGTGGCTAGGATCTGGAACCAACATCCAAGGGAAGCGGTGCTGACTCCTATCTTGGGAGTCTTTAAGAGGAGGCTTGATAATTACCTAGCTGGGGTCATATGAGCCCAGTATTCTCTCCTGCCCAGGGCAGGGGGTCAGACTTGAAGATCTACTTAGGTCCCTTCTGTCCCTACATCTATGAATCTATGAATGTTTATCCAAACTATTCTTAAACTTCCACAAATGAAAGTTCTGCAACTTCCCATGGCAGTCCATTTCACTGCTTCATCTATCTGACACCGAAGGACATTTTTCCTGATATCCAATCTAAACTTATTTTGCTTCAACTTTCAGAAATTGGTTCATGATATCATCTCTGCACTAGTGGAGCAAAGTTGTTTTTTTTTTTTCCTTTTCTTTAGGGCAGGCCTTCAGATATTTGGAAACTGCTATCAAGCCCACTTGAAATCTCTTTTTCTGCAAGCTGAATATACCCATTTCTTCCAACTTTTCCAAACGTCTTGCCTTCCAAGCCTTTTATCATTTATCACTGACTCCTGAAATGCTCAAACTTTTCCATGTCCTTTTTAAGATATGAAGCCCAAAGCTGGACCCTGCAGGCTAAAATGATTATCTGGGTGTGGGTTCAAGCCCTTTCAGGTAGAAGGGAGAGTGGAAACAAGAACCTGGGTCTCCTGTGGTTTGGGCAAGTGTTATAATTACTAGAACACCAAGGGAGGAGGAGCCACCCTCTTTACTTCTTACCTCAGCATAGACAGTATGTCATGCAAAAAATGCATGCACCTTATGTAGTCATGGACGAGTAGGATTTCAAGACGGAGGCATCTTGCCACATACTAAAGTTCCTCATTGGGTTAAATGGAGAGCCATGCCCCTCCTACCTAACTAAGAAACCTGGCAGATTTTACATTTATCATGCAATTAAAATAGGTAAACGCACAATATTTTATTTTGAAGCTACTAGAAAATCAGAGAAAAAGGGGTAAAAGTTACCAAAGGCTTTATAAAACATTGTCTTATCTAAGCATCTCATTTTTCTAAAGACTTAAGTAGGCATGACTTTCTCATACTCTGCAAACCGTGGGCTAAGTCCTATTTCAGTTTCTTGCATCTACATAGCTATGTAATAGTAGTTTTTGGCACCTAAAAGCAATATGGATTCTGTTTCTTCTGGATGTAGAATAAAAGCACCCTGTGGGCACATCTACCCAAAATACAAAAAAAAAAAGGCTTTTCTTCCCTTTTAACCCAAAACCTAGCACTTAGGACATTTGCCTAGGGAGAATGAGATCTTGAGCCTAAGCATCTCTTTCCCCAAAATACAGTTTCAAATTATGACCCACTTCCTAGCAAGTTGCTTTAAATTACCAGGCTTCAGGTTAGGTCTTTTTTTTCCTGGGCACTATCCAGCCCTCCTCTTCAGTGGCCCTTTGAATTTGATATTCATTGGACAGTGGCAATGGCATAGTTTCCACCACTTTGTGTGTAGGGACCCAAACTAAAATGCAGAAACATTAGTAGTATTATGGAACACCCCCATTAATGTGACAGGCGGCCATCTTGGCTGCCATCTTGGGACCAGACATCCGGCCTCTGTCACCCTGCCCTTTTTCCCCTTATGTGGTGCATGACATCACAAACCCTGCTCACGCTGCCCCCTCCCCAGTCACATGATGTGCAACATCACAAACACAAACACATCATAAACACAAACAAATGGAGAGCATGGACAACTGTGTCTCAAGGGGCTCTGCTGAAGTAACTAATTTAGATTATTTTTGTGAGGGTGATTTTTCTTGTAACTGTCTGGGCCTATGTTAATTACAATCCTTTTGCAGGCAGACAATGCCTTTATAGAGAGCTTTCAAAACCTGCACAATGGTACCCCACCGAAAGTTAAGGTCTTTTGCGTGAACTGTTTTTGCTCTTGGCTGAAAGAGAACAGTTCGAGATTGAAGACTGATGCAACAGTGTCGTTCAGAGACAATGGCTACCAACCCAGACTTTGAGGTTGTGGAGGTCACTGAGCAGGGCTATGAGCCCACGGAAGTCACCAAGCAGGACTGTACGGGGCACTATTTTCAAATAATAATAATAATAATAAAAAATAGCTCACCTCTGGGTTTCTTGCATGACCTGGTTTTGAACAACTGTTCAATACCACCATTAATGTTGTATTACATAACCTGTTTAATAAACAGGTTTAATAAACGTTGTATATTCACCATGGTTTAAATTTGTTCTCAAGTGCTTGAATGCACCATATGGGTGTTAGCGTGAGGTGGGGGCACAGCAGTTACCAGACATGTCTACACAGGAGGCTTTGTTAAAGGAAATATATTACTCTCCTGGAGAAGCTGGGAGTTTTGGCAGGGTGAACTCACTTTTTGAAGTGGCCAAGAGACAGAATAAAGTTCTGAACAAAAGTGCAGTGATCACCTGGCTTTCAAATCAGGATGCTTACACCCTACACAACCTGGCGAGAAGACATTTTAAAAGAAACAAAGAGTGTTGTTTCAAATATTGATTAGCAATGGCAGGCAGATTTGGTGGATATGCAGCAGTTTTCCAAACACAATTGTGGGGTTAAGTACATCTTAAAAGTGATAGACATAATTATCAAAGTATGTCTGGGCTGTGGGTCTAAAAAGATGTAGCAGGCTTACCTTTTCAGAGCTTGGGTTGAGTCCCAGGCTTGAGGGTCTGCTGTTTGATTGGTGGAGCCCACCCACCAATCCAGAGGCAGCACAAGGGAAGCAATGCCCCGCACTTGTCTGAAGGGAGGAGGCAAGGAGCAGCTGGACCTGAATTGGAACGGCACCAGTCAGGTCTGAAGAACTTCGGAGGTGGAGCCCCTAAAGACTATAAAAGGGGAGCATGCTCAGCATGCTGGGGAGAGAAGATGAGGGACTGCTTGAGCTTCAATGGTGCGCAAATCAGAGCACAGGGATCAGGCTTTAGGAGCTGCTTGAGGTGGCTTAAGCCTGCAAATCCGGCAAGTGGCTGGACAGTTGGTATACAGATTGGCACATGGAGAGTTGGCCCTGGGAGCAGCTTGAGGCTGCTTGGGCCCCACACGGTGTGCAGATCAGCACACAGAGAACTGGCCCTGGGAGCAGCTCATGGCTGCTTGGGTCTTACCTGGTGTGTGGGTCGGTGCATGGAGAACTACCCTGGAAGCAGCTCGGGGCTGCTCAGGTTAGCCCCAGCCCTGGGCCAAGTGACCGGAGCCCTGCAGTGCGGCTCCACCTTTAACTAAAAGAGCCCCAGTGCCCAAAGCAGGGCCCAGGAAAGGGGAGAACCCTTGGTGTGAAACCGGGGAGTCAGAGCCTGCAAGGGCTTGGCTCCCACAAGACAGAGAGTGCCCTGGGTGCCCAGTGTGGGGTGCTGGGCTGTTGAAGAGAGCTGAAGGTGCCACTGGGGGAGACTTTTGTGGGATCAGCCACCAGGGGATGAGCCTTGACTTCTCAAGAGAGGAAGCATGAGTTACTGGGGAAGTGGGCCCTGCGGGGGAGGCTGACACACATGAGGAGGGTTCGCCACCTCCACCCTCCATTGAGGAAGGGGTGTGTCCACATCCCAGGGCCCTAAAGAAGAGGGGTTTCAGGGAAACCCCTCTGGGAGGTACTGAGTGCACTCCCTATTTTAAGGTTGTCATTGTGTTAAGGGCTATATAGCTAGGGGTATTCTTTAAGGGGTTTTATATGGTTTACGTGTTGTAATGCCTCAATGTGTATATTGGTATTGTTATTTGTGAAGATTTAAATAAATATTATTGTTAATATACTTGGGTTATACAGCTTAATATCCCTATGTGTTAATTGCATTGTATAAGTTGTAAGTTATTTGGTTCATATTTGGTATTATATGTGAATTATGGAATATTATATATAGTATTATATGTTAAGCCTTGTAAATATTCTTTGTTTTATACTAAGTGTCTGTATTTATTCTTGTAATAAATAGTTAAGTACTTGGTTTTGGCCTAGCTCTATAGAGGGGGGAGGAAGCCACTCTAATAGCTGACCCCTTCCTCAGCGCCCTGCCTGACCACCACCACTGTCATGGGAGGACAGGGCACACCCCCTGGGTGTACCTAGGATACACAGACAAGTTGGGTAGTGAAATAGCTCAGGCCTTTAAACACATTTTTACAGAAGGCTGCATACCTCAAAAATTACAGCCTGATCATGGGAAAGAATGTTTTAATAAGTCTTTAAGCAAACTGTTAAAACAGTATAATATTCACCATTTTGTGATGAATAGTGAAGTTCAAGCAGTGGTGATAGAGAGGTTTAACATAACATTAAAATCAAAGATGTGGAGGTATTTTACAGCCCACAACACCTTCCACTACATTGATGTGTTACCAGAGTTTATAAAGAGCTATAACCACAGTTTTCACAAAACTATCCACACCAGGCCAGTTGACGTGAACTTCTCAAACTCTCCACAGGTGTGGAAAGTCGTGTACAGGGACTATTTCAAAATAAAAGCAGCAGCACCCCTGGTCAGAAAAGGAAACCACATGAGGGTGCCTAGGACCAAAGGGAGGTTTCAAAAGGTTATGAATGAACATTCACCAATGAGATTTTCATAGTGGATGAAGTACTTAGACATGTGCGGATGCCTGTATACTACCTAAAAGATTACAAAAATGAAAATATTGAAGGTTATTTTTACCCTGAAAAACTACAAAAAGTGAACCCCAAACAGGACAGAGTTTACAGGGTTGTAAAAGTTCTAGCAATGAGAGGAATGGGGAAAAAAGAAGTGACTGCTGGTGAAATGGTTGGGGTGGCTGGGTAAATTTAACAGCTGGGTGGAAGCCTCCCAAGTTTGTAACACATAGGGGTAGCTCAGCCAGAAGGACGAGATGAGTGATGGTGGCTTTTACATCACTTTGCCCAGTAACGACAGTGCTAGGATTTTTCTGCAAACCACCAGCTCAAAGTTTACCATACAGCTGGTTAAACCTCTGGATCTTCTGAGGAACTAGGAGATAGGATTAGCAGAACTACAATACCCACACAGCTGGAACAACATCAGTGAAGATACCCCTTTCAGAATAGTTTCTGGGACTAAAAAATGGGAGTATATACTGTGTCAGGGGTATTATACAACCATCACAGAGTTGCTGGATCTTATGTACAATATTATTGCCAGCCAACCTACTCCACCTGAATTAATTATCCACTGTGATCAAGTGATCAGAAAAGTGAGACTTAAAACCAGCAATAGATCTTATGCTTTTTTTACCCATAGTGAGCTAGTCTATATTTTGGGAATGCTACCTGGGTCCATTGTTAAAAAAGCACCCTTCGTGGATGGTATTACTGGAGGGTCCAATTCACTGTAAGTCTACACAGACATGGCAGAACATCAGCTTGTCGGGGACTTTTTGGTTTCCTTACTATGCTGCATCCCTGTCCATGGGAGCAATGAGTTTGTCACCATTACATATGACAAGCTGCATTATGTCCCCATGAATTGGTACTACATTGACACAATCAGTATTGAAATAAAGATGGATCAGAACAAACACATTTCATTTTGCTTTGGTAAGGTGATCATTAAGCTTTACCTACACCCCCAGAAGACTTTGAGATATTTTAAAATAAGTAGAAGCACGATGGTGATGGTAAAAATCTAAGGTGATCCTAATTTGTACATAAATTATTTTAAAGCCCAGGCTGGGTATGGTCTTCCCAGATATCAAGAGATGCCTGTGATGTACAGGGCTGGTATGGGAGGCATACTTCGCAGCCTCTTTTTAAAAAATTTTTTCGCAGCCTCTGTTTTCAAAATCTGGTTGTAGGACTTTTGTCGGGGTTTGTTCTCAATTGACGTAGAGGGCCACAAAATTAATATTGTAATATTTAAAGGGATTTAAATATTACAATATTAATTTTGTGGCCCTCTACGTCAATTGAGAACAAACCCCAACAAAAGCCCTACAACCAGATTTTGAAAACAGTAACTGCATAAAAAAGTACATGCAGCTGGTACAGACAGATGGCAAACGTATGAGAGATACCACTGTGTGTTCTTTGTGTACCACCATAACAAGGGGCTGTCTTTTGAACAGATTTTTAAATTGTATTATTCGATAATTTAGTACAAAATGATAGGATGGTGATGCAATTTGTAAAAAGTAAATATAAAACTTTCCACGTGGTTGGGCCTGCTCAAAACATGTTTCAACATGCTCAAACATGCATTTCTTGCTATGACTTTCATAAATGCTTTGCCTAAATAAAACACCCAGCTATGCTATGTAAATAAAGTTGTTGCTGTTTAAAATTTTTGTGTGTGTTTTCAACATGGAGAATTTATTTGAGACAACAACTACAACATTTATTGAACCCTCTTATTACTCTTAACGCTGTTGAACTAATTCTCACTAACTGATGAAAACAAACAACTATATCCTTAGAAAGAAGCTTAATTCCTTCTGGTACTGATTTTCTCAGATGCAGTTAGATAGTGGGCAATTCCTATGGATGTGTCTAATACCCCCCAAACTTCAGATAAAATGTTGAGGTGTGGAGGGTGTACGCTCTGGTCAGTTAGGTACTTGCATTGTGATCTTGGCCTAGTACCTCCATTTCCCCCAGCTTGATTTTTCTTGAATTTTGATTGCAGGCTTCTTGGGGGCAGGGTATACCTCTTGTTCTGTGTATGTACTTGCCTATCCTACTTTGAGCTGGAGTTTCTAGTTACTATGGTTGTACAATATTCACACAAAGAATCACCCATCAATAATATGGAACTTGGACTGTACCAAAGTGCAGTTCACATTGCCTCACTCAGTTCACCAACTGACTATAGCAATTTCCCTTCCAAAGAAAAAAAAATGCAGCTCTCTGCCTCCAGTCATTTTCTAAATAAATCACAATATCACAGGAAACCATCTTGAGCTGCTGTCTTAGGCCTGATCAGCTTCTTTATTACTGATAAGTTTCTTTTCTTTACCACCTCCTGAAAAATTCCTGTTATTGTAGGCATGTGAGATGTTTACACCTGTTTATCTATCCCCTGATCTCAGGAGTCACATAACATTTCATCATTCGCTTTAGCTGAATCATTAATTTTACGCAGATCATTGGAAAGAGACTGAGCACTAAGCTCCATTTCTGAAATCAGCCCAGCACCAATCATCTGGGTGAGCACTTTGCCAAGTTTCATCTCCTCATCTGTGAACTCTCAGTGATGGATTTTGTTCATTTGCATCTCTGCCTCCCTAGGACTTAACACAGAGAGGCTGTTTCACTAAGTAAATCTCCATTTTTGCATTTCTAATTTGGTCCCATCCCTTTTGGGCCTTTCCTCTCACTCATAAGAGAGGATGCCTGGCATAGTGAGTTCCAAAGATGATTATTATTTCATGTTTATGTTACAGCAATCTCCACAAGTCCTGTACGGGCCTTGGCCTCATTGTAGCAGGCGTAGTCTGAGCACACACCAAGGAGCAGTTAGTTCTTGTCTCAAAGAACTCAAGTTTATAGAATGATAGTGCCTAGTAAAGTGGTTACTCTGGACTCTCCCCTCACACCACACACAACACAGCTGTGGACAGCTGCCAATAAACTGTGGCTCTACTAAAACCTGGAGGAAGGGGTAGAATGGGCTGGAAGCGAGAAACAAATGTTCTGAATTCTTTGCCCCCAATTTGTCAATGTTTTATCTTTTCTTGTGCAAGCCTTTCCTGACTGTTGCTTTCTAACAGGCCTACCCTTGCAAAACTCCTAATTCAACAGAGCTCCTACGCTCAGGAGTGAGGATCTAGCCCATACATTTTTGCTGCAACAGATGTTTAAGAAGTTGCCTTTTCAGACATGTGGTATTGGATCTGCTGGAAATCTCATTTACCCTTAATATACAAGTTAAATATACCAAATGGAAGAAAAATCTCTTGTATTCAAATAGAGTAGGACAGGAGCAGAATGACTAGAGTAAAACCCCCAGTAGGTAACCCTGAAGTCTTGAGTAGGCATGATCCTCAATGTCTGTTCCAACCCCATGATCCTATGACAGGTGGGAAAGTTGTAGGCCAGGGGTTGTCAACCAGGGGTCCATGTACTCCTGGAGTATGCACGGGTAGGCAGGGATGAAAAGCCACTGCCATGCAGGAGTTGTGCGGGTGGCGGGTGAGGGCAGTGGCATGCATCTGCAGACTACACAGGCACCACCAGGCTGGCTGGACACGGATGGGGAGAGGGGTGCCAGGGGGAGGAAGCTTCCCACTACCCCATGCTGCCACTTCCCACCACCCAGGTTACCATATGTCCAACTTTTCCTGGATATGTCCTCTTTTTTGGGTCCCTGTGTTGTTTCCAGGTGGATTTTCTAAATACAAGCAAGAAGTTCAGGATTTCCTACCCTAGTCCATTTTCAGCACGGCCACTGTTAGATAGAACTGCAGTTCCCAGAATACCTAGTTAGGCACGTGCACAGCTGGCAGCCAAGTTCCCGATTTTGCTTTGCTCTGCTGGTGAGAGCAGGGGAAGGGCGATCCAATGCAGCAGGGAGTACAAAGGGTTGGGAGTGCAGGGCACTGGCAGGGCTGGGAGGGGGCAGGGGATCAGGATTGAGGGGTGGCAGTGGTGGCTGCGGGTTGGATGTGCAGGGCCCTGGCAGTGCCAGGGTGCTACAGGTCAGGAGTGAGGGGCACCAGCAAGGAGGGAAGGGGGCAAGGCACTGGCATGTCACTGCCTCCCACCATCATATTCCCCCTACCCACTCCCCCAAGGCATCCTCTTTTTTGGACTTGGAAATATGATAACCCTAACACACTGCTGCCACTCTGTTCCTTTTTTAGTAAGCGTACTCTAATTCTGCATTCATCCGCATGCCACCCCCCTCCCCAGCTGCCCTGAGTACACTGACTAAAAACATCCAGCCGCCAGGAGTACGCTTACTAAAAAGGTTGAAAACCCCTGTTGTAGGCTATAGCAGTAAAGTCCCAGATACTTTAATACTTTAATACACACAGATACTTTAATACTTTTAATCTCTCCAAATCGAATTGGAATCCTCTGAATCAATTTGGAGAGATTCAATGATTTGGACATAGATACAGCTTTAAATGTTTTTTTCTACGTACCTCAAGGCACCAGGTGGCTCATGAATGCTGAGATGCTAGGGCAGATGGAGCATCCCATGGGAGCGGCGGCGGGGGGGCAGCGGTCCCCAGCATGCTCAGGAGTGGACCTAGAAGTAGACCAGAAGCACTTCTGGTCCACTTCCAGGTCTGCCGGGGAGCATGCAGGGGACCCTTCCCCACCCTCCAGCTCGGCAACTGGTGCCTCCTGGATCTGGGGGGAGGGGCATCTAGGGTCCCCCCACAGCTGATCACTAAGCTGGGGGGGTCTCCTGCCAAGCAGGTCGGGGGCCCCTCCATGCTTCCATGGGATGCTCCACCTGCTCCAGCATCGCAACATTCACAAGCCATACCTGGTAGCTTGAGGTGTGCAGAAAAAACATTTTAAGCTGTGTCTATGGCTGAATCGCTAATTTTCTGAATCAGCATCAAATCTCCAGATTTGGATTCAGCCAAATCAAATTGGGACAGTGATCTGAATCAACTAATCGAATCACTGTCCTCAATTCGGGCCAAATCCGAATCAAATACAGCCCATTTTGCACACCCCTACTATGCAGAAGTATCAGGCTACTGCACAGTCAGTGTTTGATGTGGATGTGGCCATTGAGTCATGTGTTGTTCTTGGCACCTATGCCAAGTTTGTGATCCTATTCCCCCAGCAGTATGGATCATCCATATGGCTACTAAGTATGCATAAGTAGGCCACTCTGGCAAGGCATGCATGCAGCTCAATATACAGCATAAGTCCTGAAATTGTGGGCAAGCAGGAATGAGCCCAAGAGATGACTGGTTAGGGCATCATGCAGGCAGGAAGCAATGTATTCAGAAGGTGGTTGAATTTCCCAGAACAATGCTATAACCACTCATCCACAGGTTGGTAAATTTGGCAGCTGCTCTCCAGCCTTCCTCTTGAAGCTGAGCTATTGCAATTTGCATGTAGGGATGAGGAGTAGTAAGGAATTTTTTGATTCGCTGGGAGCAAGGGTGCATGCTAGAATCCAGAGCGCCCCCCCCCCCCCAAAAGGGCAGCCATTTCATTAAGCTACACAACATCCCATGTAGTCTGAGGACCTACATTATTCTCTCTCTTCTGCCTAGGGAGTCAGCTGCAGTTGCTGTTGTTGCAGCCTACTAGTCATGGTTTTTTTCTAGATGAAGTTTTGTGGCTTACATGCATAAGATGACACACGCCTGCCCTCCAGAATGCAACCTATTGTGAATGTTCAATAACAGGATGGACTCTTGCACATCTGTACTGCATATGGACTGCAAACTGTGTAAGTGCAGAAAAGGCAATTATGCAGCTGGGTAACTGACATTTGGATGCATAAAGTGAAATAGATTTATGCCAAAAATACTACACAAGAGGGTCCTCTAACATTCTTATGACTTATAAGTCATGGAATAAAAAGCTAAGACAGTATCAAAGTATCAGTGCCCACTGGCCTTGATGCTTCATTTAAAGTAAAACAACTAGTTCCCTTTAGAAGACTGCATTTTTCACCATGCTCTCCCCTGAACAAGATTTTACCCCTTGCTTCCCAGGAAATCAATGCTGTACTTATAAGATGGGAGAATGTGGCCTTTCCCCCAATATTTGAGTCAAACTGCCTGCTATACAAATTATTCCTTTACCACAAGGTAGTACCCCTGGGAACTCATACTCTGGATCTAACTCTTATTTATAGAGGTCTTTTTTACCACTGCTCTGGCAGTATGAAGGTCCCTTAGAGTGAGAATAAATTACATTTATACTCACCAAAAGGGCACTACCAGGATGTTGTAAAGAACTTTAAGTGTAAATGAGAGCTCTTCATGGAACATTTCTACATATTCATTTCCATGAGGGTGAAGTCCCACACACCACACAATAGAGGAGGATGGTACCAATCTTTTTGTTAGGGTTCATAGCATACTTAGTCCTTTACTTGATCTGATTTCCAGTCCCAGTCCAGGAGACATTTGTTTCATCACCTCTGTTAAACAGTAGCAATGTTCACAGACTCTCAGGTTCATAGACTTCAAGACCAAAAGGGACCCTTAGACTATTTAGTCTGACATTCTGTCCATTGCCAACCTTTAGATTTCCCTTGGTTACCAATAACTTATGTTTAGCTAAAGTACCATTGTAGAAAGACATCAAACTTCGATTTGAAGACACAGAGATGAAAAATGTATCACTTTCCTTGCTAGTTTGCTCCAACAGGTAATCACTTTCACTATGAAAAATGCACACCTTGTTTCGAATTTGAATAAATGCATCTTCATTTTATACAGCCATTGGATGCTGTTCTGACTTTCTCTACTAGATTAAAAAGTCCTTTAGTACCACGTATGTTGCCCTGCAAATATATTTATACACTGTAATCAAGTCATAGCTTGGTTTTCTTTTTGATAAATTAAAAGAGTAAGCTCTTTAAGTTTCCCCATTATACAGTGCTTTCACCAATTCACAAATAATTTGTTGTTCTTTTCTGTACCCTTTCCAATTTTTCAAGATGTGGGTTTCTAAACATGGACTCAAGTACTAGGCACAGTAGTCCCATATTTGTCTGACAGTGCTGATGCAGAAGTAGAGTTTTACTTGCATCCAAGTATCATGTTAGATCTCTTTGCCACATCACTGCGCTAGGACCTTAAGCTGAGCTGCTTGTCAGTTATGACCCTTATATACATTTCATCTTCACAGCTTCCAGGATACATTCTCCCATTCTATTGGTATGGTCTCCATTCCTTCTTCTTAGACATCTAAATTTGCTTATTGCTCTATCAAAACAAATTTTGTTTCATTTGCCTCAGCTTACCAGGTGATAGACTGCTCTGTATAACTACCCTGTCCTCAACATTATTCATCCCTGCCTATTTATATGTTATCTGCAAATTTTATCTGAAGTGATTGGGTGCGTCCACATGTGCGCTTGCAGCAGCTCAAATAGAAGCGGTGCAAATTTGAGCTGGGACTTTTTGCACGTACTCAGACATGCACTTTGGTGTGGAGCAAATTGTGCCACTTGGGGCAAAATAACCCTGCCTTGTTCCTCCCAGATCTGCAGCCAGGGGGAGCTACAGCCTGGGGCCAGCACCTGTGCTGTCCCCAGCAGTATAAAAAGCTGCCCTGGCCTGGCCTCAGCAGTATAAAAAGCTGCCCTGGCAAGCAGCTTGGGGCTACTTGCTCTCCGGAGCTTCTGGGGCCTAGACAATTGATACCTGGGGACACTACCCCTTGTGCCAGCTGAACTGCTGCAGCAGCATCCCAAATCCATTTTTTAAAATACCCCCAAATCCATGTTCTTCCACATTAAAAAAAAAAACCACTCTACACATACTCACACACACACACACATATCTAGAGACAGAGAGAGAGAGAGAGAGAGAGAGAGAGTGATAAGTTGGGTAA
>NW_017729001.1:8483058-8484117 GCF_001723915.1 Gavialis gangeticus
TTTCTTCACACATGATGGGTGTGTGATGGGGGGATGTGGGGTTTGTAGAAAGGGGGTGATAAGGGGTGTGGGGGAAGATGGGTGGGTGGATGTGGAGGGATATGGGTTGGTCTGTGGGTAGGAGTGGGGCAATTGCTGGGGGCACTGTGGGTGTGGGGGACCTTGTGTGTGGGCTGCTCAGGAAGGGTGGGTCCTCTGGCCCCACAGGGTGCAGGCCCCCCACACAGCACATGGAATGCGCCCCCCTCCCAGGGATACAGCTCTCCCCTGGAGGGCCACAGCCCCTATCCCCCACAGGGTCCCAGCCCCTCTGCCCAGGGTCCCAGGCACCCTGAAGGCCCCCCTGCCCAGCTCCACCCTGGAAGGCCACAGCCCCTGTACCCCACAGGGCCCCAACCCCCTGCCCAGGGCCTATAACTAACCTTTAACAACAGCAGCGGGGGAACCATGAGCTGAGCCCAGCCTGGTTCTGCCAGCCCTGGGGCTGCTCTTGCCACTCAGCTGGGCTGGTCTTGTGGCAGCAGAACCCGGTGTGGCACGTGAGGACCACTTGCCAGGCCCAGCCAGTTCCTGGGCCCCCTTTGCAGCCCAGCCAGGCTGGGTCCAGATCCCTGAGGCTCGCTAGTCTGGGTTTGCACCAGAGTGGGTTGCACGGCTCCAGGAGGCATGCACAGAAGCCACACCTCCCGGAGCCCTGTGACCTGCTCCGGTGCAAGACCAGACCAGCGAGCCACATAGGCCAGGTCCTCACCCCCCTGCAGGCACAGGGGGCAGAGGCAGGAGCCAGCCCTGGGGCCCGGCCCATGCTGGCACAAGCAGCCCCAGGGCCAGCAGGACCCAGCTTGGACCCACGCGGTTCCTGCACGCTGGGCCAGGTCCTGCAGCTATAGGAAGTGCCTGGCTGCAGCAGGACCCGGTATGGCACATGGGAACCACATGCTGATCCAGGTCCTATCAGCATGGGCTGGGCCTCAGGGCCAGCTCCCACCTCTGCCCCCTGTGCCTGCGGGGGGGTGAGGACCTGGCCCAGCCCCATGTGGCTCACTGGTCCGGTCTTGT
>NW_017729001.1:8484608-8487342 GCF_001723915.1 Gavialis gangeticus
CATCTCTTTTGGAGGACTGGCTCCAGGCATGGTCTTGAAGCTGTATTGTGGAGTAGTTTTTTTAGACCCTTGGATATCCGGGAGTCTGATTTTCTCCCCGTGCTGCACACTTGCAGAGTGGGGAACATTTTTTCATTCCCGCACATGCAGGTTGCCCCACCTCAAAGGGGTTTGAGGTGGGGCAACAGGCACATGCATGCTTGTCTGGATGCACCCATTGTGTTTATTCCCATACTATCACTGAAATGTTGATTAGTCAGCTCTAGTACCAATTCCCATGGAATCCCACTAGATATAATACTCCCCATCAGTATTGTCTACTACCATTAGAAATATGTCCAGTAGCCAGTTCTCAATCCATTTAGTGGGCTCTTGTGACACATGCTCTTAAATCACAGCATCATGTAGTACCAAATCAAATGCCTTATCAAATCCTTAATATTTATATTTAACATCTAAGTTGCAGGTCAGTTTCCCCTTAGAGGAGAAATCAATGACATAGGTTATGCTAAGTAAATATTCAGTGTCTATTTTATATTGGTCCCAAAAATAGAGATGGTCAAATAGTACACAAACCAGCCACTTACTCAGAAATTTCAGCCCAAACACTAACTTCCTATTACCTGGAAGCTGCTCTGCTCTAGTTAAGGGAGAGAATGGACTGCCTTGCTATTTATATTTAATACAGCTCCTCCAAATAAAACCACCTCCCCAAAATAATAATATAATATAGCATTTCTTCCAGGATTTCAACTGCTTTCACAGTGGAAGAGTTGCAGGATTATGACTAACCACAACATTTTGAGATTTCTGGCATAGTGGTAAATGGGTGCCAGGCAAGAAAGAAAGGGAAGTAGCCCTGCCACTTCAGTTCAGAGCTACTGTACTAGAGCAGCATCCATCATTGCCACTACCCACAAAGCCACCCTCTGATGAAGAGAATCTTATCCTCGGAGTCCCTTCAGTGGTAAGGGGAGGGGAAGGACATTGTGCACAGGAGTCTACCTTCCACTCTGCAGTGCCTTAGCCTGCTCCTTTCCCTCCAAGTGCAGTTTAACCCCAGTTTTACTTGGTTTAATAAAAGATATCACATCTACTCAAAAAAACCTTGCTTGCCTATGTCCTTAGACCAACACAGCTACAACCAAAAACCCATTTAACCCCAAAAGACTACCTCTACAAAGTCTTCCATGAGGAAGGAAAAGGACACAGCAAAGACAGATGCTGTGCTACTGTCCCTAGCCTGGGAAGCAGAGGAGAACATCTGGCCCTTGCTGACTCCCATAGGGACTCTGCTAGGCAGAGCTCTAATTAATTCTCCCTCCCTCAACATTTTTTTATTTCTAAAATCTCCTTAACAAAAGCTGCAGAGGTTTATTAAAAATGTTTTGGGTTCCAATTCAAAAGCCTAAAAATATATTCAGCCATAATAAATATTTTTTCACAAAAATAGAATTTTTTTCAAAAGAACATTTTTCAGTGGAAATATCTTGAGCAGCTTTTGCTTGACGAAAAGCTCATTCACTTCGGAAGGAAGGTGCCTAAGCTCTTTTGAGCATCCCACAAGGAACCTAACTGTTCCATTAGGCACTTTAATTATTTGAAAATCTGCCCCTTACTCATTTTGAAACTGAGTCATTACTTCCTAAATCACTGAGGTAATACTGAAAATTTTACCTTTAGTTTCTTTGTGACTCAATTCCACAACTGTAACCTGTGTACAACATCCTGCCCCGCTTCCCAGAGAGACCCTGTCAATAAATGCATTAAACGTTGTACAGTATTTAAATATTACAATAAGTAGGGGGCATAAAAGTATCAGTGATACAGATTATTTAGGTAGGTAGATGTTAAAACAGTCCTGGGTCCTGCTTCGTTTTGGGTAGAACTTGACTAACCAACCTCATTTCCTTCTATGACCAGGTGATGCATCACCTGGACAAAGGAGAAGAGGTTGATGTCATATACTTGGATTTCAAAAAAGACTTTGCCTGGGTCTCCCATGGTGGCCTCATAGTAGAGACTGGGGAACTGTGGCCTTGACAACCTTACAGTCCGGTGGCAGGGGAACTGGCTCTGTGGTTGAACCCAGAGAATGATAGTTGATGGAACCAAATCAACTTGGTACATGGTGACAAGTGGCATTCCCCAAGCACTCAGACCAGTGCTTTTTAATATATTCATGAATGATCTGGATTTGGGTGTCAGAAGCAGACTGGCTAAATTTGCAGATGACACTAAATTACAGGGAATTGCAGTCATGCTAGAGGATAGACTGAGGATTTAGGCCAGCCTGGACAGGCTTACAAGGCAGGTGGATCAAAACCTGATGACATTCAATATAGAGAAATGGAAGGTGATCCACCTCAGGAGGAAAAACCCACATAATACTTATAGACTCAGCAGTGCTACACTAACTAGCACCATGACCAAAAGAGATTTGGGGGCCATGATTGATCGCAGGATGAACATAAGCCACTAATGCGATGCCGCAGCTGGCAAAGCAAATAAGGCTCTGACTTGCATCTACCGATGCATCTCAAGAAAGACCCAAGAAATCATCCTCCTGCTACAGTCGGCCTTGGTGAGGCTACAGCTAGAGTACTGCATTCAATTCTGGGAACCACATTTCAGAAAGGATGTGGAGAATCTTGATCAAGTCCAAAGGAGAGCCACACACATGATTAAAGGTGAAGAGAGTAGGCTTTATGAGGAGAGGCTGAGAGGCATGGGA
>NW_017729001.1:8487433-8497031 GCF_001723915.1 Gavialis gangeticus
TCCGGGGTCCCCAAGCGCCAGGTGCAGACAGACCTCATGCTGCCCTCCTCACTCCATCTGGACCACGAGTTTTGTCTGTCAGCAGCCTAAGGTGCAGTTTCCCCCAAACCCCTGCACCTATCACTGTGAAAGTTGGCAGGCTTTGTGGGCTCCTCAGGGGCTAGCAGGCCTGCAGTTTTGAGCTCCAGGAGCCTTTCCACACAGAAGTTATACGCAGTTTGCTCTCAAGAATTTGGGGTAGAGTTTCTCTACACCCCCTGAATCTATCTTGCTGAAACTCGGCATGCTTTGTGGGCTCCTCAGGAGCTACGATTCCTGTAAGTTTCATCAAGATCAGACAAGAAATGCCAAAGTTACAGCCTGCTTCAACCTTCCTCATTATAGCCTATGGGGAAGTCGAAGCAGCTCGAATATTTGAGTGAGCTTCGACCTTGAGTTGAAGCGGACCCGCTTCAACTCGAAGCGGATGGCAAATCGAAGCAGGACCCAGTTTAATATTCAACATGGCTGTCAAATTGAATACTACCTGCTCTGCACAGCCCTACTCTTCAGCCTGGATTAGAGAAGGCTCGGGGGGACTTGGTGGCAGCCTATAAGTATATAAGGGGTGTGCATCAGGAACTGGGAGAACATCTGTTCACCAGGGCACCCCAAGGGAAGATAAGATCTAATGGTCACAAACTGCTGGAAGACTTTTAGACTGGACATAAGGAAAAACTTCTTTACTGTCCAAATCTCCAGAGTCTGAAATAGAGTCCCCACAGAAGTGGTGCAAGCACCTACTCTGGATACATTCAAGAAATGCTTGGATGTTCACCTTGCTGGGGTCACCTGACCCCAGCTGACTTCCTACCCATTGGGCAGAGGGCTGGACATGATGGTCTTGTGAGGTCCCTTCCAGCCCTAATGTCTATGAAATCTATGAAAGGAGTCCAAATAGACATATTTTGTCATGTGATTAAGGAGGTGGTAAACAGCATTGGAAAGTTTTTTTCTTTCTAGACCAATCCCAGACTTAAGCTGAATACAGAGAAAAGAGGTGAGTAAATACAAAGAGGCATAATGGCACCAGAAGCAAAGGTGAAAACTTCTGAAGAATGAATCTACATAGGCTTCAGACAGGTACAGGGAGTTACAGATGGAAATATTTGCTAAAAAATGCAGTTATGGTCAACCCAGAAGTACTTGACCTGGATTTGCCAAATATTTTTGGCTTTAAAACTTTTTCAGAGAAACAATAACAAAACTAGTCATGCAGGAGGTCTGCTTTCACCCAACATCCTGATGATTGGGACAGGCACCCAGAAAGTGGGGAACCATCTGTCTGCTTCCCAAGTGAGTGTCCCAAAACCAGGTTAGAGATACCTTCTCAACTTTACATCTGTTCTGTCCCTAATTAAAAGCAGGGCTTTGAATCATTGTCTCCTATAGCACAGCTGATGCTCTATACAGGGTTTGAGGAAGGGGTTTCCTCAGTCTTACCTATTAGGGCTTTTTCCACTTTGTATAAGATAGTTAAGAATTTTGACCCAGGGCAAGCAAATGATTATCACTGCATAGCCCAGTAGGTAATACGTTTCCATGGGATGTGACAATGAATAGATAAATTTGTTAAACAAAGGATAGAATCCTATTTCACTTTTCCTTCCCAATTGCCCATTCCACAGCTGCCTACATGCCATTTTGAGCACTTACGCATGTCCTGAAATCCTACTCCATTGAGCATGTGCAGCAAGCTATGCTTTAGCTCCATTGCATGTACCTAAGCGTAAGTCCCAAAATTGTGGCCCAGGAAAAACCAAAAAACGGAATATGGTAGTCTTGTCTCCAGTGGTCCTTTTAAAGTTGAGGCACTGTACCGTACATTTAGAATTCATTGGATACAATGCATAGAGAGCTGTGGATAGTTTTCTGCCCCATTAGAGCAAAGAGCCTAGTTAAAACATAGGACTTTTTCCCTTTCAGAAGGGCAGCCATCTCCCTGAACCAGTTTGGTCTCATCTTCCTGGCCTGATGTATGTTCATTTCTTGGTTGACCAGGGAATAGCCTCAAAAGGAGGGTGGAAAGTGTTCTGTGCACTCCCTAACTTGCAGTCTAGAGCACTGTAATGGGATTCACCTCCAGAGGACAGTCATGGCTCCCCATAGCAATCAATCTGACCCTGTCCCACCCTGCTAGTCTGTCAGACCACCACCTTATGCTCACCTGCCACTCCTTGATGTCTAAATCAGAGATATGGAAACTGCCCTGAGAGACCAGAGGGAGCCCTGCATGCTTTACTCTGCCTAGCTCATCCCTAGGCAGTCATATCTTGGCTCTAAGTCCTGCCTGATCAAGGTATTATTCTCTTGTTCCTTCTCTCAGCTCTAGGCCTCCTGGCCCTGCTTCACTCTCCTTTTTGACCCTGGGCCTGCTGGCTATCAGTGTCATAGGGCTCAGACCCTCCAACTAATTATTCACACCTACAAGGCACACTGCCAGCACCAGCCCTTGCCCTATGTGTGTCCCCCTGCCCCGAATCACCTTAGGGGCAGTAATCCCAGCCTCCAGCCACCAACATTGCCATGCCAATGCCTCAGGGATCTTCCTAAACAAGTCTCCATATGGTTCCTAGCCCCACCCAAGCACTAGCCTACTGAGAACCTGTTTGCCCTCTCAGCTTTAGCCCACTCCACCCACCAGACCCTTGGTCTTGGCAGGTCTCTCCCTATTCATGAGGTCCCTGGCCCTGTCTCAAGCCTCTTCTCACACAGCCCATAAGGTCCCCAACCCTTGCAGAGCTCTTTCAGTGCTTCACCCCCTTCCACTCATTCACTGGTTCCCTAGCCCTGTCTGAGATTTTGTCCATGCCACCCACCAGGTCCTTGACCTTTGCAGGGATCTCTCTCCTGTCTTCAGCCACTAAACCATTTAGCTTTATTCTACCAGACACCCCAAAACTCCACTCAGAACATGAAAAATTCAAACTCAAGACAGCACTTATTTCTAGAAGACATTCAACAGCTCCTTCTGGTCCTGGGCTAGGCTTATATAGCCATTCTTCCACCTCCTTCCAGGCACCTGACCTCCAGTCTTCAGATCCAGGGTCAGGGGGGTTTCCCATTTTTTTTCCATTAGCAGACTCATTGCTCTGGCCTGATTCTTTACCACCTGCACACCTGCCGTCTGTTTCTCTTGACTTAGCAGCTATCCTCCCTGTAGGACTGTACTCACTCACTCCTAGTAGTGAGTGCTGCCAGGGGATGATGACTGCATTGATCCACCTGGATCTTTGTGTCTTCCCAGAGACTGCAGTGAATAAAGACACAATGAGGAAATTTCCCAAAGGAGGCAATTACTCACCAGATCCTGTGTTGAAGTCTCACATTCCTGGCTGGGTCACCCATGGTGAGCAGGCCTGAGGGGAGGTTCCAAACAAATCATAGTCCAACCACAAATCCTCAACAGCAGATCAAATGGACAAAACTACTTTGGGGGGGATAGATTACTTGCTCAATGTCCACAATCAAAAAATAATTATAAATGGATCGATGTCAAAATGTCAGAAGGCTTTGAGTGGAGTCTGATAGAAGTTTATCCTAGGCCCAGTGCAATTCAACATTTTTATTATGGCTGTGCGAAGCTTCGGTCCCTGATTCAATTTGGTGGAGATTTGGCCCAATTTGGTGACTCAGCGACTGGTGCCTCCTGGGTCTGGGAGGGCACCTGGGGTACCCCTGTGGCTGATCACTGAGCCAGGAGGCGGGGGGAGGCCCTAGCATGCTCCTTGGCAGACCCAGAAGTGGATTGGAAGTACTTCCAGTCCACTTCCGGGTTTGCCACTAAGCTTTGCTGGTTGCCCCCCTCCCTTATGCTACATGTGACTAGAGCGTGACAATGCTCCTGCTGGGATTTAAAGCCAGAGGTGCCTGGCTAGGGGGTCTTCCCCCTGTGCTCAGGGTCAGATTGATGACCAGATGGGAACTGACTATGGGGTGTTTTGCCTTTCTCTGTCACGGGGGGTGTGGCCTACTACCTCAGATCTCTTGAGCATATACTGATATTATTTTATAGAAGTCAGATGTTGGCTGCCATGTTTCTCCTGCTTTACCTATGGCTGCTAGGTCTGTGTCATGTCAGGGTTGATGCTAGTCTTACATAGAGTCTAGATTATGGATTGTATAGGATGCTTTGGAAAAGAATGATCTTGCCTCAGGCATGGGGTTGGACTAGATGACCTCTGTAGGTCCCTTCCAACCCTATTTCTCTATGGTTCATTTCTACTGTTTTGCTTTTTTGAAAAATATGTCCAAAATGGAACCAAAATGTTGTTTTTCATTAAACAAAGTAGTTCAGTGTATCTACAGTGAAAAAGTTTCATTTTTTCATTTCAACAAGGAACAACAACTTTGAACTTTGCTCCCTCTGAACCATTTCCATCCATTTTTTTTCAGTTTGCCCCACACACATTATCTCTCTCTCTCTCTCTCTCTCTCTCTCTCTCTCAAAAGACACAGCCCCAGTTAAGTGCGGCTGGGCATTACTCCCTGCTAGTAAAATGTTTAAGAAGGAAAAAGAAAATAAATGAAACTGGGTGTTATGGCTTAATGCAATAGCCTTGGAGTATTCACAATGTCACAACATTTTGTTTCTTTAATAGGGAAATCAACACTTTTTTGGACAAAACCAAAGAGAAACACACACATTTCTAGTTTACTCAGAGGGAAGCAGCATTGAATTTAGCAATTTTTGCCCTTTCTCTCTGTGCCGCACTTCTTATTATGTAAAATAGGACTAAGATAATTTCCTTATACATTCGTTGTTGATTGCATACCACTCAGTTACTTTAGTGGGAACACAATGAAAAAGCCTTTGGGGAAGTGAATCCCACATTTAGAGTAGAGTTAGAATGATGTATGGGAGCAACACTTTAAAATGTCTTTTAAAAGAAATATTGAGCAGGTGTTTCATCCCTGAGTAGTGTCCATCCTGTGCAGTACATGAAGCAAGTACCATATGAAAAATAGTCTGTCATCACTCAATTATCAAAAAAGTGTACTCGCTAGGAGCCCAAGTAAAATTGAACAAAACAATCTAGGCTTTATTTCTTAACTTCCAAGTGTTTGATTCAGCAACAGTCTAATATAGTGTCATTCTTTTAATGTAACTTGTTTTATTTGTGGTTCTGTGATTTAATTTAAATGCCTGAAAATTCTGAAGCACAAAGCAACTACAGTGTTTGAAAACCCAAATACAAGTGTTTGCTTTTACACATATGCAATTGTTATTAGAGTGAGGTAGTAAGGAACACTTTTGCTGTTACCATCAAGGTCTCTTTCTCCGGCGTAATTGAGATCAGCAGTGGAGGCATCTCCAGAGTGTCCTCACAACCTCAGGCCCAAGTTTGAAGCATGCAGAGTAGGAGTAGGTGGGCAGGATTTACTTGTCAGTGTCTCTCTTGAGAACAACATAGAGCCAGTCCAGACAAGTCCAAAAAGAGACACTGGCTATTTTATGAACATAAGCCCATTTCAACGCCCGCAGCAGTGTATGGTTTCACTTCTCCACAGGCTAAAAAAAAATATATATATGTGGCTGTGTTAAAGAAATATGATGTTCCAGTGAGGAGCACAGCATACAGACCCCTAGATGAGCAGGCAGCCTGAGAGGATGAGTCCAGATTTACTTTGGTGTAGAAAAGCCCAGTGCAACCCTGTCCTTTTGTAAAAGCCTCATGGAAATCAAAAGGGATGACAGTTTATCCCATCACAGTATATTAGGGCACTTTGTTACTGTATTATTATCCTCCCATTGCTAAAACCATTAAGGGCTGCCTCTAAATAGCTCATTGTGGTGATTTACTAATTGAGTTAACTTGGCTGCAGTGACTCTGCTTCTGAAGGATGTGGTTTTTGATTAGATAAGACCATTGCCCCTTTCTAAATGAAAAACGCATTAAGAGGCTTTTCTAGGTCAAACTATACTGCTCTGTTTAGCTTTTGCCAAACAATGTAGAGCTTACAGTTTATTCCCAAGCCAACCCAGGAGTACCAGCCATTACAGCTAATGGAGTTCTGTGATTCTCCTCCCCTTGGGAAGGCACGGAACAGAAGAAGCTTGCTGAAGTGACCCCAAACTGGAGCCAATTTCATCCATTCAATCTAAAGCTTCCTAGAGCAAGGTACTCTCTGGGCTGCCCAGTAAGCTCAAGTTGTGCTCCATGAAGAAAAAATTAATAGCCTGGCTGTTACAGGAGAAGCAGATCCTGGAACACTCTGTAAGAGCACATAAGAAGCAAACTGCCTAGAGATTCTGGAAGCAAACACAGGCTATGGCATGCAGCTTAGACAGCAGCAGCTGAACTGCACATTTATGAACAGTTTCCTACTAGCCTAAATTCCATTTTCTCCAAGCCATCCAAAAAGTCTTGCTGGGCATGTCTACATGAGATATTTACTGTGCAGTAATTAGCTGCACAGTAAACATGCAATAAGCATCATGTGTCTGCATATGCACTTCCATTAGGCTGGAGTAAATGAATTTACCCCACACCAGTGCCCATGTAATTGCTACCTGGGCTGGCTGGGGCATGAGGGTGCTTCACTGTGGGGGCTGCCACTAGTTAGCCCCATGCTGAAACACCCTCATGCTTAAGCCAGCCCCTGTACAGCATGCTGAGCTGGGGGGAGCAGCCTTGGGCTGGCAGGCTGATCCCCCCACCCCCGCCAGCCAGGGCTGCTCTGACCCATCTCAACATACTGAGATCCAGGGCACACATATAAATGCATGCCAGGGACCAATAAACTCTGGTACAATAAGCACTAGAGTTTATTGTAGTGCATTAATATGCCCATGTAAACACATTGACTGGGAAGCATGCTCCCTGCTGCAAGGTGAAGCTTGTTTTTCACAGACAAATGCAACTGTTCCCCTTCACAGTGCATGACTATTTAGCATCACCTCTTATCAAGGCCTGGCACAATAATTGTTTCCCTATGAGGCCAGGTGAACTCCCAGCCACTGAGGGAACAACCAGAATCTCTAGGCAGTCTCAGATTGATTAGGGTTTACCAAGACAGTTCTCTGGACAACTCTCAAGACAGGGGCAGGACTGATAGGGTGGCAAGGAACCAGACTATCTTCATGTTGAAGATGTCATCATACTGCCGCTCTGGGAACAAGAATAACAAGTGATGAGGAGAGTACTAGTCATCAGTAGAGTTATGCGAGGTGCAAACACTCTGCAGGCTGAGTCAGTGCCATGGACACTGGGCAGGCAGGAAAGGTTGAACTGCTCTGGAATGAGATGGGAGAAAGGTGACATTTAACTCCTGGCCATGAACCACCCAGGCAAAAATACTGCTAGCAGGTCAGAACAGCACCAACCCCCAGACAGAGAAGTAGACTGATGGAGTGGCCTTTAGAATAATGTCATCTCCTGATTGATGTTATTGTTTCCTTTGCAGGTTAAGTAATGCTGGGAGGTGATGCCTATCACATCTGGTCAGGTGGGGTTTCCTCACAGTGAGCAACTTCAGAGACTGCATCTGCATATCAACCCATGGCAAATACTTATTTGAATGGCATTCGTGTCGCAACAAGATATTTATTCTACAGTCATCATCCATTTCTCACCTGTGGCTCTCCTTACATCATTCCCCCGCAAACCCAATATCCAATCTGAGTCTACTATACTTTTTAACTCAAGAAACCAAAACAGGGGCTTCCCAGCAGCTCCTGTATAGTCTTCTGCCATAACAGCCACCTGTTACGTACTCATGACCTGTTGCTTAGCATGTCAGCTAAGCTGTGAGATTTGCCCTTTGAGGCACCACCTGGAGGGCAATGAACACCAACAAGTATTTGCTCTTAGGTCAGCTATGGCTTACAGGCAAACCACAGACCCACCCAGGCAACATTGAAGTTACAGCCTAATTGGGAGACAGTTTAATGATATTAAGAGCTTTCTTGTCCGCCACAAGTCTCACTGAGGATTTCATAATGCTTCACAAATGCTGACCACAAGAGAGCTGAATGTTAATTAGCCACATGCTCCAGAGGGGAAACTGAGATAGGGATACAGACCTGTCTATTGTCTCATAGCAAGAGAGGAAGGGAGCTGGGAATAGGTCTCACTAGAACTACCTCTTGGCTCTGGCTATTAACATATGTCAGTGTTAATGCTCCTCAAATGCAAGTGTGACAGAAGGAGAGAGGAACACACGGAGTTAACTTAAAAGTGGGAGAAGAATCACAGGAATTGGAAGGCAAGCAGTGCAAATGTGTCCTAGTGGTAAGAGTTGTGCTCTGTAACTCAAAATATTCTGTTCCAGGCCTTCATTTTCACCTAGGCAAGTCACTAAGGGCTAGATCAAAAAAAAAGGGAGGAGGGAGGAGTTAGGTGGCATGACGCTGACCACTGCAACATCTGACTTCTAGATGCCTTGTCACCACTGTGTAAGCCAGCACTCTGTGATAAGCATCCCAGATCCCTAGATATTGCACAGGGGGAGTTAGAACTTGAGAGTGCAGTCTTAAACTACCCAACAGCCTGCACAGGCAGTCACCTAAAGTCAGCCCTCTTGGCAAGAAACTGACTGATGGTTCCATGGGTGCCTTTTTTAGACTCAAGGTACCCTTGGAAAAGATCAGCTCTTTTCACTTTCTTTTTGAACACAGAAAAATAACAGAGCAATTCTTCTGTTGCAGAGAACTCAGAGGGTGCATCTACATGTGCAATTAATTTGTAGTAAGAAACTCTTATGCATATGACACCAGAATTTATTGCTCCTGGGTGCCATGTCTGAACTTGTCTCCAAGCCCACAGCATATTGAACTGGGTCAGAGCAGCCCCAGCTGGCAGGGGGCCCAGAGGGGCTGGCTGGTGCACAAGGGCATTCCAGTGTGGGTCTAGTCAGTAGGCAGTCTCCACACTGAAGCATCTTCATGTCCCAGCCAGCCCCATAGTGTCTACACGTGCATTGCTGTGAACAAAAAAACTTCACAGCAGGATAGTACTTGTATTTATAAATACTAACCTGCAGCAGAGTTTGTTAGTTTCCTGTGGCCTAATAGAGTCACTCATGTAGATGCTGAGACATTTACTCTGGAGCTAATTAGGTAACACCTCAGTGAATGTGCCCAGGGAAATCACAACAGGACAGAATGTTTTCAACATTGTGGATTCCTATTTGGAATCTCTGGATTTATCTTGTGAATCATGTGTAGGTGTTTGCACACTTAACAGGGCTAACATTACACAGCAGCACACGGCATCCTTAAAAGGATCTCATGGCAACCTGGGGTGCTGCAGCACCTTGGCTGAGAATCACTTAGCAAGAAAATAAGAAATACTGAGCAGAGGTATGCACCTTTGAATTACAGAGTAGTAAGCTTCTCTGAAGGCCTAGGAAAATAGACTGAAGAATAATTAAAGGCAGAGTTATGAAGGTCTGCATGGGCCAGTTCAAGGAGGATAAATCAGTGGTAACATTAATGGACTGTCAAACTCCTCCAATCTTCTAGAATTTGTAATTGTCTATAAAACAGTGAAAAATACATATATAATAATATTTATCTGCAGTTTTACAAAGTCCTTTGGAAGACCTGTTAATAGGA
>NW_017729001.1:8502031-8519896 GCF_001723915.1 Gavialis gangeticus
TATTTGCAGTTTTACAAAGTCCTTTGGAAGACCTGTTAATAGGAAACAGGAGTCTGGGATGACAAAAAAAAAATGTGGCAGAGCTCAGAAACTAGTTACAGAAACAAAATCAAAGAGGAGGTATAAATGGTTGACTTCCAGTACTTGAAGAGTTTAACTGCACAGCACTTCGAAGCTTATATTAAGACCAGATATATGTAACAATTATATTGGGCCTTCTCATGACTAGGAAAAGAGAACTTCTTCCAATCCCATTGGCTCTGCAGCTTAAACTGAATGAAAAATCCCACTTAGCATGTGTATTTAACTGATTTAGCACAGTTTGGACAAACTCAGATGGCCCTGATGATCTTGGACATAAGATTGGAAGGGTGGTGGCACAATTTGCAAAAAATAAAGGAGAAAAGACTTCTAGGAATTAAACAAGACCCAGATGGAACAGTACTATAGCAGGGAACAGGGCAAGAAAAACCATGCACATTAAATCTTTCATTGTAAACCAGGGACGGGCAAAGTCTGGCCCATGGGCCATATGCTGGTCAGATCAGCCATTTTGTCCACCCCTGTTGTAAACTCTTTTGGGCATGGCCTGCCACTTATTCTACATCTGAACAGCAGAAAAATGTGGCCCAGCTGGGCTATAACCTTTCTGCACAAAGATAAATGTTAATTAATAATAATTAGAAGGAGCTGTTTGAATTACTGACATATACTTGTGGGTGGTAAATTAACTGTGAGCACTCAGAGAAAGATTAAGGCATCACTTGGGACAGTTCAATGGACACCTCTGCTCAAAGTACAACAGTGCAAAAGAGAACATGGTAACTAAGATCTGTATAGAATAGAATAGAAATAATCCTGAAAAACACTACAGTGCCATCACCTAAGCCAACAGGATGCCCCCAAGTACTCAGGTCTGGTCACCATTTTTTCCAAGCAGAAATACATGACATCACAACACAAGGAATAAGAATACTTTAAGCTCTGGGGAGATGATTGAGAAGACTGGAATTGGTTAGTGTAGAGAGGAGATAGGCTAGGCAGAGACAGAGTTACAACCCCTGCATGCTGGTGCCAGTCTTTCCTTCACAACTGGTGGTATGATTGTCTCAACACTCATGGTAGCATGTCATTGCATCCATGATCCTACATTACTATTCCCACCTGAAAGGGGAGTCAGTCATAAGTGATGCACTCAGCAGGCATATCTACACTTTCACTAATACACCATTGCTACTGTGCATTTAGTTTAGTACCTTTAATATGAGGTACTAGATAAAGCACAGACTAATACTCAGTAGAAAAGGCATTTTTTTGTGATGTTAATGCACAGTAGATTAATTCTACTGCACATTAGTGCTTTAGTACGCTTTTTGCCATGATGCACTAATGCACAGTAAAACAGTCCACTGCACATGAAGGTGTCCCATGTAGACGCGCTTAGCAAGAGTCATATTCAAACTAGGCCTCTAGAGCCATGAATTTCAACTTTTTTCATGCACAGACCCCTAAAAAATGTAAATGGAGCACAGACCCTTTTGGAAATTTCAAATGGAGGTGCAGACCCCTTTGAATTGTAAGTATGAGTATTCACATACTTTTGATTGATCATAGTAATCTTGTGTAGACCCCCTTAGATATAATCTAATCTAATCTAATCTATACTGTCAGCCTTGGTGGCCCCTCTGCACTGCATGGCCACATGCACAGGCTCACTGCTGCATCTGAGGTCCCATGAAAATGATCAGCCCCAGCCCATCGCCCAGACCACAGCAGAGACACCACCGACACACATGGACGCTGCCACTGGTGCCATCCATGAGCTCCTGGGGTTCTAGCTCTGCTGCATGTACGCCCTCCCAGCCAGCCAGGACTGGTGGCTGAACATCATCCAATGCACCTGTGATGACAAGCTGTGGCTGGGCTCACTCCATATGACCTGGGCCACCTTCTAGGTGTTCCTCAAATAGATCCACCTGCACCTGGATCAGCAGACTACCACCACATGACTGCCCCTCCCACACAGAGAACCAGCTGGCCAGTGCCCTGGTCAAACTGGCTGTGCCCACTAGCCTGCACTATGTTAGCCACCTCTTCAGCATGGGCAAGGAAACTGCCAAGGAGGTCATCCTGGAGATCTAGGGCATCCTCCAGGATGTGCTGCAGCACACCATGCTCCAGGTGCACAGCCCCCTGGTGGTGGTGGCCTGGTTCTGCATCTGGGTCCTGAACTGGACCCACATCCCCATCACCTGCCCACCCCATGGTAACTGCCCCACTACAGCCAGCCGTCTTTCATTCCATTGTGCTGCACACTGTCCTTGACCATGAAGGAATCTTCACCAATATGAGTGCTGGCTGTTGTGGTAGCACCAAAAATGCCCACATCTTCTGCAACTCTGCCCTGCCAGCCCTGGTGGAGAGCAGGCACTTTGTGCCAGAGGTCCCCAACCTCCTGCTTGGCGAGGTGGCAGACCTGCCCTTCCTCATGGGGGACCCAGCACCCCAGACTCTGACTGCACCACTGCAGGTGCACATAGGTGCTGGGACAGGGGGCCCTGGTCACAGAAGGCACTGCTGCACCTCAGCTCAAGCGCTCATGGCAAGCGACTGCCAGGGGGCAGATAGGGCTAGGGCCAGGGACTGGGTATCAGGCAGGACAAAGGAGACTCCCAGGGGCAGGATGGTGTCTAGTACCTGGCAGTCCTCTTCTATGGCCTCTACTGCCCTGGCCACCATGGCAGCCTGGTGCTCCTGGGCCTCCAGCACCTTCTCAAGAAGGGTAAAGTGCCTCTCCTCAAGGGGCAGGAGCCTGATCCTGAATGCTCAGTTCTCCTGGGCGCTCTCCAGCTCATGCATAGCCCTCTCCTACCCACACGCAATGTTCTCCATGTACCAAGCCCGTAAGTCTGCCAGAAGCTCCTATGGCATGGTGACCACCTGGTCCAGCAGCAGGGTTTGATCCTGGGTCCACTGCTGCCAGAGCTGATGCTTAAGGAGGGCCCCAGATGACACCAGGAGTGACCCTAAGGTTGTATCCCCACATGCAGCTAGTGCCTCTCCCCCACATGCAGCAAGCATCTGAATGAGTCAGAACCTGCAGTCAGAAGAAAGAGACTGTTTGTGAGAGTTTGCAACATTTCTGAGATAATATGCACTATACCAGTGGGTTCTATGGTGCCCAGCCTCAGATCAGGGATCATACATGCACAGATGCCCAGGGACCATGGTAAATTGGTCAAGCTGGCATAGCTGGCTGTTGGCCAAGCTCCCCATCCCTGCTCACGATGCAGGGGCATGTGGTTTGCTGGATGCTTGCCACAGGCAGTCTGCCTTCCTTGCCCCCTACCCAGCTGCAGGTGCTCGAGAACCACTCCCCCCTTCTCTTGCAGTCCAAGCAGTCACTTCCCTTGCCGCCAGGCCAATGGCACCCGGGTTCAGGGGGAAAGGGACTCCCAGCCAACTGGGATGCAGAGCTGATGGCACCCCCAACTTACTCCCCAGGGAGCCTCTCCAGAGTTCCCCTCACACCACGTACTACATCCTAAGCATGCCCCTGGTGAAAGTGTCCCAGGCAAGCCATGATGAGCTGCTTGTGTGGACTCGGGGGTGCCTAACTTACTATGCCATGGTGCCCCAGGGACACCTGAGAACCCGGTGTGGGACCCCGAGTTTTGATGATGTGATGGGCAAGCCTGCACTTCTCTGTAATCTTTGCTGCTGCCTGGAAAGATACCTCTGCCTATGCTAGAAGTTTCTGCCCACCACAGCCAAAGATGACATCACTGCCATCATTGACACATTCCCCAGCATGTGAGAAGCTTGTGCCTGCCTAACTGAGGGGACACTGGCTGTTCAGTAAAGTTTTTCACTGCCTCCCACCTCCCTGTGTGCTATGGGAACTCCCAGGCAGGGGCAGAGGCAGGGGTGGGGGCAGGAAGGCCCTCCTCCCAGTGCAAAGTTTACTGTGTGGGTGTGACAGGTGTGCCGAGTGACCTGAGTCTTTCCCTGCAGCTGGCAGTGACAATATGTGGCTCCCATTGGCATCCTGAGGTGCAGGGATGCAGCACCTGGCTGGCCAGGAGGAGGCCCCCTCAGAGGAGGAGCTGGAGCTTGTGAGGGAAGATAGTGCCATCCCTGGGCTGGCTTCCTATGTGGGGCTGTGCACCTGGAGCTGGCAGGGCAGGTGCTTGCCCGGGCTGCCAGAGATGCTGGACAATGCCAGGGATTGGAACAATGGCAGGGCAGGCTCCAAGGGGCTCTCTGTTGCTAGCATCTCGTCACTGCTTCCAGGCTAAGGCAGAGGCTCCAGCACTCTGCCTGTGCTGGAGAATGTGGCATGCCTCCATCCAGGGTCCTGGAGTGCCAGGGTGTGATCCAGCTGCTGCATAAAGGGCATGACCATGCAGACAGCCCCTGACCAGCAGTTGTCATTGGTGATGTGGACCAACTGTACCTGCAGGGCCTTGACCTTTATGTGGCACTGGTGTGTCAACCAGTCATGCCTGCGGTTCCACTTGTGGCCCACCAGACCCTCACAGATGTGGGCATTGGAGTGCCCACCCCAAGAGAACTGGCTCTGGACCTCAGCCTCACTCCACAGTGCCATGAGGTTCATAATATCATCCTGGGACAAGTTAGAGCCCTGGGACACAGTGTGTGGAATTGGAGACAATGACAGTGGTTCCCTCAACAGCCCTCAGGGGCTGCAGGCAAGAGTCTGGGTGCTGAGCAGGTGCCTGTAGTACAGTGCAGGGGCATGGTGTGGGACATTCAGGCAGGCAGTGGGGCTGAGCTGAGAGCCAGCACCTGGGTCTGTGCAGGCTGCTGTGGCTGACAAAGATCCACTTCTGTCTGTGGGACCCAGTGGCCAGAGGCAGGCAGCAGGCGGCATAGGCCCCTGGAGTCACTGGAGAGTTTTAAAGGGCAGGCTGGGGCAGGCAAAAAGCCATCCCAGCCCTAAGGCTAGGGAAACTCCAAACCCCATGGCCTTGGGCCTAGTCTGAGAGATGGTCCCCTGAGGCTACATGGTAGGGAAAACTGGGAGCAAATTTGCTCCCGATTGGCAACTATACATGCGCTACTGCGCAATAACTAAGGTAAGGTTAATCTACTACCTGCATTTTCAGGTAGCAAACTAACCACACAGTAGATTAATTTACTGTGCGGTAAGCACCTGCATGTGTAGATGGTGATATTTTACTAAGCAGTAAATTAATATACTGTGCAGTAAAGCATCTCATGTAGACACGTCCAGTAGGTATATTAGGAATATGTGCAGGGGTGCTATTTCCCAGTGGCACAGGTTCCCATTGAAGCTCTCACCCTCAATTGTAGCTACGTAACTGAAGCTCCATGATCATCATCATGGCAGGCACCCAAGAGCACTGCTAACAATTACTATTCTGTATACAGCATCTATATATGCCATGCCTTTACACACAAAAGAACTTTCTCCCATGAACGCTCTCCAAGTCCCATCTTCAGTGGCATGGCACCTGGGTGGGCTTCATATCCATGGTGCCAGTTCCTACAGTGCCCTCAGCTCTGATGATATTACCGTTTGAACGAACCTTCCAGTTGCCACTCAGGATCTCTACCGTTCTGTTTTAATCTTTTGCACTGTAAAGGCACCATAGCCGTCACACCGCTCCTGTAACTCCCTAATCTACCCCTCTCCCTTGTCATGTGAATGACCCCCATGGTGACTGGGTGAGGGACTCTCCTTGTGAAAACTGAACTCCAGGCTTTTACTTTTTGGCACAGTTCCATGTGGTTCTCTGATACACAAGCATTTTCTTGTCTCAGGGAGCAGGCATCTGATTCATTATGAATGAGCTGTCATCTCTCTGCACAGCACAACCACTGATACTTGATTTGGCTGGAAGTGCCCTGCAGAAGTCCATCAGCAGGATGTAGGTTAATGGGGCATGATCTCACCATTCCACCTCTTTTTCCAACTGCACGTTTTAAGCTCCAACAGCAGGAATTGCTCCCATGCCCACAGTTCACAGCTGTCACAGAGCATGCAGTTGTACACCCCAGCAAGGCCAGGATTTCCAGCTGCAAAGGGGACTGAAAACATGGGTCCTTTTATACCTGGAGGCCTCCAATCACTTTCAGAATAGTTGCTACTCCAGTGGGCAGGGAACTGAATGTTGCATTGAACTCACCTGTGTTCTGCTGACAAAAACATTCTTGGAAGGAAAGTCCATGCCTCTGTCCCAAGAGTACATTTGGAGTTTCTTTGGTCACAGCACTCCTCCCTCTTTCTGAATGAGGTCTCAGTTTAACCTTGTGGCAGGCAAGGCTCACAACATAAACACAGGCCCAGATCTAGGGCAAGACTGTGAGGAATCCAAAGGTATCAAACCATTATTGGCTTTTTACCCATGGATACTGAGCCCCTCTGGGTGCACAGGGTATGCTCTGGGTCACCTTCCTAGAAAAGTGTTTCATGGAAGGGAAACGTGGCTGAGAAATATTCAAGGAGTGGCCTATGAGGAAACAGAATAGCACTGAAATCCTAATCCAGATTCTATCTGTATTGCACTGTTTCATCAACACTGAGGGACCCTAACACCAGAAGATGCAGCCAAATGATGTCCCTCAAATACAGAACTTTTTTCTCAATTTTCTGTCTGTGGCTGATGGGAGGGATTGGCTGGGCAAAGTGGTCATGAGAAGGGTGCCCTAGTAATCTTGACCTGCTATTGTCAGTCTAGTAGAAAGCAATACCAGGACCAGGAAGCACAATAATCTCCTTTGCACTCCCACTGTGGGTGAAGGGAGGAAGATCAAATCTTGATCTATTTAAATCTCAGTGGGGGAATTGCTGCATGCAGGAGATATGGCTGTACCTCTCATTACTGTGCAGGGACAGGGTGAACAGGAAGAGATGCAACATAAAACACAAATTCAGTTTAAATATAAAGCAAGACTTTTTTAAAGTAAAATCAGTCTGAAATAGAACCAGCACCCATATCAGCAGAGCTCTTCAACTGGTAGCCTGATGAGCACCTGTTAGGTCCAGACTGGAGTCATTAACAAGATCAGAGTCCTGCAAGAACAGCAGGAGGCTGGATTAGGTGACCTAATTTGAGTCCCTTCTAGCTCAAAAACTTCTGTGATGTATTTTTAATGAAGTGCACACAATAAACTGCTAACATAATACTAGAGGCTCATTTCAAAGCTCAGATAAGCAAGGAAATCAAGGTGAAAGTTTTCTGATCCATCACTAAGATGTATGTTCAGGCAAGGTACTACAGTCCATGGATGTGTCAGACCCAACCCATCTCAGAAAGGGTCATGCCTTTTTGGGACCTATCCTCACTCTGGTTCTTCTTCAAACAAACCAAAAGGTATAAAGTTTAAGCAGATATAGCCCACATACATGCATATGCCTTTCTAGTACACATCAGGTTGTACCTCAGCAGGAGTCATATGGTACTGGAGATTGTTGGATTAAAACCCTTAGAACGGCAAGAACTTTTCATTCTGCCAGTCCTTTTCTTAGTATAATATCTCATCCTGCTCTAGTGGGTCCATTCAGAAAACCCCTTTCTCACCTGGGCCTCACCTCTACAATGGCACAAGCAATACTGATAAAAAAAAACTGGGCTTGCTTACTCAGCATAATTTTAATCAAAACAGATGGGACTCCTGCATCAAACGTTTCATAGAAAGAGGAGATGAATGGGATAGGAGGAGAGCAAACATTTTCCACAAATATCCAAGACCTCAGTGTCCAGAAGGAGCTCCCCTTTGAGATTTAGCGAATTAAAATTCTTTATTTTCAGTGAAAATGCAAGTTTCTTGTTAAATGAGGAAAAGAAATAGAATATTTAGACACTGAGTCTGGATAGGGGTCTGGGTGCTACTCTGATACATATCTGAATTTCCCCAAGCCTTTCATGCTGCAAAGCTGCACTACAAATAGGCTTTGTTAAACCTTTTATGACCGGGCAAAGATGCATCTCATAGACTAACTAAATCTGAGATGCATTCATTTTTGTGAGCTGGAGCTCATTTCATCAGATGCTGCTGATGAAGTGAATTCAGGTTCACAAAAAGTTCATGCATCTCTGATTTAGCTAGTCTATAAGGTGCACCTCTACTCTGCCTTCTGGCTAACTACCTTTCTTTTGTTATTGGTCAGTGAAAGCCAACCTGGGGCACACCTGCAAAGCTGGTGCATTTTCCAGTGTGTCTGGCCAGGCACCTCCACTACTGCCCATGTCAGCTCTAGCTGTCTAGTTTCCCACTCTATGTCCACACTACGGGAACACAAGCTGCCCTTGCACCATGGTGGGGAAGCCACTCAGGCACCCTGCTCCTGGATGCTCCCTGCATTGCCAAAACTCAAATCCCCAGCTGGTGCCAAAAGCCCTCCCCAGGCTGCTAATGGGCTTACGCAAAGCCCAAAAAGAAATGTAAACCAAAGAAAAAGTTGTCTGCAGCTTTTGCTCTGTTGTCCCAAGGCAGCAGCTCTGCCATTTCCCTCATCTTCCTCCGGCGGTCTCCTGGGGACAACCAGGCCAGCTCCGCCTTTCCTTCCTACACCTCAAATCCTCTTCAGTCTCTAGTCACCTGACCTCCTGGCCACCTGACCCGATGACATGCTGTTGCCTGGCAACCTGGCTCCTAGCTGATTAGGTGTGTTGGTGATAGGAAGCAAAACAGCTAGCTGTCCCTGAGCGTTGCTCCCAGGGCCCCGCGCCCCCCGGGGAATCCTGAGGTGAGGAGAGGGGAGGCAAGGCTGTACCCCTGCCTCCTAGTCATGGCGTTGGGGCCCCATTACAGTCAGATGAACAATTCCCTGAGATCCATCATCCCCACAGTCTATTGCCTAAAGGAATGGTAAGGTAGTACCATCGGCCGTTTGTAGACATGCTCAGCATTTTCTAAACCATATTTACTGATTCACATCACACAGTTTGAATCAAATTTCAGTTTGAATTAAGGGTTAATAGACAATCATTGGCCATGGCAGGAGAGGGCCCTGGCTCTACATAATCTATACACTTGACAGCCCTTTAACAGAGGTTGGAAGTAATTAGGAGGTGAAAATATGCCTGTTTAAGCATCCCTACACTTTTACAGTTATCTAAAGTGCTGTTCCAGAAGCCATAATTGACCTGATACTTAGTCATTGGGGGGTGTTGTTGGCACATTTGACTTTGCAGAGGTGTTACTTTGTGCCTGATAGCCTCAGTTGTTTTGCAAAAACCCAATTGATTTTCCCTTGCAGGAACTGATATTTGCAATGCTTATGCGCTTCTTTGAGTTCCTAAGGACTGTTTTTTTCTGAAAAGCAACGCCGTATATACATGTTAATTAATACAATTTAAATCACCTAATTCAGACTGCCCTAGTCTGCATTAACTTTAATCCTTATTCAATGAGGAATAGTTCATTCAGACTAGAGCCAATTCTAATTTGGACTACAGACATCCGTGTGTATATAGTGATGGCTGTAGTCTGGATTAAATTTAGAAAAAAGTAACGTCTATAAATGGTCATAGTGCCTTTGTACACATGATAAAAGGCCCTTGTACACATGACAAAACAGCCCCTTTTAGCGGCTTAATGGCCCTTTTTAGCAATTTAATTGCATCATAGTGTACACGTGGCAGCATATTATGATTAAATTTTGTCAGTGTACATGTGCAGTGGCATATTTTGATTTAACTGTGTTTTTTATGTAGCAAAGTAAACTACTGGCAACCTGGGGGGTGTACGGAGGGAAGGACCAAGGCCCCTCTGCAGCTCAGGGTCCACTGGAAGCTCACTTCCTGGCCAGAGGAGAGGTGGGGAGGCTCCAGAGGAAAAAAAGGATTTATAGATTGTTAGGGGCTGGATGGGACTTTTTAGATTATCAGATCCAGTCCCCCTGCACTAGGCAGGAAAAGACAACTGGGGTCAAGTGACCCCCGTGAGGTGACTGTCCAGTCTCCTTTTGCATATTTCCAGGGTAGGTGACTGCACCACCACTGGAGCAAGTTTATTCCACAGTCTGGACACCCTGACTGTGAAGGAATTTTTTCCTGAAATTGAGCCTGAAGCGGCCTTCTAGGAGTTTGTCTCCATTGCTCCTGGTCTTCCCCGGGGAGGACCTAGTGAACAGCTGTTCACCAAGTTCTTGATGTACTCCCCTGATGTAGTGGTAAGCCACTACCAAGTCCCCTCTCAGCCTTCTCTGCTGTAGGCTGAAGAGGCCCAGATACCTCAGCCTCTCCTTGTATGGCTTGCCTTGCAAGTCTCTGATCATACAGGTGGTTCTTCTCTGGACCCTTTCAAATTTTTCCATGTCCTTGTTGAAGTGCAGTGCCCAGAACTGGACACATCAGTGGTCTCACCAGTGTGAAGTACAATGGGAGTATCATTTCCTTAGTTTTGCATGAGACGCAACAGTTAATGCATGCCAGCATATTGTTTGCCCTGCTGGCCACAGCATTGCAACACCGGCTTATGTTCATGTGATGGTCAATAACTATCCCTAGGTCCCTTTCAGCTGTGGTGCAAGTCAAATTGTCACCACCGAGCCTGTAGGTATGTTGGGGATTGTTTGCTCCCAGACAGAGCGCATCACACTTCTGAGTGTTGAACTTCATCTGGTTCCAGTCCGCACAGCTCTCCAGCCTGTCCAAGTCTGCCTGTATCTGCAACCTATCTTTTGGCATAACCATACTCCCCCATAACTTGGTGTCATCTGCAAACTTGGCCAGCGAACTTTTCACCCCCACATCCAGATCATTGATAAAGATGTTGAAAAGCACCAGTCCAGGCACGGACCCCTGAAGGACTCTACTGGCCACTTCTCACCAGGATGACACAAGTCCTTTCATGAGAACTCTCTGGGTCCTACCATGCAGCGAGTTTTCCACCTGCTGAACTGTTGAGCAGTTAAACCCACAATCTTCCAATTTTTCCACAAGGATATCGTGGGATACTAGAACAAAAGCCTTTTGGAAGTCTAGGTGTATAATGTTAACCTTCTCCCCCATGTCCAGGTGGTGAGAGACCTGTTTGTAGAAGGAGATGAGATTGGTAAGACAAGACCTACCTGCGATGAACCCATGCTGGCTGTTGTTCAGAATCTTACCCTCAATGAGGGTATTGCACATAGATTATTTAATGAGTTTTTCCAGGATTTTCCCTGGGATGAAGGTTAGGTTGATTCGCCTATCATTGCCCGGGTCCTCCCTCTTCTCCTTCTTGAAGATGAGCACAATGTTGGCCCTCTTCCAATCCTCAGGGATCTCTCCTGTGTGTGCCATGATTTCTGAAAGAGTTTTGCCAGGGGTTTTGCAATTACCTCAGCCAGCATCATCAGCGGTCTCGGGTGAAGTCCATCTGGTCCTGCTGACTTATAAATGTCTAGCTTTTCTAGTTGGTTTTGCACAAGCTCAGAATCCACAGTGGGAAGGCTATCATTCCCACCATGCCTCCTGTGCTCCTTATCTCGCTTGTCTTTCCCTTTGGTCCAGTGAAATACCGAAGCAAAGTGGGCATTCAGGAGTTCAGTTTTTTCCTGAGGGTCTGTTACCAGATATCCCAAGGTATTAAGCAGGGCCCCCACACTTCCATTTGTTTTCCTTCTGTTCCCTATATACCTAAAGAATCGGACCCCTCACCACTTTTTTTTTGTCTTTGGCGGATCCTGCCTGTGACAGGGGGGTGACAGAGGCCATTGGTTAATGGGGCTGACAGGGGTCATCAGCTGACAGGGGCCATCAGTGATGGAATACACCAAATTGAAAAGGTGGGTTTTTAATCGACACAAAAACCCACCAATTAAAAACCCACCATTTCAATTTAGGAAGAACTAAATCCTTGGCATGTCTACAAGCACCCATAGAGACTAACTTGTCTCTAAGAGGCTAAGGTCTCTCTCAACAGTCCTCCTCTCCCCTTCTTCTTTCCTCCCCATTTTCCTGTCCTTTGTATTTAAATGTTGTTCTTTTTTTTTATTTATAACCTCCATTTTCTTCAAGTTCATTCATAGCATTTGATGAAGTACAGCATTGCTTAAAAAATCTTATGCCTCTCTGAACCAGTTAGTCTCTTAAGGTGCTACCCTGCCCTGCCTCCTTCCTATCCTGAGTAACATGACTACCTTCCTCTACAAATACTGCCTTTTTGCCGTCACCCTGGGTGACTCAGTAAGCTCCAGAAAATGAAACCAATCTTTATAAATGTACTAGATAAAAACAAACAGGGTTAAGTTATAGTTAATTAAACTGCAATTAAATCAGACACCAAAACATCCTTGGGGTTGGGATTTGATAAGGCTGGAGAAGGTGCAGGGGTGATGGGAGTGAGGTTAGTTATAGCCATATTGCTTGTAAGAAGTCACTTATTTCTAAAAAAATCCATTCCATGCATATTATGCAACCCTACAGACTGGCTGATCAGAAAGAACCTCACCATCCCACTTCTGTGTAAGGCTGGAGTCTAAGTTAGAGAGCAGGATAGTCTAAAGGGTTGAAAACCAGATAGCATAACAGAAGTTTTTATTTTAACAATCCTGCTTGGGGACCTTGTTAAAATTTAAGTGTTTACTGCCCAAAGCAATGCAGAACATTTAGTCCCAGTGTCTTGAAGTCAAGTTGAAACTCATTTAAATGTCTGTGATAATAGAGTGGTGAGCATATTTATGATCCTGTGCTGCTGCATCTTGTTCTCAGTTCAGAAGCAACCTCTAATTATTATGCATAAAGAGATTTTGCCTTACAGGTAATCTAACATTAATTCCATACTCTGGATGAGGGGAGGATGAAAACAGCTAATGAACTAGTAAAACTGATTGATTCCTGTCTCAGTGTCAAACCACTGAATGGTTGTTTGTTAAGTAACAAGTAAATGTCAGTGGGATTTGTAAGCAATTGTAACCATTACATAAAACACTTTGACTAAAAATCACATAAGATAGCTTTCGAAACCTGCTGTTCTGAGTGTGTGTCAATATAACCACTGGCTCTTCTTGACATTTCTGCAAACAACTTATAAATATTCCATGGGAGAGACTTCTCCTGCAGCTGCTGCTGTTGCAGTTTGAATGGAAATACCAAGGGAAGAAAAATGAAGTTTTGTCCTTATTTAAAAAGGGGCATCCAAATAAAGGAGTCCTCAGTCAGTGTATTCTAAGGTTTTGTTCCAACGAAAACAAAGGACACTCCCACGTTCTGTGCCTACTCTAGCAAAGCAGGCACCTCAGAGTTTTTGGAGACTAGTACAGGTCACCACAATAAGTGGCTTATCAATATTAACTACCACTAATCCTTCATGGTACATTGCAGCATTAGTTTCCACTGGGACAACTATAACAGATGCCTCGTGGTAAGGTTTGTTGAGTGCTAATCTCTTGTGAAAACTCATAAGGACTTAGGCTCTCAGTCATGAGGTCCTATCTGTGAAGGAAGGAAATAATTTGTCCAGTTGCAGAGGGCAGCTGGGAGACTAAGGGCAGAATCCTGTTTCACTTTATGGACATAAATGGCACATATGCAACTACATCATTTCCAACCCTAACTTTCTATGATTCTATGAAAAACTCCTGCCCCAGAAGTCTGGGCTAAAACTGAGGTGCAGAATCTTTCTAATTGAGCCACACACTTTCTGACTTGTTCTTTTCCTCCTGGCCCTACATATCACCCACTCTCACCTTCCCAAGGGACAAGCTTCAAGAGAAGAGATGGGGAGTGGGGCAGGGAATATAGAGAAAGCCTGGAGAATGCCTAACACAAATACAAAATGGGTGAAACTCAGCTGGATGGCAGCACTATGGAGAAGGATCTGGGAGCCTTGGTTGATCAAAGACTCAATATGATACTGCAGTATGATGCAGCTGCACAAAGGCAAATGTGATTTTGGGATGCACTGATAGAAGTATTAGGTACAAGATGCAGGAGGTGATAGCGCTTCTACACTAAACTGCTTAGGCCTCATCTATTGTATTGTTTTGCAGGCTCCACGTTTTAAAAAGGATGTGGAGAAGTTAGAGAGCATCCAGAGGCAGGTGACAAAGATGATAAAGTGCTTGGAAAGCAGGTAGTCCAAGAAAAGACTTAAGGAGCTTGGCATGTTTAGCTTTCAGGAAAGGCGCTTAAGAGGCGACATGATAGCAGTCTTCAAACACTTGAAGGGATACCATAAAGAAGAGAGAAAGTACCTTTCTTCTCTTGAAGCAGAAAGTAGGGCATGGACCATATTGGCTTGAAGTTGCTGCAAAGTAGGCTTAGATTGGATATCAGGAAAAACTTCTCCACTGTTAGAATAGTGAGGTAGTGAAATAGACTGCCTAGGGAAATTGTGGACTCTCCACACTGGAGGTGCTCAAGAAGAGGTTGGACAGCCACTTGTTGGTCATGATCTCGGTGTAGCGGTGCCTATGTTCTACTATGGGTATTTTCTACGCTTCTTGGCTTTTCTGGTTGCTCCCTCCCCACTTTTGGCTATATGTGTCAGGGTGTTTTTAAGCCTTCTTCAGAGGCACTGGATGTTGGCTACAGCCAAGGCTGGGGGTTTTGATTAGGGTGTGCCAGTGCTCCTGCTAGGAGTTTAACCTGAAGGTTCCTGGCTAGAGGATCTAGTCCCGCCACTCAGGGTCAGACAGATTGCCATATTTGTGATCAGGAAATAATTTTACCCCATGGTCAGGTTGCTAAAGACTTTGGGAGTTGAGTTTTTGCCTTCCTTTGTAGCGAGGAATGTGACCCTTTTCCTGGGATTTCTTAAGTGTGTATTAACTACTTTTTATAGAAGCAGGACATTAGCTACCATGGTTCCCTTGCTTTACCTATGGCAGGTTAGGGTTTATGTTTTGTGCTGTCAGGGTTCGTGGTAGTTTTATGAAGAATTTAGATGATGGATTTGTATAGGATGGTTTGGATAGGGATGTTCCTGTCTCAGGCAGGGGGCTGGACTAGATGACCTTTGGAGGTCTTTTCCAGCCCTGCTTCTTTGTGATTCCGTGAACCTCTTGCCTACTGGTTAAACCACTGTGTTAGGAAGCAGGACATATACATTCAAGTCCTTTGTGGATGAATAGCCTTGGAACCTGAGGGCATTTATACATGTGCTATGGGAGTGCGGGGGGGGAGGGGAGTTTTAGAGTAGCTCCAAAAGTCACCCTTATTAAAGTTCACAGAACATCTCATGTATCATGTCCCTGCACTCAAAAATGGTAGCAGGAGCACTTTAACTATAGCTCATTGAACGAACTTTAGTTAAAGCACCCCTACTGCCATTTTTCAGTGTGGGGCTGCTGATCCATGAGACGCTGGAGTCTGCTGGGGCGTGGTAATTACCATGCTCCAGTAGACTCGATTAATCTAGTCTCCTCTGCTGCACTGTAATTACATCGCATTGGTTAGCTTCACTGCAGATATATAGATGCCCTGAGTCTTCCACGCTCTAGGTAAGTGTCTTAACATCTAGGTATAAACATAGGAGGGCCTTCCTCTTCCTGCATATAACACTGGGGCTTTGTCCAACTACAGTTTTGGGACTTACCTGTGTATGTGGGTGCCATATGCCTACCTGGCCAAAGCATAGCACTACTGAACCTGGGCATGTACACACTTATGTGCCCGGAGTTGAATCCCAAATTGTGCGTAAGTCCCCAAAACTGCAATTATGTGGCTGGGAAACTACTGTTTAGATGAGGGGCGGGCAATTATTTTGGGTGGAGGGCCGCTTACCAAGTTTTGGCAAGCTGTTGAGAGCTGCATGGGTAGCACCGCCGCTTCACAGGTGCCCTGCCACCTGGTTGCCATCTTGGTACAGGAAGTCCTACCCCCTAATCCCCAGCTTTTGCCACCAAAAGTCCCTCCCCTTGCCCCCAGAAATACTCCTTTCAGCAAGGGGTTTTGCCATGTCAGAACCAGAAAAATACCAAATTATATTCTAAAAATCAAATATATACAACAATCATTAATTTGATTTAAAAAAATAAAAAATTTTTGTCCTGATTTACATGCGTTTGTCTAGTGTACACAGAGGTGATCACACAATAGCTTAAAATGAAGTCATACTCTTGTATACTGTGAGGGGGTGGGGGGTGAGGGGGTGGAGGGCTATAGGTGTATGTGTGGGGGTTCTGTGGGGAGGTGGATAGGTGTGGGGGTGTGAGTGTGGGGTGAGGGAGCATGTCAGTGTGGGTTGGTATGGGGTTTGTGGGGGACTCCGTGGGGGGAGAGTGTCTAGGTTGTGTGAGGGGGTGAGGGTCTGTATGTACGGCAGTGCAAGGGGGGTGTGGGTGCATGTGTATGATAGGGTGTGCTTGTGTGACACTCTACGAAGACACATATGTACACTCTCTCTCTCCGTCCCTCATTGCTCTCTCTGTCTCTGTCTCCCCTTCCCTCATTGCATGGAAACATGCACAGACACAAAGACATGCACTGTATCTCTCTCCCTCATTACACACACACACACACACACACACACACACAAACCCTCCTGCTCTTGGCCCAAGGGTACCTGCTCAGTTCTATGTTCCTACAGTCAGGCAATGCAGCACAGGACCACGTGGTGCTGAAGCAGGTGTGCTGGGAAGCAGTGAAAGCCAGGGTAGGCAGAAGCTTCTGTGGGAGGGGGCTGGGGCAGGGTAGGGCCTGCCTGGCCTTGATCCTGACTCCTGCCAGCTTCCCCTGGTCCTACTGCTGACTGGCTCCTGCCATCTTTGACAAGCAGCCAGGAGCACATAAATATGAAGTTTCTAAACTATTTAGGTGCCCTGTGGGCTGAATAGAATGGCTTGGTGGGGGATGCAGCCTGTGGGCTGTATTTTCCCCACCCCTGCTTTAGATGCATAAAGTGAAATAGGATTTAGCTGTAAGCATGCACATCTGTGGGTGATTCTATAGTTATGGGGTCTATGAATAGATAGATTAACTTGTGGGATCTGCAAGACAGATATGACACTTTCAAATACACACATAGGTGGTGGAAGTAGGGAGCTACCAGGACTAAGCCCCCAAAATGCCAGGGCAGCCTGGCCACAGGCTACTGCAGCAGAGGGGGAGGGGCATGCCTGCTCAGATACCCTGCACAGCCAGAATCGCAGCCAGCCCAGCAGGCAGGTAAGTTTTAGCAGAGGGGGGGCGGTGCTTCTGGTCCACTTCCAGGTCTGCTGTCAAGCATGCTGGGGATCCCCCGATGCTCCTGTGGGACACTCTATCTACCCCAGCATTGCAGCATTCATGAGCTGCCTGCTACCTTGAGGTATGTAGAAAAAACATTTAAAGCTGTGTCTATTTCTGAATCATTGAATCTTTCCAAATCTCTTTAAATCGATATGGAGGGTTCTGATTCAATTCGGAGTGATTAAAGGGTCTCCTTATTTGATTCGGATTTGGAGATTCGGCCACCGAATTGGGTTGAATCTCTGCTGAATCGAATCAGCGACTGAAGCTTCGCACAGCCCTAGTTGCAGTCCCTGTCAAGCCGGCTAGCCAGGGGAGAGCCAGTGGCACTTGGGGAAATTGGCACCAGGCAACATGGGAAAATTTCAATTAACCCTGAATAATCATATTTATTGAACTTTTCCCTGGTTTTCACCAAGATCCAGGCAAAAGTTGCATCCCTCTCTGGTGAAGGCTGTGGAGGATGGGATCATGTTGGTAGGAATTAGTAGAGCACAGCCCTCTCCTGCCACCCCAGGACAAGAATGCAAGGGGGAGTGTCTGCAGAGGGAAACCACAGCCTCCATACCCCTGTGCTTCATTGCCTCCTGGCTTCATGCTTCCACCACCACAAACCACCTCTCCCACACCTCCCTCCTATGCAGAGCAGGGATAGAGTCCAAGTGTCCTGTCTCCTAGCCATGCCCCTGTTCACTAGTTCTCTAATAAGTCAGAA
>NW_017729001.1:8524896-8556771 GCF_001723915.1 Gavialis gangeticus
ATAGAGTCCAAATGTCCTGTCTCCTAGCCATGCCCCTGTTCACTAGTTCTCTAATAAGTCAGAATTGTACAGGTTAGATATGGTATTAAACTTTAACCTGCAACTTCTCAGAGCATGTTCTAACTTTAATACCATGAAAGATTCCACAGACTTAATATGGTGTCAGTGTAACATACAACAACACCCTTAGAAACATACATGTCCAGCTGCTGAATAGCCCACTGCATATGCTCAGTCTACTTGCACCCACTTATGCATCCACTGTGCTGGGATCAGTGCCTGAAAGGCCTAAGAATATGGATACAGAAATGCCATCTAGGTACACAAAGGGAAATAGAACTCTATCGGAAGTGCTTCTTATTGTTTGGTTTTCAGAGAAGGAAGCTCTTACTCATATTTACTTCTCACTTCACTTCCTGAAGCCCCTTGCTTTCCCCAGGGTTTGAATTACACTTTGACTTGGGGGGGTCTGCAAAAAAAATTAAACCAGTTCATTGGAAGGAGCAATCAGATTGGAGACCCCCAGGTTTGATTTTCAAATCTTATAGGGGAGCTTTTGTCTCTTATGGTGGGGAGGCTCAGCCTCCCCCTCACCCCCTGCCCATATTCACACCCTGGCTTTCCTTATAAATAGGTGCCCATGAAAGCATGCATGTCCTGAGAATCCCATGATTCCCAGCATTTCATGTTTAGTGACCTAGATATTAATAATGCCAGAAATGATCTGGTCTCTAACTTTCCTGTTTGTAGTTCAAATCCCTATGACTTACCTTTTTAATGAGTTTTCTACATGCTTCACTTGAAAACAAGTTACATTTTCTCTTCTTGGCTGTGTCAGGGCCTGTGGTATCTTTTTAGCCTTTTACCTTTGTTGGACTGCATCACTATGCTCATCACTGTGAAATCTCTTCCAACCTTGTCTTTTTGATTCCATTCCACCCCTCTCCTGGTTCTCCCTCTGTTTCCCAAATTGTTTTGTTGAGATATTACTGAGTTATTATTCCTTTTCTGACTATCACTTTTGCAGGGGGGAGGGGGGAAAGACACTCTTCCCCCTCAAAACATTACCACTGGTTTCTAGTCCAAAGACACAGCTTTCATTGTAGGGGACTTCAGCCTCTTTAGGAAAATTCAGCTACACAGCAACCTCTTCTTCTGTTCTCTGCCCATCTCCCATGAGAATGAGATACAAAATCTTACTTGTGTGGCTGTCACAAAACTTTAGGGCCAGAGCCAGTGTTAGGTAGCAAAACTGAGTTACCCCATCAGTTGGGTGCCCCCCACTTTTGCTCCTTGCACACTTCTAACACCATGTAATAAAAGTTGCTGCATAGGGAGCTGGGCAGAGAATAAACAGCACTGATAGCTCCCAGTTACCTGCTTTAAATGAGGGTTAAAAAAAGGTTAATTCCCTGTCTTATAGCTTACTTCGGCAGCTGCTGTTGAAAGTAGATGCTGCTTCCTGATGCAGTGTTGCCAGTTCTTGTGATTTTATCATAAGTCTCATGAGATTTGGGGCAGAATCTTATTTCACTTTATATGCCCAAATAGCAGTTACCCAGTCACATAAGTGCCATTTTTGGCAATTAGACACATTTTACAATCCTAGGCCATGTGCTGTATGTATACATAAGCATCCGCACTTCTAGCTGAGCAGTATGCAGCTCTGTATATACCTGCCCTGGGCTGGTGCAGCTCACAAATTTCTATCTGATAATTAAAAAAAAAAAGATTGGCAGGTGTTAAAGATGGGAGATGGGACTTTGGTTGTTTTTGCCCAATAGCTGAGTGGTGTGGATATTTACTAAAAAACCAGGATGCTCAGGTTTTAGGTCGCCCTACCCCATTACCTAGAGGAGGTCTTATAGTTTCATAGTAGTTAGAGGTCAGAAGGGACCTGAATAGATCATCTAGTCTAACCCCCCACCACTGGCTAGAACACACGCTGGGATTACACGACCCCAGACAGGTGTTCATCCAACCTCTTTTTGAATTTACCCAAGGTAGGAGCGAGGACCACTTCCCTAGGAAGTTGGCTCCAGATCCTAGCTACCCCAACAGTGAAATAGTGCCTCCTAATCTCTAACTTGAACCTATTCTTCAGCAGCTTCTGGCCATTGTTCCTCGTCACCCCAGGTGCTGCTGATCCTTCCTATTTGGTGCTGATCTCCCCTAACGATTTTGTAGGCAGTCCTCAAATCCCCCCTCAGCCTCCGCTTGCTGAGGCTGAACAGGTTTAGGTGTCTGCATCTACATCAGGCTCAATCCCCTGAGGCTCACCTGAAGGCAGGCTCAATCCCCATCAGGATCAATCCCCTGCAGGTGTCTGCATCCACATCTATGACATCTGAGCAAAAGTACCAACTACCACACAAGTAGCCCAGTATTGTGCAGGATGGCTCCAGCCCTGGGTATGAGAGAAGATACGTGGTTTCAGGAGGAAGAGAACAAGGTACAAGATGTATGGCTCAGTAAGAGGGATTCTGGTCCTTCAGGGAGAAGATTATGTGTTTGCCTGCTGCTCTTCATCAAAGCAGTAATAATGGCAAAGTGCAGTGGGTCAGTTTCAAGGGGAGGGCTGGAGAGGCACTTAGTGCCTAACTTGTGGCCTGGTGGCTAGTGTACAGTGAAAAAGTGTTAAAAAGACACACATGCAAGCTTCCTGTGAATGAAGGGGCCTCAAACCTGGGTTTCCTGCTTCCTGGATAGGCGTTGCACCCACTTGGCTTCTGAGCTAAAACTTGGGAAAGTTCTTATTCTTGCTGGACCATAATCTTGGGATAGCTGCTCAAGTGGGCACATATACAGCTGCATAACTGCATAGCCAGCATCAGCCTACTGAGCATGCACAGTAGCTGGGTTGATGCTTGCACATTCACACTGTACATGGAATAGGATCACAAAATGTGTATAAGTGCCAAAAATAGTAGTTATGCAGTGGACGAACTGTCATTTGCATGAATAAAGTACAATAGGATCTGCCTTTGATGTCCTTCTTAAAGACTCTTTCACCTTGCATTTTTTGAAAAAAGGAATGTTTTTGTCCTCATTGTTGCCCAGAAAAGCCTGAAAACCTGGTTTCTAAACCAGAAAGCAAATATACAGATCCCCTGTTACAGATTGAAAAAATCCCAGTGTCTTTAAGCCAAAGACATGATACTTCGGGACCTGACTCCTGATCTGTGAGCAGTTGGTATTGACCAAGCCGCTGGTATCTTGAGGGCTTGCTGGAAAGTTGCTGTATCTTGGTCCTCAGAAGGGATAAGAGAAGGCAACATGCATTGCAGAGCTGAGATGCCTGAGCAGAGAGGAGGCTGCAGCAGCTACAAGACTTCTGTTCAATGCAACCATAAACTCATAACATGCCTGCGCCATGTCCTGGACGCTGTAGGTGATCATTAGTTCTGATTATGCCCCTCCCACTTGCTCCTGCTTACAGCAACCAGACCTCCCTGCAGCCACTTTAAAGCATATTGGAGAAGAGTCTTCAAAAATGGCCACAGCAGGCATCCCCAGAGCAGCTTCATGTTAGGCAGAAAGGACACTTGTAGAGCCAGATGTGCACATACTGATGCCCTCAGGAGTTCTAGTCTGCCCCTAGGGGAGAAGGGAGAATCCCCAGACAGTGTGGCTGGAAGATGGTCTCCAATGATGCTTGTAACTAGTTCTGGTTCTAGTTAAAGTACTTCCCTGTGCTCAGAGTTCACCCTCTCCAGAAGGTAACACTCCAATAGCAGAGGCTGCACCCATGCGGAGCTGTGCAAGGTAAACCAAGACAGCAAAGCAGTAATGGCAGTTATGCCCCTGTGAAGGTTTTGCTGGTGCTGGAGATCTGCTTTTTAACATTAAAGGCATTGCATTCTAAAGACATTGCATTAAGCTGTCACTTTGCAGAAAAGATCGCTGGACCCAGGAGAAGCCTGGAGAGCATACACTGAATTCTGTAGCTTTGCCTCTGAACAAGTCTGGCAATTTGGCTCTGGAGTATGTTCCTAGCCCTCTCCAGGGCCTCTGAACAATACAACCTTCTCTGAACAGTTCTCCAATGAAAGCACGTGTACAAAGGGATATGAAAGAGGAGCCTGAGCAAACATGGAAATGAAGCATTTACAGAGCGCTTCTCAATCCTGTGTTCCTTGCACTGGGAATTCATTAGAACTGGAGCCTTGCCAGCCTCCACACCTTTGAAGACTCAGGATTTGCCTGGCTTCCCCTCTGTAGGCAGTCTGCTTTGTTTATTTTATTTTAGTCTCAACATCATTTGAAAATGTTTTTAGGAGACAGGCCTAACCAGCAAATAGCTGTAATGCTGCATGGGCATGGGACAGAGGAAAAGGGAAGGAACAGCATGACTGAAACCAGGAAGGATGAAGCACACAGGGCCTGAGGTCTGATTGCCTGGACCCAACTGATTGTATATAATTACACTAATATATCGTGAGTGTGGGTTGGATCCCTTTGGAACTGCTAGCATTTTAACAACCCTGCTGCTGCTGATTCAAATGATGACACAGCCTCAGGTAACGGAGAAAATTGCCCTAACCTGCAGAAAGGGAGCTGCTCTCCAAGAAACTGAGGCCCACATTCCCTTCCCTGGGTCCACTCATCATCTCCCTTCCTCCTAACTCCTCCAGGCAGACACTTCCATTTCTACTATCTATTTGAGTCAGTTTCTGCAAGCCTTCATTCCAGTTGCTTTTCAAGTACTGCAAAAATCAAAGTTTGGCACTTGGACTAAATAAAATATAGGGTATGAGAGCTAGTGATCACTTAGGTTTTGACTAGTGGTCATGATACAACATAGCCAATGGATGGGCTACAGACGAAGGCCGAATAGACCCAGGAGGTCATGAGAGCATATTTACACCAGCAATTAGCTAAACTTAAATAATTTTTAAAGCAGTGTAGTTAAAGTACTTCAAAACCACATGTGGAAGCTGATTCTGTTTAATTCAGTGTACCTTAAACTGAGTCCTAATGCACTTAGGGTAAATTGAAATAAATCCTGATTTATAGGCATATACTCAAGGGCTTGCACTGATTTATACAAACTGGCATAAAGTCTCACCAGTAATTGAACTGTTGCTGCCCCATGTGTAGCGATCCCATAGATTTTGGCTTCAACAAACACCCATTTCCTGGCTCTGGAGATGGTCACGCCATTAAGGGCGCTGACAGACATTCAGGACCTTGCTCTAACTTATGGCACTTTATACAAAGTACCATGAGTTAGAGCACCCCTCTCCCCCACCCAACAGACCCATTGTGTTGGGGAGGAGGGGATTGAGCCTGCCTGCAAGTGAGCAGCAAGCCAAGGAACTTCTCTCCCCAGCTGAGGGGCTGCCTCTCTCCTAGTCTCCCTTCACCCCCAGCTCCAGGGCTGTCTGCAGGGAGGGAAGGAGGAGGAGAAAGGGGGAAGCCCCCAGCAGCAAGCTGCCATCTGGGCTTTGCCCGGCCTGAGCTGGAGGAGAGGTGGGTAGATCAGAGCCCCCAACACCTTGCAGGCCCTGCCTGGTTCCCCCGCCAGTACCTCTGCTGCTAGCTTCCCTCTCCCTCCTCCTTCCATGCTGACAGCCCTGGGGGTAGAGCTGGGTTGCATTAGCTCAGCCTTGAACATATGAAAAATTAACCCTAGGGAACACAAGTTCCCTAAGGTGCTCTAAAGCAAAGCTCCTTCATCTGATACCTCTTTTGAGGAGGGTGAATTTTTTGCATGATTGGCCACTTTAGCAGTACTCTGAAGCATGCATGTGTGTTATGGCACAGCTGTAGAGCACTTTTAGGGGCCTGATAACATGAAAAATGTAACTTCTGTCTGTTCCCTAAGTCGTACTGGATTTCAACTAGGGTATATTCTATGCCTCTGTCACCCCGGTGTTTTTTTCTCAGGTCCGCAGACCAGCTGAACTTTTCCTGTGAGGTATGGATCACATAGAGCTTCCACTGGTTTACACAAATGAGGGCACTCAGCATCCCACAGGACTGGGACCTGAACTGGTGGCTTTGTAGACTATCTACACATCTGTGCTAGTGCTGCAGCTAGGGGTAACTGCTGGCTCCTTCTTTCTGTGCCTCTAGGCTGGATTCTGGCATATTGCTGTTGTTCACCACCCTTTCCAGATTGTGTTTCCCTCTGCCCTCACAAAGCTGGCCGGCTCTGTGACTCCATAGAGGTGAATGGGAGGTGGCATGAACTTCCTGGAGCATCTGAGTTCTCAGCAACATGGCCTAGGATAGTTGTATGGGCTGGGGCACAAGAGTGTAGACCACCTGGTAATTTGCTGCTTGCTCTCACAGCAGAGCTGTAATCCTTCTCCTCCAGCACCATACCACCATGTGAGACCTGTCTATCAGCCTGCAGGTGCAATACAGGTTTCCCTTGCTTTATGAGGGTTTTGTATGTAAGTATTTGCTCTTATGTGATGACCCTTTTTATACCAAAAATCCGTTATATGTGAGCTAAATTCACTCTTACGCAATTGGTGTGTTGGAAGCCCACAGTCAGCTGCAGTGGAGTTTGTGCAGTGCATTGTGGGAGTGACGTACACCAAAATATAGTCTCCCGTGTGGATCTGTTCTTCTTACTCGTTGTCTGCGACACGTTTCTGTAGTTGCCATGCGCATCATGATAATGCCCTGTGCTTGTGTGTGCTGTCTACTGTTGGTGAGTACCAAAATTGTCTTGTAAAAGTGGTAGAAACGGGTCTGGGGGTCAGTACCGTTTTAGTCTTGGAACATATCCTTATTTGTTACATTGTAAAGTGGGTTCCCTTTATGTAAATTCAAATTATGTGCTGTTTCCAGGAATGCATGTACACATAAAGTGAGGGAAACCTGTATATTTGGGGCTTCTCTAACACATTCTTAGGAACTAGGTTAAGCATCTTCTCAGGGCTCTCCTATCTGCATCATGCCTCTGATCTAGGCAAATCCATTAAATCTGTTTCTGATCATGCATGTGATAAGCGCCAGCTAGCAAATATTTTTGCCACAGCTGCCTTTTGAGAGAAAAAGGCTTATTGCCCATTTTTAATCATGGCACACTTATGATCTATTGCAGAACACAGTTGGGCACTGTCCTCTTGTCTTCCCATCAGCTGCTGTGTGAAGTGTTTATAAACAATTGCCTTTGCATCTTCAGAGAAGTCAGGACTGAATATGGCCATAGGAGAGCAGAATGAGACCACTTGGTATCACAGTCCAGGATGCAGAGTAGTTGCTTCCTGCTGATCGTGGCTAAGCAGTAGTGCAACCAGGACTGCCAAATGAGCATCATGAACCTTACTGGGAGATACTGGTGGGAGGTAGGTCAAATGCATTTTCCCTACCTTCCTTTACGTAGCCACTGACATAACCTCTATCTCAGCCCAGCAACCTGATTATAGTAGATCGACTGTAAGATTGAACATGGCCAAATGGGTTGATTCACCCTATCTTGCAAGTGGGTGAAGTCTCACTTGACAAGACTAGGAAAGGCCCAGAAATAGACTGTTTTTATGTTATAAATATCAACACACAGACAAACCAAATGTATCATGGTGCAGCAATACTAGGATGTGGGCTAGGATGACCACTATCACCGTCTTACACATGATCCTCTCACTGACAGTCTCTGTCCTTTATCCCTTTATCATCCTTGCTGGTCTAAGCACAGGAAGACAGGACTAACCCTGAGAACAATAGATGTAGGGTGAGGAAAGAAGATAACGGAACACAAAGCAGGGATCTGGTGAGTACAGCAGGGAATGACAGCAGAATGTATGACTGCCAGTGCTTCATTGTGGGAATTTGGGTAGCTTGTTTCACCTCTTTGTGGCACAGTTTCTTCCTCTGTAAAGTGTGGCCAGAAATTCTGCCCTTCCTATCGAGGGTTGGTGAGGTTAATAAATCATAGAGAAGAATGGCTGAAAGGGACCTCCAGAAGTCATTAGTCCAACCCCCTGCCTAAGACAGGATATCCCTATCCAAACCATCCTATACAAACCATAATATAAACTCTAAATAAGATTATTATCAACACTGACACAACGTAGACCTAACACCGTAACCTGCCACAGGCAGAGGAAGGGAACCATAGTAGCCAATGTCCTGCTTCTACGAAACGTTGTCAATATGTGCTCATGAGGTCCTGGATAGAAGGCCATGACCCCTGCTACAGAGGAAGTCGCCTGCCCCCCACCCCACCTCTTAAGCTCCTTTTCTGCAAACTGAACATGCTTAGTTCCTTCAGCCTTTCCTCATGATTTCCCTTCCAAGCCCTTGATCTTCTTTGTTATCTACCTCTGGACCTTCTCTGACTTCTCTACCTCCTTTTTAAAATGTGCAGCCAAGAATGCACACGGCATTCCAGATGAGGTCTAACCAGTGCCAAATAGACAGGCACTATCACCTCCCATGTCTTGCACCTAATGCTTCTATTGATGCATTTGTGAAGGGCTTTGATACAATTTAGGTAGCTATTTAGGTACCTATCTCCTTAGTTATTTATGTGCTAATGCTGTATCCATTCTTGTGTTGCCTATTAGGCCTCATATAATAGACAGTAGGCAAGTGACATCTTACATGCTGTTGGCCATTGAATGAATGGGAAGGATTCACACCCGGATATTTGCCACAGGACAATGAGGAAGTCCGCAATCATACAGCCATACATTTTGCCCTCTTCCAGCTTCCTTACACTCTCAGCCCATTCCATTGCAAGTGATAGACCATCTCACCCAGTCAGATAAGGCAAAATGGCCCAACTTCAGCAACTTGTTACCTGTGTGGTCACTGTCAGTGAGGATATTGTGTGATGCTATACCTTAGACCTACTGATTTAAGATGAAGTTGTGGTACCTTGCATTGGGTGTACTTTAAAATCCTTGTCTCATTTACACCTACCTTCCATTACCTGTACAATACATAACATGGACTTCTAGGATTTCTAGTAAAACTGTTCCGAGTGCTCCCAGCTACACCCTGCACCTATCACCATGCTGTGGGATGAATAGGTCAGGCAGCATCTTTCTTAGTCTGTACTTTGAAAAGGGTTATAAAATATATATCTCCACATCCCTTTCAATAGTCCACTATCATTATGCTTGAAAAACCTCCCAAAAAATATTGTCCTCAAAATTATCTGTGCCGCAGAGCAGGACAACTACTTCCATTGTACAGACAGAAATGGAGGCTCAGATGAAGTCTGTGGCTGAGCTGGGTATAGAACAAAGACTGAGTCCAGTGGACTGCCATCTCTTTAAGCCCCCCTTTCCCCTAACAATGACTCCCTCTCTCCTTCAAATCTTTCCTGCACCTGGATTGAAGGAAGAGTTTGAACCCACTTCTCCTATCTAGTAGAGGAATGTTCTAACCATTAGGCTATCTGCTGAGATATTCTGAAATGGGATTTTCTCAGAATGTCATGTTGACGTGGTGCCACATTGCCTAAAAATATTTAAATAGTAAGAAAGAAAGATAGCAAAAGATTAGGTCAGTTGTCTAGTGGTTAGGACACTTGCCTGAAATGTGGGACAATTGGATCTTTGCTGCTATTAATAATTAATCGCATATGCAAAGTAGAACAGTTTTAACAGGAGAAATGAGACTGCAACCCAATAGCTCTAACATACTTGTGAAAGACATAAGTTCAAAATCTGTCAGAGAAGGGGGCCAAACCTTGCTTGAGGTGAGTGGTCTGTACTGGACTGTACACTGGACTGTATATAAAGGAGGATACCACATCTGGTTCCCTCCCCCACCAAAAAGGGCAGACCTGGTTTGGGCTCCTAAGCTTGGAAGAAGGGTTACAACCATGAATCCTGAATGGAGGGAGACACCTCCCAATGACCCAGTCTTTGGAGCCTAAATGTCAGAAAGGAGCATGGTTTAAGCTATACCCCTCTAAACAACATTTCCTTGTGCAGGGTGACCAACATGCCACACGTGGCACTGCAGCATGTGTGTGTGTTATACAGAGCATCACGGAGGGAGTAGGGAACACAGAAGCAGATAGGGCAGAGACCAGCAGATCAGGCAGGAAAAGGGGATTGGAGTGGCACTTGAGGAGGCGGCACGGCTTACTTTGTTACATGTCTGCCACAAAGGTTGGCCCCCACTGTCTTAGTGGCCAGCTTGGTGTGCTTGCCTCTGTGTGCTGGTTTTGTTGATTCCATTTGTTATCTAAGTCTTTTCATAGTTGCAGTGTGTTTTAAATGTGGATATTGTTGGTGCACCAGTGGAGACTTCCTTATTGTCCTGTGGCAAATACCTGGGTGTGAAACCTTCCCATTCATTCAATGTCCAACAGTGTTTAAGATGTCACTGGACATAGTCTATTACATGTTGCCTAATAAGCAACATCCCATTTGCCTATTATATATAGATCAAAGTTCTCAGCCAAGGTACAAATAATTTAACAAGCTCCCTGAAGAGGTTACAGAACACAGAGGAAACCTAACAGCATTATCACTAACTAATTTGCTAATTATTTCAGTCCCTCTTCCCTTTGCAGGCTTGGAATATTCTCTAATATACATAGATGGTGGGCATTTTATAATATTAGAGAAACAAATGGGTTAATCTATTAAGATACTTTGTGGGGCTGTCATTATGATATGGCCTGTCTGCACCATGCTGATATGAGGTATTTATTTTCATGACACCCTGGGTGGAGTTGGGAAATGTTATTCCCATTTTACAGATGGAGAAGAAAGATGCAGGGTCATGACATTACTAGTACAAAACCACACAGAGAATTGCAGAGCCAGGATTGGACAGAGGCCTCCCAGAGCCCCAGATATTAAGCCAAATAGCCACCTTTACTGTCTATAGGCAGTATGTCTGGGAAGCATTTCCTGTTTGACAAAACCAAATATGAATACAGTGTCACCTGGAAACATCTTTTGAATGTTAGCAGGCAGATTCATTAATCATGAGGCTGGGTCTAGTTATTTGTTCAGACCAGAAGAAAAATGGCCCTGTCTGACTTCTCAGTAGTGTTTACTAACCTTTCCTACACCTATGAGCTTCGAACTCTATGCTCAGAGGGGTATTGGGCTAATATTTCCAGCTATTCTGAGCATCTTGAAATATGCATGATGTTGGGGGAATGCATAGGACAGTTGGGAAGGGAAACTGAAGCATTAACACAGCATGTTTCATGCAAGAGAATCCTTTGTTGGTGCCAATTAGAGATCACATAACAGTGGAGAATATGTCTTATTTATTACCCTCACATTAAATGCTGGGCTCTGCCTCCCAGCTCTCCAATCTGGACAGATCTGAAATCTTTTCATTATAAGTCTTTTAGCCATCAAGTGCAGTTCACCCCTTGCAAATGACAACAGCTTAGGAAAAAAGAAATCTTTATTTTGTATTTTTTGTATACTTGTACACAAGTAAAATAAAATACATATCTATATATACTGCAATTTTAGTGAATGAAAAGGTAGCATTCTTTAACAAATGCTACGTGTAAATAAGGTGTGACAGAAATGAATATGGTAAAACTGCAATATTCATAAACATAGGAGTAAAACAGCATCAAATGCATCACCTCTGCAAATGGGAACTTGCAACATTGTTCAGTATGATGTCAAGTTACAAACAAACTTTAAACATTCTATTTGGAGGATTTTCTTATACTTTTTTGAATGTAAATCATATTTCTTTACCCTCTGTTGTAGCAAAAGCTGCTTTATAGTAAGTGCAGTTCCAAGGACCAAAGGTATAAGTCACAGGTTTTAGGACAAGGTTATGTACACCTTAGGTTTTTTTGTCTTTTTTTTTTTTAATAAAGGCATCCAGTTAACTTTTTGTGTAAGAAAGCTCTCTCAGGGTGTATGATAGCTTACTTCTCATTTGCAACATTTATGGAGGTCAGCAAGTCTGGTATTAAAGTGTCATCAACCAAAGGAAAGAGTTGGTTTCAGCAGAACAAGAGTAAGCTCCACACCAAGGGGGGAATCAAAAGACTTAGACTCAGCTGTAATGTGGAGCTGTTTCCTTGCTGGGTGAGGCGGCACTGGGCCTTAGACTTGTTCTTTCTAGAGCATCCCTGCCTCTTTTTGGTAGGGACTGTGGAAGGTTCAATGGGTTCTAGGAACTCTGGTTTCAACTTGGTCAATGGAGGGTCTACAATGCTGGGAAAGGTCCCAAAAGGGGAGTCATTTATCTGCTTGTTGCTGCCATTTTTGGTAGGGTCTGTTTCAATGTACTTGGTTTTGGACATGTTTTCCTTATCCTTGAGAGGGTTGATGGGGGATGGTCGGCTACTGTGTGAAGAAGGACCTGCTTTGCCTTTGGCTTCATAAATAAAAGATTTATCTGTTTCTGGTTGGCAGCACTTCCGAGAGCTGTCATGAGAATTTAGGGGGGGGTCAGTGGTTGGCAGTTTGCCAGATCTGGTTTTAGTGCTAAAAACACTTGTTCTTATTTGATTGAAAGAGTCAGCACATCCCTCCAAGTCACTGCTCTGAAGTCTTTTGAGGTCTCTCCCTGCCAAGTGAGGGGGCAGATAGCATTCCAGCTCTGTTGATGATCCTTTAAATTGTTTGAACCAATTCCAGAGTGACCTAGCCTGGCAGTCACAGATCCACTGGTTCCCATTTAAACGTAGGTATTGGAGGGACACCAAGGGAGCCATTGTTTCTCCAGTGAGCACTGTCAAGTTGTTCTTAAATAGAAACAAGGTCATCACTTTCCCAAGGTCATGAAAAGACCTGTGATGGACCAGACTGACTCTATTCTGGTGCAGCAGGAGCCGATCCAGGTTGATCAGCCCACGAAAAACATTCTCTGACAAGCTCTTAATTTTATTACCATGCAAAAACAGATAGGTTAGGTTTGCAAGATCCATGAAGGTATCATCTAACAAATTCTGCAGATTATTATCCTGAAGATAGAGATACTGTAAGGAGAACAATCCTCGGAAAAGGCCTGTGGAGAGTTCCAGGAGCCCACAGCGATCCAGATGTAAGACGTGAAGGTGAATGAGGCCCCGGAACGTGGTTGGGTTGATGGACTTCAGATTCATGTTGTCGCTGAGGTCTAATTCCTCCAGTTTGTCAAGTCCATAAAATGCTGCTGGCTCAATGAGGCTGATGTTATTGGAATGGATCCAAAGTATGGTCATATTGCGACACGATGTAAAGCTGGTGGACCTAACTAAGGTTATCTTGTTGTTGTGCAGGAAGATGCGCTGGCTCTGTATAGGGATCTCAGTGGGGATTGCTGTCAGTCCTTGCTGCTGACAACTTATTGTAATCTTGGGCTCACTGTAGCATACACATGCCCCGGGGCAAGATTCCACTTCTGACTGGATGTTCAAACAAAGCACCAAAATCAGCAGTTTGCTTCCTAAAGGACAACAAAAATAGGATGGAAATTAAACTCAGTCATGCGAGAGCATTTTTCTCTGCAACTAATATATTAGTCAGAAATTCACATTGGCAGTGCATTGCCACTAACCACAAAACAACATGTGCCAGGAGAGTCAAACAATTAAAATGCAGAATTAAAGCTATTCCACTACTTAACACAATAGCTAAAATCAATGTATGCTTGAAGAGAGAGAGTGAATACTGCATTGGTCTTTCACACTTGGGAGGCCTCAGACTTAGGTCACAAACAAAAACTGTATTGATGAGTATTTCAATATAGCTCTGATCCTGATACAGAACAGAAACAGGGGTATTGTGCAAGGGCCTGGATAAACATAAGAAAAAGACAGTCCCTGCTGAAAAGAGTTTGTAGTCAGGGAAAACAGTCTTGCTCTTTAGGGGTCATTTATCTCCATCACAGACTCAGTGCACAGTTTCACACAGTTTGACACCAGTGGAAATATGTATTTGGCAGCAGCTTAGGACTGGGATAGCTGGGGCAAGCCACTGTGGTTGTTCTGTGTTATGCTGTGACAAACTATAAATAAAAGTATTAGTTCCTCTTTCCAAGAGTACTGAATTTCCTTCCAATGCAAACATGTAGTTTTTACTTAGAAAGCAATATGGATATGCTACTCTTGTACTTTTCCTTGATGGGTTTCTCGGCACTCATCCATTTTTCCTGTGTGAAATGACTGCAACTAATTCTTAAAAGTGCTTACAACTAAATCATATCAAAGACAGATGTTGGTGCACTGAGAATCGTTTCCACTTCTTTTAATGCAGGTCAGACCTTTTGACAGTAACCTGCTTCATGATCTCACACCCTGGCCTTCCTTTTCTCCTTATGAGATTCACGGCCTCCCTGGAAAGAGTGGCAGAAGTGTTGCTTGCTTGCCAAACAGCAGCACTGTTGCTGGGGAAGACTGGACATTCAGCTTGATTCGGGGATTCCCTGGGAGTTCAGTTTTCAGAATTAGCGTCCACTTGTGCCTGGAGATAGGAATACATCTATACTGATCCCAAACCCCACTCCTCTCCCGGAATTTACTGCTCTGAGGTGCTGAGTACTCTCATCTCTCACTGAAGTTGATGGATTCACAGGATTGGGCCCAAAATGCTTTTGGAAGAACCTTAGAAGGTGAGTTTAGATACTTTTGAAATAGATGCCTGGTTGTGAAATGAGATGCTTGACAGAAAGGTTCAGTGTAGCTTCCTCCCCACTTCGAACCAAAAAACCCACAGGGAGACATACAAGTATGCTGCAACTCACAGCTAGAGATGCATTTCAAACTGGGTACATTACAGAAAGGGAAGTATGGGCTTAAACTAATCTCGAGGAACCAGGGAAGGCATTTTCAACAGGGTTTTACTAGCAATTAAAAGCATGTAATTAGTTTGTTTCTACCAAATAAACCATTGAACCTATAATGATTTGGTAGCCTCAGCAGCAGCTGCAATACATTTGTGAAATGCCACATGCCATTCAATACACATGTGTTTGTCAAACACGTGTCTCCTTTCCAGATCATCATAGCATCTGTGGAGAAAGAGACATGCTCCTGTCATTAGCTGGGAAAGCCCTAGCCAAAGGACAAAGAACAGCTTTCTGTGTTTGTTTCTGAGGGATGTCTTGCATTCCTTTAGAGACTGGAAATGTTGTTCATGCATTTTAATGCCTCATTACCCCTTAATGTAATATAGCAGCTTGATAGCAAAGTTCAAAGAGTCAGACAGACTGAAACAATGACACAGAACTGGACAAATTAGCAAAACACAGAGAGATTTCTGTCACCTTTAGCCACATACAATGCAAACTACAATGGAATCTAAACCTCACTGTAGGTCTGAATTCAGGAGATGGTGGGCTGCAGTTCAAAGACAAGCTTGAAAGATGATACTGTGTTTAATGCAATCACATCATCTCTGAGTCTAAGTAGCAGTTTCAAACCCAGATGATAAAAGAGTAAGTCACATGGAAATTCCACCAAACTGTTTGCTGAAGCAATGACAAAGGTATCAAAGAGGCTGAGAGAGGAAAAGTCTCTTTCATGTAATAAAAAGGCTAGAATCCTAGATCTGCACTTCACTCCAGTCAAAATAATTCACTGTGTACAGCTAACAAATCTGTAGGCAATCCAGTATTCCCATATAGATATGATTCCTATACATCATATTTCATATGGGAAAAGAAACCAGCTCAGCATATAGGGATAATTTGAGACTGATATTATTAGCTTGCTCTTCCCTGGAAGGCTGTGTGTTGAGTTCAGTATTATGACACATTCTAGCTGTCTTGTCATGGTTTGACATATCACATCCCATTGTATGGAGTAAAGTAACGCAAGGCAACTGAAGTCCCCTGCTGGGGACATGTCACACCAGAAGGAGCCTCCTGGGAAATTAAAACAATACTGGCATCCCTCTGACCAGCACGATTCCTCTTTGGCTAATAATAATAATAATAATAATAATAATAATAATAATAATATAATCCTGTAGCAGAGGAAATCCGTATTTCTGGAGGTTTCTCCGGCTTCGTGATTCATTTAATCAGGGGGCTGGTGATGGTGTTGAGTAGGGGAATCAGTCTGCATCACAACACTTTGGACCCCCTAGCACAGCAATATCCAAGGTACAAGGACTTCCAAAGATCTCAGGGCTGTTTCCAGCTTTTCCTCCTCTGCATTTACATGTGCACGGACTTTACAATAAGCTTGGGGAAAAATCTACATAATACCTGAATGCATCACACTCCCATAACATGACAGGAAAAGGGGACCAGCCACCTGGGTATGGTAATCCAGGTGGTAACAAACCTGCCTTCAGTCCCAGCCAGGGGCCACAAATAAATAACCTGCTCAAAAAGTAGCCAAGAGATTATATGAATACAAGTTCCCTTGCCTCAGCGTCAAAGCTCTCTTACTTGCTTTCAATACTTGTCAGGGTTTATTGATCAGGTGTACATAATAAATGCCTCCTGGGGCCACTTCTGTGTACATGTCCTAGGGATCTGCAGAGCCTGAGCCATGGAGATGCTTGATCCCAGCCCATAGGAGCAGCAGCAGTGATAAACCTTGATGCAATTTGAACCAGATTTCTATTGCAGCTGTGTGGAGCTCTGAGTCAGTAGCTCTGAAGCCTGGCTGTGAGAAAAGCAATTACTGGCAGCATGAGCCTGTGTCTGGCCTGGCTTTAATTAGAGGCTCTGGTGTTAGTGAGTGGCTCAGATTAGCTCATTTTACCACAGACAGCTACTGTCAATTGCCTCCAAAGCCCTTTTTTCATTTCCAATTTGTTTCCCTTTGTTTGGCTTGGTGGTCTTGTCCTTGCAAAATTCAATAACACTCACAAGCCTGGCAATTGCCAGAGCCAGAGAAGGCTCCAGGCAGGAGCTTTAGGAGAGCATAAACTTTGTAGGCAAGCCATGGGTCTCCATAGCTATGTCACAGCCATTCTAACTCCAATATATAGCGCTGAATGCAATGCTCCAACATGGCTCAGGCGCCTGCTAAAGAGAATTCAGTGTGGCAGAAATACTTAGGGCAGAATCCTGTTTCACTTTACACACCTAAATGGCAGTTATATAAATATGTAAATGCCATTCTTGACATTTGTACAGTTTGCAAACCTGCTCCCCCTGCTGTCTACATGTGCTGAGCACTAGTTGGGCATGCTCATAGCTAACCAGGTTTAGTGGTTCAGTTCAAAAGGAGGGCTGGGGAGGTATCTGGATAATGCACAACCTGTACTGGTTAGAGCACTGTGTCAGAAAATTGGAGGAATACAAGTTCAAACCACTCTGGGTGAGTGGGAATTAGAACCAGCACCTCCTGCTTCCATGAATGCCCTAACCCAGGGATGTGCAAAATGGCAGATCTGGTCAGCGGCTGGATGCCATTTCCCAGCAGCCCCTGCCCACATGGCTGGGGCCAGTTTCCATGGAGACCCCACCAGCAGCTGTGCTGTGATAAAGGGGGCCTGGGTTTCCATGGAGACTTGCCCAGCAGCACTGGCTGGACGGGGAGCTGCTCTGGGGCTGGGCTGGGATCTTGAAGCAGTGACAGCATGATCCAGAGCCAGGGCAGATCCACGAGCTGCAGCCTGAATGCTCTGGGCAGTGGCATGCAGGCAGTGGATTGTGGCTCTGCCCCAGCTCCAGACAATGCTGTCACCGCTGCCAGGAGCTGGCACAGAGTCATGACCAGCTGCCTGCATGCCCATGCCTGGAGCATGCAGGCTGCAGATTGCAGCTGTGCCCTGGCTCGCGACCATGCTGTCACCACTGCAAGATCCCAGCCTGGCCCACAGGAGCTCCCTGCTCTGCCAGCAAAGCTTGGGCCACTCTCCACAGAAACCCTGGCCCCACACTACAGCAGGGTGGCTGCTGCTGGGGTCTCCATGGAAACCAGCCCCAGCCATGTGGGCAGGGTCTGCTGGGAAATGGAGTCCACTGCCAGCTGGACCCGGCCTGTGGACTGGACTTTGTATGCCCGTGCAAGCCCATGCCTCTTCACCAGGCCAGAATTTCAGGACTTACATTCAGGTATGCACGTACAGAACTCCATACCTGGCCAAAGTGCATGTGCTTATTAGCTATCTGGGTGCTTACACACCCACACTGCATGTGGATCTCAGATTCTGCGTAAGTGCAAAAATGGCAGTCACAAAGCTGGAAAACTGCCATGTGGACATGTAAAGTAAAATAGGATTCTGCCCTTATTCTCTCCCAAGGATACAGAAGCTATTTCAGCCCTTGAGACACTTAGGGCACCTTCTAAGAGTCCAGGCACTAGGGACTATCTGACCTAGCCAGACCAGAACCTCCTTTAAGATGTGTCCTTTCTCTGTGTTTTCCCATAATTGTCAGCTGTATAGCACTCATTCTGAGAAAAGCTAACCTTTGTAAATGTTACAAGTGTTGTATGAAGCTCTCAGTGTAACAGAACTGGGCATTATAGCTGTGATGCAGGCATTGCCTCATGTAGTTATGTTCTTTTTAAAAGATGCTTGAGTGGATATAATTCTGTGTGAGCATCTTTGTGTCTGTACATTTATGATTGTGTATGTTTATAAGCATGTGCATATGTTCGTGAGGTTTTGTGTGCGTGTATAAGCACATGTATGAATATGGATGTAGGCTGTGTTGAGAAGCTGGGTGGGTGTTTCTGAGCATATATAGTGTATGCTAGGTGTTGTGTATTCGGGTATACTTAGTATATTTACATGTGCTAAGACATACCTAATATATCTTTTGGTTTGTGAGTATGTAACAACAGCATGTTTATAATGTGCATTGGACAGTATGTTTCTGTGTCAGCACTGAGGGAGGGTGTGCTTGCATGTGTTTACAGAAATGTGTCCTTCCTCTTTCTCTTTATTTCACATCCACTTCATCTTCCTTTCTGCTCCCTCTGTCTCCCTTTATTCCTATACCTCTTTTCATCCTCTCCTCCCTATCTAACTGCCTCCTTTCCTTTCTGTACCAGTGCCTTCTGGCTGGCAGTGGGAGCGGGGAGTGGACAGTTAATCAAGGATGCAGCTTGAGGGATGTGCTGCCCTCCTTCTGTGCCTTTGGCAGTGAGTAGTCATTTGTCGATCACCATTCACGTGCTCTTCCAACTTATTTCTGTCAGCACAGAGAGATAAGAAAGAGCAGAGCTTCAAGTCTCATCCTCCGTAAAAACAGCACAGATATGGTCGAGTTTTTACCTGTACCAATTGAAATATGTTTGGGATAGTCTTACTCTGCATGTGAATTCAGATTCCTAGAAAATAGGCTAAATCTTAAGAAGGGCAATGCAACTGTAGCCCTCAGTGATGCTACCTGGAGCTGCCAGCATTCAGGAGGCATAGGGATTGGATTATTTGGGTGAAACGGACAAATTAGGTATTGGGGAAACATTGCTTAGTCTTTTTTTTATTTCTTCATTAAAAAGATAAACATATAATGTCCTTGTTTCAGAGCACAGCCCAGCTCTGCCTGTGTAACTTTTAACCAACCATTCCTTCACTTGTGTATTGGAGGGCTCTACTCCAAGAGGGCCCTAGATACAACACTATAGAGCAGGGTTGGGCAAAATACGGTCCATGGGCCAGATTTGTCCTGACAGGCAATTTCATCTGGCCTGCAGGTGCCCACCAATTAACTGTACCCCTTCCAGCCCACATGCCTCACTCCCACCCTCGTGTGTGGAAAGGCCCGGCCCAGCCAGCTCCCAGCTTCCGGACAGGGCTGCTACTGCCATTGCTGCAGGCACTGGGGTACCTGTTCAGCTTTCTGGTGTCCAGCAGCTCTTCCTCGTCTCCCTGCTGCAGTCCTTGCTCTGGGCAGCAAGTAGGGAAGTGGCACGGGCAGGGGAGTTGTGGTGGGGGTTGGGGAGGAGCTATAGCTGGACAGGGGTAAAGAGCATGGGGCTGGGGCTGGGGCTGGTGGGAACATGGAACCTGTGCCCAGGGGGGTGGCGCGGGTGTGGAGTTCAGGTGGGCAGGGTGTGGGTGTGAGGGAGTGTGGGGGGTTGTGGGAACTCCCCCACACACTCCACACCATGGCGCAAAGCCCCTGCCACTAGCAGCAGTAGCAGATGGTGGGCTCTCAGGGCACTCATGACCTCAGCACCTGGTGGTGCGCATCTCTGGCCAGAGCTGCAACTGGTGGCAAGGAGCATAGCCAGGCCAGCCTGCCTTTTATCACATAAGGCTCCCTGCAGTGCACATTCAGCTCCCGGCATTTGCACATCACCAAGTAGAAGTCTGGTGCTATGGAGCCAGTCACCTTTTCCACTCCCTCCTGCTATGTGCAGGTCCTGGCACTTCACTGGAAGTGGTGGCGAGCCCTGGCTCCTGCTTCCATGGTGGCAACTGTCTCTATTGCATGAGATTTCCTCCTCAGTTTTGCACAAGTGCTGGGAGCTGCACTTGCACCATGAGGAACCGCATCCGATAGAGGCAGACCAGCCTGGCTGTGCTCCTTGCCACCATGTGCAGCTCTGGCTACAGCTGTGCACCACCAGGCAGCAGCACCTGTGCAGGCCAAAGGCCTGTTGCCTGCTGCTGCTGCTGACACCACCGATGGGGACTGTATGCCATGGGGGGAGTGTATGGGAGGTCCTCACAACCCCCCCCCACAGTCCACAAACCCCACACAGTCACACTCTGCCCCAACCCCCTCACATACACACACACCCCTGCAACATACCGTGTGCCCTGCCCCACACACAGCTACACCCTCTCACAACCCCCCAACACCTTTCCACACCCCACCATACACATCCACCCACTCCAACCACAGCCCACGCACTCCCCCACACACAATACCATACAATTTTAAGCTATTATGCAATCACCTTTATATACACTACAAAGACAAATCATGACAAAAATATTTTTGCAATAAAATTAAAATATGTTATAGTAGGTGCTTGACTTTTAGTATATAATTTGTTTTTTTTTCTGGTTCCAAGATGGTAACCCCACTCCCAAAAGAAGTACTTCCAGGGGTTAAGGGGAGGGACTTCTAGTGGCAAAGGTCAGGGGGTGGGACATCTGGTACCAAGATGGAGAACAGGGGGCAGGGCACCTGTCAAGGGGCAGAGCTACCCTTGCAGCCCTCGACAGCACACCAAAATTAATTAAGCAGCCCTCCAGCTGAAATAATTGCCCACTTCTGCTATAGAGGGAATGAGAGTCCACCAAACAAACCTATCTGGGTCCAGTAGAAAAGTCAACAGTGATGCCATGTTGCAGGGCACAAGAGTGAAAGAAGAGAGGGTCCAGGACAAAAAAAAGGAGCCGAGATACACTAAAGCTTAAGTAGCAAATCAGAAAAGAATGGCTTGTGTTGTTGTAGCCCGGACTGTATATTCAATTTCACTACAGGGTTCCTTATTCTTCCAGCCCTAATAGAGGTGAGATTCAGGATTCTGTCCAAGGGAAATAGGAGCTAGAAGACTATTCCATAAATCAACAAGCTATCATAGCCACAGGCAAAAGATCACCCCTTGACCTCCAGCACAATCCCAGTGGCCTAGCACCTCCACCCACAGTCAACCCATACCCCTGATAATGAGTCTTAAGGAGATCAGTTTCCATCTCTTTCTGCAGAGACACCATTCCCATTTCCTCTCCAGAGCATGGTTAAAACTTTATAGGATAGTTCTGGTTAAAAGCAAAAGATAAAAAGAAAGCTCAGCACTTGGAACCTTCCAAGAGTCCTTCCAAGAGTTTGACTTTGAGTTTTATATTTGTTCTGCCTGAGCTTTCTTAAAAGCCAGAAACCTCCTCCAGTCAAACTGCAGCACTTCCCCTTTGCCATCTTAGAAGTGTTATGACTCATGGAACTGGGAAGCAATTAAAGTGGGTCCATTATCTGCCTTTCCGCTGGTCCCCTGTGCAATCACATTGTCAAACGTGGCAATTAGAAAGAAAAGGCTCTAGGGAACTCTAATAGACGCTTTGCAAACTTTTTAAGAGGCCAAAGCAAAATGCAATTTTCTGCAGTTTGCAGAGCCTTGGCCTTTCTCTTCTGCTTTGCTCTTGTCTCTATTGATTTGGAGATGTTATAATGCAGCTTTACTACACTGAAGGGTCAATAATCATTTGAATTCTCTCTTGGTTGTACATAAAGGGCTACTTTACAATACAAAGCCTTTTGCTGATGTACACAGCATTTTGCCTTTGTTTATAGTACGGAGTAAGGATAGCTGCTTGATTCTCAGCTTTGAAATACCATGGTTTGAAATTCACCACATCTTTTAAACCTATTTTGCAAAGCAACATCAGCATCCCTCCTTTTTTATACTGAGAAAGAAAGCATGTGTGTTTGTATGCAGGCAAATGAATAGGGTTCAGTCTTCAGGGGGACTAGTTTCATCTCAATATAGGAGTCTCCCTCCTCATTATTTACATCTTCATTGAACACGGAACCCTGTAACCTGGATGAAAATGGTATATGAGTAGTGTATGAGTACTGACCCACACACCTCTCAGGGAGAAAGAAGTTACTATGCTCCCACTGAAGATTGCAGAAGACAGACCTTCTCAGTCTGCAGATAATTATTGCCCTATCCTGGATGGATCTCTCAGTGTCACAGGAAACTGAGAGATGTAATCATCATTGTGATTAGTGAGGACTTTCCTCTCTCTCCCAAATGCTGAGTGGGTAGCAGTTATGAGATATATCACCCTCAATGTCTCATTAAAAGATCCCAGTCCACAGAGGAATGCACTTTGCAATCTAAATAATAATCCGTTGGGATATTTTTATATGTACTATAGTATCTTAGGAATCTTCTTTTTTTGGAAAAAGGTCAAGATAAACTCTATAATATGCAGCAATTCCTTTACAGTTCTTCAGCGGGATTTGAATGTGGACACTTCAACAAGGCCTGCTGCCAGTTGAGCTACAGGACTAAGTATATTAGCTGGTATCAGCAACAACTTGTTGTCTTGGAGGGCACTATGGATTATTGAAGCTGTGGGGTTTACTCTGCCTTACCACTACCACAGCTCTCAGGTGCACCCAGTTTTTTAGTAGTCGTGTCAGCTCAGCCTCAGAATGTTTGTGTTTAGTTATCATTTTGGAAGACTGCCACCATTTCCCTAAGGAACACAAGCAAGAGAAGGGAAATGGTGACATTTAACAGTTTATATTTCAGAACATCTAAATGGAATTTCATGGGGAGCCAGGGAAAGTATTTTTTCAGCCCCAGGGTTTTGCTCGTGCTTATTTCAAAGGGCTGTTGCAATCCATGAAGATGTGAAAGCTTCTCAAACAAACTGTCACATGAATCCTTCATAACAGGCCATCTAAATATTAATGTCATTAGGGTTCACTTCCTTGTCATTAGGGACCACTTTTCCCTGAAATAAAAGCAACAATTAGGGCCTCCAGTATTGTTAACACCAATTTATCTAATATTTTCCTAAAGAGGTTAGGTTTAGAGAAAGGGACAAATGTCATTCTGTGGCCATGAACTTTGCTGTTTAACCTACCTCTCATTACCAGAGAATCATCTCCTGAATCTCAGCTTCCTTCAAACAAAAACATTCCCAGAGGTCAATCATTCAGAAAACCTTACATGTAACAAAGTCAAATAGATGTAGTTACATTCTTCCTGAGTCTGCAAACAGCCTGAAATAGCTTTGCGTGAACAGCTTTATTAATCTCCATGTGGTAAAGGTAATCTGAAAAGGGCTTTAACAAAACTGGGGATCTAAATCTTTGTGAAACTGCGGTAAGAGGAAGCAAGGAGCTCCCATCTTTATGGCATTATGGCTCAGTAAGTCCTTGTGCTTAGGGAGAATAAGAATGAAACACTGGTAGTTCCACAGTGGCAGCAACATTTTTTTTTTTCCAGGATCTCAGGCTGCACTAGTCCCATAGGGCCATAAGCCCATTAGGCCTTTAACCTGCAGCCACTATAGTGTGTCAGTATAAGTCAAACAGAAGTTTTCAACCTGCCAGTGTCCTGCATGGGGTGGAGGGGCAAAAAAGAAAGTTTAGGTCCTGGATAAAATAGTTGCAGGTAGTGGAGGAAGAAGAAGAGATCCCAGGGGAATATGCGTCTTTCCCATTACCTGGGAGAACCATTGCATTTGACCTTCTAAGTCAGTGATCAATATCATTAAACATCATAACAATCATATTTATATTGCCTTTTACACTTTATACAAACTGCTTTATAGCCTGAATCCAAAATCCAGTGCCCATTTAGAGTACTAGGACAACCAAGGAGTCAGAATTAACTGTAGCCACTTCCGAAAATCAGCAATGATGCTGCATCAGTGAAATGTCACATTCAGAACTTTCATAAAATGGGAAGTAAAGATTAATGCTTTCAACTGAAAATGCAGGAGGAGTTTAGGACACGGGTGTCAGATACCCCCTGGGCTCCAAGCTGGATTGTGGTCTCCTAGCTGGAACTATGGGCACTACTCCTGGGCTCAATCTATGGAGGCAGGAACAGCTGTGGTGGGTCTGGGTCCAAAGCCAGCTGTGTGGGTCCCAGGCAGCCAGCAACACAGGTCAGCATCTGGTGGCAGCAGAGCAAGTGAGGACTGTATCTGCACAACCCCTGTTTGACCCCTTCCGCTGATGGTTATGTCCACTGGGGTCCAAGGACCTCAAATTCTCCAGCAGGGCCACATCTCTGGACTTCCAGTAGCCCAGCATACTACTGGTAGTGATGGGCCAGACGAAATAGTTCTGTGGGCTGGATCCAGGCTTTAAGCCATGTGTTTGACACTCTGGTTTAGGGAAATGGACTGAAAGCATTCTAGCTATCCCAGATATAAGTGTTAACATCCCCTTGGCTCTTGCAAAAAGTGAAGTGGGATCCTGGATTATCACAAGTGGCTAGGATCTTGGTTTTACATCTTATCTAAAAGATGGTGCCCCCAGCAACACAGTGGCCACTAGCCCTAGTCTGGTAGGCTGGCTCAGCTAAAAACCAGAGTGAAGATAATACTTTTTAAATCCTTACCAGCAGCCTCTGAAGAACAGTACATACTAGCACCATTTTGAGACAAGCAAATGGATATTTTCAGTCCCCACTACCATTTCTTACAGCAATAGATAGTATCCATGTCCTATTAATAATATATCAGGAACAAACAGGTTTCAGAAGGAGACATATTCTGGCTCCTGAAATTACTCAGATTTCTAGTGAAGGCTGTGGTATCTCAGAAAAGCTTCAAAATACTATTATAAACAAACAGAGCTCTCGGTATTTCAAAACTTGATGCTGATGGGACTAGTGTGTGTGAGTGAATCACAGCACTGGGGAGGTAGGACTGCAGATGGAGTTTACACCTAATCTCCCACATCCATCTGTCCACTGAGACCAGCATATAGTAGTGGCAGATGTGAGACACATCCCCATCTCCAGGGCAGTAGAACTGCCTCAAAGTACTTGGCAGCAGAAATTATTTCAATGTTTTTTCTTGAGTTGCTTTAAAACCTCAAATTTTGGTATAGATAGATATTTTAAGATGAAGTGATTATAAAGGATAATCTACAACATCACTCCAGTACTCCTATAAATAATAATTCCAGTTAATAACTAGAAAGAGCAGTGACTTCAGGGAAAGTGATTCCTGAAGTTTCTCTCTCATGGGTATAGGCAATGTATATACTGAAAAGGAAACTCATCCATACACATGCCTCCATATCAGACATGCCATGGGGAAAATCAGTGCTTTGTCTTCATGCTTTCCCTCAAGCAACAGCTTGAAGCACCCTGCAAAAGGGGGAGGGGGGGCGTTGAGGGCAGCCATTTTAACTCCAGCTTCATCTGCAGCTACTTCTATGCATAGAAGTTAAAATATAAGAACATATGACTGACAGAAATGGCCTAGTTCAAAAAGATGAGTCTCCTGCTGTTATAGATCATATTGAATTATTCTTTCATAAAGAAAGAATAAGGCTCCATCTTTAAAGTAACACGGACCATTTATTTTCACTAGGAAACTGTTCCAGAACCTCGCTCCTCTTAGGGTAGAAATCTTCTTCTCATTTCCAGCCTAAATGTATTCATGGCCAGTTTGCCCCCGTTAGGTCCTGTGCTGCCTGCTGCCCTTTAAATAACTCTTCTCCCTCCCTGGGATTTGCTCGTCTGATGTATTTATCCCCAGGAATCATATATCCTTCCATTTTTGTTTGGCCAGGCTACACAAGCCAAGGTCTTCTAGTCTCCTTTTTATTATCCAATCACTGCAGTAGCTCTTCCATTACAAATTCCTCTTTCTTGAACCTAAGACCTGTGCATGGCATTCCAGATCAGGTCTCATGAGGTCCCTGCACATGGCATTAACACTTCCCTAACTACTAGGCATATAGGGTAGGCCTTCCACAGGGATACTTATTGACCAGACTTCCTGAGAGAATACCTATGGACTAGGATTTCCCTATGCATCCATATGGGACAAGCCTCTGATGACAATATATGTGGGCTAGTGTTCCTCTGGGGGTACATACAGGTGACACTGACCCTAAGGAACCAGATATTTCTGGTCTCACCACCCTCATGGACACATGTTTTTAAAAGGAGGTGGTTAAGCTAGAGAATCTAGCAGAGAATGCCACTGCAGAGAATCTAGGCCCTCTCACCAGGGGATCTAGATTTACCCATAATTGGGGAGAGGAACCCACCTCTTGAAGACAGAATGCCAGAGAGAACAGTAAGCAGGAGGAAGTCAATTCAGCATCCTCCCCTCTCCAGGAATTCACTGCCATCCCCACCCTGCTCCTCCTCCCTGTCCTCTCACCAATGCTGTCCTACTTCTGAGTGCGCATTCTGTACCTGCTACAAGCTTGCATGGTATATTCTCCCACTTTCAACTAAAGGCCAGGACTGATTTCTAATAACTGTGTAAATCTAAATCCTGCTGTCCCTTATCAGATACCAATATTGTCATCTTTGCAGTTTCAGCATTAGACACACTCGGTTGCACTCTGCAGCGCTCTCATCCACTTTTGCCAGATAAGAAACAAGACACCCACAACTCTATGAACATATTTTTCAAAGATGTGCACAGTCTGTGAAGCTAAACTGAACATGAATACAATAGGATGTTAATGATACACCTTCCTGTTTGCATGGAAATGAGCAAGGTAGCAAGAAGGAAATGTGTCCAATACCCTGCCTTTACAAGATTCCACACTGACAGATGCCAAGGGAAATACACTGTATGGAAGGCACAATTGAAAGTTTCCTATTCTGGGAGGAACTCTGGTGATAATTCAGCCAGAACTCATCCATAGTACAGGTAAGAGAATTATAACCAATAATTCCTGCAGCCTATCTATAATACCTGGTGAAGGTGCAAGATTGTATTAATCACTGTTATGATTTTGCACCTTATTTCCCTTTGAACATGTCTAGCTTTAACATCCAACCCTTGGGACTAGTTAGGACCTTACTGGATACAGAACCTTTTAACTCTTTAATCAAGATTGATATATGACTTCCAATTTTGTTGTAACAGGGCCAGAGATGACCCAAGCAGGGTGCAGGGCCTGGGACAAATCAGCCTGTGTAGGGCCCTGCCCCTGCATGCCCTGGACGTGAAGAAGCCCGCAGAAGATTTGGAGGTGGGGGGAAGGGTTGCCGAGCGGCCGGATGTGAAGCTGGTGGTGGCGCTGTGTCACCATGACCACTCTGCCTGGCTCTGCAGGACCCCCCAAAGCGTGGGGTTCGGGTGGTTGCCCCAACTCTCCCCTCCCAAGGACAACCCTGAACAGGGCACTGGGAGCTCATATTACCTTGGTATTTGCCATAACTCTTAAAGCCTTTTAAGAGATGCTGCTTTCTACCATACAGCTTCCCAGCTTGACTGTGTGCCCTACATTCCTTGTTCTGAGATGTATGATTTAGCATTTAGCTATATTAAAATTTGTGCTGTCTGACCATCACAAGTTCACCATGTGATTCAGATTGCTTTGCATTAGTGCCCTGTCTTCAACACTACTTATCACTGCAAACTTTGTTAGCAAAGAATTTACATTTTCTTCCGGATTGTTCATAAAAATATTGAATAGTGGCAGGTGGTCCTTTAGAAATAGGCCCACTCTGTAAAGAGTTTTTATCAACAACCAGTTAACCAGTTCTAATCCATTTAGGGCAGAATCCTATTTCACTTTATATATCTACGGCAGCCCAGGAACAGAGATTCTTCACAAGTGCAAGAAAGCCTAGGGCCTCCAACAGCACACTTACTTGCCTAGACACTAATGCCAGGAGCTTGGGGAATAAACAGGAGGAACTAGTCCTTCTGCTAAACAGACATGATTACAATCTCATAGGGATAATGGAGACCTGGTGGGACTCCTTCTATGACTGGACCATGGGTATAGATGGCTATACCTTGTACAGGAGAGAGCGTGCTGAAAAAAGGGGTGAGGGTATAGGTCCATATGTGAAGGAGAGCTACACATCCCTACAAGCTGAGATTGGCACCCAAAGAGGTTGACTGGAGACCCTCTGGCTTCGAATATGAAGGGAGCATGGTGAAGGGGATACAATGGTAGGAGTCTACTACAGACCTCCAAATCAGGAACAGAAGCTTGACCATGAATTTGCCAGGGAACTGGCTGAGGCTGCACGGTCTTGGTGTATGGTTGTCATGGGAGACTTCAACTACTCAGACATCTCATGGGAAGAGCACTCAGCCAAATCTGATCAGTCACAAAGCTTCCTTACATGCGTGGATGAACTTTACCTGTCTCAAGAAGCTCATTGGCCAACAAGAGGTAAGGCACCGCTGGACCTGGTACTGGGCAAAGATTATGATCTAGTCAGTGACCTAAGAATCGAAGGGAAGCTGGGAGACAGTGACCATGAGTTGATCACTTTCACTATCCATTGCAAAGCTAGCAAATCATTCAGCAATGCAGAAGTCTTTGATTTTAGGAAAGCTGACTTTGATAAGCTCAGGGGGCTTGTTGTCAAGGCCCTGAGAGGCCATGATCTGACACAGAGGGGAGTTCATGATGAGTGGTTGCTCCTTAAGGAAGCAATCCTAGAACCACAAGGGAAGTCCATCCCAACCCATGGGAAAGGGAGTAAACAGGCTCAGCAACCCCCTTGGCTCAAGAGGAAACTCATAGACCTCCTACATCTAAAAAGAGAGGCATATAAAGGATAGAAGACAGGAAACACCACAAAGGAGGAGAATTCCGCACTGGTCCACACCTGTAGGGAGCAAACTAGGAAAGCCAAGGCTGTAACTGAATTCCAACTGGCTACACAAATCAAAGACAAGAAAAAGTCCTTCTTCACATACATGGGGAGCCAGAAGAAAAACAAAAGCAACATTGGACCCCTGCGAAACCAAATGGGGCAGCTGACAACTGATACTCAGGAAAAAGCCAATCTTCTTAATGATTACTTTGCATTGGTTTTTCATCATCCCAAAGAAACTACCCTGCCTGACATGATGCAGGATGACCAGGGTGAGGGTGACTATATGCCCACCATTGGCATAGACCTTGAGGGCCTGGACACCCACAAATCAGCTGGTCCGGATAGATTGCACCCAACAGTGTTAAAAGAACTGGCAGACATCATAGCGCAACCACTGGCAAGGATATTCGAGAACTGGTGGTGCTCGGGCGAATACCTGAAGGTTGGAACAGAGCCAAGGTGGTGCCTACCTTTAAGAAAGGGAGGAAAGAAGATCTGGGAAACTACAGGCCAGTCAGTTTGACCTCATTCCCTGGAAAGATCTTGGGAAAAATTATCAAAGAAACCATTCTTGACAGGCTAACAGAAGGCAACATTCTGAGGGATAGCCAGCACGGGTTTGTTGTGGGTAGGTCTTGCCTGACCAATCTCATTTTCTTTTATGACCAGGTGACAAAAGGGAAGAGGTTTATATCATATACTTGGACTCTAAAAAAGCCTTTGACCTAGTGTCCCATGATGTCCTCATGGAAAAATTGGGCAACTGCAGCCTTGACTACCCTACGGTCTGATGGTTGGAGAACTGGCTCTGAGATCAGACCCAGAGAGTGCTAGTCGACGGAAATGTATCAGCATGGCAGTCAGTGACAAGTGGTGTCCTGCAAGGCTCTCTTCTTGGACCTGTACACTTTAATGTATTTACAAATTATCTAGACTCTAGTGTCAGAAGTGGACTGGCTAAGTTTTCTGATAAGACCAAACTATGGGGAAGTGTGGTCACACTTGAGGATAAGCTGGTGATCCAGGCTGACCTCGACAGGCTTGTAAGGTGAGCAAATGAAAACCTGATGGCATTCAATATGGAGAAATACAAGGTACTCCATATCAGGAGAAAAAAACCCACATCTGACTTATAGGTTCTGCAGTGCTACACTCACTAGCACCACAACTGAAAGAGACTTGGGGATCATAACTGACAACAGGATGAACATGAGCCACCAATGCAATACCGCAGCTGGCAAAGTGAACAAAACTCTGGCTTGCATCTACCAAAGCTTGTCAAGCAAGACCCAGGATGTCATCCTCCCGCTGTATTCAGCCTTGGTGAGGCAGCAGCTAGAGTACTGCATCCAATTCTGGGATCCACAATTTAGAAAGGACGTGGAGAAGATTGAAAGAGTCCAGAGGAGAGCCACATGCATGATCAGAGTGCAAGAGAACAGGCCTTACGAAGAGAAGCTAAGAGCCATGGGACTCTTCAGCCTGGAGAAGCACAGGCCCAGGAGTGACTTGGTGGCAGCCTCTAAGTACATAAGGGGTGTACATCAGGATCTGGGGGAATGCCTGTTCACCAGAGCACCCCAAGGGATGATAATGTCCAATGGTAACAAACTCCTGCAAGATCATTTTAGGTTGCACATAAGGAAAAACTTCTTTACTGTCCAAGCCACCAAGGCCTGGAATAGACTCTCCCCAGAGGTGGTGCAAGCACCTACTCTGGACACTTTTAAGTAACAGTTGGATGCTTATCTTGCTAGGATCCTTTGACCCTAGGTGACTTTCTTCCCCTTGGACAGGGGACTGGACCCGATGATCTTATGAGGTCCCTTCTGGCCCTAATGTCTATGAAATCTAAATGGCAGTTATGTATGTAACCCTTCTACTAAGCACCTATCAGCAGCAACAAGGGCTGAGTTCAATTTTGGGGTATTAAATATATTTCATCTCAGCTTGAGCCCCCACCCAGATGACCTGGGAAACACTAAATGAATCACTAGGGTGTCCAATAAAATCATTAACCCTTCCTTCACAACCAGTATAAACTTATAACCAAAATGTATAAAGAATAAAGAAAAAAAAAGAACACTAACTATAATTTTAAAACACTATAAACTACAAAACAAGGTCTATAGGTGGCACCCTCTTTGGAAGGCTTTACCCACAGCCATGCAATTTGGGACATGGAGCTCCCCAGTGGGTAGTTCCAGGAGCCTGCACCCTGTGGTAGGCCAGTATGTGGCGCTCCTGTGCTGAGCCGCCCACCTCACTGCACCCATCCACCTACCAATTTCTGAGTGTCTCCCCGGGGCACCTCCTGTCTTGCTGACCCTCATCCTGGAGCACACCCACAAGCCTGTGGTCACCGGGTGCCACCACCCAGGGGTTCTGGTCTGTCTTTGGGCCCTGTGCCCCTGGGGTACACAGGCCTTGTAGCCCTTGAGGGTGCTTGACCCACTTCAAGAACTTAGGGTGTTTCCTTTAGTTTGAAGCACAAATAGTAGCCTCCCTTGGTCAGCCGAACCAAGGAGGCCCAAAGGCATACCTGATCCCTCTCCCAACAAGTTCACCATGCTTGGTACAGTGGAAAACTTTATTGGTTACAGGGGGTAGGCTTGGGGAAGGGTACAGGAAAGAGAAGTATCCCTGAATAACCCTAGAGAAAACAGTGTGGCTAGGTAGCCTTTGAACATGCAACTATTTTACAGTAAGCTATATTTCTAGATAAGTTTCAGATAAGTCCCCACAAGTATCATCCAGAGGCTCACTGAGCTTTCCTCTGGAGACAGGTAGCTCCTTGTGTGTTAGTGAGCTTTCAGGAGACCCCAATCTCT
>NW_017729001.1:8561771-8566342 GCF_001723915.1 Gavialis gangeticus
TTTCAGGAGACCCCCATCTCTCTACCAGTTGCTGTGTGACCCTCAACATGGCTGCTCCCCCTCCTCCTGGACAATCTTAGCTTATATAGGCCTTTTGACATCACCTTTTCAGGTCCTATCAGGGCAGGTGTTGTTTGAGGCCAACCAACTGATTCAAAAAGCATCACTGGTTGCCTGGTAGAGTGAGCCTTGCCCCCATGCCATGAGGTCAATGCTAAAACTAAATAGAGAGGTAGAGGTGTGTTTGTGTACCCCCCTCCCCCACCCCTTACCTGTAACTTCTCACATCTGCAGGAGCAGGTTCCCCCTCCATCAAGAAAGTTTCCAGCCAAGGTCACAACTCAGTGTTAAATGAAACAGATCCGGGAAGGGGCTGCCTGATCACCGCAGTAACCCTGACAACCACATTGACAGACAGGGGATAAAACAATGGCAAGGAAAAACCTAATAATAGAGTCTGGGAAGAGACTGGGATGGCATTCTGCCACACACCCCTATACCTGTCTGTTAGCAATGGGCTGGAGAGCGGGCCCCACACCGAAGAGTCCTATGAGCTGCTCCATGGGTCCACTGTGACACAGGGAGCTGCTAGAAAGCATAGATCCTTCTGCATTGGAAGGGCCCCCTCACTGCTCCCTGCAAAGCTATAGCACCGATCTCCACTTCCCTGTGACAGCTTTGCAGGGTTAACTACAGCTTTCGTCATTATATCACACCCCAGTGCTTCTAGTCCTAATCCCAGCTCTGCTGGGGCAGGAAGCTGCAAGAGAACTCAAAGAGAAGCCAGACAAACAGCAAAAGAGCCTGACCTGCAACCAGCACCAACCATGCCGCTTGGTCAGGGCAAAGAGCTACAAAAGCAACAACATGTGCCTGGCCCAAACTATGCCAGGCCTAACCATGCAGCAAACATACAGCAGGGCTCAGCAACACAGCTAGGTTGAGACCCAGCAGCTGTAAAACATTAAGGGTGGTAACTCAGGCCTGTCCTGCACCAGGACCTGAACATACAACAAAAGCATGCTAGGCCTGCTTGGCTGCGGCCTGGACATTTGGTCTCAGCTACACTGTTATGCTGAGACCTAACAGCTATGAAACAACAAAAAAGGGCTAGATCTACTTCAGTGTTGGCCTGAACGACAACTAGTGCCCAACCACACTGCTTGGTGGGGACATAAACTGCAAAAGGGACAAAAAGAGGCCCAGGTCTATTTTGCTAGGCCTGCACTGGTCAGCAGAAAGCTGGCCAGGCCTATACTGCACTGAGGCCTGAATAAACAACAAGAAGTGCCAGGCTTTCACCCTGGCCCAAATCTGCCAGCCAAACATATGGCTGGGGTTCGGCCCCACACAGATGGGCTGAAATGCAATAGCTGTGAAACAGCAAAAAAGGGCTCAGGTTTATGGTTGCAGCCTGGACATCTAGTCTCAGCTACACCACCAGGCTGAGACATTACAATCCCGAACACAGGAGCCAGTGGCTGCCAGGATCCTGTTCCTGGTCAGTCTGCACTAGAGAATAATACACTCATGGTACCACCCCACTCAAGGCCTGTGTGGCCAAAATTACCAGCAAGACACGCAACTGGGGTTCAGTGACACAGCTATGCTGAACCCAAAACAAGTTGCAACAGCAGAAAATAAAACATGCCAGGCTCTCAGGCCTGGCTTACAAGGTGCCAACAAAACTGCGAAGCTCCAACCTTGGCTAGTTTGCTGCAGAGATTCATACCCACCATGGCATCATCCCATTTAAACCCTAGAAAAAACAAAGTGGAAAGAAGAGGGAGAGAACAGGGATCTTAAGCCCTGAGAGAGATTTTCTTTCCCTGTACTTGAGGCTTCCCCATCCCACAGCTTTTTCTTGCCTCTCCAGTGAAGAGTGATGGGGAGATCCTCCTCCCCACCCCCATGGGGAGCAAGTTTTTTGGCTCCCAGTTCAGCAATGCAGCTATCAGCAGCCCCAGGAGAAAAAAAAGAGCCCCTAACCCACATGGCCTGAGCCTTCAATAACTAGTAATGAACTAGTTATGAACTAGTAGTGAACTAGTAATGAAGACCAATCAACTCAAAAGTGGTCAGTGCTCCTGGCTTTGTTCCATAGTCCCTATACTGGTTTTACAGGTTCTTTTAAGGAAAAGACAACCGTCTGGACACAATGGAGGGGGAGGGGAGTGGTCCTCTTCCAGTCCCCAAACCCCTCACAATATACAACCAAAAGCACACACTTTGTCACACACAGCTAAGCTACTGGAGCTAAAATGTGAGGGAAGAGCTGTCGTCCTCCTCACCATTTTTCCAGGCCAGTATTTGGGGGCTTATGCTCAGATACTTCAGGGACTTATGCTCATTATAGACTGTTACAGGAATCACTGGTTTCCTGCCGTTCTGATATACAGGAACTGTTATCTCCTTTTGACAACAGTGAGAATTTGTTACTGACCCAAACTGTCATCTATTAAACTTTCTGTGCATGGAGGTAGATATGCTACCCCATTACTGCAGTGTCCTAGCAGTTGTAGATATCAGCCATATTTGTCATGGAACCAACTTGTTAGGAATTCACAGATTTATTAAAAACTGCTTGTTCAAGACAAAATTCATTTTCACGTTCTGAGCTAGCATCCATTAAGTTGTGGGCTCTGGTACTTTCCTTCACTTTTGCCAGTTTTACATTTCCAATTCAACAGACACCCTTTCCTGATACTATGTAAAATGTTCATGCTGCCTTCGCATTTTAGGACAGAACAAACTAACAGGGAAGTGACTGTGTTTCATTTTATTTAATTTATTAGATTTATATGCTTCCTTCCTCCAAAGAGATTTAGAGTGGCTTACAATACAAAGATAAATTATAAAATCAGATAAAATATTAAAATAATATGTAATGAAACAAACTCCCCAAACAGTGCCTCAAAACTTAATTCTGCCTGCTAAAAAGCTGTCCAAATAAAAAAAGTTCATGATATACATGAACCTCTCGAAGATGTTCAGGCTTGAGTTCTGGCAGGCCTTAAGGGAAGGGAGTTCCAGGTCTGAGGGGCAACTACCAAGAATGACCTCCAAAATGTTTTCACTGTATAAATTTGGCAGAGTTTTAGGGTACTTAAGTGCCTATAGGTATCCAAGGGATCTCTAGAAGCACCTAAATTAATCAGGAGCTTTTGAAAATCCTATAACTGCCAAACCGCACCTTTAGGTGCCTAATATACCTTTTAAAATAAAATATTTTGCATATGAAGCAAAATAGGCTGAAGGGGCTTTGACCTGCAGTCTAGTGATATAAAATCCATCTAGTTCTGTAAATGAGACAGACCAGCCAAGATCATATCTGTTTTCAAAACTGTAAGGTGGGGGTTGGATCCTAGACTATGGTTAGCATACATCTCCAACATTAATAGTGGCCAGCAGCCAAGAAGAAGTAGCACAGCTTTCACCCCATTAGGGTCCTGCAAGATTTTTGGAGAATGAAGAGTCTTTTAAAGACAGTCTGAATATTAAATAATATGTTATTTTTTGACTAACTTAGCAAGAAACCAAAGATGAATGGGCCCATTCCCACCCAGCCCATCAAAAATGAATTTTCTGTATTCAGTCAAATGCAAATGCTACTTCTCTCTAGATGTATGAATGAATAGGGCTTGGTGAGTTTAGTTTGGGAGTCACATTTTATGGGAATGAGGAACATGCAACATACTCAGAATTTCCTGTGCTCACTTGTCATTCCTAAAATGGAAGCAGACTCTTTCCCTGCCCTGAAAATTATACTGTGGTTCCAGACTTGTCAAACTGAGCATTAATGTAGCCAGATGATGCATTATATACAACACAGTACAGAGACCTCTACAAGTAAAAGCACTCAGGAAACCAGCCTCCCTGGAGCAAAACTTTGCAGAAAACCACACAGCAAATACACCCTCTACATAGCAATGCTGTATGTAGGAAATCAGCCTAAAAAAACAACACTGGAGAACCACAAATGGTTCAAAGAAAAACCAGAGTTTTTGGATGGGATTTTCCAGTGTGTTCCTCATTTGTTTTATTCTGGTTCCACTGAAGTTGAATTGATTTCCATGGTGGTAGACTTAGGCCCAAGTAATAGCTCTGGAAAAATCCTAGATGGGATGTTAAATAGAGTTGTGCACATTTGCGAAGGCCTTGCATTACCACACAATCCCACCGTAACTTTTCCCAGAGAAAGCCACCCTCAAAAACCTTCTGGAAGGAAGAACCAGTGGTCTGCAACATTCGCTACTCATTTTTGGCATATGATTTGGCTTTTGTCTCATAAAGGTGCCATTTGTTACGCTATCTCTTCCTTTACCTCCCTCTCACAACTGAGGTCAGAGAAACTTCTGCTTATGGGCAGGCTCAGTCAGTCAGGGTCCCTGGAGAAATATCATGTGAAAAACAGTAACCAAAAAAAATGTCATCAAACAATATGGCAGGAACGCACTGCAGAACAGGATGCGTAAGTTCACTGAAGCACAGAGTAAAAGTACCTTCAGCAGACGTTTTGTCAGTGTAGAAAAGCCTTTGCAATATAGGTCAGGGAAGAGTTGATTTCTGGT
>NW_017729001.1:8571342-8602323 GCF_001723915.1 Gavialis gangeticus
CAGAACAGGATGCGTAAGTTCACTGAAGCACAGAGTAAAAGTACCTTCAGCAGACGTTTTGTCAGTGTAGAAAAGCCTTTGCAATATAGGTCAGGGAAGAGTTGATTTCTGGTGCTTGGAGTACAGCATTTTTCCTAAAAACTCTTCTGCCATGTCCTGGGCATTCAAGGAGGAGCCATTTGGTTTCGGCTCTCAGTAAAGCAGCCTGACCCCTTCTTGTAGCCAGTGGTTGTGCTCACAGCTTGTTTCCTGTTTTCTTGCTTACTCTATTGGGAGCCTTTTAAAGCTCCCAATTTTGGGTTTCTCCGGCCACAAACTTCACCAGTAAACAGAAGTCCTGACTGGGTGGACTTTCAACAGGACCCATATCTCTTACAACAGACACAAAATAAAGACCATTCTGGTCTGTTACAATTTCCTGTGGGAGACCTACCTGCAAGACTGACCAGTTTTGTGACCACTGTTTGGTGGAAGCCATTACAGTCTGCTACTGGGTAGCGTAGTCCATGAACACAAAGATAAAATGGCATTGACTTATCCTCAGTGCCAAGGGTCAAACTATATCTACTTCAACTGGTTCAAAGGGGTACCCACCCAGGGCAGAGGTACCAGTGGTGCTTGATACTTTGGACATGGATCTGCCAACTGGCACTCAGGACAGGATGTGCAATAGTCTTTAAAATCCTGGTAAATCCTGGGCCAAAAGAATCTGGAAAGTACCCATTCCTGTGTGTTCTTGATCCCCAGATGGCCTGCCCAAAGTATGTCATGGGCCAATTTCAAAATCTGGTGGCATGATTTTGGAATTGATCATTTGTACTTCCGGGCTTTAGTCATTTTTTCCCCAGAGACCCTCATCACAATATCACCTTGTTGTTCGAGGTGGAGATCCTGGGCAACCAAGTGATGGTTTATCACTGTGCTGTTCGCCTGAACCAACCAGCCATAGAGCAGGGCAAAGATAAGGTTTTTCCCTTTGGCTGTGTATGAAATTGGGTCTTCCTCTTATGGGCATACCCTCTCCATTTTGTGGACTGCCCAAGAAGCTCAGCCCTGCAGAGTTGTCCTTATAGCCACTCAGTTCACACTGGATTTCAGCACCTTTGCCAGACCTTTTATCATGCTTATTCCTGTCTAAAGGTTTCTCTCCTGACCTTTTGACATTCTGGGATGGTGTAGCTTGGGTCCAAACACCTCCAGATCAAAGGGGAATATCTCTAGTCAGTCCTCAAGGCAATCTTACAACTTTTTCCCACTTCTTGCTGTTAGGCGCAACAAATTGATTAGTGGGCCTCAGTCCCAACCCACCACTACTAGATGGGAAAGGTGGCTGGCTACTGCTATAGTCAGCTCAGCTGTCTGTACCCCAACTAACAGGCATATTTTTGGTTGGACAGGGCTTAATGCCCCCATACATGCAGGGTATATGTATGCACTCCATAATCAATAGCTGGGTGGGGTCTACAAACTCCCAATGAATGATATATGTCCAGAGCCCAAATCTACTGTGGCTAGAACCTCGGTGTCCCTTACCTTCATGGGGATCACATAGCTGTACTCATAGGTCTCTATCTAGACTTGAGAGGCCCCAGTCTTAAAATAGCTACAGCCCTTCTGCGGGTAATCCCTGTACTACTGGCCTGACTGTCCATATGAAAAACAGACCAAGAGTTCCCCTTTCTCTTGACCTGGCATTATATCATGGAGGGAATCTTCTTTGACTTCCAAATCTATGGCCTGATGTTGCTGAGCCCAGTTTTGTCTCCTTGGGTATTGGGGCAGGATTCTTGGGCTGGGTCTAGGACTTCTCCTAACTACTTTCTAGCTATAGCAGCTCCTATCTGCTTTCAGCTTGTGCCTTTCTAAGTCCATCCCTTTAGCTTGAGTGTTTCCCACATTCTAATTTAGCCTCAAGAAATGTTTTTGATGAGGCAGAATGCCTCCTAAAGATCATCAGCCTAGTGTAGGCAAATCCACTCCTGGTTACCACTGGCAATATCTGATCAAATTGTTCCAGAGTTATCAGTTCCACTCTTTTGATGGCCAAGAAGGACTATGGGTTGAGCCACTAGGTGCGCAAGTCTTTGAGGCACTGTGCAGCTACCCAGGGCCAGAAGTCTGGGTTAAATGGCTCTTCCTAGAACTGGCATCAGTAAGCCTCTTCAATGAACCCCATACAGTCTAAAATGGCAAACTTGACGGTGCTGTAATGGAATGCAGCCTCAGTTCCCACGGCCCAGAAAGCTACTTGAGCCTCCCCTGCCAGCTAGGGGCAAGCTTAGCTGACCACTGATTCATGGGGCCACTGGTACACCTTGGCCACCCACTTGAAGATCTCCAGGAAAGTTTCTTCTGGTCCCATGTTTGTGAAGGTTTCACCCCCTTTCACTGGAGCAAGGGTAGTAGTACACACCTGCGCACTGAGCATCCCCCAATGCTGTAGCTGGAGCATAAAGCACTGCAGTTCTTCCTGAAACCTCTGTTGGAACTGCTGCTGTTAAAGCTGGAGGTGCTGAAACATGTGCTGCTGCTGCTGCTGTAGCCCCTCCTTCCATTTTAGTATGGCTATGGCACCCATTCTAGTGGTGGATGGCAGAGGCTGCTGCATTCTCCACCACTTGTAAGTGGGTTACTGAGGCTACTGGCTCCTTCAGGAAGGCTTTTGTTCCCTGAAAAGCTCCTCAGCCAGTCCTCTCAAGTAACATAGTCCCTAGGCAATATACAAGCCAACAAATAAATAAACAAAACAAAAACTCTTCTGCCTTGTCCTGGGCACTTGAGAAGGAGACCTTTGGGTCTGTCTCCCAACACAGCAGCCTGGCCCCTTTTTGTAACAAGCAGTTGTATTTGCAGCTTGCTTCCTGCTTTCCAGATTATTCTACTGGGAGCTTTTTAAAGATCCTGGTAGGTATTTCCTGTCTATGCAAATGCCCAGCAGCTGGGCTCTTTCAACAGGGCAGACTGTTCCCTCTAAAATGAACAAACCATCTTGTTATACCAAGGTTGTTTTGGCCACACATGCTTTCCCCCTTTCTGAGCACACATGCTTTTTTCCAACACCTTTCCTCTTCACACAAACACATCAGTGCATCCTCAATATGCCCTCCTTCATTTGCTTCAGTTTTTATGGTGCCTAATTTGGATTCTGTGGGTCTGTACTAAGATTTGGTGCCCACTATAGCAATTCTCTCTTTTTCCTCTCCAAAGGGCAAAATGCAGTGCTCTAGCTGGGTTTTCCCTTGGCCTGTTAATAAGTAAATAACTTTTCTGGTTCTTAGAACACCCTAGTTGCTGCTTACAATCCTGCTGCCTCCTTTGCTGAAACAGCACAATGCTTTCCCCCCTCCTCAAGCTGCTGGTTCTAAACTCCCCAAATCCTTTCCATTATCAGAATATTCCAGTTCTTTATCCTACAGCCCAGCGGTCACCTTATGATGCTTCAGTTCCCAAATACATGCCTCAGAATTTGCTCATATTAAAATCCTGTTGGTATTTCTTTCTCTTCTCCCCTAATACATCTAAATCTCACTGAAGGTTATGCATGCCACTTAGTCCTTATGCTAGCTGGTACCCAGGAGCTATCATCTAGGGACTGGTTAATCCTGGATTTGGAAGACGCCTCTATGGGTGTGCACTATGGCAGAAAGGAGACTGAGTTCAGCTACTGGTAAAGTTCAACATTAATCTCTGCAATGAAATTCAAGGGGCTCTACTTCATCTTACTGGTAATAAACACCTCTTCCTCACAATCCTGCTCTCTCCCATAGTACCATGTCCTCTCCCTTTTGGCAGGCCGGGCACCAGTCACAGAAAGGTCATATGTGGCAGGAGCAGCCAGTAGCGCTGATCCTAAGCAGCAAGCACTGGACACTAAATTCAGAAAGGGACTCAATGTCTAGGTGCAATATTTGAATGACATCAAGACCCTGTAAATTCCCTCAGCTGCCTCCTAACCTTGTAGGTACCTAGCCCCTTGACATCTGAATTTCTGCCAGTGGCACCAGGCTGTTTGAGGCCTAGTTCATGCTTAAGCCCTGGCATAAACCCCTGCTCTAATATCTTCTTCAGCTCCTGATGTAAAACCTGGTATAAATGTCGTGGCACAGGCTGCCATCTCTCCAATACTGTTGCCCCCTGTGGGGTGTGTATTTTGTGTACCACCCCACTCAATCTCCCTGGTTGGTCATTGAATACATCTTGGGTAAGATTGCCCTGCTGGTCTTCAGATAAGCCCTCATCCATCTGTATTAGTTTTATCAAGGACTCTGGTCTCCCTGGGCAAGGTAGCTCAGGCCCCAATTCCTCTTCTCTGTTTTCTGGTGTCATCAACCATCCCTCAGGGTCTTTCCAGGCCCTCAACAGGTTGACATGGACTATTTGCCACTCTCGCATATGACCCAGTCAGAAGGGCTCTTAATCTACGGGGCCTGCTTTACGTAAAGTTTTGAAAGGACCTTGCCATTGCGTTAACAATTTGTTGGCTGTCATAGGCAATGATACTAACACTCTATCCCCAACCTGAAATTCTCACTGTTTTGCATTTTGATCATATCCAGATTTTTGCCTGTGTTGGGCTCCAAGTTCCCTTTAGCCACTCTCTGGGCTATATCTAACTGATCCAGTAAATAATCTTTCCTGTATGCGTTCATGCTGACCCCTTTGCTACCTGTTTCTTCCAATTTCTCTTTTAACACCTGCAGGAGCCCCTGGGAACTATGCCCATACACTAACTCAAATGGGGAGAATCGTGTGGAGGATCATGGCACATCTCATAGGGAAAGCAATAGCAGCATAATCAGAAGGTCTCATTTCTGTCGGTCCTCCTGTACACATCTGCACAACATCCTCTTTAAGGTACCATTTAATCATTCCACCAAACCACTGGTCTGGGGATGGTACACCGAGGTGCACAACTGTTTTACTCTGAGCACTTGGCACTTTGTTTTCATAACCCCAGACATAAAATAGGTTCCCTGGTCTGTGAGGATCTCCTGCAGTATGTTCACCCGGGAAACCCATTTTAACAGCTCTTCAGCAATGCAAGGAGCTGTGACAGATCTCAAAGGTACAGCATCTGGGTATCTAGTTGCATAATGTACCATTACTAATATAAACTGGTGACCTGTGCTGCTTTTGGGCAATGGGCTTACTATATCCATGACTATGCAGTCAAATAGGGTGTTTATTATAGGCATTACTTGTAATGGTGCCCTAGGGGGCTGTGTCTCATTAACTTTTTGGCACTCTGCACATGCAGCGCATTTAGGAGCTATTTCTTCACTTAGCCCTGGCCAGTAAAACCACTGGGTTATCTTAGCAATGGTCTTGTCACAACCTAAATGTGCCCCTGAAGGGGTGGCATATGCTAGCCTCCAGACTGCCTCTCTAAATGAGGAGGGTACTAATAACTGCACCATCTCCTCTCCCTCTAGCTGGCCTTTCATTACCCTATATAATGGGCCCTTCTTTATTTCATATCATGTATCACCCCTGCCCCATTCCAGAGTACCTCTCTGCCAGCAACCCATATTCCTGCTCCCATATCTTTACAAAGTCCTGCTCTTTGTCTTGCACCCATTTAAACTAAGGATCACTTCCACATCTACAGGTCTTCCGTCATCTCTGGATGTGGTCATGATCTCTTCTTCAATCCAGCCTTCTGCACATGGCCTCCCCTTGTGTTCTATCTCTTCTTCTTTTACTTGATCAAGCACCTCATGCAGAAGGGGCCAATCTCTACTAATTATCATATCTCCATCCAAGACTGGGGCTAATCCTATCCACATCTTTCCTCGCCAATTGGCTATTTCCACATTCAAAAACCCACATTTGTATTCATCAGATCCACCATTTATGCACTGTGTATGTACAGGCTTAGTCCATTGGATTTCATCTTCCAGAACTAAATTGGCTCTAATCAGTGTCTAGGAAGTCCTGGTATTGAGTGTGGCCTGAATTGGTTTCCCTTCGACCCATGCTGTAACCATGGGGCAGTCCCACACCAGGAATCCATCCCTGCAGCCAAAGCTGCAGACCATAGCTTCCCTTTCCTTGATGGATGATGGGTGCTCCACCTGGTTTCCATTATTTCTTGGAGGCCTGGGGACATTCCTTACAGGCGTGTCCCATATGGTTACACTGGTAACAAACCACATTACTAGGACCCCACCGTCCCATCTCTCTACATCTTTCTTCCTCTCGGTGACCCCCACCTGCACTGTTTTTAGAACTTTTGCCTTTCGTATACTCCCCCTCTGATATGGCAAAGGCTTCTGCCAGCCGCAGTGCCTTTTCTGAATTTGGGGGTGAGTGCCACTTGATCCATCTCTGGGTTTCTAAGGTGGTTAAAAATTGCTCAAATAGAATTTGATCTGCTTTCTCCTCTCAGTTGTAGTTTTGTGGAGGCACCCACTTATGAAGCAGATCCTTAAGAAGCTGTAGCAAAATTCTGGGTTGTTTTTCCTCTTCATTTTTCTTTGCCCAAAACTATCTTCTATAATACTTAGGTGTCATTTCCAATCTCTGGAATGGAGAATCGCTGATTTTACTTTATCATAGTCATATGCTTCATCCCTTGGCAAAACCCTGTAGGCAGCTTATGCCTTTCTGATCAATAAGGCTCCCAACTGGCTGGCTCACTGAGCCCTTTCCAGGCCTACCTGGATGGCTATACTCTCAAATGCCTCTATGTAAGCCTTCATGTCATCTTCCTTGGTCATTTTGGGTATTTTAAACATAACCCAGTTTTGCCTTAACCATTGTTGTTGCTGCATTGCCTGCTGCTGCTTTACTTCTAATATTTTTTGTGACCTCCTGCAAGTTCTGGCCTGGCATATCTCCCTGAGACATCATGGTAGTATAATAGATTATCTCTCTTTGCTTGCTGAGGAGGTGTTGTACTGTGTAGCCCAGCCAGTGCACCAGTTGTAAACAAACAGGACCTTGCCAAGATTGCTTGCTTACTTTTCTGATGGAACAAAGTGTAGGTTAGCCCTTGGGTCCCAGCAGGTATCTAAATTTGGTCTTTAACAGCACATCTGCCTTATCTCATCTGCCACGACTTGATGTAAATATAAGAAAAAAGGGAGGCTTGCTGGCCCAAATCACTGCTGACCTCTGGCTCGCTGTAGTTCCTCATACCCAATGGCCTGCTTTTTGGGTCACTGGCAAGCAGAAACAAATGTGTTCCCCAACTTGAGTCAGGTTCAATTATTGTAATTTAACTACTACCTCCCTATTTAACTCAGCCTCTGTTTCTGAGCTGGGACAGCCTAATAATCCACAGCAGGGGATCTTCTAGCATTGAAATGACCTTTCTGGTCCAAGAAATATTCTCAGACAGGTGCCAAGTACCAGGCTCAGGTTTCTCCCTACTCACTGGCCCTGCATTGCCACCAGCTATAGTTAGTTGTCTTCTTCTTTCTGAGGTTTTACAGGTCCTCTTCATCACACAGACGGCAGGTCCCTGGATGATTGCATGTCTTCTCCAAATTTCTGAATTCAGTAAGTAGAGAGACTCCTCCAAGCCTCAAAACAAGAGAGTTTCCTCCTTTCCTCCTTTGCCCCTTCTGGGTCATAATCCAAGTATCGGTGTTCTCAAAAAGATCTCTGTTCTCTGTCTCTCACCTCTCTCCCTGCAGCCGTTGCTGGGCATGCTTTTATGATGTCATCCACTGAGTGCCCAGCTAACTGGAACTGACAGGAGTTGATAAACCTTGGTGCCTGTGGATCTGGCACATCCCGTGCTTTCATTGCTCATTCATAGCAAGGTGAGTATTTATAACTGGAGTAAGTTCTCTGGTGGTTTTTGGGGTCCTTGGGGCTTTTTCCCCAGGCCCCAGACTGTACTTAGCACTGGCAGCATGATCTTTGCTGCCACAATGATACATGAAGGCTGGCTGGAGCATGCTATTTAGCATGCTTCAGCAGACTTGATTAATCAAGTCTGTTCCAACACACTATAATTACAGCATGTCAGAGCAGCCTCCCCCCACATCTACAGCCACCTTTAGCCACTCTGAAACAGTGCTATTATGCCAAGAAGCAGGACTATTAGCTTGAGTAGAGCACTGCACTAACACAACAATACAGCTTTTGGTATAGGAGCTAGTGAACATAGAGCTACCTTGGTATCTCTGAACAAGTGTCCCGGGCCATATAAACATGCCCATTCTGGAATTAACTCTGGCTGCAGAGACTGAAGCTGCCTACCTGTCCACCTGTGGCTGAAGGTTGGGCTAGGCACTGTCAGTTATTACAAGGTGTTTGTGCTGGGGATGGGGCAATTAGGGCTGGTGGAGCAGTACTTTTCAAAGAAGAAAAAGGGAACAGAGAGTAGTAGAGTTCATGTCATGCCATGTGCCTGGTGTCCCTGCCTAGAAAATGTAACAAGATGAGTCCCATAGAGTCCTTCAGAAACTACTCTGAAATCTTACTGAATATTGGCTGAGAAGCACACTTTTTCTAAAGCAGAGCTACCTTCTGTATTAGAAGCAATCAGTGTTATCTCCAGATTTACTAGTCTTCTTCATTAATAATCCAGAGGAGGGAAGAAAGATCAGGTTAATTAAAATACCCATACCATGTTTAGAGGTACTGTTGTATCAAAGATTAGGAATTCAAGGGGAAATAGACAGTCAATTCAACCTGAGAAAATGAAGCTACTTCTGAGGAAAATAATTCCCCCCCCCCCACACACACACCTCCAGCTAATCAGTGTGAAGAGGAAACCTTAGAAGACAGGATGTTGAAAGAACCACAGTAGGATAGAAGATAGAGAAACAGACAGGAGCATGCATTGTGGTAGGCTGACATCAAAAACAAGGTAATTCATATAAGCTTTTTGGGGAAGGGGCCATCTTTTTCATTATTGTTTGTAGCACAACAGGGTCCTGGCTCGTAGCTACGTCTCCTAAAAAGAAGAGAAATAGAAAGGAGAAGGACAAGAATAGCATTTTTAAGTTTCCAGATATTATGATTCAGGAGGTGTCAGGATCATACTAACAAAAACACTGATATAGACCTGCTTGTCCATGGATTGAACATCTGGCAGAAAAAGGGGAGGGGAAACTCTAAATATGAATCCCTAGTAATGGAATTAGGAGGAGAAAAGCTAAAAGCTAACAGTATCTATTGTTATTGATGCCCTGGGGACTCTGCCCAAGCCCCTGGATATGTTTCTTACTACTGGGCATTTCCATCAGTGTCCAGCTGATGGGCACTGATGTTATTTTGAAGGTATCTGTAATGCAACATCTTCACCTATGATCTGACTGACCTTGAGCTCAGGAAGAAAGAGTGTTGCCTCAAAGACAGTAACACTAGATTGTGATAGAAAATAAAAATAACAACAACAGTAATGAAGATGCATCACTATTTGGATCAGGGAGGAGAAAATCCCCAGTTTCAGGAAGTACTTGAGCACATGGCTACCTGTGAAGCAATGAGATATTCACATGCTTAAAGTTACACATATAACTTGCTGAATGTAAATGGCTTTTACATGATCCTTCAGGTAAGACAGTACTCAGTTCTGGGCATCTTAATACTGTGAAGAGGTATATACATAGGTTATAATTCAAGTAGGAAAAACAACAATGAAGGTCTAGAGGGACTCTTTATGAAGGCAGATTAAAGGAGTTGAACATGTCATGCTTGGCTATGCCATTATGAAGGTGCCTCTGAAGTGTGTAGAAAATGAGGGAGGGGAATTACAAAGCATGAGATGGAGGGGAGAGCTGGAAGATTGAGTGGCAAAATGAAATGTAGGCCAAGTAACAGGAAGGTCTTCCATCCTGATAGAATGTAGGAAGGCTGAGGAATCAGCTCTCAGAGAAATCTGGGCTCATTTAAATCCAGGATACATGAAACACTAGGTAAGAGACAGTCAGGAAGACTTCTCAGGAATAGCTTAGTGGTGAGCAATGAGGCTGTTGCATTCTTATTATGTGTCATTCACCAAGATTCTAGCTCTTCAGTACATTGTTTTTACTCCCCACTATTTCTGGCCTGTTTCTCTTCACAGCAAATGGTCTTCTCTTCACACTCTGTGTTCTCTTGTCAGGCTTGGTAAAAGCCCCACAGAAACCCCAAAGCATACTTTGTTGAACACTCACACAATGGGGATGTTTTGTGTGTTGCATCTACACACAATTGAGGGGGGAGGGCACCACGCTTTGCTCATTCATGGAGCTAGCAGGGGCCACATGCTTAATCAGCATCACAGCAGAGTTAAAAAGGAGCAGACAGACGATGCAAGCCCCTAAACTAGGTGGCAATCACTCAGTCTAGTGGTGAATTAACTTTGAAAGACAGGCTATAAACCACCAGAGTAAGATACACCAGTTTTTGTTCTGTGGTTCTGCATTCATCCCAGGATAGTTGTTTGCTCAAAGTAAACAGCCATTACTTGCTCCGCACCGCCTAATGGCAAAGGACAGGAACGGTCACCTAATGTGGGCACCTATCCTTGGATAGTGCATCTGTGTCCTTTCCTGCTCCCAGTGTAATTTGAGATATACATTACAAATCTGAAGTAAATTATACCGGATTATGTATTGATTTGTCCACGTCCAAGAGCAGGAAGGTCTTGGGATTGTTAGGGTGACCATATTTACCTGGTCACAAAACAGGACACCACGTGCTTTCCAGCATGCTCAGCTGTCTCCAAGCTCCTGTCTCAATTGAGTGAGAGCAAAAGGGGGAGGGGGGGGAGAGAGTAGACTACTGGGATAAATACTGGATCTGGGTCTAGATCTGAGACCTTTGCATACTACAGGTTTATTATTGTGTAGACCACACTAGCATTACAGTGCACTGGGACAGCCCAGAACATCAAGTGCTTGGCATGGGTAGACTCTTATGCCCCCATAGAAACTGAGGCCCTAGCATACCAGTCAAGGCAGTATGCTGGAGAGACACTTGATCCCATCAATGACAACAGTGTTATTTTACACTCGTTCATCTTTTTCTCCATCCTCACCTTTCTCTCCCTACTTTTCTAGTTCTCTGCAATCAATACAACCATGTTGGTGCCCCTCCTACTTTATGGACAGACTACATTAACAAGTCAGCTGGTATTACCAGCTGCAGTGTGTGAGCAATGTAATGAGAGGCAAGCATGAATATTCAGCATGGGGTAATGTTGTACAGGACATGGAAGTGAACATGAAATGTATCAGCCTGAAGTGGTAACCTTGATAACAGCTCCAGAGGAGCTGGACTGTGATGCTCAATTCACTAGGCCAACAGGCTGCTGGATAATTATCACATGAAATGAATGCTGATTTTTCTAGACCAGCTAAAATCATTTATTGTGCTAGAAAAAGGGTTCACACAGCAGATTCATTTTCCTCTGAGTTACACCCCTTCTTAGCAAGGACACAGGTATAACAAAAGAATATGCTCTAATGGACCAATATCCCTACTGAGATGTAGCACACAATGTTCTTTGATTCTGAACAGGTCAGACACATGTATCAAGACTTTTTTGATGCAGATATAACAGCCAGGTACCAGGTTAGATGGCTAGAGCACTATCTTAAAACTTGGAAGATTCACATACAATTTATTCCTGTCCCACAGACTCCCAGAGCTTTGGGCAAGTTACATGTGGAAAGACTATCAGTTTCTCCACAGCTTGAGTCTAAAAGGAATTTAGGCTTCTGATTCCCAGTGCAATCAACAGGATTTAGGAATTTAAATACCTTTGAAAATCTGGGTTCTGGCCTCTCAGTCACATTTTCTATAGTGTTTGGTCACCTAAAGAAGCAGAAAGTGTCTAGCAGGATTTTCATAAGTGTTGAAGAAGGGTAGGTGCCTTAGGGCATGCCTGTATTGCATACTGATGAGAAGCAGGGTTATTTATCCTGCTTTGAGAATTGTGCTGCTGTGGTCATACTGCTTCCAATTCCTGGTACATTTTTTAATGTTATCTGGTATATGTATACTACACTGTAACAGGCAGTGCTAACATACACAGGTGTTCCATTAACTTTAGTGAAATTAAGCAAATAACCTACTTTGGTAGCTTTGCAAATCCATTAGACCAGGGGTGGTTTGGGCCAATGTCCATACTATCTCCCATCTTCCTTCTCCCCCCGACTATTCCTGCATGCTAGATCCACCACACATTGTGCCCATTTCAACCATTCTGGAATCAGTGCTACATGCAGCGCCTTCAGGAAGAAAGGAGGATGGGCAAGGGAAGGAAAGCTAATCCAGGAAAGGATGTCACAACTACATTATCCAGCCTTTTTTACTTGCACACACAAATATAAATACATAAAAATCCAAATGCAGAAATATATCATTGAAAAAGAAGCACAGCTTGAAGGGACAGCAGTCATTGGAAGATGAATAATGAATTTCTATGAACCTTTTTTCTAAACACATGGCTTTCCAAACTACTGTCATATCAACATATGCCTTGACTGCTGTTATTACACTCTCTCTGGTGCTGAACTTTGCAGCTTTGTCCTATAGACCATGCCCTAAAACACCCTAGAATATGAATTACTGAGTCTTACTTGCACTGCTTGCAGAAAAAATGTTTTCAGAAAGGAATGACATTTTATCATGATTCTCCTGACATTAACGTTACCAACAAAGCAAGAGAGAACTCTGAAATGCTTTTAAACTAAATGAAGCTGGAACCAGGAAGTCAAAACATTACCTGTGTTTTCCTTGACAGAATATGACCTGTGCAATGACTTCCCAGAGTGAGATTATAGAACTGTCACTCACTGCCAGTGTACAACATTGAAATTAACAGATCAGTCCAATGATGAATGTGTTCCTTTAGTTTAAATATGGGTGCTCTGATCTGATCTCCTATTTTACTTGTTTAGCTTACAAAAAGCAACAAGAAAGAGAGGGAGGAGATAGGAATTGCATGAGAACCTCAGCTCTGGCTTCCGAGGCCTGGATGTCAGAGTGAGTGCCTCCTACTCTTGTGATTGTTTCTTAAATCCTATCATATTTGCAAGAAGTTCACTGAAGTTGCAAGCAGTTCGCTGGGAGAAAGTGAAGGAAGGGGAAGAGGAAGAGGAGCCAAGCACCAGATCCTGCTCTGGGAAGATAAGTGAACCAGGGCTGCCTCTATGTTTGGCTTGCTGAGTGTTTGTTTGGAGGGCTGTGTCTGTTTTGGATGTGTGCTCTGAGCAGCTGGGAGTGCTGCTAGCTTAGTGATTGCTGGGTGACTACTTTCCATTTCTGACAAAAGCCCCTTTGGGGCTTCTGACAAGGGGCTAGAGCCAGGCCCAGCAGGGTATAAAAGGAGATTCTCCAAGTGACCAGAGAACTAGGAAACAGAGACAGCAAAAAGGGCAGTTTGCAGGTCACTTTTCAGCCCCCCTATTTGCAAAGGAGCCTTTAAGGTAAGCTCTTTCTTTAATTAAGAGTAGCTAACCTACATATATGTAAGTAGCTAAAACTCAGGATTTAAACCAATACTTAAGCCTTTGCTTAACTAGAGTCCTGAGCAATGGGGGTTCGCTAGGGAGTATGCATAGAAACTCTCTCATTGTTCTTCACTGTAAGCTTGGTGAGTGGAAGCAGGGAAAAGGAAACTTTTCAGGACCAAGAAGCAGCAAACAAGCCATCTTACAAGGGAGCTTGCTAGGAAAGGTGTGCTTGGAAAGAGGGGCAGGAAGAGAGAGGCAGCAGATTAAGACACCCAGAGAAATGGCTGGAGGATATCGCAGTGCCAGAGCCACTGCCACTGCCAGCTATTCCTCTGTTTGCACCTGTGCAGGCAGGAACACTCTGTCCTATCATATTTGTATGTCCAGACAGGACCACTCACTGTTGCAGCGTCCACTCAGGTCCTGGTTTAGCACTGTGAAGACTGCAGCTTGCAGGTTCCTTCCAGTGACAGCCAAGTGAGGGATTGCCTACAGTGTGAGTGGTGCCTCTTGGTGCTGTTCCTCAAGGAGCAGGCAAAAAAGCTGCAGGAGGAGGTGTCAAGGCTCTGAAGCATCCTCTGCCACTAGGACTCCATTGATTCACTGCTGACAGAGACCTCTAGGACTGTGAAGAAAGAACTACCAGAGGTAATGCTACAGAAGAAACAGGATGTGAGCTCCCAGGAAGGTGGAAACTGGAAGCTTGTGACTTCTGGCAGCAAGCAGAAGTCTTCATCTCTGGCAGTGGTTTGCCTGAAGACCAGATATGGAGCCCTAGCAAAAGAGAAGGAGGAGCATGTTCCATTGATGAACAAGGCCAAACCAGGCCTTCTCAAGGTTGGGAGTGTACAGAAATCCTCTTCCCTCTGTCTGCTTCTCACTTGAGTCAGCCCAGGTGACCCCTCTCTCTCTTTCCTTTCGTCTAGATTCAGCTTGGTCAATCAGGTGAGCTGGCCAGATAAATTGCTAGGGGGAGGGGGGTGGGGGAGTGCTCTCTTCCTTCTGGTGAGGATTTTGAAAGCTGCAAGCAAATGTCCCAGGCTTCTCCCTGGTGATATTGTTTAAGTAAGAACCTGGAAACTAGCCAGGAGTTAGGAATTCTGTCTTGGCCAGTTGTGTTTTAAAAGGGTCGTTATACCCACACTATATAAGACTAGTTGCTCATGCTTGCTCAACCTGTAGGTTTACCATATTTCCAGGTCCAAAAAAGAGGACACCTGGGGGGGAGGGGGAATGGGGGAAGGCAAGGCAGGGGAAATACGATGGAGCCGGGGGCAGTGACATATTGGTACCCTGCCCATTCTGTTGCCCCTCACTGACAAGCTGCAGCCCCCCACCCCCAGCCCTGCTCCTGCCCCTCACTCCTGACCCACTGACCCCAGCCCTGCCAGTGTACCTCACTCCCCAAAAACAGTACTCTGCCCCCCCCACTGGCGCCCCTCAGCCCTGACCTTCAGCCCCCTAGCACTGCCAGTGCCCTGCACACCCAACCCACAGTCACCTCCCCATGCCCAGAACAATCCAATGATTCGGTACAGGCTGGGTATTTACTGGCTGGGCAGCAGGTCTGTAGAAAAGGACCTGGGGGTTACAGTGGACAATAAGCTGAATATGAGCCAACTGCGTACCCTTGTTCCCAAAAATATTGGGTTGTATTCAAAGAAGCAGTGCTAGCAGGTCAATGGAAGTGATTATTCCCCTCTATTCCACACTAGTGATACCACACCTGGAGTACTGGCATCTTGGTGGAGACGCACGGGTGGAAGCCTGTCACACTCCCGGAAGCATAAGACCCGTGGTGGACCCTTTGGAAGACCCTGACCCCGGCCCCCCCCCACTGCACAGCTGGGAGGTAAGTGGGGACCACGGTGGGTAGACAGGAGCAGTGGTGGGCAGAAGCTGATTAAAGCCATGGAGGATAATGTCCTGTCCCCACTAGCGTCTACTTAGCCCAGCCCTGCAGGGAGCCGCACAACCAAAGCCTCATGAACAGAGTGCACAAAGAGGTGCACTTGGCCCCAGTGCACCAGTTAGTGCGGGACTAGGAGAAGGGGGGTGGGGTGTACTCACTGGCCCCCTTCTCTGGTGGTACAGGGCAGGGACTGGTAATCTGGTCCCTGCGAGTGGCATGGTACAGCTGTTTGCACATGTGCATAAGCAGTGTGATCTCACAAGATTCCCTGAGAGCCCATGAGATTTAAAAGATTTAAAGGGCCCAAACTGAAAAAAACTTCAGTTTGGGACTGGCTCTTGGTGGAGCTTATATGGAAGCCTGTCACACCTCTGAGAGCAGAAGACCCCCAGCAGACCCTCTGGCAGACCTTGACCCCTAGTGTGGAGCCAGGAGGTAAGCAGAGACCACGGCAGGTAGGCAGGAGCAGCAGTGGGTGGTAGCTGAGTGGAGCCAAGGAGTGTAATGCCCCCTACCCCCTACTAGGCCAGCCCCCCAGGGAGCTATGTGACTGGAGCCATGAGAACAGTGTGTGCAAACAGGTGTGCTCTGGGCCCCAGAATGTGAGTTAGCATGTAAGTTCACGCAAAAGGGCACCAGGTTCTGGGCAGTGAGCCACATACCCATGTACTCCATAGTAGCTGAGACTAGTGTAAAATGCTGTGGACATGCAGTACCCCAAAAATTCCCACCCTCTACACTGCTGGAGCCTCCCCCCACCCCCCCGCACCACTGATGCCTCCACCCAGACAGAGCCCGTGGTGCTGGCTACTACCCAGACAGACTGCCAGCATCTGGAAACAGGATGGTCACCCCCATCTGTGGGTTATGTTCCCTAGTGAGGTCTCTGAAGTGCCAAATGAAGGAGCTCTAGGCAGAGGTGAGCAGGCTTTGCACCATCAGGGCCCACGAACAGGTGATTTGATGATTACCACCAGGCCCTTGACCAGACAAACACAGAGGGAAGTGCACAGAAGCCCATCATCAGGAAGATGGACAACACTGAGACCAACCTAGAGTCCCCTCCTGGAGTTGCCTGGAAGATGTTTGTCTCTGGCCCCAAGGCATGCAGTGCCAGGGTCATTCCCCATTTATTCTGGAAGGGTGCTTGTACATGCCATGGGGGTTTAGTTCAGTTTAGTTCTCCCAAAATTGAAATGGTGGGTTTTAAAAACCCACCGTTTCCACTGTTTAAATTTAGGGAGAACTAAACAAAACACCCGTGGTGTGTACACAAGGGTTAGGGGGCCTTATCCTTAGAGCTTATCTGCCTCTCCTGTGGTGGGGGTGGGGGGACAGAGGGGAAGGCCGAATGGTCCCTGAACTGTGGGAGAACCCAGTGCTTCTCTCTGAGGTGGTGGTGCCCCCCCTGGTGGCACCTGTCCACTGGCACCCACCCTGGGCAATTCTGGGGAGCATCGCAGCCAGGGAGGGAAGCACCAGGCCCCTGTGCAGCTCAGGTAGGCAGGCAGGCTCCAGGAGAGGACAAAAAAAAATCAGGCTGCTCACTGTTTTGTTTTGTTTTTTTTAATTTCAGTTGAGCCTGCTTGCACAGGCTTCCACCAGGTTGCCCAGCCCCTGAGCTTCATGGGGCCGAGTGCTTCCTTCCATGGCTGTGGTGCCACCCCAAGACCACCCAAGCCAGGTACCAGTGGGCAGGTGCTGCCTGGGGGGTGCTGCTGCCATGGAGCACCAGGGTCCCCCACAGCTCAGGTTCTGCTCGGCCCACTGGCAGCTTGCTCCCCCCAGTGTGGGAGAGGCAGGCAGGCTCCAGCACCTCTGCACCATCCCTTCCATCTTCTCACTGCCTGGGACAACCTGGGAATGGATGGCTTGCCCCTGGGGCAGAGCGGCCAGGTGACAGGAGGGCTGCTGGGTGTGCTGGTGGTGGGAGAAGGTGGTGGGAACAGTGCATGGGGCACTGGAAGCCTGCCAAGACAGAGCTTCCCCAAACACATCACCTTCCAGAGCCTCGTGCACCATTGCACTTTGTTAGGTAGCAAACTAAAACACCTCAGAGGGGTTTTAGCTTTCTATATTACAAAGTCATTCAAAGCAGAATATGCCACCGAGCACACAAACAGCAACACCATTAAAACAGAATACGTCGCCGAGCATGCAAACAGCAATGTCATTAAAACGGAATATGCTGCTGAGTGTGCAACAGCAACACCATTAAAGTGGTGCAAAAGGGGATTTAAGCCACTTTAAATGCCATTTTTTTTTGCATGTACAAAGGCGCAAGAAGAGAAGACTGAGGGGGGATTTAATAACAGCCTTCAACTACTTGAAGGGTGGCTCCAAAAAGGATGGTGCTAGACTGTTCTCAGTCATGGCAGATAGCAAAACAAGGAGCAATGTTCTCAAGTTGCAGCAAGGGAAGTTTAGGTGAGATATTAGGAACAATTTTTTCACAAGGAGGATAATAAAGCACTGGAACAGGTTTTGAAGGATTTACATCCCTGCCTCATCCATGTCTCTTTTACCAGTTTTTTTTTCTTTGTCATTGTCTTCTTATCTATCACTCTGGTTGCTAGGCAACCAGCTCTGCCTATGTGATCTGAACCAGGTGAGAGGGGGGTGTCTCTACCTCTCTTCATTGTTTTAAGCACTGACCTCATGGCAGGAGGGCAGGGGCTAGAGAGTTGTCACTCTATGAGTTGACTGGTGATGCTTTTTAAATTGGTTGGTTAGCCTTAAACCACACAGGCCCTGATTGGACCCAGAAGATACGGCCAAAAAAGTTCATTTAAGAGCCCCCTTCTTCCTGGAGGGAAGAGAGCCATTTTTCAGGAACATGTGAGTAACTGACCAGGCAGAGAGATGGAAATTTCTCTGGAAACTCACTGACACACCATGAACTGCCTGCATCCACAGGAAAGCTCAGTCAGTCTCTGGATGACACTTGTGAGTAACTTACCTGAACTCGACCTAGATATATAGCTTACTGTGATATAGATGAGTGCTCAACAACTACTTAGCCACACTGTTTGCTCTAAGGCTGTTCTTTGATGCTTCTCTAACTTGTACCTTTCCCCAAGTCTTCCCTTTTTAACCAATAAAGTTCTCCACTGTACATAGCATGGTGGACTGGTTGGGAGACAGTCTGGGTTATGCCTTGATGCCCCCTTGGTCTGGCTGACTAAGGGAGGCTACTTTTTGTGCTTCAGGCTAAAGGAAGCACCCCAAGTTTTCGCAGTGGGTTAAGCATCCTCCAGGGCTACAAGGCCTGTGTACCCCAGGGGGCACAGGGTTGAAGACAGACCAGATCCCCTGGGTGGTGGTGGTGGTAGCCCCAGGCTTGTGGGTGTGCTCCAGGAAGGGGGATGGCTGGATATGAGGCACACCTGGGGAGGCACTTGGAGCTTGGTAGGTGGTTGCGCACAGTGAGGTGGGTGGCTCAGCACAGGAGTGCCCCCCTACTGGCCCGCCACACAGATTACCTAGAGAGGTTTTGTAGAATCCTTGATGGTTTTGAAGACCTGACTAGAAAAAAGACTTGGCTAGGATAATCTAGTTGAGTCTGGTCCTGTTTTGAGCAGGGGCCTGGACAAGATTACCCCCCCTGAGGTCCCTTCCAATCCTATTCTGTATGACTCTATATGTTTTGTTTTTTAAGCCCCAACTCCCAGATTTAGGCATTTATCTCCACTTTCCATTTTTCCATAAAAAATCAAGTTTCTTACACTCTTGAATACAAACAGAAAAACCCTTGAAAACATTTGGTGAGGGTCGTGAAAGACTCAGAAAACTGAAGGCGAATATATATCATTTTTTAAAGCTCATAGTAACTTGTTGGGGAGTGAACTATGGTGTTTACAGCTAGTGGCTCTAATGATAGAGATTTTTGCTAGGAGTAAGAAAAGTAGTTTGAATAAAAAGGAGGCTCCAAATCACAAGTCTACTGTCAAACTGGAGGACAAGCCTCTCCTGAGGTTTGGAAAGCCTAATTTACCATTTTCCAGGATTATTCTCCTATTTCACATGGCCTCTGCTGACAGCAGGGACAGTTGCCTCTTGAGAAAAGCCTTTCTCATGGCATATCCATGCCAACAGAAGCCAGAAACATGTAAACCTATAAAAAAAAAAACCCTCAGGACTAGCTCTGCAACACCCACTGGATAGAGAAGTGGACATTTGAGCACCCTGGGTAGCAGCAACACGTGTCAGTGGCTGGGTTTGCAGAGCAGCTGTTGCTATTTTTGTGCTACACCCCACCTCCCAGATTTTTGTGCCTGGGCCTCATGCCCCAGGCGCACACACTGCCTTACACTGCATATTGGATACCTGGGATTTTATCGTAATTTTCCCATAGCATAACACATGTTTGAGAAGATGCAATCTGGTAGGGTAAGATTACATATTACATTTAGACCACGTTAAGACTGTTTAAAGCTTGAATGATTTCACATTAAGGCTTGTTAACAAGGCTAAGTGCCCTCTAGGTTCTTACAGTTATGCCACTTCGGGAAAGGATTATCTCTGAGCTCTGTGATCTAGCTCACCCTGGCTTTAGGCTGTTCACTTGATATATAACAACCAATTTGTAGTCCTTCAGTATCTCAGGAAGCACTACTCCCAGGTGGACTAGCTATCATTCAGAACCCTATGGCCCTGGACTGACAGCTGGGGACAGCTGGGCAGCAGGCAAGTGGGGAGAGGGTGAGTGGACAGGGATAGGAAAGGGGCAGGTGAAGTGGAGCAGGGGCACCAAGGGAAACAGGAACAGGAGTGAAGCAGAGTGCAGATGGGTGGGGATGCTGGGATGCTGCCCCTTCTGTCCCCCAAATTGTCTCTCCACCTCCAAATTGTTCCTCTGACACCCTGATTTCCACCCTGCTGTCTAGAATGCTGCCCTGTTGACCCTATCACCCCCTCCTTCCCCACTGGTCCCTCCACCCACAAATCATTGTCCTGCTAGTGGAGTTAGCAGAAGGAGGTTTCTTCACCAGCTTCCATGGGCTCCATACAGCCTGAGCCATACCTGCGCACCCAGATCCAGCCACCACTGGGCCCCATGACTGAAGGGGGAAGGGTTGGGGGGCAAGAAGCTGCCAAGGAGTTGTGGCTGGCAGAGGCTGAATCTGGGCATATGGAGACAGCATGGGCTACAGGGAGCCTAAGGGCTGGCAGGGAGGGGGAATCCCCCTCATTGCCATTGGTCTTAGGCTGGCAGGACAGTTATCTCGGGGGGGGGGGAGTAGCAATGAGAGGACAGGGAGGCAGTCAGAGTGGAAGAGCAGCAGTCCACAAAGGGAAATCCTTTCTCCTCCACTCCCCAATCTACACTGGGGCTAGAGAGCCGGTGAGCAGGGCAGATATGGAACAAACCTGCAGCCCTTAACTACAACCCTGCTCACCAGCCCTCTAGTGGCAGGTCTGAGCAGTGCATGTTAGAGAGGGTATTAACCCTTAATGTGCGACTTCTCACAGCATGTGCTAACTTTAACATTGGGTGCATCTACAAATGCACTTTAATGCACAGTGGACTATTTTACTGTGCATTAGAGCATCACATAAAAACCATGACATTACATTAATGTGCACTAAAATAGTCTGCTGTTTGTGCCTGCCACTTTAAGGGCCTGAAGACAGCAGCTGGCAGGTGCCTGAATAGGGCAGCCATTTTGGATTCAGGGCTTCTCATATAAACAGGGCATTGTTGCTGCTGGAAGGCCAGGCAACAACATTGCTTGGCTGCAGGGTTGCTGGTATCACCTTGAGGTAAGGGAGGAGCTGTAGGGGATGGTCAGGAGGCTCGTGGTCCTGGGAATGACCTAAAACTGCATTGTGCTGGGGGTGGGTAGCCTGGTGGGGCTCTCAGTAGCATGGGAGCCCCCAGGAAATGCCAAGTCAGTTACCACCCTGGTGAAAGGCAGGTTGGGGCACCTTAACCCCAGCTCCCGCAACCGGGTGGGTTACCCCCTTGAAGGGTTCAGAAGGTGGACCCCAGTGAGAGAGTGGGGCCATAGACTCAAACCTGTCTTGACATCCCCTGACTGGTCCATGCTGGGGCCAGGACCAGAAGGGCCAGGGGCCCACCGCAAGGGACGCCCAAGAGCTGCACACCTGGGGTTCCTACTGGCCTGGAGGTGGGCCAGGGCCAGTAGAGCTGAAGGTCCTGGGTGGATCACACCCATAAGGGGGAACAGCTCAGGGAGCTATGTAGTCTACAATGAAGATGGCATAGGCCGCCTCAATGGAGAGATCCAGGTGGGGTTCAAAAATCAGGATTCTGGGGCCCAGTGTGGGGCCGGTGATATTGATAACATCTGGATGCCATCTGCAAGGCTTGGGCTGTGGTGTAGGGGAGGAACAGAGCCACAGATCGCGCCCCCTGGCATCGGGACAAGAAATGGGCAGCCTCCAACTTAATTAACATCAATTAATTAATTAACAACAAGGTGTGGTGGACAAGAAGGCAGGCAGTTATCCCAGAAACAGGTGGGCAGGCCACAAGAAAATTGGCCCCAAGAAGGCGCCCTGTTACAAGGCCCTTAAAGTAGCAGGCACAAACAGTGCCCTGCCACACTGCGCATTAAGCATCACTAAAAAAGCATGCAAATGCACTACTGTGCATTAGTACACCTTAATGTGCATGAATTTAATACCTCACATCAGAGGGCACTTTTGCATGTGCTCTGGGGGTGGTGGAGGGAGGCAGCGCTTTAATTACAATGGCTTTGAGAGCTACTGTAATTAAAATGCCACATCATCTCGTGTATCAGCTTTAAATAGCAGTGGGGGTGCTTGTTCAACAAGCCTTAGTTCAAGCACCCCTGCCACCATTTTTAAGCATGGGGACACTGGTACATGAGACATGGGAGGCTGCTGGAACGCAGCAATTACCACGCCAGGGGGCGCGATCTGTGGCTCTGTTCCTCCCCTACACCCCAGCCCAAGCTTTGCAGATGGCATCCAGATGTTATCAAGTCTTAAGATTAATCAAGTCTGCTCCAATGTGCTGGAATTACAGTGCATTGGAACAGCCTTTGCGCTTGTGTATAGGCATTTGGACGTACTGAATGTAATGTGCAGTAGAAAAGACGCATTGTTGAATGTGTTGATGTACTCACTGTGTAATATTCCCTAGCATTAGCATGTGCTAATTGTAATGTGTAATTTCACCCATACGCTGTTCAGTCCATCACTACCTATTAAGGATGTGATCTTTGCTGAATCTATGATAAATAACATTGAATAAAAAAGGATAAAAGACATTTTAAATATACATCTGGTTTTAATTGAAACGTGTTTTTAGAAAAGGTTCTGTCCAAACTTAACATTTAATTCAATCTGAAATGAAAAAAAACTATCATTTTTCTTGGGGTGCTTGAACAGCTTATTTAGACATACATGTAGGAGACATTTTCAAAATCATAGAGGGATGCTAAAAATCCTGGAGTTGGGTTTCACCTTGAAACACCCTGGCCCCCTGGACAAACAACAGGGAAGCTGGCAATGAAGCTCAGGGATGTGGCAAACCCTCTGAAGGTACATATTGCCCAGAGGCAGATAGCTGAACCCAACACCTTCCTAGCCAATGACAGTGCCAACCTATGCTTGAAAGTCCCAGAAAATGAAGATGGAGTTCATCTATATAACAGCTTCCTCCCTGGGCCATGTGATTCTGAGAACCTCTTCATGCTTGTAGAGCTGGGAGGGAAACAGTTTTTTTTTTTTTTTAATCTAATTAATGGTTACATTTTAGATCTAAATATTTTTTCGCATTTCACATAAGGATAAAATTGAACCCTTTAAAGCTTTTTCCCCCCGTAAAAAAAATCAGATATATTCGCCCATACACCCAGTTCAGAATACTAAACAGTTCGCTGGTTAGAGCACTCCCTCCCCTGGGATGCAGTATGGGCTACACTTCAAGGGCTAAATCCTGTTTTACCTTAACACATCTAAGTAACACTTAAGCAGTTGTATAACTTATGCACAGCTTCAGATTCTGCACAGATATGTTTGCCCTATGCTCTTCTTCTCAATCTGCTCAGTAGACTGCAGTTTGGCTGTGTATGCACCCAGGCAGAAGAGAATCACTCAGGCTCATGTGTAATGTTGGGTAAATCCCAAAATTGTAGTAAGTCACAGAAAAAACAGTAAGAAGGAGAGCTTTCCACCTTTCAGCCCAACATCCTAGTAGTTATCACATTTACCCAGGGAATGAGGGACCTAGGTTCTAGGTGCTCTCACACCGAGAGGGTGTCAAGTAGCATCCAATACTTCCTTGTCTTAACTGTTCTAAACACCAGGCTCTAGGCTAGGCATTTGTCAGACTTTTCTCCAGCCCTCCTCTTGAAGCTTCCCTACTAGGAGGGAAAGATGTATGAGAATAGGAAGAAGACAAACCAGAGGAAAGATGGCTAAGTGAGATGCCCTGGGGCTTCTAAATTCTAGCCAAAGGGACACAAATTATCCCAATGTTGTTTATCCATAATTATTACATGCAAAGTGGAGCAGGCAATTGTTAGAGGTCTCATAGGCCAGAGGTTCCCAACCACCAGGCCAACTGGGCCATGAAGGGTTGGCTGCTGGGTCATGGCATGAGCCTCCTGCTCAGACCTCCATCTGTCCGCATGGGCAAGCAGCTTCCACTGCTGGCAGTCATGTTAAAGCTGGATGGCAGGGCAACCCTGAGAGAGGCAGCCAACTCCGTGTGCCCCATCCTGCTCCCACAGCCATGGCTGCACCTGGCGAGGTGCTGCCTGCGCAGCAGGTACTGGGGCCCATGCTGGGTTGGGCAGAGCCCCCCCACCCTGCCCATGGCTGGGAATGGGGGATGTGGGTGGTGAAATGCCCAAGGCTGAAGGCAGAGAGGTGGCTCTGCTGCTTGCCCTTAGGGAAGCCCGTGGAGCCCCTTCTTCCCAGGCAGCCCCAGCTGGGTCTCCACAGGCCACTGCCTGTGCAGCCCCCTCCCCCTGCAGAGTTTCCCCAGTGCCCCAACCTGCACCCAGGTACAAATTTAAATATTCACAAAATTACATATTTAAATATTTACAATTGTGAATACATAAATCAGATTCTTTCTATACCTGGTCCACAAAATTCTTTGAGTGAGTTTGCCAGTCCACAGTATAAAAAAGGTTGGGAACCACTGTCATAGAGGATGCAGAAAACAAAGGTATAATTTACTGAATATGTATTTATATAGTATAACTGTCCCAAAGGAAGTGATAAGCCACATTAATATGAAGGTAGGGCATGGTGGCACCTAAGGGTGGCTATACATGAGTGCGCAGTCTGTTCCGATGCACTGGAATTCCAGCATGTCAGAGTAGACTTGATTAATCAAGCCTGCTGCAGTGTGGCAATTGCTGTGTTCCAGAAGGCCTCTGCGTCTCATGAATCTGTATCCCTACACTTCAAAATGGCGGCAGAAGTGCTTTATCTAAAGCTTGAACAGGATTTATAAGTGCAGGGACACTGATACATGAGATGTGGCAGCACTTTAATTAGAGCGGCTCTTGGAGCTGCTCTAATTAAAGTGTCATCCCCCCACCCCCAGAGCACGTGTAAGTGTGCCCTAAGAAACTAATGTGGAGACTTGCCTGTGTCCATTGGAAACATTTTTATCTAGTGGTAAGCATGCATTCCTAAAATGTAGAAGACTGACATACAAAGTGTTTGGTAGAAATCAGGAAGAACAGGAGCTTGAAAATTGGTCTTCCACATATTAGGTCAGCCTCCAGATCACAAGGCTTTGGATTACTCTACAGTGGGTGAGACTGTCTCATGAATGTGCATGTTTCCTCACTCTCTTTGGTAAGAACTGTATGGACTCATTTGAGTCCCGTTTCTCTTTTTGGGGTTTTTTGTTGTTCTCCCGCCCTGGCGGGGGGTCGGGCTAGAAGATCTACTAGGTCCCTTCCGACCCTTAATCTATGAATCTATGGTCTGACAGGACCTGCCACTGATGAACCCGTGTTGGTTGCCCCTAAGCATGCAGTCCCCTGCTGTCCCCTCCTGGATGTGTGCCAGAATAATTTTCTCAAACAGCTTGCCTAGGATCCTCACATATAACCTGCACCCTTTTCCAGTGGCAGCATTATATGTTATATTATATATTTATAAAATAACTTCTTTTAGCATGAAAGGATAATCATATACTTCAGGGCTTTTGCACTGGTAGGGGCCCGTAAGGAATCTTTTTACCCCTCAGGACCCCATGTGCTGGCTCTGGAGCCACATGACATGTCTGATCCAGACTCTGTGCATGGTTCTAGGCTCAGTGCATGGCCCCAGAGGCAGTGCTCAGGGTTGCACCCAGCACATGACTGGAGATAGCATGCGCCTGCAGACCTGACGTGACTCCAGAGGCAGCACATAATTCCAGACTGGCTTCTGGATTTTTGCCTTCCTTTTGAAGTACTGAGACACTGATCACAGCTAAAGGTGGGGGTTTTGGCAAGGGAGCACTGACACTCCTACTAGTACTAAAAATCCAAATGTTCCTGGATAGAGGGCCTTGAGTTTTCTGCTCAGGCTCATACTGATTACCAAATCAAGGGTCAGGAAGGAATTTTCCCCTTAAGTCAGGTTGGCAAGGACTGGAATGGTTTTTGCCTTCCTCAGTAGTGTGGGACATAGTCAACTTCCGAGGAGTCTCTCATCATGTATTAACCAACCACCCGCCTGTCACTGTAGTGGCAGGGCACTGGTAGTACCTGCTTGTATCTATAGCATACTATAGGGTGTACTTGGTGTTTCAGGTTTGGACCCTGTAGTGTGTATGAAGGTATTGCAGAGGGACAGAAATGATTGGGAGCCTAGGAAGCATGGCTTACAAGGAAAGGCTGAAAGAACTAGCATTGTTTAGTCTGGCCAAGAGAAGAATGAGAAGGATCTGATAAGTCTTCAGATACTTGAAGGGCAATTATAGAGAGGATGGAGATAGAGTATTTTCTCTGGTTGTAGTGACAGGACTAGGAGCAATGGCCTCAGGCTGCAGCAGAGAAAAATTAGCTTGGAGGAAGTTTCTGACTATGAGGGTGATCAAGTATTGGAACAGGCTACCTAGAAAAATTGTAGAATCTCTATTCTTGGAAATTTTCAAGCATAGGTTGGAGAGGCATTTGGCTGGGGTGGTTTAAATCAGGGTTGATCTTGCCTTGAGTAGGGGACTGCATTAGATGACTTCATGAGGTCCCTTCCATTCCTACTTTCCTATGATCCTATGATTTAAAGGAATTTTTGGATTAATAGTTTTCTAAATACACCAGGGACTAGACTTGATGGCAAACCAGTCCTTTCCTGACCTACATTTCTGATCAGCGTTTCTAATCCATTTTTATATTTCTAATCAGTCCATTTTGATTCCTTCTTCGCCGGCTCATTCCATAGACCTTCTACTTACTTCTATGCCTGAGCCAGAGAAGACTAGAAATAAGGAGCTTCCTCCTCATGGATTGGCTCTGTTCCTTATTAAACCTTGTAATTCATACGCTCTCACATGATGTTACCACCCATGGAAACCATGGCAGCTCCCTGCCTGGCCAATTTCTCTAAAGAGAAATAGCAAATCAGAGAAAAAAAAAACAAAAACAACCCAGTGCAAAATGTCCCAGAACAGGTAACAAATGCCTTTTCCCTTTCCTGTGCTCATGCTAGTGTCTAACAGCAGAAGAGAAATGCTGCCATTGGTGAGTCCCTCTAGGCAGCTATTCCTGGCAGCACAGCTGGACAAACAATATAGCCCTGGATTAAGACTTTAGCAAACTGTTTATGAACAGGCATTGGTTTGCATAGATCTGTTTGTTATCTGGAATTGTTTAGCAAAGGGCCTTCTGATGCCTGTGGATTGTCTGCATGCATCAGAGTGAGTCAATGACAGAGTGTCACTGACACCCGAACTCAGAAATTAAGCGCACAGAACTACGCATGCACAGAGAGGTAATTGCTTTGCACGGCTGCCTTTCAGGAGGGGAAGAACGGGTCAGTGCTTACGGGCAGTGTAGGATTCGGGAGATCATCGTTACTTCCTGGTCCTTCAGAGGCTCTGTGAGAAACCTTGGGCCTCAACTCTCAGCTGTGTAAGGGGGTTAAAACCCTGCCTAACCCCACAAAGTACAGTACTCTAAAATTCACTCTGTTACAGGCTGTGAGATGCTTAGGAGCCAGGGAAGATAGCTGGGGCTGCAGGAGGTCTTGACGACCAGACAGCAGCACCATGCTGGACTGAGACGCTCTGCGATCCAGACTTGGCAGTTATGCGACTGCTCGGGTCACAGAGATGAGTTTGTTCTTGCCACCTTACTAGATGCTCTCACACATGCAAATTGCTTCTTCTCATATTTGTTTTAATGCAACAAGGATTTTCATTTATGAATTCCATTTATTCCAGCTGGGCCTCAACTCTTCTGGGCCCAAGTGCTTGTCTGACTCTCACCTCAGCCATGCAGCCATTTTGAGCAGCAAATATTGAAGCAGCCTAAATATGCTGCCTCCAGACCTGGCTTCCAGCTCAGTAAGCTGACTGCAATCAGTTTGTGCCCTCATCTCTTCTCAGCCTCCTCAGCTGTTACTCTGGGATGTAATAAGCAACCTGCCCACTGGATAAGCTTTCAGTTCTGTTCTGTTTTGTCCCTTTTCCTTCACAAAAGAAAACATTGTGAAAAGCAGCTATTCCCCAGCTTGTTGCACTGAGGAACTAATTACAGCACTTGTGATTCTAGGCACAGCCAGAGATGTAAGGGTTGGAAAGCAGCTTCAGCAGCTTGGGAGCCCTCACACACGCTGTCCCTGCCAGTGTGTTCTTCAACCACTGCAAGGCTTTGCTATAATCAAAACCACTCTGATCAGAGGCTCCTTAACTCCTTTTCCATCAAAGGGAAACTTTCTTTTCCTGCTGTTAGTGAAATAATAATAATAAAAAAAGACCAAGCTTAATTATAGAAGAGAGAGAGAAAGACTGGAGAAGTCTGAAGGAGCCTACTACAATCCAGGCCATTGCAGAGACGGAAAGGTAAGAATACCGGTGGCTGCTACATCTGTACCTCATCTGAACAGAGGGATAAACAAATAGTCGCTAGCACTGCGGCATACAGGCTAAGAAGTCCTCACCGCAACAAGGCCCTGTGGTGGGCAGCATATAATATGAAATGCTAGTTTGATTCCACTTGGCATGTTTGATCACGGTCACTAAGCCATTGTGCTAGTAATTGTAACTGCAAACTCTATGGAGTATTTTTGTTCTGTCTGTATACATGAACAGCTCCACCTTCAATGGGGCAACAATATTAATGGTAACAGAATAGGTATAGTTGACTGACGATCATTTTCTGTGTTGGTGAGTGGCAACATACCACCAATGTGAACAGTACTCTACTCTCCTGCTAGTATCAGTTCACCGAAAAGTAAATAGGTAAAAGGAAATTGTTAAATGCCGTCACTGCAAAATTATTTTGGTTACATAAATGTACAGACTCCCTAGAAACACTGACTTGTTTCATCATATGTTCCCAGCTGGAATGATTGTTTAAAAAAATAAGAACAGGAATGTGCAGAATAGAAAAGACTCGGAAGGGTTGTTTTGTGTGTGTGTGTGTGTCCTGCATTCTCTTTCTCTGTTTTGGACAAAATCTGTTCTCAGCTCCTCTCTTATGAATCTGTGAAGCAACTCAGGATTTACACCAGTATAGCTGAGATCAGAATCCATCCCTCTCTCTCTCTCGTATTCATTGTTTCCAGCTCAGAAATCATGTCACTGTTTCTTCCCAAGATGAAGGCAGAAGAGCTATTGGATCGGGGGCCCTGGTTTCCATAGCAAACCCAACATTTTCAGACAGAGAGGCTCAGCCCTACATTTACTAGAAAAGAAAAGCATTTATTTCCCCATAAGCATGAAGGGTAGAGAGAAGCCTAATGCCTTGTGTAGTTTATATTTCATGAACCTCTTCAAAGTTAAAATAGCCTGCCAGAGAGAGCCTGCTAGCTGCCTTTCTCTCCCTATGAATGAGCAGGAGTCTTGCAAATCAGAGCTGTTCCTGCTTGCTATTTATCAGCCTGCTGACTTCAAGGCCTGTGATGTCTGGTGTTAGGAGAGTGATGATATGTTGGTTTCTCTCCATGTGTGGGGATGGGCAGCAGGATGGTTCTCTGGCTTGACACACCTGTAAACTGAGGTAATAATGTGGGTATGTAATTATTAAGGCCTAAGTGATTCTTAACTAGGGTGCCATGAGAACCTGTCAGGGTGCTGTGACACCAGCACTGTGGTTATTGCCTCATGAAACTTTCCCATGCACCTCAGTTTTGAGGAGTCATGTTGCTGGGGCTGAACTGGGATGCACATCTCTGAGAGAATCAGGCACTCCTGCCTCCATTGGGTTTATCTAATAACCTTAATGGCCACATCCAGATGTGCAGGGACATGTATTAGCAGCAGCAAAAATAGCAGTGGCACAAATTTGAGCCACTACTTTTTGCCATGGCACATGCCCCTGCACATGCGCTTTGTGGAAGGACATATTGTCCCGCCTTGGGCAAACTGCCCTTGCCCAGCTCCTCCTGGCTCCCAGTGTCCTGAAGGAGCTAGGATACAACTGGAGTGGAGACACTCTGGAGGACCAAGCCCCCATGTCTTCAGGTGCACACTCATTATGTGCGCCACATTTTTGCCAGTGCTCTTTTTTGCTACCAGTATTTCCTGGTAGTAAATTTTGACCCTGCACTGCAAATATACAGGACACATGTTCACATTCCCTGCCTGCTGTTTGTGGCACCACAAACCTCACCCCTTGTCATCTGGATGAAGCCAATGAAGGCAAGAGCCTGTTCTTGCCACAGCCCTTCCTGGTCTAGTGTCACACATACCTGGAAATAGAGGCAAATGGGGGCAGCTCCACCTGTTTCTATGAGGTAGATGTGAGACTTGGCTGGGAAAGGCTGAGGCATCAGGCCTGCCTACTTTAGGCTTATCACATAACCCTAATGTAAGTAGGCACGTGGGCATGTCTTGCAGCCCTTCCTGTTCTGGTTGTTCATGAAGCATGCAGAGCATTTTTACCCAGAAGTGGCAGAAGCTATGTCAATGGCAGCATCACTTGGTTAAGAAGCACTAAAGTAAACTGAGGCAGCAGAACAGCATTTTCCACAAAGGTAACAGCAAATAAAAAAAAAAAATGTTATGGAGTGTCCTGAGTCTGGAAAGGTTGAGAACCATTAGCCTAATCCCTGAAGAGTGAGGGTGGGCTGGGAGGCTAAAGAGAACTGGATGGCACATTTAGTTATGTCCAGGAATACCGCATCCAAAAACTGCTGGGAACAGACAGTATGCCACCCAGGCACGTACTCAGATGCCTTGTAGATATCACCAGAGGGAAAAAAATGCAGGTGGTGGCAGCTGGGAAAGTGGCAACTTCACCTTTGGACACATGGAAAGGAGTGTGAGGCAGTAAGGGATTATGAGAACTGCACAATAGTTGGTCAGGCATGACTTGCTCTTGGTGAATCCATGCTGTTTCTAATCAACTTCTTTTCCTCCAAGTGCTTAGAAATGGATTCCTTGAGGAGCTGCTCCATGATTTTTCCAGGGATTGAGGCAAGGCTGACTGGTCTGTAGTTCCTTGGATCCTCTTTTTTCCCTTTCTTAAATATGGGCACTGTGTTTCCCTTGTTCCA
>NW_017729001.1:8607323-8622608 GCF_001723915.1 Gavialis gangeticus
CCTTGGATCCTCTTTTTTCCCTTTCTTAAATATGGGCACTGTGTTTCCCCTTTTCCAATCATCTGGGACCTCCCCTGATCACCACAAGTTTTCAAAGATGATTCCCTGCAATCACATCAGCTCTACAATACATCAGCCAACTACCTCAGCACCCTCAGGTGCACCCCATCCAGCCCCATGGACTGGAATATGTCCAGTGTTTCTAAATAGTCCTTAACCATTTTTTTTTCATCACTGTTGACTTCTCACCTCCTCCCCAAACTGTACTGCCAGGTGCAGCAATCTGGGAGCTGACCCTGCCTGTGAAGACTGCAGTGAAAAAAGCATTGAGTGCTTCAGCCTTTTCTGACGTCTTCTGTCACATTGCCTTCCCCATTCAGTAACAGACCCACAGTTTCCCTTATCCTCCTCTTGCTACTGACTTACTGGCAGAAGCCCTTCTCCTAGACTCCTTTCCCCCTCAGACTGGCTGGCTTCCCAGGGGATCCTGCCCATGAGTTTCCTGAGCGAGTCAAAGTCTGCTTTTCTGAAGTCCAGTGTCCATACTCTGCTGCTCTCCATCCTTCCTTTCCTCAGGATCCTTACTTAATTCAATCATCTTGTAACTGCTGTCCAAGTTGCCATCCACTGCTGCATTCCCCACTAATTCTTCCCGTTTGTGAGCAGCCGGTCAAGCAAGCATGGTCTGTAGTTGGCTGTTCCAGCACTTGCACAAGGAAGTTGTCCCCAACACTCTCCAAAAACTTCCTGGATTACCTGTGAACTGCTGTATTGCCTTCCCAGCAGATGTTGGGGTGATTGAAGTCCCCCAGAAGAGCAATACTTCATGAAAAATGATACTGGCATAGCAGCTAGATCTGCAGTGGAATGATGGTGTACATACATAAAGAGGGGTCTACCCAACTCAAGGAGATGGCTGGCTAATTTCGTGGGGAGACTGTGTTGCCGGCTGCCATTTTTGCAGGCTGATCGTAACAGGGCCTCCCCATGCCTCTGATTGCTTGAGGGCCCCTTGTTGCCCTTCCCCTCACTGCTGATTGGTAAAGAGGGGCAGGACCACATGAGAGGCAGCCCTTTCAGCCACTCAGTGATGAGGGGCAGGGGAGGCAGCCATTTTGAGCTTCCTTGTATGCTGGCAGATCCCCTCTCTCTTTCCCCCCTCATGGGCTACACAGCCTGGCCACAGTACCATGAGGACTGCTAAGAATCAGCATTTTATTTTCAGTAAGTTTATTTTCCTGTGGATTTCACAGGCATTGCCTGATTTTGTGGAAAATGCCAGATTTTGCAGTTTTTCAGAAATCATGATTTTGGTAGGTCCCTATGCATAGGGTCCCATCAATAGATTTGCTAGTAAATGCCAAATCTGACACTTGGGAGGAAATTATGGACATGGACATAAAACAGTATTTCCATACAATAATTTATCTTGGATTTTACGCTGTAGTATATTTACACCTGAGTGGCCATGTCTACACAAGATGCTTACTGCACAGTAGCTTGTTACTACTATACAGTAGCATCGCAGAGCATGAACCATGATGCAACACTACTGTGCAGTAGTAACAAGCTACTTCACTTCATTGTAGTAACAAGTGGCTGTGCAGTCAGCATCACCAGGAATCCATGTGGGGACACTACTGCGCAGTAATGCCAGTTACTGCCCAGTAGTTTAGTACTTGGGTATGAAAGTACTAAATAACTACACAGTAACAACCACATAGTCAGTGTCTCAGGTAGATGCACCCAGGATCAATGTTTCCAAGCTATCTGACAGCAGGCAGTCCTATTATATTATAGTGCCTGGTCACTATATAAGGTGAGCAGTTTACATTCAGCAAATGGCTACCCTGGAACAAAACCAACCAGAGAAGTAGACACACAATTAGTGTAATTTATACAATGTATAGCAGGGGTGGGCAATTATTTTAGGTGGAGGGACTCTTAATGAGTTCTGTTGAACTATCATGGGCCGCATAGGTAGCTTTCCTATCTGTTGCCCAGAGCCAGCAGGAGACTTGAGAAACAGAGCAGATCTTTGGGGGCTGCAGCAGCTGCAGCAGCAGCCCCATGCGGAAGCTGCGTGCTGGCCAGCCGGGCCTTTCTGCCTATGAGGGTGGGAGTGAGGCAGTAGGGTATGTTTGGGGCTGTGTATACATGTGGGTGCCTTGCTCCCAGCCTTGTTGGTGGAAGCGCTGGGCGGGGCACAATTTGTTGGTTGGCACCGCGGGCTGGATGAAAGTGCTTGGCAGACTGCATCTGGCCCATGGGCCGTATTTTGCCTGCTCCTGATGTATAGTTACTCTTCACATCCTGAGTGTAACCTTATCCTCAAATGGTGTAACTTACATTGGTGTAAGACTGTATATGATATGTCTGCTCAATTTGTATCTTTGTAATTTCTTTTGTGATGTTAAGATAATAATTCCAGAGTAAATGCATTCTGTCTCCACATTCTTAATCCTGGCATATGAGATGGATGGGAAGCCATTGCAGGACTGTGCCATCAGAGAAATGGCAGTCCTCGAGCATGGGGAAGGGAACTCAGGACACTCTGAAAATCATGGCACTAGGATTGGGGAAGAAGAGAACACTAATTAGGGGTGTGCAAAATGGGCCGTATTAGATTTGGATTCGGCATGAATCGGGGACAGTGATTCAGTTCGTTGATTCGGACCACTGTCCCTGATTTTGATCTGGCTGAAACTGAATCTGAAGATTTGATGATGATTTGGAGAATCAGTGATTCGGCCATAGACACAGCTTTAAATGTTTTTATACATACCTTGAGGTACCAGGCGCAGCTTGTGAACGCTGTTATGGTGGGGCAGATGGAGTGTCCCACAGAAGCATGGAGGGGCCCCTACGTGCTTGGTGGAAAACTCAGTACTTCCAGTCCACTTCCTGGTCTACTGGGGAGTGGGCCACCCCCCACCCCCCTACACACATCCCTTCTGGCTTGGCAATTAGCTTCGTGGGGACCCCGGATGCCCCACAGACCCAGGAGTCACCAGTCTCTGAGATGGGAATGGGAGACCCAGAAGTGGACTTCAAGTGCTTTTGATCCGCTTCTGGGTCTGCTGTTGAGCATGCTGGGGGATCCCCTTCAATCCCATGGGACATTCCATCTACCCCACCATTGCAGCATTCACAAGCTACCTGGTACCTTGAGGTATGTAGAAAAAACATTTAAAGCTGTGTCTATGTCCAAATCTCCAAAACTTTCTGAATTGATTTGGAGGGTTCTGATTCAATTCAGAGAGATTAAAGGGTCTTCTGATTCAATTTCGAGACTTGGCCACCGAATCAGGCTGAATCCCCACCAAATCAAATCAGGGACCAAAGCTTCATACAGCCCTACTAACCGTCTGCTGACTGTGAGTTTCAGGCTTGTATCTCCAAGGCAAAATATTTGCCACCTGAGCCCTATATAAGCTGGTCTGAACTGCTGTTTTCATTAAAGAACCATTCTGGAGACACATAAGAAACAACCAGCCACTCCCACAAATGCTCCCTGCGCTCTGTTGTTGGAGACCATATGGACATGCAGGAGTCTCATCATGAACAGTGCGTGCCCTGGTGGCTGGGTGGCACGGCCATGCTGGTGGCTGTGGGACTGCAGCAGCAGGAGCTCAGCAGCAGTAAGCTGGGAGCTCCCACAAATGCCGCTGGCATTGTTGGTGGTGGGGGAGGGGGGATGGTGAGCGCTGGCCAGGTGTCAGCAACCACCCGCAGATGCGCCTGCAGCAGCCAGGAGCAAACATGGATTGCCCACAGGTGCCACCAGCAGTGTTGATGGCAGGAGGGTTAGTGGCAACCAACTGCAGGCACCGACAGTGTTGGCGGCGCCTTTTTTCAGGGGGTGTACCACCACACTCAGGGGGTGAACATGCACCCCTATGCCTCAACCCTGAGTCTCACAGAAAGGTTCTGGTGCATGAAGCTCAGCAGCTGCACAGACATGCACAACACTGGGAAAACTACAGGAAGCCAAAACATGCACAGAAAAGAGAAATTTCACTTTCAGTTCCATAAGCACAGGCCAATTCAGCACTGGAAGTGCCTATCATTGTAAAATACAGCCCTTCCCACCCCACCACAGTGCATTTGGCAACAGTGGTAAGAGGATTTGCTGTCATTTCCTGTCTGAAGACTCTTTGAGTCTTTGTTATTACATCATCAGCTAGGCTGATAGATATCTGTAATACTCTTCTCCCTGCAATGCATTGGCTCCTTGGGATTTCTTCTAAAATGGTTCAAGTGAGTATCCTTAGAGCTGGACTGATGTTCTTAGAGACCAAGGTACTTTATTTATCAGAAGAGAAAAGAACAATTAGATGCAGCATAAGCTTCCTCATCTTGCTCCCCACTTAGCTGTTCGCACTGCCTCAGAGTTAGGAAACCTGCTACTAGGCACTTAGATGGAGATAGTTTAAGCTCCATGGCTCATTCTCTTATTGGCTACTCTGCCCACACAGGGCTACTGTTTCCTGACTGAATATCCATACCTCATTTCCCACAGGTCTCTAAGCAAGCTTCATATAGCTATGAATTTAAGTTACTAAATATCATGGCAACTGAAATTTCCAAGAGCCGCCAGTAAGGACTGTTAGCTGGTGGAAAGAGTCCAAAGCTAGAAAGGAGAATTTATGTAGAGGGAGTCCAGACCCCATAAAGAAGTCAGTCCAAATCTATGAGATTCTGTGGTCCACTGGCCTGATGCTGAACCCTGTATGGGTTGGAAGGTCTTTTTAGGGCTGGTTTTGGTCGGCGCCAGATAGCTCTGCCAGCGTAGTTCTGTAGTTAAGAGTATGAAAATATCACCCCATAATGGACCCAGATGTATCAGCCACAGCTATGGTGAAAAAGCAGCTTCACTGGTAGAAAAGTGATTTGGCTGGTACAATTTATACCAGGATTGTCACACTTCTGGCTTGTGGGCTGGATCAGGCGTACAGAACTGTCATGTGGCTCACAGGACTTGTAGAGGGGCCAGGAATATGTTGGTAGGGCAAGTTGGGGGCAGTTCCATTGTGGAAATCTAGGGCACAGAACCCTATTGGCAATGCATATTAACAACAGGGACAAGTGACATTTGTGTTGACTCTTGTGGTAGCCACTGCTGCTTACCCTACAGCCTCAACAACTCACCCCATCACCACTCACCACACTACTTCCAACTCATCTGGATCCAGCCCATGAGCAACCCTGCAGGCTGGACCCAATCCTGTAAACAGCGCTGCAGTCCAGATCCAGCCTGGGGGTTGGGGTGAGTTTGATACTCCTGGTTTACACCATTCAGGAAATTGGTCCAAGTCACTGGCTCTCAACCTTTTTAGATGTACAGCACCCCTTGTTAACCCAATCCTTGAAAAATGCCAACTCTTAACTTTCACTAATTTTTTGATTATGGAAAAAAAACAGAGAAATTCTTTTGTTGCAAAAAACTAAGAAAAACCATAGCAGGTCAGAATGGTTTGGGCACTGTGGGTTCCTATTTGAAATCTCTGGCTTTACCTTATATTTCATGCAGTAGTGTAACTGAGTGGGGGCAGGGGGCACAAAAATAGCTGCCATCACTGCAGCAGCTGAACTCTCCTCCATAATCAGCACTGTGACAGCTGGCGCTGCCCTGTGCATCGTGGCTGCCACAGGCACGGAGCTGCCCTGCTACTGTGAAATCATGTGTAGATATTTGCATACTTAACAGTGCTAATGCTGCAGGGCACCCTTTAAAGTATTGTATGACACCCCAGGTTGTCACAGAACCCAGGCTAAAAGTCATTGGTCTAAGCTATACAACAGAACTCTGGCATCACCACCAGGATGGCTTGTTTGTAGAGCTGTCTTTTAAATAAACCAAATGGGACTAGCTCAGTAGGTGGCAGCCCTGCAGAGGCTGCAGGTCTGTCATAACCACCACAAGATAATCTCTGCAAAAACTCCTTTCTTGGTGATTAACCAATTCCCAGCCCTTTGTGCCAGCCCCAGTTGCAGAACAGTCACCTTTCTTGGAGCACCAGCACATTGGACAGAGTTTCTGGATTATTCTGAGATTGAAACTCAGGGGCATTTATATCCAATCACAGTCACATTTTATCACGATGTTGACAGATAGTTTTACTGTAAATGTGGTAGTGCTAACAGCTAGGCTGACCTGCTGAGGCAGCATTGTTTAGTGGGTAATGCACAGAATTAGACATAAGGAAACTGTGCTCTGTTCCTGACTGAACCACTAACCTGAGAGACCTCAGGCAAGTTACTTAACCTACCTGTGCCTCAGTTGCCCCAGTTGCAAAGGAATACCGGAAAAAACCTTGAATTCCTTTTGTAAAAGTCTATAATGGTAATACCCTATGTGGTGGAAGCTGATTTCCCCCTGAGGCAACCAGGAGATTTGCATTCACAGTACACTTAAATCCTTACCTAATTAAGGGATGCATGTGTCAAAGCAACAGACCTTCACCCCTTAATCTGAGTGCAGTGTTCATGTCTCAGAAGACCGAAGTTGATCTGTTCAGACCTTAGCAGATAGGAGGCAATGCAGGGGACTCTTTTGGAGCTGTATGCATTCAGGGTACACCTCTTCCAAAGTGCTTGCTAAGTTTTACTCAACATGAACATTATTTTGTATGGAGTTCTTTTTACCTATTCCTACAGTATTTCTTCAGGAATTTACAAAGGTAGAAATGCTGGGCAACACTGTTGAGCTCTCTGCCTCCCTTCCCACTACCATTTTATGGCTGGCTATGTGTGAAAGCACTCTTTTACAATGCAAGAAGAACATATTTCACAGCTGGAGAAGAATGTGGCATTTCCTGAATCTATGGAAACACTCTTTTCCAGCTCTGTGAGAATACGCCATTTCACAGCTCTTTGAAAATGCCTTGTTCTGTGGCTAGCAAGAATGCCCCTTCACTTCATGGCTGTGAGAATATCTCATGTCACAACTACGTGATAATGCCCCATATCATGATGGTATCAGAAACCTCTTTCATGTTCCATGAATACAGTTTTCTGCCAACTCTAAGCATATATTACAATTACTTGAGGAAGGCCATAAAGGGGAGGAAGGCACTCCTGCTATTAATTATATTCCAACTCATTTACTCAGGAACTACACAGGGAACACATGAAAAATTACAACATTAATTAGGGAGTAAATGACCCTTAACTCATAACAATGGTCTCCTGCCTTTAGCAGCCATTTGTTAGTAACAACAACAGGCACTGGATTACATTACAGAAGGTAACAATGAAAGATCATGCGTTCACAGCTTTCATGTTCCCGTGTCAGATTAAGTGCCTTCTCTTTTCTTGGACCTGTTCATTCTGTCTTCCACTGAAATTAGAGACAGTGTGTGTGCACAAAGGCTACATGAATGTATTTTACTGGCTGGATTATGGAATCCAGAATTTTTCCTCCATCTGAAATGTCTGGAGAGCTGCTGGGATGGCAGTTTTCTGCATGCCACATCAGGGAAATGACCAGAAGCTGCTTCTATTCCCTCTGTTACTCTTTCCAAACTGGGGAACCAACAGTCTGTGCATTCTTAATTGACAGAAATAGGAAGCTTATTTGAAGAATACTTGATTCCTCTGAGTCTAATTTCCTGCTGTATAAATAATACATCATCAGCAGCAGTCTCTTCAAAAACAGATGAATATTCTAGCTGCCATCACATTGTGAAAAGCCTTCACAGAGGGTTTTTCACAATAGCCCCCCACAGCATTGTACCATTTCTCACATCAGCTGATTTAAATAACGCAGTATGAGATGGAAATTACACATGTGGGCTCCGCGCCTGCAGGCGAGATCACACCTTCTGATGAGTGTGGTATCTGTGTGGGGATCACAGGAATAAATGCTGCATCCATCCAAAACAAAACAGTGCTATTTAGGTTTCAAAATCCAGCACTCAAAAGTCAAGCATCAGAGTTACAGTACCTCTACAGCCTTAGTTCTGCCCATGGGTAGATCCAGATGGGGTGCAGTCATACATCCCCTTTTGGACCACACAGCAGGAGCAGCATTCAGGGACATTTTTAAGTCCCTGAAGCAAGTAAGAATCATCTTCTCAGTAAACCCTTCCTGCTCCTCCCCCCGCACTACCTGCCACTACCACTGCCACTGTCCCTAGCTGACCACAGGCTGGGGGAGTCCCAGAGCTGCTCCTGCCCTGCTCCATCCAGGATGTATGAGGATCTTGGGACAGTAGGGGTGGCAGGCAGCTTCCTCTCCCTGCCCAGTCCCTTGGGGTTTTCCCCTTCAGCCCAGGAGCAGGCGCAGAGGCAGAACCTGCCCACCACCACTTCCATCCTTGACTGAGCCTGGATTCCTTTGCAGCTGCTCCCTGAAGCCCTGCCTGGAGCAGGTCAGGAGCAACCAGGATGGTGGTGGTGGCTAGGTGTCCCCTTCCTGTAAGTCGAGAGGCCATGGGCAGAATGGGTGGGGAGGTAAGGTGCTGCTGAACATGGAGGGGAAGGGATAGGATGCCAAAAGGTTGGGGAGAGGGGAAATGTGGGACTTAAAAAAGTCCCTGGCAGAGTGCTCTGCCTGCCCCAATTGGGCAGGAGGTGAGGGGGTGTTGGTAGCCTGGATATGCAGCCATCCTTGCAGTGCTAGTCACTGCTTTCACACCTTCCTTTTTAAAATCCTGGATCTACCTATGGTTCTGCCTCCTTCTTCACATATGCCATCAAACCATCTTAGTCAAACATAGGGCCTAGGGGCAGACATTCAAAAAGCCTGAGCCTGAATTGATTCAATCTTTGCAGGTTGCTCTAACCTGCAATGCTTGAACCAATTTGGAGGTAGATAGACATTCCCTTTTCATTCCAGAAATGCAAGCACACACCTGCAGTGGCTCAGGCTAGAAGCCAGGGGGCACTAGACCAGCCCTCCCTCCCCTTCTACACTGCTGAGCTAAGGGGGTCAAGGAAGCCAGCAGAGATTTACACTGGGAAGCGAGGCAGCCAGGAAGGATTTACACAGCATTGAGTTGCACAGCAGAGAGTTACACAGGGAGCATTTATCACCCCATCAGTTAAACAAAAGGATCTCTCATTAGTTCAAGCTCTTCTTAAACAACTGTTTCCAAGGAAGGAATGAAAGGATATTACCAGCCACCTGTTGGTTAGCTCCAAAGAGCCCTAAGTGAACACAGTCCTGTCTGCCTTTGTCCCATCTCCCACAACCCAGATTGTAGCCATCATGTGATATACTAGCTAATTCTGACAGGTGTCTGTTTAAGGCAGAGTGGATGGGGGAAATCCCTGCTTGAGCAGGGAGTGGTGAGGGGGGAGGGAGGGAGGGAGCAAGAGGAATCCAGGCAGACCATGGTGTACATGCAGTCTCTGCGCAAGCTGCAGCCAGGGAGCAGAGGGGAGGGGCCAGCCCAGCTTTCTGGAGCAGAGAGCCCCACTCAGCTCAGAGAGCATGCCGGGATGCTGGGGGACTCTGATTTAATTTAAACCCTTAAACTTAAATGCTGGGGTCTTGAACAGACTTTGCATAAACTGGTTTGATGCAAATCAGTTAAGTCTGATACTATATTCAACCAGGTTTATCTCAAATGGGTTTCAGCTATTATCAAGCTGGTTTATGTGCACTGAATATCTGTTCTGTTACAGGTTTAAACCAGTTTCTGATCACTTAAATCAGTTTATATTTAATGTCTGTCCCTACTCAGGAAGTGTGTTAGAACCAGGAACACAACTCAGCTCTTCAAGTTAAACCCTTAGACACAATACTACTGCCTTCTTTCTCTAGCAGCTTCATCCTCTGAACTGCATGAGGCAGGGATCCACCATAGCTTTTTGTCAGGGATCATGTAGCTAAAGGTTGTTTTGTAATACATATCTACACACATATATATGTAAACATATATTTACACATACTCAAGGGACTCAAATTAAGGTTGTACAGGCAATATTAATTCTGGCACATTCGAAGTGTGCAGTTTTGGATTTTGCAGTCCCACCATTCTTTTAACTTAGGTTTTTTTAATACAATTGCTACTTTAAGGAAAAAAAACAAAAAACAAAACAGACATTCCACCATCTGGAACTATTATGTACCTCTTTCCCAACATGGGTGGCATGCAGGGTTTACACAGGTTTTTAGGAACACAGAAAAAAATCTTCTGCTACTTGAGCAAAAGGACCAATTGGCAGCAAAGGTAACTTTTTATCTTCAGTGTGTATCAATCAGTGCATGGCTACATAGAGGGATGGGGGTGTTAAGAATTAGAAGTCCTGGGTTCTGCTCCTGGTTCTCTTTACAGACAAGCATAAATCAGGGAATTTTATGGAAGTGACTCCAATGAGTCAGACTGAGAAAGGTCCAGGCCATCCTCCATGGCAGATATATTTCCTTGATCCTGTTCCCCTCCCTGGCTGGTATTCAAGGGTGAGAAAACGATGGCCCCAGATCCATCTCATCTTAGATCTTGATGCACCAAACAGGGGCAACTACCCTCTGACAGGTGTATACTGAGACTTTTCTGCAGCTTTCATCTTGAGCCACAGATGGTCTGAGTAGAAACAAGCCACAGAATTACCCAATCCTTCTTAAAACCCAGCTATACCATACGACTCTCCTGTTACAGTGAGTTCAACAGGTATATGTGCCACCTGCCTGTAGGCTGTTCCCAAAGGACAACCTTGCTACATCACTGGGTGACCTCCAATGTCCTTAGGTGATGCAAAAGAGTAAAAGCAGTGTCACATAAAAATGGAGCCGCTTTCTTTATCCACCCGCCACCCTGCATAACTAAAACACTGGGGAAAGGAAAATCCAGAGCACAAATCAACAGATAAAGGGGGCCAGTATGGAATGGTGCTGCTGATAAATAATTCATAGGAGAGAAGCAGCATGTCTCAAGGGAGCCAGCACCAGGATCTGTGAATCTGGATGAGTTTGCAGTGCTTTAATTATGTAAATTGACAAATGTCTCTACACTCAGAAATTCTGCTAGTCCTGCAAAAGAGCAAGCACTACAAAATGGTGAGGCTGCTCCCACAGATGCCTGTGCAGCCAGCCGCTAGTCACAACCTGAGAGGTGAAACCCTATATATGCTGGCTCCACTCTCCTCCTTGGAGCCACAGGGTACCCAGTCAGGACTACTGTGATCATCTTGTAGATGAGGAATCGAACCACGTCAGAGTTTGAGTGACCCGGAACAATTAAGCGAGCATCAAATCAGCAATGCAACAGTGAGTAGAGACTCCTACGGCATGTCCACACATGCAGGCATTTGTGCTTGCAGCAACTCAAATAGGGCCAGCACAAATATGTGCCAGAAATTTTTGCCTCAGTGCACATGCCCGGACATGCACTTTAGTGTGTGACAAGTTGTGCCACAAAATTACCCTGCTGAGCTCCTCCCAGATCTGCAGCCAGGGAGAGCTAGAGCCTGGGGCCAGCGCATGTGCAGGGCCACATCTCCTCCCCCATAGGGCCCCAGCCCCCCCCACAAAAGGGCCAACTTCTCACCCCCACAGCAGCAGTGACCATGGGGTGCTCAGGGCCCACTGCTGTCAGAGCCCCCTTGCAGCATGGCACGGCCCCAGCTGCCTCAGAGCTGGTGCCATCTGTGCTGCCTGTCGCAGTTGCAGCCCAGCTCAGTGCAGCATGGGGCTGTGCACTTTTCTGCAGCTCTGGGCTGCTCAGGCTGTTACCTGGGGACTGGCTCTGCTTGGGGGACTGCATGTTGTGTCGGGCCAGGTCCAGCCTCCATAGGCCCTGTGCACTGTTGGGCCAGGCCGCTTACATGGAGGCAGGACCCAGGCCAGTATGACACGCAGTCCCTGCAAGTGGCACTAGCCCCCGGGTAATAGCCCGAGTAGCCTGGGGCTGCAGAAAGGCACACAGTCCTATGCCGCGCTGAGCTAGTCGGCACCTGTGACAGGTGGCACAGGCAGCACTGGCTCTGAGGTGGCCGAGGCCATGCCACGCCACAGAGGGGCTCTGAGAGCAGTGGGCCCTGAGTGCCCCATGGCCGCTGCTCCTGCAGGGGGTGGGGAGGCTGTGAGTCTTGCAGGGGACCCATGCCCCCCAACCAGGCCCCCGCAACCCCCCCATAGTTCCCCCACAAAAGCACAGCCTCTTCCCACCCACAATCCCGCCACCTCCCCAGTCCCTACTTACCCCCGACAGTGTGAGTCCTGGTCATGCTGGGTCCCTGCTGCACTTCTACTTGCCCCAGCATGCTAAGGGTGCATGCCCTGCATTCTGGGGCAGCAGAAGCACATAGAGACACTCTGGCCAGAAACCAGAGCATCACTCCAGAGGACCGGCTTCCAGGTTACCTCAAGGTACAGTCCAGGAGCCTGCCCTGCCCTGCTTTTTTCCTCCCAAGTTTTTGTTTCATACCTGGATTTCCAGGTATAAAATTTGGAGCAGCATGGGGAGCATTTTTTTGTTCACAGCATACCTCTTGCAGTATCTCAAACTGTTTTGGGACACTGCAAGGAGCACATGCACACTTGTCTGGATACGCCACTAAGGGGTAAAAGTAACGCCACTGAAATAAAAGTTAAGATGCCAAGAAACAGCTCTAAATGGGAAAACATACATCTGTCTACCTGTTTATGTACACTGAGCACCAAAGGATGAAGATTTGCAGCATTTTTACCTGAAGCTCCCAAGAGAGGCCTCTTGTCCCCAGTAACACTTTGCTGATCCATTAGAATGGCATTTATCAAAGTCCAGCTGCTGGACTGCATACCAAAACTCCAAGACCCCTAGATGTCAAGGTTGGAAGAGCTTAGTTGTGACTATCCAGTTATGACTACCAATAAAAGTCCTTCGCTACCAAAAAACCCCTGTCCCATGACTCTTGTAGCCAGCCCATATTCTGCAGTTGATCTGGAGCAGATCTTCCAGAAAGCAACATACACATTTTCACTATAAAGACCTTTCTGGATAAAGAAAGACAATGGAAAGCTTGAAATCTAAGGTGGCTGTAAGTGTCAGTAATGTACTGTCCTGAAGCAAAAGCAGAGCAATGCTACCTCTGGGGGCCATGCATGAAAGGATTCCAACTCTGAATGCATGTGCAGGATGGAAGAAGGGATTTGGCCAATTGGCTGTCTTAACAGCAAATTCAGGTAAATGGTCCATCATTACTGCTAGATCATGTGGCATAAAGGTGTCCTGGATAAATCAGCTGGCAAACCACACAGCATACTCAAATGGGCTGGTCCTTCACTTGAGTGGTTTCTGGGAGAGATAGGAGTGGTGGATCCCTGTAAGTAGGGTCTGGGTCTATAGAAATTGATTTGATACGATTTGTCTTGATGGCTGCACCTCTGCACTTTATTAATTTCTACTATTCCTATAGATCCATTGAGTCAAATGCTGATTGACACCTTGAGTAAGATTCTTTTGTGCTGGCAGGACTCTGGCTCTGACCAACCATGCATGCAAGTGTAGCCCAGGTAACTTGGATATATACTCTCCTTCTCCAATTGAAGGGGTTTGTTAGCTGGCAGGTGTGCTGTGGGGTGGCAATTGCAGACTGCTCAGTTTCCCTCCGTCCCTATAGAACCAGGCCAGGACAGCCAGGGCACTTAACTATATACACATTTATTGATATTAACTTATCACAAGGGGAAGGAACATGGATACAAACATATGTACAATATGTGTGTGTGTGTGTGTATATATATATATATATATGAGATATCTAAACCACTAACATAAACAATACCCTCTGGGTAAATGACATAAAACCTTATACCAGTGCTCCAGATACAGGTAAGTCACAGGTATCTGATCTGAAACAGATAAACCTCAAAGATAAACTCAATCCCGAGGGGAAACCCCAATGCCCTTGGGCTTTTCCCAAGCCCTACAAAGAAGCTGGTAACTTGAGGGAGGGCTCTCTCAGCGGGACCTCCCCTTTCAGAAGCCCTTAACTAAATGGGGGTGGGGACTCCCCTCCCCTGTGGGAATCCTCTTTTCCCTGCAACTCACAGCTCCAGGCCTGGAGGGTGGTCCTCATCCTCTGCACCAGGCTGCTCTCATGCCTGCAGTGGGCTTCGGGGGGGTGGGGGGGTGGTCACTGTCCCTTGGAACTGGGCTCTGCTATGCAGGCTTTCTGGGGCCTCTGGCTTGGCCCTGTCTGCTGGCTCGGTATCCTGATCACTGTCTGGCTCTCCAGGCTCAACATTTTGCTATGGGTCGGAGGCCTGGGCTGCCTTGTGTAGCACCAGGCTCGGTCTGCTCCTGGACCCTCCGTGTAGCGCCTCCTGCACCAAGCTCCCAGCCTTGTTTCTGGGGGTTTAGGTTAGACATCAGGAGGTGCTATTTCACAGTCAGGGCGGCTAGGGTCTGGAACCAACTTCCAAGAGAGGTGGTGCAGGCTCCCACCCTGGGGGTTTTTAAGAGGAGGTTAGATGAACACCTTGCTGGGGTCGTTTGACCCCAGTACTCTTTCCTGCCATGGCAGGGGGTCGGACTAGATGATCTGCTCAGGTCCCTTCCGACCCTAGAAACTATGAAACTATGACCTGAACTGCCCAAGCACTCCAAAGGTGCACTCTGTGCACTGTCCTGCGCACTGTGTCTCTGGCTGCACGCCAGAGGTTACAGATCTGAGCTGCCTCACGCGGCTCCCAGGGTCTGGATGCTGTGTGCTGTGCTGCACACCGAGAGCCTAGTTGTTGGAGCTGTCCACCATTCCCCACTGATGGAAGTCTTCAGGGGCACTTCTGGGCTACTGCTTTGCCCTGCTGAGCAGCTCTCCTCAGCTCTTCTAAGCCTCGCTCTTCTCTCTTCTCGCTCCCTGATGTGCTTCCGCCATGCTGGGCACACATCTCCTTTTATATGCTCCAGGGCTCTGCCCCTGAAGTCTTTGCAGTCTTCAATCAGGTCCATGGTGGGGGAGTGGGGGGAACTTCTCTCCCCCTCCCCTCAGGAAAGGAGCATGACTGAGCTCCTCTTGCAGCCTCCTGATTTGCAGATGAGCTCCACCAGTCAAAACACCAAGATTTCAAACCTGGGACTCAACCTAAGCTCCAAAAGGCAACCCTGCTACACAAGGACATGTTGAACTGGAGATTTCTGGAAGCACAGTACCTCTCCTGGGTTGCCATAAGGGAGGCGGACAGGGAATCTAGGCAGGAAACACTAGCTTAAGAGGATAAGCAGCACAGTAACTCTGAGGAGGGCCTGCATTTTCTGAAGCAGCTGCTGACCCACGTGAGGCTCTGTGGAAAGCAGACTCTATTACAAAGTGACAGTCCCTGGAGACACCAGTCATTTCCTTTTGGTTTCC
>NW_017729001.1:8627608-8648455 GCF_001723915.1 Gavialis gangeticus
CTCCACCAATCAAAACACCAAGATTTCAAACCTGGGACTCAACCTAAGCTCCAAAAGGCAACCCTGCTACACAAGGACATGTTGAACTGGAGATTTCTGGAAGCACAGTACCTCTCCTGGGTTGCCATAAGGGAGGCGGACAGGGAATCTAGGCAGGAAACACTAGCTTAAGAGGATAAGCAGCACAGTAACTCTGAGGAGGGCCTGCATTTTCTGAAGCAGCTGCTGACCCACGTGAGGCTCTGTGGAAAGCAGACTCTATTACAAAGTGACAGTCCCTGGAGACACCAGTCATTTCCTTTTGGTTTCCATGCCCTTTATAAAGTTTGTCACCAGAGTAGATTAATTTGGTGTCTTTTCCATCCTCATTAGGATCCAAACCTGGAGCAGCATGCACAGAGCAGTCTTAGACAGTCAGAGGACACACTTCAGAAAGGAGGGGAGGAAGCGACCCACAACCATAAGCTCTGGCATCCTGACTTTGTAGTCCATCTATCTGCAGGGAGCAGGCCTGAGCTGGTGGTGGTCAGTGACCTCCTGCTCTCTCTCACCTTCCCCCGCCCCCCCATGGACTGGAAAGACAGAAGACATGCATGGTTACAGGTGGGGAATCCTTGTTTTCCTGGATGCTTTAATTAATGGAAGCATGAAACTATCTTCAATAAAAGTTTGATTTTGGAATATTACTGCAGTACAGGGAAGCTGTAATGCAGGCTCTGATTGGTGGTGAGGACACACTAAAATCAGCTGGGGTCACAGGTTAGGGTACAATGAAGAATAGATCCAGGGGTGCACTGAGAAACAGGTTTGGCTGTATCCAAAGGGAAATGAGTTGGCAAAACAGCCTGGGGAATGGAAAATGGGTGGTGGACACAGCACATACATTCCCTGGTCCTTTTGTGCGAGAGACCTGCCTTGCCACAAGCTCATAGAAATGTCCCCTTCACAGTCCTCAGTGAGTCTGTTTCTCTCACTCTACCATCATGCACCTCCAGCTTAGGCCCAGGATGAATCAGTCAGTTGTGCTAGTTAAGCCACGTGAGGCTTGTGAGCTGGTTGAGCTAGGGTGCCATTGAGTAGGAGCAAGGTGCAGCAGAAAGCCTTCTCTTAAGCTCTCTGGGGTTGTGAACAAATGTCTTATATGAGGCACTCCTAATTGTTCCGAGTCAAAACCTAGGACAGAAGAGGAGCAGCATAGTCTTTTACATGCATAGCTCTTCCAAGCTGCACTGCTGCTCAGTGGCCAGGGAGATTCCCACATCCTGGCAGTCTGGTCCCTGGAATGACTAGCAGTTAATGTGAATGCTGTTATTAATTTACAGAGGTACACAGCATTGTCCTGGGGAAAAAGTGTTTCACATTTTATTGAACATACTTCATGGATATTTAAAGTGCAACAATGGCCTGATACATCTATTGGATCCTGAAAAAAACAGGCTTTCCCCAGGAGAAATGCAACATCTGTTTATAGCTTTAGTGCCCACAAATGGCTGACTGGACCAGCTATAATTCACTGCCCACAGTTCTCATGTTGTACAGTGGCCTCCTGAATGATTGCATTCTCCTCGCCCACTAAGCAGACAGATTGGCAATATAAAAGAATGGGAAAAATCATCAAATTGTGAATGAGGTAGTTGAACATTCAGACAGGAGTTCTTGGGAATGACATGTTCTAGCTTAGCCCAAGGTAACTGGATTCATTGTAGGAATGGCTGTGCATGGTTCTCTGGGCTGAGACAGGGTTTCAGAGCAGATAATCATAATGGTCCCAAGCAGTCAAATCTAGGAACCCCTCTGCACCTCATTACCCAGTGTCCCCTACCTAGAGCCTGATTCTCAGAGAAAATAAACCTGACTCAGCTCTCAGCCTGAGGATTAGTTCTGTATTTCAAAAGATGAGCACACTCCTAGATATGGAGCTCCTGGATCCATTCCCCATAGTGCTTATTGCCTGTCCCATGCCCTGCACACCACTTATCTTGTCAGTGGGAGAAGTTACTCATGACTCAGGATAAACTAACCTCCCACTCAGGAGTTTCTGTACTGCTGGTTCCCACATCCTACCCGAGAACAATGCCGTTTCATGTGTAGTATAATATCTCTCTATTTCTGTGCACTTGGCCTCATATAAATGACCTATTTGGCTCAATGCCAATAACTTTGGCCTTGTGAGCTGCTATAAAGTCCATGGGGCACTGAAGAAACAGTGCCTGGAACTGTGTGGGACTACTGAACTTCGGGCACCACTGCCTCTGCGCTCTGGAGGAATAGTATCACCCCCATGTCTTACATAGAATAATTCTATTAATGCAGTACAAAAGTGTATTTGTATATTGCTGACTCCGGTCAAACCTGTGATACACCAAACCCCAGATCCTTCTTAGCAGCACTACTGCCTCACTAATTATCTCCCATTCTGTATTTGTGTATTTGGTTCTCCTTCCCTAGGAACAGCACCGTACATTTGTCTTTTTTGAATTACCATGTTTTATCGCATATACCATGAAATATAAAATGCACCTTGTTTTCGAAAGGCAGAGTTAATTAAAAAAAAAAATACTTTTCCAGTGCTATGGCTGCACAGAATAGGGACAGAGCCTAATCTTCAGCTGACTCACCTCCCCTTTTCTGCTTAATCAAAACTGAATCGCTAGCCGCTGAAGACTGGTCTCTATGCGTGGACCTGTGACTTTGAAATGAGCTAAAGAATCCCCAGGGATGTGAAATAAGAGGAGAGAGACCAGGAGCAGTTAACAGATAGCTAAATTGCCCTAAGAAAGTTTAGCATGATTAATGGAACACTAAGACCTTTGAAAAGGAGAGACGACGTTTAACACCTGTAGAGTGAAGAACAGTGAACCATTAAAGCCTCTTGATTCCATCAGCTGCCTGAACAGTAATGCTGCCTTGTGGAGTGGAAATTAGAGCCGGCTGCTTGTATCCCAGGCAGAAAATCAGAAAATCAACAACAGCAGGCAGAGCAATGGAGGGAGCAGTGGCCAGGTCGGAGTTTATGGGCACCGCAGATTAAGCTCTTCTAGGCCTTATGTGGCCCACAGGCTGCCAGTTGGACAGCCCTGTTCCAAAGAGTCTGCAAGCCCATCCAGCTTTTTGTCACCTGCAAACCTAAAAAAAAAAAATTCTCTGTCCCCATGTCAAAATTATTAATAAAAATGATAAATAACACCATACTCAGAACAGACCCCTTTCGGACCTCACTTGAAACCTCCTGCCATTCAGACATCAATCCATTTATAGTTGCTGTCTACTTGCAGTTATTCAGCCAATTATGTATCCACCTAATATCTAGCTGACATTTTTCTAGTTTACTTTTGAGAATACCATGTGGAACTGTATCAAAAGTCTTGCTGAAGTTCACATATATTTTGTCCTTTGCACTCCCCTTAGCCACCAAACTAGTTATCCTGTCAGAGAAGGAAAACAAGTTGATTTGGTATGATTTGTTCTTAACAAATCCATGCTAGCTGCTAGTCATTCTCTCTTCTTCCTCCAAGTATTTACAAATTAACTATTTTATAATTAACTCCAATAATTTCCCAGGCATTGAAGTCAGGCTGATCAGTTCATAATTCCCTGCATCTTCCTTTTCCCCCTTTTAAAAATGAACTTTCTGACAGTCTTCTCAGACCTCAACCGTCATCCACAACTATAAATACTCTTGTCAGTGGCTCTGAGATTTCTTCAGACAGTTTGTTCAACATCCTGGAAGGAAAGGAGTCCTAGGTACCAGCATGGCCCACTTTTCCCAATGGAGTACAACTTTCTCAGTGGGCATGTCTACTTGAGACGCTTAATGTGCAGTAGACTAATTCTACTGCGCATTAGCGCATCACAGCAAAAGCCATGTTAACGTGCTAATGCACAGTAGAATTAGTCTACTGTGCATTAAGCGTCACAAAAAGACCATGCACTGGCGCTAATCTGAGTGCGGCTCATATTAGAGGTACTAAATTTAATGCACGGTAACAACAGTACACTAATACACATATAGATGTACCCAGTGTTGTTTATCCATTTTGTTCAAATGAATATTAAAATGCAAGGTGCAGCTTTAAGAGGAAGGCTGCTGAGGGCTCTGGTTAATGCCTTCACACATTACAGGACTTTGCTGGGAAACAGAAGACCCAGAATCAATCGAGTTCTCTTAAAACTAGGGCAAGTGCCCCAACCACTAGGCCACTGGGATAAACAAAGAGCTGCTTTCTCCTCTATTGCACTTCTGACAGTTATATATGCAGGGTGATTTTAGTTTACCATAAGAGTAGTGTAGTTACGTGCCTGTATACATAAAATGAAAAAGGATTTAGTCCTTTATGCTTTGTTTTATTACTGGAGGTTTCAGGAAGTTAAAATGCCTATTAATACTACCTTAGAATTCTGGATATCCCTGTTACCTGCCTCTTCCACCTCTTACCCCTGATTTGACAGCCTGTGGTAGACTCTTATCAGAGCATTGCTATTGTTCTTTTCCCCCTTTATCTTCACCCTGCTACACAGATTTATTGCTTTCTTCCTCCTGAACCTGAGAACAGTATATATACTTTTGATGCACAGAAGTATCTCTGTTTTTAACCAACCTATCCTTTTCAAACGCTGAATGCCCTTTAATGTTGATATTTCAATCATGAGACTTATCCCATCAAGTTTCTGTAATGACAGACTTCTTCTTTCGTATGGCTAGGGCAAGCAATGGCAGAAAAGGTGAAGGTTAATTAGAGCTGTGTGTTGAGGTTTAATAGGCAGTTGATGATATCTGGGCCGGCAAAGTGAATTGCTTCAATCTTTCCATGATACGCAAGTTCAGGGCAGGAGTTTGCAATGTAGCTGATTGGCTGCACCTCACCACATCCACCGTTTGTGAGTATTTGATGCCCCATTTGTTCAATAAATAGGCACACCTTACATGTGAAGTATGAATGTGGTTCAGCATGGTCCAATATTTACGTTGCAGATGAAAACCCGGAAGCTTGATAGTCAGACAACAAAGTCCTAGTTTGTTTTTTTTAAATACTGTGACTTCCATATATTCCTTACATTTGTATATATGTATTAAAGATATATTCTTTGGGTAAATCTGATATCCTTTGTTAGACCAACTCAAATAGTTGGAAAAAAATCGTCTTAGCAATCTTTCCAGCACAACCACCCTTCGTCAGTCTGAGGAAATGTCTGCAGATGGTCTGTGCTCTTCCTGGATGGAAGCACAGACCATCTGCAGATGCTTCCTCAGCCTGATGAAGGGTGTTTGTGACCAAAAGCTAAGAAGAATTTTTCCAACTATTTGAGTTGGTCTAATAAAAGCTATCAGATTTATCCAAATAATCTTGTCTGCTTATGTCCTTAGAGCAACACAGCTACAACCTACACCCCTGAAAGATATGTTGTAACTTCCCCTACTGGCTTTCCTCCCACATTTCTTTCTGCTGTATCATGATTTCCTGGCCCTTTTTTTCCATATTAGATTCTCTTCTCTTGGTCCTCCTCCCTAACTGTGGCCAGTAAGTTTTCTTCACCATCCCTCACAGGACTTACTTCACAAGCCTCCTTTCAAGTTAGCCAGATGATGCCCAAAGATGTTCTTCCTAATCTTTATCAGGTGGACCCACTCTTTAGGCAGCAGTCTTCTTTCCTGGAACATCAGCCCATTGTTGAACAATTTAATTTCAATTCACTCATGAAATAGTTCCTGGACTCATTCCATGCCTGCTATTTCTGTTGCTTCCTGGTGATCTTTAGCTCCGGGTTCCCTGTTTAACAGTTCCCTTCTTAGAAGCTGAGCCCAGTAATATCTTGGTGAAGACACAAACCTGTGACTGTGACCTTGAGCAGAGATCAGAGGTTACTGCAAGCTCCCTTGATTCTGTGTGGCCTGAATAAACAAATGCTACATTATTCTCTGCCTCGGCACTCGAGGCAGACAGCAACGTGTCTTTAAAATAGGATTCTCTCATCAATCACTTATTGGATTTATGCAGCTTCACTTAGAAACCTGATTTATATTTCCTCTCCATTTACTGCATTTGAATTGTTTGCAAAATAGGCACGTGAATCACGGGTTGGAACAGAGAAAAGCTATTTTCAAGCTTCATTTGGGCTGTATGAAGCATTAATTTTTAGTTGCAAAGGCTATTTTTTGCTAAATTAGTTTTAGATCTTGTCTTCCTTGTGCTGGGTTATAAAATTTAATGGTGATACAGCAAAGATGATCAGAATTGGATTATATCTGTGTCATTTTCAGCTTTCAGAAGCAGACAAGAGGCCTACTTTTGGACTGAGTTACAGCATAGCAACTCTAAAGATAAACTGTCCCCCATTATTGAGACAGAAATATGTCCGAAATCTAACCCACAAGCACATGTGAGTCCATCTCTCTTTTGTAATTGGGTCTGATTTTCCTCCTGGTACACTCCAAATCTTTAGGCAATACTCACACGCTATGTTTGCTGTTGGAAAATCACCTTTTAATCTATTATAGGCAAACTCAAACTCAGCTGTTTTAAAGGTGAACTACTTTTGGGGCCACAATGTTCCAGCAGTGTGTGTAGGTGGTTGGTTTAAACTTTGGATGATGTTTTATTTAAATACAAAGGCATGAGATTCCAGATCCTTTCAGATAAATCCTTCTCTGGAAAAATATGCACATATTTTTTACACGAATCTCTATGTGGTTCTATTAATTCTCTGTCAAAATGTTTTACCTGCCGGAGCAGATGATAATTCTGCAGTGTAAACAGGCCCTTTTAATTTCATTTTAGGATTATGGATGGAAACAAATTTATTAACAAAAGCAAAGTAGACAATAGTGCTGCCTTCCCTTATTAGTATTAATATTCTCCTGTTATTGATGCTCCTCTCCCAAGAGCCCATATCTAAGTGGGGAGACTGATGCTGTGAAAGCAGTACACAGTTCAAAGCTACTGTCATCCATGAACAATATTTGGTGCCATGTGGGTGGCTTTTATGAAGGGTTCAAAGCAGAGTGAATGCATTCTCCAGCATTTAATTAGGGAGAGAGGAAGAAGTTCCCTGTTTCCAGATTACAGTCTATTCCCGATAGAAACAGCACCTAGGTTCATCCTATAGGACCACGGATTCCCCAGCATCCTTCCGGGTCTGGACCTAAAACTGCCAGAACTCAAATTAGCACATGATGAAGCAACTCTTTAAAAGCACTACCTAATTGCAAAACACTTTGTGCATCTATTCATAGAATCATAGAAAATGATGGTCGGAAGAGACCTCAGGAGATCATCTAAGTCCAATCCCCTGCTCAAAGCAGGACCATCCCCAACTATGTTATCCCAGCCAAAGCTTTGTCTAGCTGGGTCTTAAAGGGTGCCTAAAGATGTGCTTGGGGGAAGGGTGTTTTAATTAGACTGGTTCCTAGAGAGCTGCTCTAGTTGAAACACCTCACCATCATTAGATGAGTTTTAGTTAAAGTATCCCCGCAGCCATTTCGAAATGCAGGAGGCTTAATACATGTGACAGCAGGCACACTGGAGCATTCTAATTAGAACACTCCAGCACACTCAATTATTCTAATTAGGATGAGTCGGAGCATGTCTCTAGGCACCAAAAAACTTCCAAGGATGGAGATTCCGCAAACTCTCTGGGCAGTCCTTTCCAGTGCTTCACTACCCTCCTGGTGAGAAAGCTTTTCCTGATATCTAACCTAAATTTCCCTTGTTGCATCTTGAGACCACTGCTCCTTGTTTTGTCATCTGCCACCACTGAGAACAATCCAGCTCCATCCTTTTTAGAACCATCTTTCAGGTAGTTGAAGGCTGCTATCAAATCCCCCCCAATAGGATTTGAGTGCTTTGCTGTTGAGTGCTAGGAAAACTACCTCTCTCTGCTCTACTAAAGGATGAATTTTGCTGCAGATACCAGAAGCAGCAAAAATCCAGCCCTGATGCCAAAGTCAGTGGCTGGGCTTGCCATGAGTGAATTAGGAGTCCCTAGGCATCATGCATCGCACATTGGCATTAATTTTATTGGAAATGTATTCCCTTTGCAGTTTCCTCAGTGAAGATGAGCACAGGAAGAACTGGGGGATAATAGTACTGGTAGGGGAGAGGGCATGAGAAGCAACAACCATGATATTTACACACACACACAAACACACACATGCTTGCAGACACGTATGCATACACAAACTTAAGAGCCACATTCCTCATTTGCCACCCCCTACCCCCCCAATCTGCCCATGAGAGAAGCAAACCACAACTGTCATTCCCCTAGGTGTATACATAGTGGCTGTTATTCACAAGTGTCTCTGAGTGGCTTGGCCAGTGGGAAGTGCCATCCAGTTCCCTTTCATTCTCCTCACTGGTGAGTCTCGGCTGTAGCCCAAAGCATTTGTCCTGCATGGCAACACTCCCTGTGGATGATGGCTGCCCCAAACACTGGTAAATCTAATATTTCTTTTAATGACAAATCCATTTAATTAATCTCCCTCATGCTACACAGAGCATGGCCAGGGCAACAGGGGAAGGAGCAGGCTGGCTGCCCCCTGGTAGAGCCAAGCCTACACAGCATAGCTGGGGACAATGCAATCAGGTCTATTCTACAGAGTGCTGGCACTCTCCTCCTCCATAACACCCCACTGTAAATTTTTCTTACAGGCTTTCACCAAGTACAGTGATTCACTGCCAGCTCTGCTCTTGCTTTCACTGCTTGGTTTTTACCAGGAAGGCAGAGCCCTTCATTCACATGAGCCCTTAAATTAAGGGTGTGTAATATGGTGGTCTGCCCCTTTAAGGAGGAAGTCAGCCCTATTAAGAGAGCCCACCTGTATGGTATTTGGGTAATGAGGAGCATGGCACGGGAAACTTTAAACGCTCCCAGAAGAGAAAGCAAGGGAGAGGAGGAAATGAGTTGTGAAGGGAGAAGGTTGCTGTAAGAAGGAACTAGGTTGTTGCGCTGGGGCTATAGGAAAAAGGGGCTCCTGTCTTACTGTCTGGAAGAGGACGGAGTGATTTTTATTTGTTTATTGCTTAATTAAAAACAGTGCTAAAAAAGTGAATTTGACCTAAGATTTACCAGAACACTGAAGACTACTGCAAATCTTGCACCAAGTGCCATTGGTGGATGCTGTCTTTGAATGGATTGAGGTAAAACAAGTTGGAACTTTGGGACTGAGCAGAAGTGTGCAGTCTTCATAGATTTAGGGGTCGGAAGGGACCTAGTAGATCTTCTAGCCCGACCCCCCGCCAGGGCGGGAGAACAACAAAACCCCAAAACAAAAACGGGACTCAAATGAGTCCAGCCAGGTAGGCATCCAGCCTCTTCTTAAAGACCCCCAGGGTAGGGGCCAGCACCACTTCCCTTGGAAGTTGGTTCCAGCTCCTAGCCGCCCTAACTGTGAAGTAGTTTTTGCGGATGTCCAATCTATACCTCCTCTCCATCAACTTGTGCCCATTACTCCTTGTTATGCCAGCGGGCGCTAGGGGAAACAGCGTCTCCCCCAAACCCTTCTGGTCCCCCCTAGTGAGTTTATAGACGGTCACCAGGTCCCCCCTCAGCCTTCTCTTGTGGAGGCTGAATAGGTTCAGGTCCCGCAGTCTCTCACTGTAGGGTCTGCCCTGTTGTCCCCGGATCATGCGGGTGGCCCTCCTCTGGACCCTCTCCATGTTGTCCACATCCCTCTTGAAATGGGGCGCACAGAACTGGACACAATACTCCAGCTGTGGCCTGACCAGCGTCGCGTAGAGGGGGAGGATCACCTCCTTGGCTCTGCTCGAGATGCACCTGTGGATGCACGACAAGGTCCGGTCATCCTCATGCTTCTGGATTACGTGATCCAGCTGCTGGAGGTGGTAGCAATCAATAATGTCTTGGCTTTACCAGTGGCTACAGAACCATTACAGATATTCTTGTGTGTATGTCTTGTGCAGGAAATATTAACAGACCACTGCATGGTTATTTGTGTCTCAGCTGCTATAAGTTATGTGCTCTTTATAAGAGTCCTCTCTGTCAGGACCTCCATCTACCATCCCCAGATGGATGGCCTAGTGGAGATATTTAATTGCTCTTTGAAGGGGGTATTGAAGAGGTTTGTGGCAGGAGAAACCTGGAAATGAAAAACACACCTTACTTGCTGTTTGCTATCCATGAAGTTTCCCTAATCCTCAGTGGGGCTCTCTCCTTCTGAATGCCTGTACAGAAGGCGACCTGAGATACACTGGACCTCCTTCATGAGACCTGGTAGACACAGGGCATGGGTTTTAAGTCTCATACAGTATGTTCTTTGGCTGTGGGAATGGCTGGATCTAGTGAGACTATTTACCTAGGAGAATTCCATGTCTCTACAACAGCACTATAACAAGAATACGCAACTCCAGGTATATCAATCTAGGAATTAAGTTCTGTTGTTGCTCCCTTGTTGCAGAGCAAATTTGCTTGCTAAATGGCAGGGACCCTATGACATCATAAGGTGAGTTGGGGATGTGAATTGAAGTGCACCTGGTAGGGAGAGGACCCAGCTTTACCTGGGATTCAGGAGGTTCATATTGTATATCTGGAACCTAAGTGCTGAATGACTTTCTCTCTTTATACAAAATTACAGGAAATATGCAGAAAATAGTTCAACTCTTGACTCATGCGGTCGCTCACAGGGGCCATATGTCCACATCCCAGAAATATGAGGCAGGGGTCCTACTGGAGGACTTATCAGATGTGTTTACAACCCCACTTAATCATTAGTTCATCATGAAGCCAAAGTGTCCTACACAAAAGGTTCAGGTCGTGAATACCAGCGCAAATATGGACAACTGTAAGAAAGAAAATGCAGAGTACGCTGGGTCTGGGTGTGATCAAAGAAGTGCCAAATGAACAGTGTAGTCCAATCATGTGGTCCCAAACTGGACAAGACAATTTGCATTGATTTCTGTAAATTGAATGTGATGTATCATTGTATCACATTTGATGCATAGCTGATGACCTGGACCAGTGAATTGTCACAATGGCTCGGAAAAGATATCAACAATGGATTTAACAAAAAGAGGATTTAACAAAAGCATACTGAAAAACCCCCTTTGCTCCAGAGTCCCAGGAACTAATGGCAACTTGGAGGCTGTATCAGTTTAGAACCCTCCTTTGTGGAACCCCAGCCACTTTTCAGCATCTAACGGACAAGATACCGAAGCCACACCAGGAATATGCAACAGCGTATCTCGACAACATGGTAGCATTTACAAGTACCTTGAAAGAATATTTCCAGTGGGTCAGAGCAGGGCCATGGGTTTAATGGTGAACACAGAAAAATGCCAACTCAGGTGTATGGAAGCCAGATATTTGGGGTATTAGCCAGGCAATGGGGAGATTAGATGCCACATTGATAAAGTAAAGGAGCCGGGGCAGAGCCACAATCCACTGCCCCAGACACGTGCTGGCAGCAGATCATGGCTCTGCACCAGCTCTAGCTTGCGCCATAACCAACGCAAGATCCCTTCTCAGCTGTGTGTCCTGCCAGCGCTGCTTGGGTCAGGCTCCATGAAGACCCTGGCCCTACACTGTCATGGCCCTGCCACTCCTAGGGTATCCGTGGGATGTGGAGCAATGTGGGCAGGGGCTGCTGGGAAATGGAGTCTGGCCACCAGCTGGATCCATCATTTTGCCCACCCCTGGTTTATTGCAGATCTAAGCCCAGCTGCTGCTTAGCAACTGTGTCTGCTTGAGCTAATTTTCACTGTAAAAGTATTAATAAAGTTCTAGACTTGTGTACGTGTTTCTCTTTTTTTCCAGCAGAGCTAAGTATGTTAAGGCTGAAACTCCTCAGAAGGTGGTCTCTATTTAGAATCCACTGATTAGGAAATTAATTAAAGAAACAAGCACAAAACATCTACTCTAACAATAGTGCCATAAAATAGAAAGGAGTTGAAGGCCTAGCAACATGGAAATAAAAAATTCTGATTTAAATAAATAAATGGTATACATCTACCTGATATTTAAGCATGCCACATATCTTGTTAGTTACTAAGATGCTGAAACCTATGCCAAAAACCCGCCAAAGGGTTAGCCTTAACAAACCAACTGAGAAAGCTCATATCAGGCAGGGATGGAAACAGAACCCAGCCCTTCAACAGAATAAACCCAGACTTTACTCACTCATCCAAAACTTCTTTCTTAGAGAAACATGCCAAATATATATGCTTTCATTATCCCACATTATCCAGTATACTACATTTCCATTGCAAAGCTCAGGATCTGTGACTACCAAATATTGTACTGATGTCTAGTAAATAATTGTATGGTAAAATGTATGTCAGTTCCACTCCAGGATATGCTTTACTCAAAGCAAAACAATTGTCGCTATAGATCAACTCATCAGAGGACTCTGCTGGGACTGTAAAGAGTCTGGGTTAAAACTGTGCTGCAAAGGGCAGTGCCCATGGCTGTAGGGGGCAGAGCTTTAAAACAGGCTTTAAAGCAATAAATCATTAAACTTTCTGGATAAAACAGGTTTTCCACTCTCCAATTGTGTCGCGGTTGGGTTGCCTCATGATGCCAGCTGGCAAAGGAGAGATGTCTGCCGTTGAGAGTGGGTAGCAGAAAAGATCTGATGCAAAGAGTGTATATGCTGCTCCAAGGGACTTTTCTTTCTGCCCCTGCCTTGAGGCCCTTGCTGGCACTGGCTACCTGCTGGGGGGTTTGTTGATAAACTGGTCACACAAAGCTTTCACAGTGCTTGAACTAGGGCGATAACCATACCTCGTGGAGCTCTCAGAGATATGGCACTAGCATGCCGAGCTGTCTGGGTACCAACAAAAGGAGAACAAAGGGGCAAGGATAGAAGCAATATTTCTGCCTAGGGAAGAGCTCAGATGAGGCTGCTCTGCTTCAGAGACTAAGGAAAACAGAGAGTACTCGTTGTTTGTCTACAAAGGATGATGAGACTGCAGAGGGGCAAGCTATTGGTTAGCTATGGGCAGGAAAACTGATGGAAGCAGTCTGAATGCCTATAAACCCCTTTCCAGCACTGCCTAGGCCCTAGGGCCTGCTCACCCTGCAGTCCACAGCATCACCCTGCTAAGCCAGAGAACCTCTTTGTTTAATGAGCAGCCTGTAGGAAGGACCAGACCTTGAAAAGAGCTGCAGAAAGAACTCGTAGAGACAAAACACCTCCAACATGAGATACATTGTCTTTTTAAGGACACAGCTGGCTACAGCCCCTCCCTGCCTGTTGCTTCCCTGCATGAATCTCCATCACAGTGTCAATTTGGGACCCACTCCTTATAGCAGGTGTGGGCAAAATATGGCCTTCAAGCCACATTTGGCCTGAAGAGGGATTTTGTCCAGCCTGTGGCAGATCCCTCAGCCCCCCACAACCCAGGCCCAGAGAGCAGCCCAGGCCAGGGTGCTCAATGGCACTAGACCAGTGATTCTCAAACTATGAGGTATGCCTCCCTGGGGATGTGCAGTGTCATGTCAAGGGAGATGCAAACTGTGAGTTGCTGGGGGTTTTTTTGAGGAGAGGTTGGATGTGTTGAGTAAACTTACAAACATCATCAGCGCACTCAGTGAGAAACAGCTTAAATCAGAAATGGATTGTTTCATGACAAAGGGAGAAAAGCGTACAACCCAAGCTGAAGAGAGCGCAGCAGCAGAGGTTCCAGCAAAATGCAGAGATTGAAAATATGACAAAGCCTATTTAAAGCTTGGTTTTACATGGAGAGGACCCAGTGATGAACCGAGGCCTCAATGTGTTGTATGCAGGGTTCAAATTATGGGGGAATGGGGACAAGGACACACGAGTAAGCCCCCCGTAAGATTTGAAAATCATAATGGGTGGGGGAGGTGGGGTGCCACTCCAATTTTATTAGGGCATCGTGATGGGTAGCCCAATTCTTTTTTGCAGACACCCCAGGAGTCAAAGTGTAATTTGAACCCTAGTTGTACGTGCCAAACTACTGGCAAACAATAGTAAATTATGCTGGCATCGTGAAATGAGACACCCTTCCTTAGTATCAAAACCCATAGATTTTTTTTCAGAGGACACTCAGTGAGTGAACACGACAAAAAAGTGTTGTTGAAGTGTACAGCACTATTAACATGAAGGCTACTGAGGATTCTTACCATGTGGCTTTGTGCATTGCCAAAGCAGACAAGCCTCACAACATAGAAGAGAAACTACTACTCCCAGCTGCAAAGGGTATGTGCTCGGTGATCACAGGGCAGACCACAGCAACACAGCTAGATGTGATCCTGCTTTCAAATGACACAGTTTCATGCTGTATTGCACACATGGCCACTGATGTAAAAAGGCAGCTCCTAGCAAGTGTTCACCAGAGCCCATATTATTCCATTCAGATAGATGAGTCTACTGATATATCAAATGCTGCACAGCTGCTGGTGTATATTTGTTTCACTACAGCAACAGAATTAAAGGAGGATTTCTGTTTTGCCATCCTCTCTCCACACAAACATCTAGTAAAGAGCTTTTTAAACTGTTAATTATTTTTGTCCAAGACACAGACCTTGACTGGGAACGTTGTTTTGGAATTTGCAACAATGGAGCTCGGTCTATGACAGGACGGCATAGCGGACTTGCGATAACAGTACAAGAAGTGGCCCCCAAAGCAACCTGGAATCATTGTATGATCCATAGACAGGCATTCACTGCTGATAAGATGCTGGAGGAGCTCAGCAATGTTTTTTCAGTTCCAGTGAAAACTGTAAACTTTATAAAGTTGCACCCGGTTAATTAAAGAGTTTGTGGCTTTCTATGTGAAAAGATGGGGGCAAACTTCACACAGTTGCTGCTACACAAAGAAATCTGTTGTACAATGAAGCCCATAGTTTTCTTGCTGATAGTGACTCCCTTCTTCTGCAGTATTTCAGTGACACTTGTTGGGTATCTTTGTTGTCATATCTAGCTGACATACTAGAGCAACTGAATTCTCTGAATGTGTCACTTCAGGGACGAGATGCAAATGTGTTCCTTGTTATAGATCAGATAGCAGCATTTATTAACAAACTTGAACTGTGGTCTTCATGTGGGCAGCAGGGATCTGTTTGCATGTTTTCAACCCTGGAAGACATGCAACAGTGCAGTGATCTGTCAGTTGACAGTATCCAGGACATAATTGTTCAGCACTTTGGGGGTCTGCAGGAAGGGCTTCATGAATACTTACCTAAAGTGGGCCAAATGAAATGTAATCAGTGGATCAGGAACCCATTCACCTTTAAGCCAATCCCCATAAGTATGTTGTTCTCAAAAGAAGAGGAAAGCCTTATCAAACTGTCAAACAACCAGGAACTGCAGCACAAATTTTCAAAAATGCCAGCGGCAGACTTCTGGTGATTGGTGGGATCTAAGTCTCCTGAGTTAACACACCAGGCTCTTAAAGTGCCCATTCCTTTTTCTTCCACATACCTATGTGAATCAGGCTTCTTGGCATTAACTGCAATCAAAACAAAATGTAGGTCCCGGCTTTGTCAAAGATGACTTGCAACTTTTCCCTTCTACACTGCAACCCCAAATTCTGCTACTTCGTGCAGCCAGGAAACGAACACACTCCTCCCATTGATAAAGTAGCACTGATGGATTTTATACTGAATAAACCTATCATTGTTTGGTATCATGTTTCCTAAAATGCTTAAGTGAAGTTTTAATTTACTGCTTCCATTTATACTGCCCTTGAAATTAAACAAATACTTTTGAAACTCAAACTAATCTTTATTGATCAAATCCCATTAACTTTTTTATTTTTTGCAGCATATAGGCTTAATATTTTCAATTTGTTGTACTGTTTTAGCAAACTATGGGGAGGCACAGTCATTTTTTTCATAGCTAGGTGAGACTCACTATGACAAAGTTTGGGAACCCTTGCACTAGACACATCCACTAAGAGAGCAGAGGCAGCTGCTAGGCAGATGATCCAGCCCATGAAAGCTTACCAAAATTCCCTATGTGGCCCGCAGACCCAAACAATTACCCACCTGTGCCTTATAGGGATACATTTGTTCTGGACAGCTTAGGGCACAAGGGTAAAAGCTAGTTCTTTGGGAGATGTATGTAGCTCCGATCAAGGTGGGTGACTCTTCAGAGTTGCACTCCAGGCAAGCTCTGAAATTTGTCTTTCAACACCTTAAAGCAGCAGCCGGCAACCTTGACGAGCCACAGGCCAAAACAACTTGGCTCCAGTCTGATTTGAGCCAAGGGGCTTCAGTGGTGCATCAGGGGCTGGGGGACTTACCTGGGACACCAGAGCTGTCAAGAAGCTGGATGCTAAGTTCAGGTTGCTACTGTTTCTCCTCCAACCCCAGCCTCCCATTTAAGTTGCAGGCACAGCTGGAAGCTTCTTGCCCCCAGCACAGCTCTCTATTGGCTGGAAGCTGCAGGGGAGCAAAGGGAAAGGAAGGAAAGGAAAGGGGAAGGGAGAGTAGAGGTGTGGGAAGAAGCAGCAGTAGCACAGGTGCAGATTCCAGATGCCCGGCCCTGGCACTCCTCCTTGCTGCCCAGCTCCAGCATAAGCTCAGGCAAAGTCCTCCAAATGTCCAGTTCTCTGAACTAAATTGAGTGGCCCCCTGGGTCAGATCCACCCCTAGGCCACATGGTGCCAACCCTTGGCTTAAAATAAGGACAAGAATTTGCCACGTGAGTGAAAACAGGGTATGTGGGGAGATGAGGAATAGAGATGCAGTCTGATCTGCAACTGAGTGGGATAAGACAGGGATCAGCAATTTACAGCCTGCAGGCCATCTCCAGCCCGTAGAGCCATTTGAGCTAGCTCATGGACTACAGGCTTCAGCAGCCAGATGAACTCAGTTCAGGTCAAAGGTGGGAGAGCAGCAGCAGGAGACTTCAACAGTACTTGTTTTCTTCTGCTGCAAAGAAAAGTGGTGGTAGCTGGGCAAAGCAGCAGCAGTGGCTGGGTTCTAGCACTCACCTACCATGCCCCCTCCCACCTCTGACCTGAACTGGGTCAATCTGGCCCACAGCTTGAAAAGGTTGCCAACCCCTGGGAGAGGGAGTCTGAATGGAAGGTGGGAGATATGGTCCTGGAACATAAGACAAATTGCTGATGTGTCATTCATCCACATAATTTCTTCTGTCTGCTTGTCTTGTCTGTAGACCCTGATGCTCTTATGCTCTTACAGTGCCCAGCACAAAGGGCTCCCAGTCCCAAAGAGACACTCAGTATTGCTGTAATACAAATAATAGCAAAGCAAGCCCCTCAGTGCATTGCGAGGAGATAACCAGAGCCTGCCAGCCCCTTCCATGAATGAATACAAATGCTCATAAACGCTGGCAATGGCAGCAGTTTCTGTGGATGTTTTACAGCATATCTGAAATACTGATGTAATGAACCATAGCCGCATGCACGTGGATGCAGGGATAGCACTGTAAGCTTTAAAGATCTAGAAGAACTCCATTAGCCACGGTTAAATAGTGGGTCCCAGCTCTTGCCACACCTAGAGCTCTGTATGTGTGGTACATTAACTGAACTCTGGCCAAGGTTCCCTGAGCTATAGTTAGAAGGCCTGGTGTAGGAAAAAGCAAAGACATCTTAATCAGTCAGTAATCCTTAGAATTTTGGCTGCCTTAGCTTGGCCTCACCTACTGTTCCTTCATGCCCCTCATTCTCCGTCTCCCTTAATATCCATCTGGCCCCCTATTTCTTAATGTCCATCCTTTTCTTCCTACAGTGATATGTATCTGATATGCAGTGCTAGGGCCCAATACCCTTAATGTCATGAAAGGGCAGCAGTGTTTCCTCTATTATGTTGCAATTGGATGCCTACTCCATGGCTCCTCAGATTCTGCCACAAAAGGCAAGGTTTTGCTTAGTTAGGTTACTGTGATGCATCAGCTCATGCTGAGAACACACTGTGCTAGGCCATCCAGTGCTTCCAGTCCAACAGCTACTGGCATTTTACAGGCATTGTTACACTTAGAAACTGCAGCAAAATGGGAAAGGTCAGGCACTAAAAGCCCTTGATGCAACCCCTTCCAAAAACACTTGGCAATATAAGAATCACTCAAGTTTCTATTTAAAGAGGGGTATTTCCCACTGGGGTAAACTTGACTGGAGTCAGCAGGTAGGGAAAGAGCTATTAGCAGCCCCAACCATTATTTGAGAATGCTCTGCTAATAATGCAGCAGCACTGCCCTGGCCTTCCCGTGGTCCCCATGGAAATGCCTGCAAGGTGTGTTGGCAGATCCTATGGAAAGCAAATCTGCTGGGAAGGGTATTTCATATAAAAAACCTTAAAGCATTAGCCATGGAATAACAACAGGGGTAAGGTTGGCCTGGCATCCGTTTGAGACAATTCCCTCCTCTCCTACATTTTCTTTCTGTGACCTTGAGTTTATCACTTGACCTCTAAGCATTTTTGTACCTAACTCTCATTGATTCTTGGATTTTTGGATTTCATTGCCCAATTTTTAGGATGACAAAGTGAAATCCAGGACCCAGAGTTGGGTATTCTGCCCAGGAGCAGAACACCCTGGGTGCCTATAGACGAGCAGCAAAGCTGCTCCAATACACTGTAGTTACAGCACTTTGGAGCATAGAAGATTAACTGACTTTGCTGGTAATTACCATGCTCCAGCAGACTCTAGTGTCTCATGCATCAGCATTCCTGCACTCAAAATGGCAGTGAAGGCATTTTATCTAAAACTGATTTGACGAGCTTTAGATAAAGCACCCTTGCCACCACTTTGAAGTGTGGGGATGCTGATACACGAGCGGCTCCGGGTGCTTTAATTAGAGTGGCTCTCAGAACTGCTCTAATTAAAGCACGTCCCGTTCTCCACCCCCCCAAACACTTGTATTAATGCCCCCAGTTTCCAGGTGCTTCCAGCAGCTAGGTTGAAGTGCTCTGACCTTCCAGCACACCACTTGAATCATCAAGCTACAGGTAGGGCATTTCTCAGCAGTCCACCCAGTGCTCTTTTTGAATATTGCCCTCCTGGGGGGGAAGAGTGGCAGGAAGTGAGTAAAAGGGTGCAGGAGGCAGAGAGCAATCTCCAGCATATGGCTGTCTAAGATGTCTGCTCCCTTACACAACAACTTCCCCACTGCTCTCCAGATATTGTATCAAATATCTATTAAAAGCAAGGTGATGTGGTTCTGCTTCAAAACAAGTGCTGGACAGAGCACTGGCTAATGATTGCTTACTGGCTAGGATTTTCAGAGAGATGTAGGGTCAAAATCCCTCTAGGTGAGAGGCCTAGGTCTCCTGTTGCCTAGGCAAGAGCCTTAAATGTTTATTTAGTTGAGCTAAGTCATGAGAGGCTCCTCCATTTCTCCCCAGGCCTTACGCACCTATATGCCTAGCCAATGTGTAGTCCAGGGGTGGGCAATTATTTGGGCTGGAGAGCTACCTAGGGAGTTTTGGTGAACTGTTGAGAGCCAGGTCAGCACCTCCTCCATCCCCTGCAGCACCAAGTCAGGTCAGCATCCACTCTCCTGGCCTGCAATAACTCACCAAAACTCCCTAAGTGGCTCTCCTGGCACCATGCTGTTGCCACCCAGCAATCCCAGGGTCTCCATGGAGACCGTTCCAGGACCTGCACAGGAAAGGTGCACTTGGCTGGGTGGATGAGATGGGGCTGCAGGTGTGCTGGGAGCGGCATCCAGGAGCGGGACAGGCAGGTGGGGCTGGAGCTGGGATCACAGTGCAGTGAAAAAATGGCCCGCGGACCAGGGCAGAGTCACAATCGACCTCTGACATGCCCCTGCCTGTGAAGTTGGCACTTGTTGCAGGGACCTGTAGGGAGTGGATTGTGGCTCTGCCTCCAGCCCCAGCCCCATGCTGTCACCATCCCACAATCACAGCCCTGGGCCCCGGCCCCATGCTGTCACTGCCTTGCAATCCCAGCCCCAGTTCTGGCCCCACCTACGCCCTGGAGGCTCCCTGCCCTGGAGGCCCTGCCTGCCCACTCCAACTGGTTGCCCCTGGCGGTGGGTGTTCAGCGGACAGGCTAGGCTGCCTGGGCAGTGGGGCTAGGTCCAGTGGCAGCAGTGATTCTGGCAGCGGCCTCCGCTGCCACCAGGGCTGCCAGGAAGTGGACTCCAGCCACTGTACCACCACAGTCCCACTGTGCACCTGGGGGTAGCAGGACTGGCTGCATGCACCACAGCCCAGGCTGCCCCCACGCCTGGGTTGGGTGCGGCTGAGTGACCCACTGTGGGCCAGAAAAAATCCCTTGGTGGGCCAAATCCAACTCATGGGCAATATTTTTCCCACCCCTGGTGTAATCCATAGTGCACGCTCAATCTATGTGTACTTCTGCATCCATACTGCAGGAGGAATAGATTTAGAAATTGTGCCTCAATGCCAAAAATTTCCATTTAAACTGTTAGGAAACTGCCATTTAGGTTCAAAAAGGGAAATAACTAGGGCTGTCAATGAATTGCAGTTAACGCACATGATTAACACGTTGATTGGTTCTTGCATTAATTTTTTTAATGTGTTAATTGCGCACGTGGCTCTGGAGCCTGTGACCGGGCTCTGCTCCACCACCTCCGGGACACCCAGCGCAGCAAAAAGGACTGCAGGGCACTGTAGGCTGCAGGCTTCCAATGGCTGCAATGCAAGGGGGCGGGGGGCGTACACAGACACAGACACAGACACACCCGAGCAGCTGCAGCCTGCATGCTGCATGTAGAGCAACGCTGCACTGGTAAGTCTGTGGAGGAAGAGGGGAGGGGTGGGGCTAGAGGGAAGGGGGGTGGCGATTGAGACCCACACGGTGAGTGAGGGAGTTAGGTACTGGGGTGAATCTGGCCCAGGGGGTAGGGAGGGTTGTGGGACACCGCCACGGGCAGCTCATCCCCAGGCATGGGGGCATGGCTCGCCGCTGCTGCTCACACC
>NW_017729001.1:8653455-8655631 GCF_001723915.1 Gavialis gangeticus
GGGGTGGGGCTAGAGGGAAGGGGGGTGGCGATTGAGACCCACACGGTGAGTGAGGGAGTTAGGTACTGGGGTGAATCTGGCCCAGGGGGTAGGGAGGGTTGTGGGACACCGCCACGGGCAGCTCATCCCCAGGCATGGGGGCATGGCTCGCCGCTGCTGCTCACACCCCTGGGTGGGGCATGGAGAGCACAGATTTGTTAGCAGGGCAGAGGTGGGCTGCCCACTGTGGACTACGGCTCTGCTCTCTGCTGCCATTGCCCCAGGACCTGCACAATGCCATGTTGTGCCTCCTGCCACTGGGCGGGCAGGGGACGCATGGCCAGTGCGTGGCTTCTGAGACAGAGGCAGCAGGATGCAGAACCCCAGCCCTCAGCAGGCAGCCCGCCTCTGCCCCATACACAAATCTGGGAGGCATGTGCCCCCCATGCCTCCTTTGGGGGTGTGTGCAGCAGCGATAAGCCACGCCCCTCCATGCCCCTGGACACTCTGCCCATGGCTCCATCCCACAACCTACCCTGGCCCTGGGGCCCCATTCACCCCAGCACATTCCCCTGCCCCACTCCCTCCCTCACTGTGGGGGCCTCGCTGCTCCCCTCACCCCTTCCCTCTTGCCCTGCCCCTCCACCTCCACAGACTTACCTTCTGGCCACTGTGTATTTGTATGTGTGTGTATGTGTGTCTGCCCTCACGCCCAAGCCATGCCCCCGCCAGCCCTGCTTCTGCCCCTCACTTCTGAACCACTATACCATACATCCTACCAGGACATGCAGGGACCCGCCCTCCTCCCTGGACCCCAAACCCCACATATACCCCCACAGCCCCCCACACCTTCATAAATTCTACCCCCATACATATACCCCACACCCATCCCCCAACCATACAAACTACCGGCATAATTTTTGCATAATAGTGAGCTTTTCTGTGCATAGTTTTGAGTTTTTAGCTGTGTGATTAAAATTGTGATTCATTGCAACTAGTTTTTTTTAAATGCACAGCTCATTGTGATCTTTTTTTTTAATCATTTGACAGCCCTAGAAATGACATTCTGTTTTAGGACATATAAGTACCTTTGTAATAGCTTCTCTCTCTGCTTCCACACTGGGGAATGTGCCCTGCTTTTCTCTGCCCACTCTTCCCCATTTCATTCCCATGGAAGTATACTGTGTGGCCAAACAGCACATTGTGATCAACTTTTCCCACTCCCTAGTCAGGCCCTTCCAGCAGGGATATCTGACTTTATGGCAGCCTGTGTAAAAGCTGCTGCACTGCAACCCTTCCCAATCCTTCCCCTCCCTTCCATCAGTGCCACTTACCTGTCCCTCCATTGCCACAGTATCTCACCTCATGTTCTGCAGTCCTTTTTGATCAGGACTATCCTCCCATCTCTCCAATGACCAAATACAAACCTTAGACCCGAAATTTCCTTCTTATGAGTATGTGTGTGAACTAGATGCAGGTGTTCTGACACAAACTATTATGCTGCAGAGCCACAGTAAGTTCATTCAGCTTGGAGCCAGGAGAAGTGTATGCCACTCTAGGCATAGAGCAGGGTGAGGGGAAGAGAAGTCTTACTTGCCTGGTCTCACTCCATACTGAAGACAGTGGATACTGCTGCTGTTCTTGTATGAAGGTTGGCTTCAGCAACAGCCGCTCTGTGGTACACAAGCTCTCTGGGAGTCATGTGTGGTGCGCTATTTGCTTCCCCAAACCCTAGATCTACTATTGGGCACAGGGCTGCACCAGCTGTGGCAAAGGCTCCCTGGGGTGCAAAGAGTAGAGGTTACTTCAACTCACCTCCCCCACCCCCAGACACACTTTTGGATGCAGAGCTGTGCTGCTTGGCTCTTATGGCTGGGCAGCACAAAGTTGCTTCTGCCATGGCAAAGATTGGGAGCGAGGGGGGATACGAATTCTAGTGTCACGTCACAGTCAGTGCCTGGGGCACTGTGCCTGATACCTCACTCAGTGCCTGATACCCCACTCACCCCCTCAAGTTGCATTACTGATATATTCAAATGATATTCAGGGTCGTCTCCACTAAGCCCTCAGAAAAAGCTCATTGTGGCTAAGCCTGTGGCCAGCCAAACTCTCATGCCTCATGGATTCAGTCCTGTTTTACACTTCTCTATGGCTAATGATTTTTTAAATTCCAACTCCTGCCCCCTGTCCTCCCCTT
>NW_017729001.1:8656030-8658832 GCF_001723915.1 Gavialis gangeticus
CTCTCACATTTTGAGATTAACATTCACACTCAGTGTTATCACAAGTCTCCCTCCAGCAATACACTGACAGTGTCAGTGCTGGTCAGGTTGTTGGAACCTTCTCGACAGCATAAGGTCATTCTAATTCCCAGCCTGGGGTGCTGGCTCTCCACCAGCCGACATGCCATGCCTGCTAACAACAGAGCCAGCCTAAAAGCTGACCTGGATTCTGCTAGGAGGTGAAAATCCAGAAATCAGACAAAGCAGCTCTGAGAGCCAGTCTGCCCACAACAGAACAAGGCCCTGAACAGAATGAAAGAAGTGAGAGTTGCAAGTCTCTATTAAAAAAGCTCCCACTCCGTTCCTAGACCTAACTGTTCCCCACCAGAGTGCTGGGAAAATGCTGATTTTCTACTTTACTGATTTTTTTTGCAGTGAAAAGAAGTATTTCAGCGAAACTCTCAGAATTCAACAGACACCATGAACAAAGGATGCTAAAGTCAGCAGAAACAAGGGAATTTCCACAAGATGTATTAGTAAAGGAGAGATGAGAGAGGAAAGAGAAAGAGGAAGCTTGAGAACTACACAAACAGATGCACCTACCTATATGCACACACATATACACAAACACTTGCTATACGTACCCATATACACACATGCACTTATCTTTGCACAGAAGCCAGAAAGAAATCTAGGCAGAGTAAGTGGTCCACCTACTGAAGATAAGGGCACTACCCTTATCAGCTGTCTATTGCTACAAGGTGACAAGAGCTCAGCACCCCAGGCAGTGGACCCCAGCTCTTCCTGTAAGTGTAAAGTAGCTCCTTTTAGCTCCTGAATTTAGTGAACTGACTCCCTCTAGCTTGGCCAGACCAACTGGGGTATGACAGTGGACCCTCAATACAATCCTTGTACACAGCTGTCTTCTCACCATTGCTTAAAACTCAGAGAAACACCAGGCTAATCACAGAGTATGCATTTAGTTCAGCCACAGCAGGGCCATGCCCTTAAGCGTGACTGAAAACATTACACAAAGGAGGACTACGTAGAGGGGAGAGGGCCCTTGTGCTCATGAACACACGAGCAGATGGTTCCATTCATAGGAGTGAAACCTTGTGAGCACAGGGCTAGCACAGGCTGGCCAGTGAAGCAGGCAAGACAGGAATTTCAAGCATCAAATTTAAGCAGGGAGAGGGGTGACAGTGCTCCAGTAACACAATTACATTGCTGTATGAGTATCCAGGGAGAGACCAGTATCCCGCCCCACCTCAACAGATACAGTTCCCAGGAGGTGCCAAAGGCTGCACAGCAAACTACTCCAAGCAGCAGGCCACTTTTGCCTTAGAGCTGAGCATTAGACTAAGGGAGTATGTGAGGTATTAATGAGAGAAGAAATCACTGGAAATGAAGCAGATCAGACTCTGTGCCTGGCTTGCACTGTACCCTCCATCCATGATGCACACTATTCCCGTCTTCCTTATGACAAACAGCCTGTGCAACTGCTTTAACACACAAGGAATAGGGAGACTTCAGGGACAGGGTGTCAAACATATGGCCCAAGGGTTGAATCTGGCCCAAGAAATTGTTTCATCCAGTCCACTGGAAGTGCAGCAAGCTATTGGAAGGTGGGGGGGAGGGGTTGGACTGCTATAGTACTTGAGGTCCCTGGATGTTGATGCACATGGCAGAAGTGTTCAAGCAAGGGCTGTGCAGATACAGTCCTCACTTACCCCTCAGACGCCCAATCCCCAGCCCACGCTGCTGACTGGCCCCAGACCTATGCTGCTGCCTGATCACCACCTGATTCTGCCTGCCCCTGGATATATGCTGCCACCCAATCCTCAACCCACACAGCTGCCCAATCCCTGGCCCACACTGCTGACCCCAAATCCAACACAGCTGCTGATGGTTCCAGGCATCTGGCCTTGGAAGAACCCCAGAGGTCCAGATCTAGCCTGGGGCCCAGAGTAATTTTGACACCTCTGATTTAAGGGATTAGGGCTCTGCATGAACTGCGCATGCCCCTGGCAGCTGGGGGGGTGGGCATGGCTGCAGTGGCGAGAGTGCAGTGGTGGTGGCAGGAGCCCAGTGGTGGTGAGTGGTGAGCTCCTGCCAGTGCCACCAGCACTGTTGGCAGTGGGGGTGGGGGTGTGTGGCAAGCACTGAACATGGGTCGGTGACCACCCTCAGGTGCCACTTGCAGCAGTGGCTTGGGGCAATTTTGCAAGAGGTGCACCGCCACGTGCAGGGGGTGCACGTGTACCTGCGTGAACCCCTTACGTGTTGCCCCTGGAGCTCTGAAGTAAGTAAGTGTGAAGTGCATACAAGCTGGGTCATGTGCTGCACTGCTGGAACTGGGTATACACTTGCTGATTAAGTTGCAGTCTCCATCATTGTAACTCAGTAATACAGGGAGCAACTTTGCTACTCAAAGGGCATGTCCATATGAAGTGCTAACTGCACAGTAGCCTAATAATACTGCACAGTAGCATATCACTGCACAAACAGTGCTAATACACTACTGCATAGTATTATTAGGCTACTGTGCAGTAGCATCACTAAAAAGCTGCCTGAGCACTACTGAGCAGTAATGCCAGTTACTGTGCATTAATGAACATGTAGACACACCTGAGGGGTCTATAAATGTTCTGGCTGGAGAGCAAGTGTTGCTGGAGATAGTAGCTTGATGCACTAATACTGAGAATATACTCCCAGCTAATGCCAGGTACCAGCTGTTTTAAATTGTCAGTAGCTGTCAGTCTTGCAAGCCTTGAATGCCCACAGAAGGCTAGGCCAGCTTGATACAACAGGGATTAATGACAC
>NW_017729001.1:8663832-8666872 GCF_001723915.1 Gavialis gangeticus
TAAAAAGCTGCCTGAGCACTACTGAGCAGTAATGCCAGTTACTGTGCATTAATGAACATGTAGACACACCTGAGGGGTCTATAAATGTTCTGGCTGGAGAGCAAGTGTTGCTGGAGATAGTAGCTTGATGCACTAATACTGAGAATATACTCCCAGCTAATGCCAGGTACCAGCTGTTTTAAATTGTCAGTAGCTGTCAGTCTTGCAAGCCTTGAATGCCCACAGAAGGCTAGGCCAGCTTGATACAACAGGGATTAATGACACACCATGTGGCACACTAACAGTGCCTCTCACTAGAAGCCAAGTGAGACCCAGAGGTCCACAAGTGAATGACTGTCCCACCCATTTGGGACAAAGTGTCCCATTTACCAGAGAAATCTTTTAGCATTGACTTCTTCCAGGGGAATGCCCAACAGGCACCATTACTAGGGTGCTGGGTGCTGACTTATCTTAGTGTCTCCTGTTGGATCATACCGACTTTGAATACAGCAAATGGCATTTCTGCAGAAGACTAGATTTCTCACAGCCTTCCCACCTGCTAGCTGCATTTATAAGTGCAGTGCCTGCCAGTTAGGCTGGTCGTACCACCCTTCCCCTTATTAAACTCACTGAATTACTACCCTGCATGAGCCATGGTTACAGGATGCACCATTTTCACACCCATAAGACTCCCTCTGGTAGAGCAAGGTAAGTCAGGGCTGGCAGCTGTGCAGTCTCACTCCTGGAACTGTGACCAGTGATGAGATTACCACAGCCCCAGAACAGCTGTTTCCAAGCAAAACACTGTCTTTTCAACTCCCAAGGGCATAAAACTCTTAGAGAAACAGCGCACATTTCGCTTCACTAAACCCTTAATTTTTTCTTGTAAATTTTGTACTTATCAGTAGTAGGCCCACCTGGGTCCAGTTTTAGTCAAGGTAGCCATAGACTTAGAAGTTAGACATCAAGCAGCAATGAAGTGAACGATCTTACCTTGGATTCAATCCACAGTTGGGAAAGGTGTTTCTGATGGAACATAAGTGCAAACAGCTCTTCCTGGCAGCCCCACAGTAATCTGCTCTGTGTTTATGAACACCAAAGATAAACAATACAGACACTCCCACTATTCCTGAGCCTTCAAAAAGTGGAATATTGGCAAACGTCCTCAGAGTGTAGCAACATCAAAATAACTGAATAATCAAATCCTTAAGTAATGTTTACATCCCCCTCCCTGGCTGTGGTGTGGGTGGAGTGCTGGTCACAGAATCGGTGGGTCCATTCCAGGAATTTTGCATAATGAACGCTCATGATGGGATTGCCACCCCAGGGAGTGAGGCTGTTGAGCACAAGGTTGAAAACCCCTGTGCCTGTCTCACCCTACCCTTATACTGTGGCCCAGACTCTAAGCCAGGACAGATACTTTTCCTCAGAAGAGCTAACAAACCCCAGGCTAAGCATTAGCCAGGGCCTCTCACACACCCAAAGGGAGAGCAATCCTAGAACAACCTACAGTCAATGCCACTCCTGCTACAAGTGGTCTCCAATGCCTGCCTTGCTCATCAGGCTCCCTTCACCTCGGGGATGACATATCGTGCTGAAAATACAACTAGCACCTTATACCCATAAGGCCAGGGCCTGTTACACAGAGGGCTGCCATACCACAGTCTGAATGGCACCACAAGGCAGGCAGTCAGAAAAATATTTCAGGAAAGGACTTGGGAAAGCCAAATGCAATATCCCACAGCAATCACCTCGGGCTGAGAAAGGTACTCATCTGTTTCCTGGACCTTGTGAGAAGTAGGCCAATGAGCAGGAGACCTAAGAGTGCCCAACACAAGGCATCAGTGCCTGGGATTGTCAGCTGGTGCAACGTGGGGTGAATCAAGCTCTGCTGGGGACACAGAAAACCCCCATTTCACCAGCAGTCTGCTCTGTTTGTTTTTATACCCCCACTTCTATAACTCCTCCAGCCTGACACTGCCCAGCACACAGGGCCCATGTACCTGACACAGCACACTGTTATCAATAACTTGAGAGCAGCACATGACCGACTGGCTCTGACAGTGCACTGATCCACTTTCTTCCTAGTACCAACAAACAGGGCCAAACACATCGATGCACCCTCCCCACCATACCATCAGAAAAACTTGATCACATTGATGTACCTGCTGTCTAAATGAGGACACAGCCAATTACACTGTCACATCTTCCCCACAGTATCACTGGGCAGAATCTATTGCATTGATGCTCCCATCCCTCAGTACTCTCTGAGGAAGTCTTATCGTGTCACTGCTCCTGCCCCAGCACCATCCAGCAGCCACCCTGCTGATGTTATTGAGGCCAAGTACCTGATTACACTTTTGTCTCTCTGCTCAGAAAAGTAACTGATTCCCTGGCAGGGAAGAGCAGGTGCTGAGATACTTGACAGAGCAGGTGTTGAGACACACATCTCTCCATTGTTTGTTGCTATGAAGCTTAAACCTGGCCAGCCAAGGTTGTCTGCACCCTTGATATCTATAATGACTGCACAAAGGCACCAGGGAGACACCACTGGCAGGACTGTTCACTCACATCACACTGGATCTCTGCACTGAATAAAGTCAGCAACTCAGCCACACCACTTCCTTTGGAAAGCCGGGCTGTTCCTGCCGTGCTGTTCCTGCCAGGCCTCCAGTCCATAACTTTGCCCATCCCAACACTCTGCAGGACCTTTGAGACCACAGCCCCAAATGCAGTTACCTTTGGATTATATTCCAGGACAGAACAGCAACCTGTACTCCTCTTGGAATCTGAATTGCTACGTGGAATAGGGATTTGCAGTCTAAAAGGCAATCAAGGCTCAGCTGGTTTGATATCACGTCCCCCTGAAGAAGCACAGGCCTCTTGCCTGCATGATTCTACTGACTTGTTTTTTAAAGTTCTTTAAGAATAGGGAGTTTGTACAGGATTTCTATTGCTGTTATGCACACACCTTCAAGAAAAGCAATGGATCCCAATGTCCCTGTTGCTGGCCTGCAGCTCAACAGGACGAGTGGTCGTTCCTTAAGGAAACGATACTCAC
>NW_017729001.1:8667371-8668269 GCF_001723915.1 Gavialis gangeticus
GACAGCCTACCACCCCATGTGGCATGCAAGCAGAGCTGCAGCTCAGCCGTGAGCTCACTAACAGCCCAGTCCTGACCCAGCTGCAGCTATCAGTGAGCCTCGTTTCCGTATGTGCTTACTGACAGCCCAGTCCTTCAGGCAAGTAGGCAGCCTGCTCTTCACCAGGCTCAGTGTTATCCACCCTGCTCTTTTGCCCTCCCCTTAGAGATTTGGAGGGCATGCTGGGGGACCAAGCAACCCCATAAAGACCTATGGTGCACTGGATAGATGGTACATGTGGCACTGGAAAATGTAGCTCTTCACAGAAAGTTTTTGCTTCATCCACGAATCATACATATCACCTCTGCTACAAGTTCTATTTTATTAGACCATCTGGATATTTGCAAAAACAAACAAACAAAAACTTTATTTGCAAGCTTTCAGGCACAGGCACCCTTCTTCAGGCATATGAGAGTGCAAAGATGGTAAAATTTCTCCTAGGTGGAAATGAAAATTCGTACTTTACAGGACAGCTGCAGGTCTAGTGAGATTTTCTGGTTGGAATAGTTCATTTTGTGCAGATTGGGCTCAGATAAAACTTGGAACAGTCTTTTTACCTCAGAGTTGTCTGGTGGCAAGCAGGGTGTAGAATTATGTTTCCTTCTGGTTATGATGTCTCATATTTGAAAGAAGAGTGGAAAGATGGAATGCTTTCCTGGGCACAAATTTCTCTTGTGGTGAGGTGACTCTGAGTTCTGTGAAAAGGCAAATTAGCTCGAACAATAGGCAGGAACAGGGTGTCAGCTTTCAGGTTTCCAGGTGGTAATTTTTGCTTCCTTCTTGTAAAGTTATGAAGTTGTCGTTTTTAAAAAATGGCTGAAATTCTGTATCTCCCATGTGTCAGGTATCCAGGTATTAG
>NW_017729001.1:8673269-8689096 GCF_001723915.1 Gavialis gangeticus
GATTGGGCTCAGATAAAACTTGGAACAGTCTTTTTACCTCAGAGTTGTCTGGTGGCAAGCAGGGTGTAGAATTATGTTTCCTTCTGGTTATGATGTCTCATATTTGAAAGAAGAGTGGAAAGATGGAATGCTTTCCTGGGCACAAATTTCTCTTGTGGTGAGGTGACTCTGAGTTCTGTGAAAAGGCAAATTAGCTCGAACAATAGGCAGGAACAGGGTGTCAGCTTTCAGGTTTCCAGGTGGTAATTTTTGCTTCCTTCTTGTAAAGTTATGAAGTTGTCGTTTTTAAAAAATGGCTGAAATTCTGTATCTCCCATGTGTCAGGTATCCAGGTATTAGCCATATTGGTCTACAGGCAAAAGGAATCAGAACTCGTGGCAGAGGTGATATCTCTTCCAGGGGTGGGCAAAATGTGGTCCGGGGGGCCAGATGCGGCCTGCCAGGCCATGCAATCCGGCCTGTGGGGCCTCTAAAAAATTTAGAAAATTAATATTAATCTGCCCTGGGCTGCTTGTCATGCGGCCCTCAATGGCTTGCTGAAACTCAGTAAGCGGCCCTCTGCCCAAAATAATTGCCTGTACCTGTATTAGACCAACTAGATATTTGCAAAATATACATATCTTTATTTGCAAGCTTGTGGGCACAGGTACCCTTCTTCAGGCACAGGAGAGTGCAACGATTGTAAAATTTCTTCTAAGCTGCAGACCAATACAGCTAAGACCTGGATACCTGCCTCATCCAGGAACATTTCTGTAGTGCCTCCACCTTCTTTGCAGTGATATGTGCACCTGTCCCTTTGATTTTCATAGTGTTACAAGGGCATGTACAGCCCTACAAATGACACTGGTCTATGGCCTAAGTTTGTTAACTATAGATCTGCAGGGGTTGGAACCAGGGATCACATAGGGGAAGCAGGATGAAATGAAGTGCTGCCTCTGCCACTGTGGTACTGTGATGGCTCTTGGACCATGAGAGGGAGATGAAGGATGCAGTAGAAGTGCTAATTGCTCTCATCAACTTGTGTTCGCATCAGTTCTCTCAAGTTGAAATCCAAATGGAGGGCAGGGAGGGGCAATACGCTACCTCCTGCCACACTGGGAACATGATAAAAATAATCTGGTAGAATGTGATGAAAATAAAGCCCCTAACCCTCCTGTTCCCCCCACAATTCCATTTTATGTTGCATCCTAATCTATAAAGCTGCAGCCCGCTGCTCCTGCTCATCGCTGAGCAAAGCCATTCTCTCTGCAGAACAGCTGATAAAAGGAAAACAGAAAGAGAGAGAGAGACATGGAGTACCCATGAGCACTGTGCATCACAGCTACTGTGAGATAGGTTTGGGGGAGGGGGAAATGACCACTCTGTTGGCACTGGGCCAGCCAGCTTCAGATGAAAAAAATCCATTTTCCATTTCACAAGACACTGAATCCCATTCTCTCTCTGCTCCCCAGGCCCAAGGCTCTGCTAGGGCAGGTTTGAAACAGCTAATTGCTTATTATTTAATGCAATGTCCAGCAAGTGCCACAGTTGAAATCACAGTAGCATGAGCTATAGGAGTTACAAAAAAAATCCCCACTAACCTCATGCCAAGTTTCAGAAAGGATTAATTGACACTACACAGAACTGTGCCACCATGGCTGGCAACCTCACCTCAAGGAAACAAGGCTATTCTTACTGCTAATTCAGAGCCCATCAACACTACCTGGAATGGGGGAGAGCAATTAAAATACGGTTCTCATTTCCAGTGTAGATGGGAAAAATAGTGCGAACCTCAGGTATTAACATATATATATATATATCTAAAATCTGGAAAAAATGCCTTACAGTGAGAAACCAAAGAATACTAATATCCTAATCTTATAAAAAAAGAAACTAAAAAGGTGACTTGATTACAGTGCATCAGTACCTACACGAAGAGAAAATTTCACGTAGTAAAGTCCTGGAACAAATTATAGAGGAAACTAGTAGATTCACTGTCTCTTGAAGTCTTCACATCTAAACTGGATATCTTTCTGGAAGAGATGTTTTACATAAATGCTAGTTATTGAGCTCAGGACAGGGGTAAGTGGGTGAAATGTAATGGCTTGGTGATACACACCATGTCAGGCTACACAAACAAATGGTCCCTTCAGGCCTTACCTGAATGAATCTATGAGTAAATTAAGATGCTATTGCTGTACTAGTTCTGCATCTCCCAGCTATAAGGCAATGGAATGAATCACTCCTAGCACCACTCAGCACCAGGATGCTATTGAATGCAAGTTCACAGTTGCATTAACACTGTCATGCAGTCCCAGGATAAGACTGTACAAGCAGAAACAATTGATGCCACAGGTCTGGAGATGTGACTGTTTTTCATATTGTTCCTCTTTGCATTACTCTTTTCTATGTCTACAGAAGATCCCTCTCCCCAGGGAACTAGTTCTTGTATGCAGTCACTGGCTACATCTACAAGAGGTGCTGATAGTGCAGTTGTTACTGCGCTTTCATTTACTACTTGCATACACAAGTACTAAATGACTGCGCAGTAACCGGTGATACTGTGTGCAGTAGCATTCCAAATGGCTTCTTGGTGACGCTGAGTGCAGGATAGCCCATTACTACTGTGCAATAGCATGAGCTATAGGAGTTACAAAAAAAATCCCCACTAACCTCATGCCAAGTTTCAGAAAGGATTAATTGACACTACACAGAACTGTACCACCATGGCTGGCAACCTCACCTGTGCCATGTGATGCTAGTGTGCAGTAGTAAGAAGCTACTGTGAAGTCAGTGTCTTGTGTAGACATGGCCACCGAAACGCTAATCTGACTTGATTCCTGCACCCCAAAGCAAACAACAATCCACCTGCAGGTCAACTGAAAGAAGATTCTGCTCTCCCACTCCAAAAATCTGCAATGTTCTGTTCCTTGCACCCAATTCTAACAGCCCGTGGAAATGGAGTAGTTTTCAAGGAGGCAAGTTATTTCAGTGCGTGGCAAGAGCGGTTTCTAGAAACTGCCCTCCCAGGAGGCACCTTTTGGGGAGACTGATGGCTGACATTTAAAAAGTTCCCAGAGCAGTGGTGCTCAACATCTGGCCCATGCCATTTAACCTAGGGCTCTGGAAATTTGGCAGTGGGGGAGAGGTAGCAGCATTGTTACAGCTTCCAGAGCCGTGACAATTAACACTGCCACCACTCCCCCCACTGCCAAATGTATAGATCCGTGAGGATTTCCTGCAGGCAGGATGACATGACCCCATGAGCTGTACTGTGCTGTTGGTGGGGCTGCTCCATGGCTTGACTGAATGTGTGGGGCTGGGCCAGCATTCCAGGTTGCACCTGCGGACTGACCCCATGTACTGACCCCATCCTGGATCCAGCCCACCTGCCAACCCTGTCCATAGGGTCCAGCCTGTGGACCAGCCCTGTGCCACTTGTCCAGCCTGCAGGGCCAGACGGTCGAGCAGCACTGCCCCCAAAGTGTTGCAAATCAAAACCAACCCCTTGTGCGGGCATGAAAATCTCATCGCGACTGTTAGCCAGAGCTCCTGCATGGCCCAAACGTAAAATCCTGCCCTTCAACTCCCAAAAGCAGCCCCGAGCCCTTGGGCAGAGCGTGTTTTCAGAAGATTAGCACTGAACACTGCCCAGTAAGTGACATGCAGCCAGGGCAGTATGCAAAGGTCTGGTGAGCACCTATGCTCTGTATTTGCTTCGCTGCCCCAGTAGCCTTACAGGTATTATGGGTCTGTTCCCATACTTCCCTTCTCCTCGCTAAAGCACAGATGCACCACGACCATGCTCCAAGAGGGGAGCAGCTGTTTATTTTTAATCATGGAGACCCTTGGCTCTGATTTAGTAAGCTGCGGGGGATGGAATTTGGCCAGTGGGAAAATGGGTTGCTGCATAAAGGGCTCTGTGTTGTCATGGCAACAGTGATGGTGCCTGAGCCTCACTGGGGCTGGGAGGCGGGGGGAGCTGGGAGTTGAAGGTGGAAGATGGCTCATTTGTGAAATGTTACTGACAAGAGTTCATCCCAAGGGACCAGGCAGCTTCCTTCAGTGATCACATGACTAGCACCCACATACAGGACACAGGCGCGCACACAGAGTTGCGGCACAATAGATTAACTGTGCCTGTTGGATGCCTGGTTTTGCTTGGTCCCAGCATAGTGCAGACACCACAGCAGCCTCAACGCTTGCTGCAGCACAAGAGCAGCCGGAGGCCATTACTGCTGCCAGTGGGAGATGCCCCACATAGCGGCAGACCTAGTCACAGAGTAACGCAGGAAACACAATACCCTAGAATAACCTCTGCGTGGACAACGGGGGTGAGATGAGACTGCCTACTTGACCAGGATGTTCCTGGCAGTTGCCCTGTGTGCTCCTCTGCCAGGGCTGGGCTGCTTCCTTCCTGTCAGCATCGTCTGCCTTTCATAAAGCCCTTTACAAAAGAGGCCTGTCCTATTGTAGTCTGCCCAGTTAGTGCCTCCAACCTGTCTCAGCTTGGCAGTGTAGCAGGGCCAGGCTGTACAGATCATCTGTGAGTGCTCAGTCACATCTGGGTTTTGATGTCACAGCCTGAGGGCTCCCAACTCCTGCCTGTGCAGAAGATGCCACAGCTCCATGCATCTCCCTGCCAAGAAATCAGTCTTGATACTCAACCCAAATAATTGCTTTAACAATTTTAATCTATTATTCCTAGTTCCACGTTTCCCAAGTATCACCTTCCATAATGCTCCTCTTCTGAGTTTTCAACCTTCAAACAGCTTTTATTTTTATGCCTTCCAGCCCCCCACAACCACTACTGAGTTGAGCTGCACACAAGCTTTTTTAATTAACGTTTGACCCAAGTCCACTCCCCCAGGTCCTAATCATTCCTGCTGCCATTCTTTCTTTCTGGCTTGTCAGTGGAAACTAAGCATCCAGAACTAAATGCACAATCTTAGGTGCAGTCTCCGCACAGTCGCACGCTCCAAGCTGTCCCCTGCTGGCTCCATAATGAAAGGACAACAAGCAGTATTGCCAGTACTATAGTCAGCATTGTCTACATTTTATGAAGCTCTTTGGAGAGACCAGTCTCACTATACTCTGGCAGAATTTCCAATCAATGCTGCAAACTCGCATCTAATTTGCTGCAAAATGGCTGTGTCTACATGAGACGGTAATTGCGCAGTAACTCGTTACTACTGCACAGTAGCATCATATGGCACAAAGCGTGATGCGATGCTACTGCACAGTAGTAACAAGCTACTGTGCAGTAGTAATGAGCCACTGTGCAGTTGCTACCAAAAAGCCATATGGGGACGCTACTGTGCAGTAACTCCGGCTACTGCGCACTCATTTAGTACTTGTGTATGCAAATACTAAATGACTGTGCAACAGCAACTGCATAATCAGCGTCTATTGTAGACATGGCTACTGGTTCACTTGGGTTCTTTACTCTTTTCTCCTCCCTGTTCCTGAGTGTCTTTGTCCCATACCATTTGCTTGAAAGCAAAATCTCACTCTGTGCATAAATTTCTAGCCACTCCTAGGTACTTTGCATAACTTCTTCACTTTCGCTGTTGTTTGCAACACCTCCCAGTTTAGCACAATCTGTGAATTCCATTTCCGAGCTGATTATTCATTCTTTCAGGACACTAATGAAGTTGCTAAATAAGAAGTGCCAATTGCCAAGCGTGACTCCCACACTCCAGACCCAGATATAGCACTTCCAGTTCAAGGCACCTCGGCCACCCATCATTACTCTCTGTCCTTCAGGCAAGCTGTACTCTTTATGACAGTGCTCATATCCCAGTTTACTAGAATTCATTTCAAAACAAATATGCCATAAATCGATACCAAATGTTTTAGTAAATCTCAATATACTATAGTACTTTCCTATGGTAATATTAGCCAAAAAATAGTCCTGGATGAAAAAAAATGCAAGAATGGCTTTCTGCTGAAAAATATTTTTCTTGAAATAGAAATATTTTGAGGGAATGTGTCAATTTTAACAAAATTTTCAATGAGAAAATTTCAAATAATTCATTTTCTCATTTCATTAACATCATAACATGTTATTTACAAATTACCATTTAGTTCCATTTGACTATTTTATTTTATCCTCCTTTATTAATCATAATATTTTCAAATTATTAAAACAAAACAGTTTGGTGTTTCCAATCTATCTTTTGTTTAATTTCCATTCTAGAAGCAATTTCATTTTTCTGTCCTACTTTAGGGTTGTTTTTTTATTTTATTTTATTTTTAATGTTGGAATTTCCCATGGCATACAGAGTCTGTTTTCTAACCACTGCTCCAAAAAGGCAATTATGTTTCTCTGGCAAGATGTATTCTTTATAAAACCAGATTGCTAATTGTCCATGTGTCAGCTGTTTTCCAAAGGCCTGTTCCTAAACTCACCAAAGTTAATGGGAACATTGCCACTAGTTTTCAAAGGATTCAGACTGGAGTCCAACACACAGAGAGATCTTTCTTTCTTAATAATTGTTTTGCTAACTTACTAGGTAAGGAAGTTGCATTTACCATGGAGAAGAGGCAAGGCCAGGGGCTTAACTAGATTGGGACAATTGGGGTAGCCATGAGACAGGGGAGGGGCAGGTGTGTGTGGGAAAAAACCCCAGCACCTGCTGCAGCCTTGTGGTCACACCAGCAGTGTACTAGTGTGCCTGTACGTGGTGGCTTACCCAAGTACCCAGCCCTGACATTATGTATCTGGGCAGCCAGCACCCCTGATTGAAGATCACGATATACATTTTTCTCCAGCTTCCTGGCTCTTCCCTACTTCTGCAAGACTGTTTAGGAACCATGGCTGGAAATCTGGAAGGGAAACTAGCCTGTTCTTTCCCATCATGTGGATCATTCAAACCCCTAAAATTGACACAATCTGTTCCACTGCTCTAAGTGTCGTGTTCTTCACAGAGCACTGTTGCAATAAGGCTCCCACTTGCCTCCCGAGACCAGAAATAGCTACAATTGTGCCATGCCTTCAGATACCCAGTGTAAGTCTTGGGGCGGGGAGCATAGAAGGCATGTGAGCACAGCAGTGGCCAAGGCATATCTGAGCCCAACATGCTGCCTCAAATTTGCAGGAAAACTTGCCTCTGACCATTACAGCATCTCTCATATACATATATATTTAGTGCTAGGCTCTACGCCTCCATTTGTTTGCAAGGAGGAGTTCTGAAGTTCCACTATTGTAAGATCCACCTTTGGCTTCAGCACCTCTGTTTTTCACTGTAGTATTTCCATCAGGGTCCAAATGAGATTGGACGTTAGCCAGAACTTTTACTGGTTGCATAGTTCCTAAGAGGGTTAAGGTTTGCATTTTCAGAGCAAGACAGCATCTCTTAGTCAGCAAAAGCAGTACACTCAGGTCCTTAGAAGGAGACAGAAAAGCTGATATGCACGCCCATGTGGGTAGCACTGCCTGCCTCTTTGGCCCCAAACACCCAGCACGTCATCTTTTTCCCTGCCCAAGGGAATAGAGTTCTTATTAGTGGGTGCATCTACATGTTCATTAATGTGTCTTTGCTACTGCGCATTAAGTTTAGTACCTCTATTATGAGGTACTAAAAAGGCACATTAGCCTGCATTAATGCACAGCAGCAAAGGTGAACAGTTTTTTTTGTGATGCTTAATGTGCACTAGATTAATTCTACTTCACATTAACACGGTGTTTGCCATGATGTGCTAATGCACAGTACAATAGACTACTGCACATTTCAGTGTCTTGTGTAAACATGGCCACTGTGTCCTAATATGTCATTTTTTTGTTTCAATCTTGCATCACATTCTTTTTACATGTTCTGCCTCCCTCAGCTATCAGTTACTGATAGTTAACTTCCAGACACTGAAAATCAATTTGTACCAAACTCAACAAAACTATCATCTGTTTCTTATTCCTTGCCCAACAGAAAAAAAAAAAACTTCTTTTCTCTTGTATGTCATAATACACAATGGGTGGGAAACTGAGCCACACATGCATTTAATGAATATTATACAAGTTCTCCATATTCTGAACAGAATTATAATAAAAAGGAGTGAGGAAAACCATTCACATACGGATCATCTTTACTTTAAAAATTGGGCTCAGTCACCTCCCTTACCATGAACCTAGGGAAGCCCTCTATTGCCCAAGGGAGCTGCAGTGGGGCAGAGGATGATGAGCTGAGCTGGTTAGGACCAGATCAGAAAGAAATGTGCATTATTCTCACATATGCCCAACAGAAATCTACATGATCTGAGGCTGCAGGGAAAGCCATGGTTTCATGCTGATCCTGGTGCTGACTTGAGCATGGGAAGGGGCCCGTGTCCCGTTCCACGGCAGGGCAAACTACAGCCCCACAACATTACAAGCAGCCTCCCAGAAGTCTCCTTCCACTGGCTGGCCTGGGCCTGCCTACTGTCAACCTGAATTATCTGCCAAGGAGAACTGCATGAACATATCTGAGGAACAGGTCTCAGACTGGTTGTGAAGGTGAATTCCTCTGTCCTCCGCCCATGCTGATATCCACAGCTCAACACAGAACTCAGTAAGCCCCCCAAATCATTGGTGAATCTCTTCTACTACTCAAAATAAATGTGTCTACTTAATTATTAATCAGTTCATATGCAAAGGAGGGATCATAGCAAAGTGGGGGAAGGGTGCTCACATTGTTCCTTAAGAATAAATATTTAACAGGATACAGAACAACATAAATTTTTAAAGAGACATTTTGTAACTGCTCAAGCTCTTGAACTGCTAAAGAAGCAGAACATCTAGCAACAATGCCAGCTTCTCAGTGAGCAATAACAGATTTCTTCATACTAGTTGCAAGACATTGGACCTTAAAAAAAAATCACAGCATTTTGATTATCATTCTTCCTTTTTTTTCCCACAGCAGTTTTGGCCCAGTTCTAATGCTGCTATTGCTGGAATCAGTGTAGTCTCCAGCTGACAGCTTGCACAATGCTCTGGTTGCTGACTCCATTCTGAAAAACATTAGCTGTTACAGGACTGTTGGAACTAAAACAGGGAGATAAGTGTTGCTAAGTTTCATGATTTGGTGGTGTTTGATGTTTACCTTAAAGGCGCAGCTTTTGGAGTCATGTAAATTTGCAAGTATATTTGCTTGCATTAAAAACTGGTTTCTGTCATTGGTGAAGAGAAAGCCTGAAAAATATGAGCTGAACATGACCTAAAGGGTCAGAAAACAGAAAACAAAGAACTCCATATTTGTTTACTTATTTAAATTATCATGGTTTGTGAGCCAAGCTCATGATTTTTGTTTTCTGAGGCTTAGTGGGATTGGTATTAGCTGAGGTGTTCTGGAATTACCACAGATCAACCACTAAAAGCTAAAACAATTCCATCAAAAATAAAGGAATGCTTATATTTGGTCCCCATATGTCAGACTCTAATATTGTGTGTGACCATCCCAGGAGAAGGCATCATACCCTGACATGCAACTGGGGGCAAAAGCAGGGGCTGAACTTGCTTTGGGACCTGGTATAGTGGTGGATACCAAGGCAGTCAGCTGCCTTGCAGGAAGCAGGAATCTTAGCTGAGAGGTGAATGGGCACAACTGCTTATAAGGATAATTTCTCCCGTCAGGAGAAGATGGTGAGCATTGAAATTATGGAAGTGGACCATTGGTAAGAGAATCATCCACAAAAGAGGACTTCATCAATTATCCAGCTGAGGGCTTTCAAGCCAGCGCTAGCAACTGAGTAGGATAGAAATGTGCCCAGCATCACCAGAGAACTGTTCCGCTCCCTGCTCTGAGACTGGTGCTCTGAAACTAAAGATTCAGTCTCAAAGTCTGATGAGCCCAATTACCATTACCTCCTGTGGTCTACACAACCTTCTATCCTCAAGTTCAAAAGCACAAAGCATGAATCATATGTTGGTTATCGGAATAGACTTTAATCAGATTGCTAGAAGTAGGGAACAATGCAGGCTACATTTTTTCTCGAAGTATTTCTATTGAAATCAAGTATTTATATGGTCTGCCTTATTATTGCAGGTAATATCTTATAGGCTAGGGACAGACATTCAAAAAACCTGAGCCTGGATTGATTCATCTTTGCAGGTTAGTCTAACCTGGCTAGGCTGAACCACTTTGTAACCATACAGACAGCCCCTCTGGACTGACAAAATGCAGGAACATCCCTGCAGTGGCTCAGACTAGAAGCCAGGGGGCACTAAAGCAGACCTCCCTTCCCTTCTATAGGGCTGAGCTGAGGGGGGTGTGGCCAAGCCCCCACAGCAGGGAGCAGGAAATGTTTATCAACCCTAACTCAGTGTTTATCAAACCATTAAGAAAACAAAGCCTCTTTCCATTAACTAATGGAGCTCTTTTTAAACAGCTCTTCCAAGGAAGGTCATTAAGCTACCTGTTGATTAGCACCAAAAAGCCTGTCTGCCTTTGTCATCGCCCACAGCACAGACCATAGCCAGTATGTGGTCTGCTAGCTAATGCTGAGGTGTCTGCTAAAGGCAGAGGGGTGGGGGGAAATAATCTCTGCTTCATAGGCAGAATCTAGGCAAAAGTCTCTGCCAGGACTACAGCCAGGGAACAGAGGGGAGAGGCCAGCTCTGCTGTGGAACAGAGAGCCCCGCCCAGCCCAGAGAGCATGCTGGGATGCTGGGGGAGTCTGGTTTATCTTAAACCAGCAAGGGATCTGGGACAGACATTGCATAAACTGGTCTGACCTAAATCAGTTAAGTCTGATACTACATTCAACCAAGTTTATCTCAAATGGGTTTCAGCCATTTTCAAACTGGTTTATGTGCACTGAACATCTGTTTTGTAACAGGTTTAAACAAGTTTCTGATCACTTAAACCAGTTTAATTGTTCCCTAGCCATAATAATTATTACAAGTCTATCTTATTTACAGTGTGATTAAATCATATCAACACTATGTGTGTCACTGGATATTGATTACAAATGTACCCTCATTTCATATAAACACATCACAGTCTTATCTTGTTCTGTCCTTAACACAAGGCTTTCATATTAAACTAAGTACATTCCAGTGCTCTCTTGTATGTACCAAACCTTGTTTTGTACCAAGCACAAGGACTTGGTTCTGCTCACTTAGTTCCATTGGGTAATTTCCAATCCTTCTGGGACTTTTAGCAGTTAATCCTTTCCAAACATCCTAACAAGAATTGAGTCTCTGGCTTAGCCAGTATCCCTCACTAACATAGAGCGTCCCTGCACCCCCAAACACTCCACTAATTCCCCAGCATCCCTTCCAGAACCTGTACCAGAATTTTTCATGCAGGGCTGTCTGCTCACTTAAAGGAGGCACAGGCCCAAACACTCTGGCCATGATCCTGCTTAAATGCATTCATGATACTAGGCGCATCGACACATGCATATTAATGTAAAGCTATAAACTCCAGTGCAGATCACATCAAAATTTATTGCTCCCAGATGCCATGTTTGCATGTGCATCCAGGACCGCAGCGTATCGAGTAGGGGTGGAGCAGCCCCAGCTGGCAGGGGGACCTGGGAATTAGCATGCCAGCCCAGAGCTGCTCTGACCTGGCTCAACGTGTTGTGGAGGGGTTGGCTGGGGCATGAAGGTGCTTCAGTACAGGGCTAACTGGCGGGCAGCCTGTGCACTGAAGCACCCTTGTGTCCCAACCAGCCAGGTCAGCATTTACATATGCACTGCTGTGCACAAAAAACCTCCACGGCAGGACAGTACTTGTATTTACAAGTACTATCTTGCTGTGGAGTTTATTAGTTTCCTGTAGCCTAATAGGGCCATACACGTAGCTGCCAAGACTTTTTGTGCTGAGCTAATTAGCTCCACAGTAAACGTCTCATGTAGATGATCTCACTGCAGAGTTGCAGCATTAGTCAGAGAGCAGAATGTAATGGGATACACTTCTTCACCCTCTGGTGGTGTGCCTGACCTGGGTCTGGGAGTGCGAAGCACTGATTCAGACATGCTGCAGAGCTCAGAATGCCCAGAGGTTCCTGTCTCATCGAGCTCCTGCCTGAGGAAGTAAAGAGCTGATGTGGTATGAAGTACTGAAATATTTATTTACATCTGTTATTTGTGCATCATCAGCTGACACTCCACACTGTGTGTGCCAGCATCAGACAAACCATTCTTAACTCCTGAAATATTCCCTGACACAAGTGAGGCTCATGTGAACTAACATCCATACACTACTACAGAGACAGGCTACAGACAGGACCTGTGGATGCATCTTCTCTCCTATTGCCCAGATCCAGACACCCCAAAATAGCACCCTCTTTTAAAGACATTGCCAAAGTGCTATTGATCTGCTGGCAAAAAGGCAAAACCAGATCCCTGACTCCAACACTCCCACCCAGTCAAAAACTCTCAGTAGGGATTGCTGTTGTGAAAGGTTGCAGATATAGGGAAGATTTCTTTTTCCCTTTGTGTGCCTCAGTGGCAGTTTTCTAGCTGCATAATGGCTGGTGTTGGCCCTCCTTCTGCATGTGCAGGTAGACTAAGTGTGCACAGTAGAGATAAATGCTATACTTGAAACTCCACATGGCAGGTTAGGCAGTATCCAGTGCTATTTCTGAAGTTAAGCCATACTGCCTTTTGTGTTTGGAATCACCTGATTCCAAACAGGATACCACAGAGCTGTCGGACTGAAACAACAAACCACCACATCTGACTTGCATCAGAGACATCTTGTGTGATCCTGTTGGGATACACCCTGCATTTCCAAAGAGGGAACTCCATTTGGAATCATGCTGTAATCAGCTATGAAAGTTGTGCCTTGAGCACAAACAAATATGTCTCATCCATCTTGGCTATACTGACACTGGTATCCTCTCTCTCATACTCCACATTTTTGTAGGGTTCTTCCTGCATCGCAAACCAACTAATACAACCAGAGTAATAAGTTCAACATATAGCAACAACTAATATGTCTTTGGCAAGTTCTACCAAGATGCTGTGGATTTTGCTCTGAGGAGCTACCTGTGATTGCTCTGTTCATCCCACAACCCACCAAAAAAGGTCACGGGTGATTTAGGAGTAGCTATGCTTGAACTGTACTGTGAAGGACAACAGTTGGAAGCCCAGGAGCACCTCCAACCCCCAAGGATCATTGGGAGATAACAAAGAGAACTCTGCAGCTTAAAGCCAGTGGATATAGGAAAGGATCATGCTCAGTAGAAACAGAATGAAGCAAAACTCCACAAATGGCTTAATTACAAATGGATTTGCATGCCGAGATGGGAGAGCACAGTGCAGAAGGACTCTGCACAGTGCAGAAGGCACATGTGTCTATGAGCTGGAGAGGCTGTATTCAGAAAAGATGAAGAGGATGTGTATCAAGTTATGTGCAAAAAGAGGATGAGAGGGACAGCTGTGCAGAAAACAAGAGTGTTGTTTTCCTGGGGGAAAGTTGTCTTCTGATGGTTATCCACAGAGAGTAAGAAGGGGAGCACAACAGATCTGGGTGTGGGGGAGGAAAACAGCAGTAATAATGATGACCTTCCATCATCAGAAGGCATCTGTGGTGTGGCCGATGCTTTGCTCCTGGCTGGGTGCATCCTGGGCTATGGTACTTTGAGACTGGCTGGGTTTAGAAGTCTTTTCTGCTGAGTAGCCTATACAGGACTGGGAAACTAAGGGGATTGGGAACTCAAGGGAGATCAGGCGAACGCAGTTAACCCTCACCCCTGGTATACCACAGATGCATCAGATTCAAATCCAGCCACCCAGCCTCCCAATACTCTGCCTCAGAACCAACATGTCTTGGTTGGGATGCTTTTGGAGCTACAGAGTTAAGGAGATTCTCTCCTAGAAATCATTCTGAAGATACCCCTGCTTCAAATAGCTCCAGGATGGGGACCCTTCTGTGTGATGGGTTACACCAAAGCTATCACACTTCCTCTTGATATAAGTCTCCCATAAATCTAGGAACTATAAATTAGGGTAACCTTCTTTAAGGGCTGTGTGAGCTCAGCCAAAGACATCCTAAAGTCAGGCAGAGAACTGTAGTGGCAAGGCAAATGTTCAGCCTCTGTATCCCTTTGCATAGGTGCTACTGGGGCAGTAGGCAACAAAGTAGCTGTGGGGTGTGGGGATTGAGCATGATGCTTCAGCTGCTTGCATGTGAAGAGAGCAGCATCAGCCCCACCTGCTGAGGACTCACTTGGCAAAAGTAGCAAGCAGCTATAGTGCTAGTTCAGGGACAGTGCGGGGGAGAGGGGTGTCCTGTGGCAAAAATGTAGTTTCCATTAGGCCAATGCTTCAGGAGTTCCTAAGGAGAAAAATCTTGGTGGAGAAGGTGCATGGAGCTAGACAGCATACAGAGAGTAAGATCAGGATGAGGTATGTGCCACTGGGGACTTAAACAGGGATGGAGGGGCACACTCCTCTGCCCTTTCATAGCTAAGAAGCAACCATCTCTTCCAAGCCATCACACAGAAGGGATCTCCTGTCCCTAAGCTAAGAACACAGGCTCACCACTTCCTGCTTGAGAGGCAAGCCATGCTCTGCACTCTGTCTCCCACTAATTACAGATGGGAAGTGTGCTTCCCCTAAGGTTCAGCACTGCAGGAGAAACTCTCACACAACTAGCAGGACAGAAGGCAGGGCTAAGCAGTAGTCTAGCCATACACGCTGAACACGCAAGAGCAATCTTAAGGGCATCTTTCTGCGTCACAATGTGGGGAGTGTTCCCACCACCACTGAATCCCTTTTAATACTCCTTTTGCTGTTGCCTTTACCAAGACCTTCTCCTCCAATCAGACATTTCTCCCTGTTGATGCCCTGGCTCATCTCTGATATGGATGATTGACCGACTAGTCAACCAATGAAAAATTGTCATTTCCCTCCGCAGTGAGGATTGTCTCTTATATTGCAGCACTAAAATGAAAACTGAATTCTCTACGACACCTTCCGAAAGTTCAAAGGAGAAAAAGAGGGTCGTAAAAAAGATGTATCACTTCCCTGATCTTCTTCAAAAGCATTTTACTCTTTAAAGGTTTGGTGCAGTAACTGATGCAAAGTGAAATGCTTGCAACTCAAAAGAAATAAAGACATAATTACTCGTTTCTTTTACCCAAATGTAATCTACTGATATATCTGAAGCCACTCCATTTACTCCAGCATGACTGAGACCACAGTTTGACCCTACAGCTGTACATTGTGCAAGATATAAAAGTTGAAAAGCGACCCCTTACTCCATATATAATTATCTACGTGCATTGTAGGCTCATTTTGCTCTGAAGTGTTATGTGTTGGCCATGGATAGAGACCAGGTACCAGCAGGATGAATCAGTGTTCTCATCTGAGGTAAAAATTACTATGGATCTGGGTGCTGTGAAAGCAGATACACCCAAATTGGGATTTGGCCCAGAGGGGCTGGTTCTAAACCAAAACCAACATAAATAAGGAGTAATTCCTTTGAAACCAAAACACTGCTTACTTGAAGCATTCTGCTTGGTTTCTCTCATGGCATTTTCCCCATCAGTGTAAGGTGGTAAGAAAGCAGTAACTGTCTGTGGTGTGCCAGCTGTGCCCTAGGAATCTATCTGCCTATTCTCCCAGGAAAGCATCAGAAGGACAGGGTCCAGTCCAGATAATGGAGCTATAGAAAGGTCAGGCACAGCCTAACATACTTCCAGGAAGATATAACACATGACGACACCACAGGGCACTGAAGCAGGACACACCCAACAAACCAAACTGTCAGTACTATCAGGAGTGATGCTGGATCAAGGCCCTCCCTTTAAACAACTTTGGAGTGTTACTATCCATGGTGCTAGCTTGTCACATGACAGCTTTACAGCACTGCCTTGGTTGGATCAGGGTCTTAGCACTTAATGATATGTTCTCACTTTCT
>NW_017729001.1:8694096-8695774 GCF_001723915.1 Gavialis gangeticus
TCTGCCTATTCTCCCAGGAAAGCATCAGAAGGACAGGGTCCAGTCCAGATAATGGAGCTATAGAAAGGTCAGGCACAGCCTAACATACTTCCAGGAAGATATAACACATGACGACACCACAGGGCACTGAAGCAGGACACACCCAACAAACCAAACTGTCAGTACTATCAGGAGTGATGCTGGATCAAGGCCCTCCCTTTAAACAACTTTGGAGTGTTACTATCCATGGTGCTAGCTTGTCACATGACAGCTTTACAGCACTGCCTTGGTTGGATCAGGGTCTTAGCACTTAATGATATGCTCTCACTTTCTCTGCCCTGAGCTTTGAGACCCCTTCTCATCTCCCCTCACAGTAGGTACCCAGCTCCGTTCTTATTGGAACAGCTCATAGGAGTCCTTGTAACTTTGGGAAGTAAAAAATAGTGACTGCTAGCTCCTGGCCTCCATACAAACCTATGGATTATATCCTGTCCTTGCCAGAGTGGGAATGAGGTGAAATGGATGGATTTCTGCTTCCTGAACTGGGACAAAACAAAGGCCTATTCAAGATCTTATATAGAAGAAGAGAGACAAAAAGAGCACCCTAGAATAATCAATCAAGAGTAGTTTGAGCACTTATCTAGGATGTGGAAGACTAGGCTCAAATCCCCATTGTGTGATTCAAGCAAGTATTTCGACGCAGCATTTCTCATCTCCTGGAGAGTGCCCTAACTACCAGGCAATAGAATATTGAGTGAGTCTCCCTCAGTTACTTATACTGGAGCTATTCCAGTTTATATCAATATTCATTGAGTCAGTGAGACTTTATTAGGCTAGTGGTCAGGGCAGTCACCTGAAATGCAGGATGCCGTTTAAATCAGGCAGACCAGGGATTTAAAGCTGGGTTTTTTCACACCTCAGGTTATTGCCTTGACTGCTGTAGGTTTGTGGTTTCTCTCTCATTCTGACAAGAGATTGCACTAAAGAGAGCTAAGGAAACTATCCCAATTAGGTTTTAATTGAAACTCTTGAATTCCTACAAAAAGTTTTGGCTCTGACAAATCACCATTTCCCAATGAAAAATATAATTTGATCAAAAAATTCCTAACTAACACTAATCCTTGCCCACTCTGAAGATTTAAAACTCCTGGGAGAAAGTCTCCCTTTCAGGCACATGAGAACCAGAAGCTTTGCTGGGTGTAGCAAGACATACTGATGCCTTGTAGCCAGCTCATAAATCAGGGCCCCCATCATCCAAACCTGCACAGGGAATCCCCCAAAACCCAGCAACAGCTGAGTTAGGAATAATGTCCATGTCCCAAGGTGAGGAAGTCTTTCAGGAAACAATCTCATTATTCTGACTCCGGCTAACATCCGATGAAGGCGTGGACACACAATTGCTTGGAGCCATTTCAAAAAGGGAATGTTTTAACAGGTCAGCAGTTGGTATGGTCTAATTGTTGCGTGTGAATGAGCTGAGAATTATTCAAAGGCAGCAAACCCTTTCTAACTTTCACCATAGATGAAGGTGAGCATGGTTCTTTGAGTAGATGTGATATTTTTTATTAGACCAGCTGAGTAGTTTGAAAAAAGTTCTTTAGGGTTACCATATTTCCCGGTCCAAAAAAGAGAATATGATGGTGGGGGGGCAGTGACATGGTGATGCCCTGCCCCTCCTGGTGCCCCTCACTACCAAGCC
>NW_017729001.1:8700774-8701441 GCF_001723915.1 Gavialis gangeticus
GACATGGTGATGCCCTGCCCCTCCTGGTGCCTCTCACTACCAAGCCACATACTCCCCCCTCAGCCCTGATGCTGCCCCTCACTCCCAACACACTGACCCCAACCCTGCCAGTGGACCTCAATCCCAAACCACAGTACTCTGCCACCCAGGGCCATGATAGTGCCCTTCACCCCTGATTCGCAAATCCCCTGCCCTCTCCCTGCTGGTGCCTCGAAATCCTAACCCACAGCCCTGTGGCACTGCCCCACACTCCCAACCCACAATCCACCCCCACACCGTGCCCCTCACTCCCAACCTGCAGCCCCCTGCCCTCCCAGCCCTGCTGGAGGGACTCCAGCTGTCCCCATCCTGACTGGGATGGAGCATGGTAGCTCTGATGCATGCATGTGGTGACAGAGTGTGTCTGGCCCCAGCACGGGCTGGAGGGAAGAGGTGGGTAGGCTTGTGGCACCCCCTGCCCTGGGATGGGGCTGGTGCACTGCTCCAGGCAGCCTAGCTACAGCCCCCGTCCCTCGTAGATAGATTTCGTAGATTTCTAGAGTCAGAAGGGACCTGGTAGATCATTGGGTCTGACCCCCTGCTCCAGGCAGGAAAGAGTGCTAGGGTTAGGTAACCCCAGCCAGATGCCTGTCTAATCTCCTCTTGAACATCTCCAGGGTAGGGGAAA
>NW_017729001.1:8706441-8708004 GCF_001723915.1 Gavialis gangeticus
CCCTTGGAAGCCCATTCCATATTTTGGCAACCCTCACCGTAAAGAATTTCTTCCTTATGTCCAATCTAAATCCGTTCTCCTTCAGTTTGTGGCCATTACTTTTGGTAACTCCAAGGGGTGCCCTGGTAAACAGAGTGTCTCCTATTTCCTGCCAGCCCTGCCTGCTGAATTTGTAGGCAGCCACAAGATCACCTCTCAGCCTTCTCTTGCGGAGGCTGAAGAGATTCAGATCCCTCAGTCTGTCTTCATAGGGTCTTACCTGCAGGCCCTCAACCATATGAGTAGCCCTTCTCTGAACCCTCTCAAAGTTATTCACATCCCTCTTGAAGTGCAGCGCCCAAAACTGAATGCAGTACTCCAGCTGCAGCCTCACCAGTGCCGCAGAGGGAAATTATCACCTCCCTAGACCTGCTCATGATGCTCCTGCTGATGCAAGAAAGAGTGCAGTTAGCTTTGCTTATTACCTCCTCACACTGGTGACTCATGTTCATCTTTGTGTCAACCAGGACTCTGAGGTCTCTTTCCACTGTTGTGGTACTCAGAATGGTACCCCCCTATAGGTGCATTGGAGATTCTTTGTCCCCAGGTGCGACACCTTGTGTTTATCCTTGTTGAATTGCATCCTATTCTAATCTGCCCACTTCCCCAGTCTGTCCAAATCTGCCTGAATTCACTCCCTGCTTTCCAGTGTGCTTATTATGCCCCATAGTGTAGTGTCATCTATCAAACTGAACAAGGTGCTTTCGACACCTTCATCCAAATCGCTGATGAAGATATTAAACAGTAATGGTCCAAGGACAGAGGCCTGGGGGACTCCACTGCCCACATCCCCAGGGAGAAACTGCCCCATCCACCACCAGTCTCTGGGTGCATCCCATAAGCCAGTTTTTCACCCACCTTACTGTGAAAAAATCCACATCACAGCTACTCAGTTTGCTTGCAAGAATTGGGTGCAATACTGTGTCAAAAGTCTTTTTAAAATCCAGGTGAATAATATCTACTTCCTCCCCTGCATCTAAGCACTTTGTGACCTGGTCATAAAAAGAAACCAGGTTAGTTAGGCAGGATCTGCCGCTATAAAGCCATGCTGGTTGCCCCTCACCATTGTTACCCACTGGACCCCTGAAAATGTGATCCTTTATGACTTTATCTAAAGTCTTGCCGAGAATAAAGGTGAGGCTAACTGACCTATAATTACCCAGGTCCTCCTTCCTCCCCTTCTTGAAGATAGGGACCACGCTGGCCCTTTTCCAATCCTCTGGGACCTGGCCCAAGTGCCATGAGCACTCAAACAGCTGCACCAGTGGTTCTGCTATGTCATCAGCCAATTCCTTCAGTACCCTTGGGTGAAGATTGTCGGGCCCCGCCGACTTACATACATCCACCCTTCCAAGTGCCCCTTCACTAGGTCAGTGCTAACCATTGGTGGATTGGTACTACTCTCATTCCAGACTAAAGACTCATTGGGAGGTGCATTTGTATCCAAGTCCAGGAAAACAAAAGCAAAGAAATTATTTAATAGCTCCGCTTTTTCCATCCTATCAGTTACAAGTTGCCCTAATC
>NW_017729001.1:8708015-8713663 GCF_001723915.1 Gavialis gangeticus
CGCTTTTTCCATCCTATCAGTTACAAGTTGCCCTAATCCATTCTATAGCAGCTCTATGTTACCCTGCTCCCTACCTACTTAAAGAAGGATTTCTTGTTATCCTTAATCTTTGTTTCCAACTTGAGTTCTGTATATGCTTTGGCATTTCTCACTGCTTCCCTGCAAGCGTGAGCCAAGTAGGTATACTCCTCCTTGGTGGCTGCCCCCTGCTTCCACAGCCTGTAGGCCTCTTTTTTCTTCTGAAGGCTCCCCTGGATTTCCCTGCACAGCCAAGAAGGTTATTTGGCTCTTTTGCCTCCCTCTGCGTATAGTGGGATGTGCCTGTAGGATCAGTACCTTGAGGAACTCCTACCCTTCTTGGATTCCCATCTCACAGATGTGATTACCCCTCAGTCCCACCCTAACCAATCTCCTGAGCTTGATGAAGTTGGCTTTCTGGAAGTCTAGCACTAATGCCCTACTATTCGTCTTTCCCACCTTACACCGGATAGTGAATCTTATCAATTGGTGGTCACTGTCCCCTAGGTTACCTTGCACCTGTATCTCCCCCACCAAGTCTCCCCTGAGGCCAGCACCAAGTCAAGTAAGGCATCTCCCCTAGTGGGACTGCATACCTCCTGTGTTAGACGCAGGTTAAGAACCTATGTGAATGGGCAGACGTGGCCAACTGCTCCTCCCAGCAGATGTCCAGGTAATTTAGGTCACCCATGACAACTAGGTCTTTTGAGCATGCTGCCTTTGAGAACTGTTTTGAGAATTCTCATCCCCCACCCACAGCATCTCCTGCGGGTCAGCCCCAGCAACGAGCACAGCCACCAGCCCCTTGTGCTACCAGCTGGCCAGAGTTCCCCATTGCCCTCAAAGTTTCTCCTCCCCTTTCGCACAGTGGAGGGGCAGGAAACCCCCTGCCCCATTGCAGCCACAGCCACAGGTTACTGGTAGGGGGAGCACACGGTGGGGGGCACATGCCCTCCCTAAGATTGCCCCCCTAAAGTGCTGGGAGACCTATTGATGCACCCCAATGTGGCAATGTAGCACCGTTCAGGATGGGGCCAGGTGTGGAGTGGATCCCCACCAGCCCAATTGTACAGCCGGGGATCACGCTCTCCTTCTCCACCCAGCCCCGTCCTCCCTGACAGTGCTCTGGAGCCTGGAGCGTCAGAGAGTGCTCTGGCCAACCAGAGTGCTGACCTGCCTCCTTCCCCCATGCGGCCCCTCCCTACCTGTAAAGAGCATGCTGTGATCCCCCAGCAGAGGTGCTGTTCCTGCTGCTGGGAGAAAGGTAAGCCTGGGCCTCTTGCAAGGGGGGTGGCCCAGGGAGGGGCAGGGTGGGTAGTGGTGTGCTGTGCCCCCCCTCCCCCGACTCAGGAGACACCAGTCACCCATGGTCACAGCCCCCACCCCCTCTGCCCTGAACAAATATCTGGGAGTTTGCTTTGCTCTGATCGCCCTCCCCCTGTTCCCACCAGCAGAGACAGCAGGAAGAACCACATGGGTCTGTGCGCGCCTCAGCAGCTGCAAGCAGGTACATCTGTGCTTCATGCTGCCTCTGATCTCCCTCCCCCAACTCCCACCAGCAGAGCAAAGCAAAATCCCGGACATTTGGTCATATTTAAAAAAACCCTCATGGACAGAGATCAGAGGTCTCAACAAGAGCACATGTGAAGGAAAACCTAGACATATGGTAAACCCTATGACTTAGCAAACTTTCCAGCGCAGTCACCCTTTTTCAGGCATAGGTAGTCTCTATTGGTTTGAGACTCCAAGGAATGAGAGAAGCTAAAAGTGTGACAGGATGTCAGTGAAAATATAAATAGGTAGAAATTAGAAAAAACAAAATGGTAAAACAGGGAAGGGAGGAGGAAGAAAGCAGGGAGGGGAAAAGGCCAAATGGAAACACTACAGTGGTAATAAATAATACAAGGTAAAAAGGAAGCTCTCAGTGAAAAAGGAAATAGCTGAAAACCAGAAAGACAAAGGGCAGAAAAGTAAAGGATGGGAGGGGACAAAAGGTGGGGGGAAAGAAGAATGTAAGAGGTTAGGGTCAGGCAGGTTGCAATATGACATAAATCCAATGTCTATATTGAGTCCACGATTTTTTGTATCCAGTAGATTTATGAAGTGAAGTTCATAAGCTCATCTACAAAAAGTGTTTTGTAAGTTCCCTTTGATGATTAGAATTGAGAGATCAGAGAGGGAGCAATTGTCCTGGGAGAAGTGTGCTTCTACGGGTAGGCCACTGCTATTCTTCAGCCTGCTGAACTGGGTTCACCCCCTGGCTCTCAAGGCATTAGGTACACAGCACAGAAATACACATTCTGAAATATTTTTTTAATGTCATATAGTCAGGTGCAGCATGATGGGCCCGACTCTGCCCTCAGCTATAGCGGTATTAGTCTAGCTTAGCTCTGCTGTAGCCAGGGTTCTGACATCTGGGTGACTCAGGGAGCCTCGGCTGACAAGACTTCAGCCCACCCAAGGCTTTGGTCATCCCCTCCCACAAGGACAAGCTTATTCAATATTCACCAATGGACTTGGCTTTTGGCACATGCTCCTCACTCATTCACAGCCACTTATCACCAGATATACAGCTCTAGGGCAAAATTTAGATCTATTGAAAGATGATGCAACTTAACTGACTACAGTGATGTTGGCCCTGCTGACCCCTGGTCTGCTTCTGTTCCCTAGTGTCCATCACTGCTATATAATTCCAGATGAAGCACAATGGCAAGATAAGATGTAAGCAAGATGCATGTCAACTAGATAAACATCCCAGTCAAAACACCCAGGAGGACACAGCCTGCTCATCTGTTTCTAGTTGAGAAATCTAATAAAGTCATTGAGGTGAGTTAGGGCTGGGTCTCCATTACTCTCCCCCAATTTGTGCTGTCAGACCCTTGTAAAACATGACACATGACTGCAAAATTTCATCTTGGGTACCAAGCAAAGTTTATTCTGCTGTAAAAAATAAATGTGCTGAAAGAGGTGGTGAATGGTGGCCAAAGGTTCCACATGTCATTGAACACGCACAATTTTAGCAAACAATTAATTTTATTCCCTGCCATTGCCATTCATCTATGCTTCATTCCTTTGTCATTTTTGGCCATCATAGAGTCTCTAAGCATTAAAGGTCACTGTGGAGGATTTCCCTCCCAGCCTCCTTCCTGTCCCTCTTTTACCAGTTTTTTTTTTCCTTTGGCATTGTCTCCTCATCCTGGCCTACATGCCTGGGGACAGGTACCAGGGAGGGAGCTTAAACTCTCTATTGTTTTAGCAAGGACCTCATGACTAGGGTTGGAGACAAGAGCCCCTGTCACTCTACCCAGTAACCAGTGATGCTGTTCAAATTGGTTGGCTGGCAGCCAACACCTGCTGGCCTTCATTGGATCAGGTATATAATTTCAGAAGGACTATATAAGCCAAGACTGCCCAGAAGGAGGAGTGGCAGCCATGATGAAGACACCTACAGCAGCTGAAACATCTGAAGTTCTCTCTCAAGATGTTGAAGCGAGTAAACTTCTGAAACCTATTTAGATGTATAGCTTGCTGTAAAGTAGATATGTGATCAAAGGCTACTAGCCACACTGTTTGCTCTAGGGTTATTCTGTAATACTCTCTATCCTGCAACTTTCCCCAAGCCTTCCATTTGTAACCAATGAAGTTATTCACTGCACCAAGTATGGTGGACTTGTTGGGAGAGGCGCCCCCTTGGTGTGGCTTACTAAGGGAGGTTACTTTTTGTGCTTCAGGCTACAGGAAGCACCCCAAGCTTTTGCAGTGGGTCAAGCACCCTCAACGTCTACAAGGCCTGTATACCCCAGGGAGCACAGGTCCAACAACAGACCAGATCCCCTGGATGGTGGTGGTGGTACCCCCAGGTTTGTGGGCGTGCTCCAGGAATGGAGTCGGCCAGATGTGAGGCACCCTAGGGAGGCACTCTGAGCTTAGCAGATGGACCTGTACAATGAGGTGGGTGGCTCAGCACAGGGTCGCCCCCTACTGCCCTGACATAGTCACTACTTATGATGTTAAGGAGTCACTCTCTTTTTTAGATAAAACACTGATCAATTTATAAGATTTCTGACTAGACCCAGCTGTCAGAGCTCAATGAGGACAGATTCAGGATTTTTTCCTTCATGTTTCAAATATCCTTAAAACATTTTTTAAATAGAGTTGGTAACTCATGGAACTGGGTGGAACTGACATGTGTCCAGTCTGCAGGCAAGAAGCCAGGAGAATGAGCAATGAAGTGCAGTTTGGATTGTTCTACAATGTGAAGTGTTATTACATTCTTACCAAGATGAATGGCAGTGGTGGGAAATAAAATTAACTGAGGGAGGATCTGATAACAGCCTTTAACTATCTGAAAGATGGTTTCAAAGTGGATGGAGCTAAACTGTCTCAGTGGTGACAGATAACAAAACAAGGACCAATGGTCTTAAGTTGCAGCAAGAGAGGTTTAGGTTGGATATTAGGAAAAACTCTCACTAGGAGGGTGGTGAAGCACAGGAACAGATTACTTAGAGAAGTGGCGGAATCTCCATCATTGGAGGTTTTTAAGGCTTGGCTTGACAAAGCCCTGGCTGGAATAATACTGTTGTGGATAGTCCTGCTTTGAGCAGGGGGTTGAACTAGATGAGGTCCCTTCCAATCCTAGTTTTCTACAATTCTATTATTCTACCTAACCTCATGTACAAATGTCCAAATAAAACCCACATTCCTCTCCAGTACCTGTGGTGCAGGGGACTCCAGTCAGAAGACTCAGAGTTGTCTTCCTTCTGTGTATTTTAAATGCTGGGGCTCTCAAAGATATTTAGACAAGTAAGGTAAAGGCTGGTAGGGCTGTCACTCTGCAGTCAAACAGGGTCGCTATTCTGCACTCAGCAACTGTATACTGAGACTAAAAGTCACCACAGAGCACAGTCAACATGAGACCATGAATAGGAAAAGTTTCACTTAAATAGCTAACAAAATAAGTACCCATTTTACAGATAGGACAGGTCAGTCTCAGGGATGCTTAGGTTGCCACTCAGCCTTCTTGGAATATTTCTAGTTAAAGGAGTAACTACAAATATTGGTGACCTGGGCAAAACTAACAGACCGAGTAGGTGGGGAGAAAAGAGTGGGGGAACTAGTGCTCCTTTGTCACATCTGAAGCAGCCTACCACCCCCCAGACATAGTAGCCCAACTGGAGAATCCCCACACTGTCTAACTGTAGGAGTCAGTGCCAGGACACAGCAGGTGCAGCCCCACATCACTCAGTCGTAGAAGCTGAGCTGGAGCAGCCCAGCACTACCCAGCTATAGGAGGGTTTTACCTCCTCTGGGGACTCAAAGGACACCTATATATGAGCAGTGAGGCTGCTCCAATGTGCTGTAATTACAGCGTGTTGGAGAAGACTCAATTAATTGAATCTGCTGAAGCATGGTAATTGCCATGCTCCAGCAGCCTTCAGTATCTTGTGTATCAGTATCCCTGTGCTTAAAACTGGCAGTGGAGGCACTTTATCTAAAGCTGGTTTAATGAGCTTTAGATAAAGGACCCCTGCTGCTATTTTTAAATGCCCTCCCCTGCCCCAGCATGTATATAAATGCCCAAAGACCCCTGCTACTCCAAATCCATATCCCTGCATGTGGCTTTATGGCAG
>NW_017729001.1:8718663-8719503 GCF_001723915.1 Gavialis gangeticus
TCTAAAGCTGGTTTAATGAGCTTTAGATAAAGGACCCCTGCTGCTATTTTTAAATGCCCTCCCCTGCCCCAGCATGTATATAAATGCCCAAAGACCCCTGCTACTCCAAATCCATATCCCTGCATGTGGCTTGTATGGCAGGTAGTGCAAAGCTGCTCCAGTTTGATTCCTGTGGCCACAGAAAGCAGGGCTGCTCCAGGTGCAGCAGACTCTCGGAAAGGGGCATCATTCCAGCACACCTAAAAAGGCAGCACCTGGAGCTGGTGCCCTTCACGTGCCCCCCCACCGAATTACGATTTCTGGTCACTGACAGTAGCCCTCTTCTGAGAATTGTATCTGTGCCATGAAATTCCTTCAATTTCATTCTTTTTGAGGCACCTAATTTTCCTATTAAATACTGCCAGATTCAGATCTTCAGTCTGAAGGATACCTACTTTTCCAATATAGCATCCCCTCTCTGGGCCAGATCCAAAGTCTTCTGAGCTTAAAGGGAGATTTTAAAATGTACTTTGGATCAGCCCATATAGCACTGGAATAGACTGCAACACAGGCTTACAAGAGCATTAGCAGCTAAGTCAGGATGGCTCAGTCTAGGTCCCAGTTTCTAATTGCCCATATTCTCACATGAGTTCTGGTTTCTGAAATGTCACTGAATTCACAGAGGATCTTGCTTAATGGGTTTATAAAGGCCTGGGGATATTCTGGATCCAGCAATCTATGAGAAAATTTCCATTAACTTCAAGTGGTACTAGAATTTTACCTTTGGTACTGAAACATTGAGTCCACCATTACTACAAGGGCAATTCATAGATTCATAGATTAAGGGTCGGAAGGGACCTA
>NW_017729001.1:8719514-8725767 GCF_001723915.1 Gavialis gangeticus
CCCCAGTGCCTCTCCCACTAATCTCCTCATCTCAACAAATGTATTAGCCTAAGAAAAATCTCCTTAAAGGAGTGAGTAACATGTTGCCCCTTTCCACCCAAAAAGAAGCAAAAATTTAAAATTTCCAGCCAGAACAAAATGGCCTGAGATCAGACCAAACATTTCCTCCTGGGTGTTCTGAATGGCAGTCAGTCCTCAAAGTGTAAACTACAGGAGGACAGCAATGAAAGGGAATGAAGCTGTCCCATCCCTTTCTTGGATTTTACCTTCCAACCCATCACAAGTCAAACTTTAACCAAAGCATCTTTCCCTCCAAGTTTCTTAAGAGAAAAAAGATAAATAATTCGAATACATAATCTTCAAAATGAACCAAACAGCTCCATTTGAAATTACACCAAAGAGTATTTAATTTGCTTTTTGATCCGCTGCCTGGAATGCAAGCTCTACCAGAGGAAGGATATTTATAATTTATTCAGCAGCCAGCACATTTAGGAGTCTTTTAGAAGTCCTCGCAAAAAATGCCAGTGCTGGGTGGGGATTTTTTTAAAACAAAGTGATCAGGGTTAACTCTGAATTTCTGAAGCATTTCAGAACTGTTCAGACTTCTAATCCTATCCAGAGATTGCTTCCAAAACTTTTTCAATTCTTGCTCATTTCCTTCAGCAAAGTAGATCCCTCCAGCTTCATTTCACAAACAAAAATAAATAAATGCCAAAATATATAAATATACACCTGATGCTACACTGTAGATCAGACTAAAAAAGTCTTTGATTTTTTTTTCCAATAACAACAAAGAGTAAATTACCCTAACAACATCCCTGGCCTTTATTTATTTCTGAACAATTCAAAGTAAAAATAATCTAGCTTTTCACTAATTGGAGGTGGGAACTTAAATCAGTCAAGTAGTTTGAATTGTTCACAGAGGGAAACAAAAACAGGTCAATATTTTTTCCAATTTCCCCTCTAGCTGGATTTGAAATTAACTTCCATAGTCATTTTTATTATATAGTTTCATCTGTGCAAAGGAAGCTTCCAAATATGTAAAGAAGAAGAGTATTAAGAAATGGAAGATTATGGTTGACAGTAAGTTTGGAACATGACAGCAATATAGTATTGAGTGGAGACCAGAAGACCTTGCCATGTCTTATGGAATTTGCCACTCATTAGTCATTAGAGGTATAAAGATCTTCTGTCCTGGAGCAACGGAGCAGAACTGCCATTGGTCCCCTGTACAGTTATGATTGGACTGTACTGATTCCCAAAAAGGCAATGAAAGGGACAGGTGGAGTATTGTGAGGATCCTGTATTTCATAACTCTGCTGCAGAACCTGTTCCAGAATTGTGTGATGATAACGCACGCTGCGTGCAGACAGAAGTTGCATTTGTCATGCGATTGTCCCCTTGAAAGTGCTCTACAGCCATGCCCTTACAAAAGAGCACGGCTTTATGACACTTTAAAAGTGCCCTATCGCACGACAATCTGAACCCACATGCAGGTTCAGATGAAGGTGCTCCAAAGCAGGGTGCCTTCATTAACTTCTGTCAGTGCAGGCCAAGAGCATGGCTAGGTTGATAGAGCCCAGCCCTGTCCCCAGTGCTATCTTCAAAACGGGAGGGGAAGAAGGGTGGGGAGGGAGCTTGATTTGGGGTTTACACAGCTTGTGCTGGAGTGTGGGGTAGATGGATTGGACCCCCCGCCCCATCCCCAGGGGTCTAATCCACCCATCCCACCCTCCAGCACAGGCTGGGCAAACTCCGAACCAAGCTCCCTGCCTTCCCTTCTCCCCCACTCCCATTCTGAAGGCAGCATCAGAGCTGGGGTGGTGGTGGTGGTAGGGGAGAGGGGCTGCGGACACATAGCTGCTCCAAATAAGGTTGATTCCCCAACCCCCTGGACACAACAATAAATGTTTGTTGAGTTGGGGGGAAAATGTAATTCATGGAGCTTCCTGTAAACCTACAGCAGGGAGCTTCACTTACAGCTTCCTGTAAACTTTTGCAAAACTACAGCAGGGAGCTGCACCTCTGTCAGCACCCATTAGGGCTTACAGCAACACCCCCTGGATTGCACCTGCCCCCCCTGCCATTATTGCTCTTGCAGATCACACCTGTCAGCATACACTATGGCTGGGCAGGTATAGTTCCGTGCACACAAGCCCGAATGTAAATCCTGAAACTATAGCCTGGAAAAAGACAAGGAGTACTTTCCATATGGTACAGGTACTCACCCAAGCACACCACTCACGTTCTAGGCCTCCTTCACTCAGATTTTCCAGCATAATGCCTTAATCACCAGGCCAAGACTTAGACATGGCACAGATCCTTGTCCAGCACAACCTGAAGCTGAGCCACTGCACATTGCATTTAATAATCACTGGTGGAGAGAGGTACATTAGATACATTTCTGCCACATTTGGAAGCAATTATATAGGTTAGAACATGGGGCCTTCTTCCCTCCAGGATAGTAGCCAGCTCAGAGCCACACAGGTTCTGTTTACCTTGGTCATACAGATTTCCCTTCTTGGCTGGAGATACACCTGCAGAATAGCTGACCTGTAACCTGATGGTTAGAACCCTGCACTGGGAAGTCAGTGGAATGTTGGTTCGAACTCTTTCTGGGTGAAGAAAGCCTAGAACGTGGGTCTGCTGCTTCTTGGATGAGTGGCCTGACTACTAAATTATTGGGCTCAAACATCAGAAAACTGCCCTCCTCCTTTATGTATCCTCACTGCAAGTGATATAGGATTGCAAATTAAGTAGCAGCCATTTGAGCACTCGTGTGGCTTACGTGCCGGGTCATTTATTTTGTTTGCCTCTTTGTTGCTTTGCTCTTTATTCTGTTTGCCTCTTTGTTGCTTGCCTCTGGACCTAGATCCTTTCCAGTTTTTCTGCATCCTTCCTAACAGTGAAGTCTTTCATTGTCTGGCCCCTACTCAAGAACCTGTCACATGATGCTGACACCCCAAACACCTATTGCCCTGTTTCCAACCTCCCCCTTTTTGGGGAAGGTCACTGAACATATGGTCGCCTATCAGCTCCAGGCACATCTGTGTGCAGTCGGATTCCAGGACCCATGGCAGTCTAGCTTTTGCTCTGTGTATACCATGGAGTCTGTGTTCCTGGCCTCTGTTGACTTTACTTGGAGTCAGACAGGAGAAATTGTGTATGACTGGTCTTGCTATATATTTCAGCGGCCTTGGATACAATTAACCATGAGGTGCTGATTAAGGCTAAGTACAGACATTCAGAGAGGTTAATTGGGTTCAAAATAGCCACCTGATTTAAACTTAGCTCGTCCCGGTACTGACCTTATACTTACTGGTTTGGTGCCAGTGACTGAAAATCAGTCTAAACCTGCAACTCATTTAGATGCATACAAACCAGTCTAAAAATTGTAGAACCCAGTTTAAGATAAACGTGGATCTCTGTAGTATCAAACTTATGTGATTTAGGTCAAGCTGGTACATGGAACTTCTGTGCACTTTCCATGCGCAGCCCTGGGGCTGGGAAAACCCAGCTGCCAGCCCCAATCCTGCACTTTTCACCACCTTGGCTCACAACAGGCTATTTTTTGGCCCCTGGGCCTTTGTCCCTCACCCACAAACCCAGCCAACCCCTCCCCCCACCCACAATTCCCATCCTGAAAGCTGTTCCAGGTGCCACTGTGTCACGGTGCAGGTTCCCCAGAGATGGCCATGATGCCCCTAGGGCTCCACGATAGGGCTCCATGACCGTGCAAATTCTGCCTTGCACGCACCTTCTTTTCTTTCCTGCCATGTCTTGTTGGTATAAATAATAAATAGGGAGACTGCTGATGAGTTTCTCTGTGGCCATGGTCCTGTTGGACCCCACTAAACCCTGCAGGTCCCCCTTTAAGGTGATGCTTCTTGGGACACCCCAAGCCTTATGGGTTAGAGAGGCGTGGCTCCAAAACCTGCCCTTTACCACGCCCAGTGCCTCACAGGTGGTATGTAAATATCTCCCTAATAAAGTTTTGGCCTAACTCAGCCTCCTGTGGTCACTGGGCTCTGCGACCCCTGTCATGGCATGCCTCTGGTGCTGGGTTCTGCGGCCCCTGTCACTGCGCCCCTCTCTGATGCTGGGGCTGTACACAATAGCATGCCCCAATGAGGCCTCCTCCTCCCCTGTTAGCCTCATCCTGGCCCACTGGTACAATTAACAACATAAATATAAGCCCCTGGGCTACAACATAACAATAACACTGGAGGCTATACTCTACCCCTTTAAGAAGGAAAGCTTCTCCCTGAGTATTGTTGGCCTCCTAGCCCTGGGTACCTTAGGAGCTTCTGGAGCCCCATTAGTCTTGCAAACAGCAGATCAGGCAACCAAGTGTCTCTGAGTAGTTCTTTCCTGCAAGAGCTCCTTCCCCTGGTGGCTGCCAGAAAACTAACCCCAGCTAGCCACAGACCTGGGGCTTATACGTGCCCACGGCCCTACTTTCTGCTGATTAGCTGAGCAGATGCAGGTGCCAGCTAATTCCCCCATTAGCCTGCTGCCGAGGAAATCTGCAGCTGTGGAACTCTGCCTAGCTCCTAGTGCTCTCTAGCTAGGCTGTTACTGCCTTTAAAGGAGCAGGCACACCTTGGTGCCCTGCAACACATTGCTGCCAGAGTTGAGCAAGTGAGACCTGGTGGGGGGAAGGGAGGGAGGAATGGTGGGGCAGAGGGAGGTCAGGGGGCTAAAAATAACCCCATGTCCCCTCAACAAGCCAGACCCTGCTGGACCCCAGCAACAGCCCCTGGATCGCATCTTCCCCCCATCCCCTGATCACTCCTGAAGGTCACACCTGCCCTCCCATCCCCTGGTGAGCCCCCAATTTTGCCCCCCCAGCCTGCTTGCCCCTCCCATTTTGACTTACCTGATATTGGGCAACCATTGTGAGCTGATTTAACCTCCCCCCACTGCCCGTGAACATCTGTACTTAGCCAGTGTTTACCAGATCTGATGGAATTCATTCTACCTTTATTTGATTCTACCTTTTCCTAGCAGGGAGGTTCCAGAGGGTAGCAATGGGCAATTCACTGTCCTTTCAGGATCTTCCATGTGGGGACCCATAGGGCTACATCTTGTTGACTCTCCTGTTCAACTTATTTATAGGACATGCAGGCAGAATTGTACTAAGATTGGGAGTCAGATGGTATCATTATGCTGTTGACACCCAGCACTACCTTTATTTCTCAGATAGATGTGCCTGGACAAGGATCTTTCACATGTCTAATTCTTGGCCTGGTGATTAAGGCACTATGCTGGGAAATCTGAGTGAAGGAGGCCTAGAACATGAGTGGTATGCTTGGGTAAGTGCCTCTATCACATGGAAGGTACTCCTTGTCTTTTGCCAAGCTATAGTTTCAGGATTTACATTCAAGATTGCATGCACAGAACTATATACCTACCCAGCCAGAGTGCAATGCGCTGCACATGGTCAGTAGCCACAAGTGTGCTTGTACCTTCACACTGCACGTGGAATATTTATTTGAATAGGACCACAGCACGTGTAAAAGGCAAAAACAGCATTACAAGGCTGAGTAATTGGCATGTGGGGCCCTAAATTGAAATAGCATTCTGCCCTTGTTATGCTTAGTCTGGCAAAAGGGAGATCGGGGGCAGGGGGCGAGGCTTGACAGCAGTTTTCAAATTTTTGAAAGGCTGCCATGAAGAAGAGAGAGAACAACTATTCTCTCTTGTTATAGAGAGCAGAATGCAACCCAACAGTTTTAAACTGTGGCAAAATAAATTTGGATTAAATATCAGGAAAAAAAATGTTACTAAGTGCAAGAACAGCAGGTCAGTGGAACCATGGGAAGCTGCAGAATCTCCTTCCTTGGAGGTTTTCAAGAAGAGGTTGAATAAACATTTGTCTGGGATACTTAAGGTTAATCCATCCTGCATTTGTACAGGGGGTTGGCTTACATAACCCCTGAAGTGCTTTCCAACTCTACAGTTCTGTTATTTAGGCATAGCACTTCTGCTTACTGCTCTCATTCTCAAATACGGAAAATCACAAAACTTTCACAGCAGGAAAAAAATTGTAACAGAAAACTGTCCCCCACCCCTGGTGATACTAAAAGATATATCTAAATGGTGCAAGGCAATACCATGAAGATACCAGAGCCAGCTCTGTGTTTGCTAGCTCCAGAACCAGGAGCAGTATATCTGTGTCAGAATAATGCTATTCCCGGACTAATTAGCTCTGCAGAGATGTAAACAGCAACTGCTTCCTCCCTGCCTCCAG
>NW_017729001.1:8730767-8733110 GCF_001723915.1 Gavialis gangeticus
CCCACCCCTCCTGATACTAAAAGATATATCTAAATGGTGCAAGGCAATACCATGAAGATACCAGAGCCAGCTCTGTGTTTGCTAGCTCCAGAACCAGGAGCAGTATATCTGTGTCAGAATAATGCTATTCCCGGACTAATTAGCTCTGCAGAGATGTAAACAGCAACTGCTTCCTCCCTGCCTCCAGCCATTACAATGGGTACTTACAGTGCACCCTCACTTTGATGCTGACTCAACAGCCTGACACACACCAAGGCAGCTAGGAGAGGAGGTCAACGCCTATTACACTGACAGTGTACAAAGGAGATGGGTTGCAAATAAATCACTGCTCACTGCTTGCAGGTCTGCATGAATGATATACTGCAGTTGTGCTGTGCCAGAGGCCAACTTACCCAGATGACCACAGCTCTAGCCAAAGGGATCTTTTGAATCCTATTTAATTAAACCTGCACAAACCCCTGTGTGGACACACTGACTTGATAACAGCTCACAAATATTTGGCTTAGATCAAGGTACCAAATATACAGTCTGCGGGCCGGATCTGGCCCACAGAATCATTGCATCCGGGCCACTAGTTGTCTAGTGTATGCCAGAAATGATTGCCCTTAGTTCTGCACTCCTGCATGCCCCTGGCACTGCAGACCAGCCAGAGCTCCATGCTACGGGGCAGTGGCATGTATCTGGGGGCGTGTGGCTCTGTGGCGCCACATTTGGGTGGCAGCATGAAACAAAAGCAGGTCAGCTGTGCCAGGAGCATGTGACAGCACACAACCATGTTCAAGCAGTGTGGAGCCAGGGGCATATGTTGGCAAGAAGCCAGTGGCATATAGCAATGCAGAGCTTTGCCTGAACAGTGGTGTGGATCTCTGGGCCCATACCTGCATGGAGCTACAACTGCCACCCATAGTAGTCCTGTCTATGCCTCCACACGCCCCTGGTTGCAGCTCTATGCTGCTGCCTCAATGCAGTCTTGAGCAGCTGCACACCTCTACCTCTAGGGACAGACATTCAAAAAGCCCAAGCCTGAATTGATTCACTCCTTGCAGGTTAGTCTAAGCCGCACAGCTTAAACTGATTAATAACTGAGCAGACATTCTCTGTTCAATCAGGAAATGCAGCCATATGCCTGCAGTGGCTCGAGCCAGAAGCCAGGGCACACTAGAGAATGCCTACCAGCCACTGCCGAAGGGGAGGGCAGAGAGATGCCTTCCAAGGCTCTCAGTCCTTCCCAGACTGAGGAGTGGAGATGGGGGAAAAGTCCTTTCTTTGAGCAAGCATATATTGAACACAGCAATTTGCAAAGCATACAACAAGGCACTACCAAAAATATTTGCCTAAGCTAAGATACAGCCCAGTAAAACACATACACAACTTAGTCTAACTTAAAATGTAAACTTAGGAAGACAAGAGAAAGGCTTGCGTAAGTCTTACATAATCCTGAGGGCAAAGTGTCTCCTTACAGCCAGGCATTCAGAAAGGCTGTGCGTTTAGGTAGTCCCACATTTTACAGGGTCTGCTTCATAATGTAAATGTAGTTCTCTGTATTCTTTGGTGAAGCTCTGGGCTCACAGATGCAGGGCTTGGCTCTGCACACAGGGAACTAGCTTGCCTCCCTCCCCCACCCCACTCCAGGACCTGGTGTGGAATTAACCTCATCCCTGCCTGGCTGCAGGCAAGATGCAGAAACTGCAGCCAAACCTCCAGGGGTTCTGGGGTAGAGAGGGGACAGAGGGAGGAATTAACTCCATCCCCACCTGGCTGTAGGCAATCCGTGGAGGTGCGGCTGGGGCTGGCAAATCCCAGCTGTGGTCTGCAGGGTTTGCCAGTGAGGGGGAGAGGTGATGGATGGAGGAATTTGTCTCAGGGGCTATGGCAGGCCAGCTTCTGGCCATGCCTTAACCCTGCTCTGGCTACTGAGCAGAGGGGCGGGACCAGCCCAGATCTCTGGAGCAGAGAGCAGAGCCCAACCCAGCCCAGAGAGCATGCTGGGATGCTGGAGGAGTCTGGTTTAACTTAAACCAGGAAGGGGTCTGGGACAGACAATACATAAACCGGTTTGAGCCAAATCAGTTAAGTCTGATACTACTTTCAACCAGGTTTATCCCAAACTAGTTTCAGCCATTGTCAAACTGGTTTATGTGCACTGAATATCTGTTCTGTTACAGATTTAAAGCAGTTTCTGATGACCTAAACTAGTTTATGTGTAATGGGTAGCCCTAGACCTGGAGTGGGATAGGGTTTGGAAAGACCCCTTTCCATAACTTAGACACATGGGCCTGTTCACATTTCTGCAAATTCCCCAGACTATTTTTTTAGCTGCAGTACCTGCAATCTGCAATTCTG
>NW_017729001.1:8738110-8739224 GCF_001723915.1 Gavialis gangeticus
CCTAGACATCCTGTAGTTTGGATCTGGCCTGGAAGGAGCCCCTGAGGTCCAGATCTAGCCTGGGAGGAGTTTGACAACCCTGGCTTAGACTGATTCCTCACAGACTTCTGCTACAGGGACACAAATTTCCCCCCATCAAAGCAAGATGTGGAGCCACGTACCAAATTAAATAACCTTTTTTCAAACTAGTGCAACTTTCTGGTGTGGTGAAACCCGGAGTGACTATGGGGGCAGACAGCAACTGTTATTATACTTGGGCAACATGTACAAGGGATTCTGCCAATCTCCCTAGCCCATTCCTCGTTATAGTGGGAGCTGCATGTTACCTGTACATGGCAGTCATCATTATGAGATGCTTAAGTATTGCTCTTTGTGTTTTGGTAAGGCCCAAAGACCCCAAGCACTATCAGAGCCCCACTATACTAGGTGCTGTTTGTTAAAAGACTGTCACTGTGCCCAGCAGTTTACATAAGAATAAAAAAGTCTAGAGCAGCAGTTCTCCACCTTTTCAGATTACAGGCACCCCCCCCATAACTTTCCAAAACCTTATTTATTACAGTGCTTACTTCCTTGCACAGGGGCTGGGCAATGTATGCGTGTAGAGAGGTGGGAGCGGTCAGGTAAGATGAGCATGTGCTTACCTCCTTCCAAAAGGCTGGGCAGTAGGAGTGCAGGGAGGGGAGAGGAGCAGCTAGACAAGGATAAGTCTGGCCTTACCTCCTCTCACAGAGGCTGAGCAGGGATAAGCATGTGCTTACCTCTCTGCACCCCATGGTACCCTTCAAAGGATATTGTGACACTCCAGAGTGCTGCATACCTCAGTTGAGAATCAGTGGTCTAGGGTGGTGGGAGAGGGCAATTATTTCAGCTGGAGGGCTACTTAATGAGCTTTGGTGAGCTGTTGAGGGCCGCATACATAACATCTTTCAGAAGATATAATTTTAACAAAGTATAGATAAAAAATCATATGCTTAAAATTAAACATCTGCTATAACATATTTTAATTTTATTTCAAAAAACATTTTTGTCCTGACTTATGTTTTTTTGAGTAGTGTATCTAGAAGTGATTGCATAATAGCTCAAAATAAAGTTTTACTCCTCTTATATATTGTTT
>NW_017729001.1:8739514-8748607 GCF_001723915.1 Gavialis gangeticus
AAGTATCCCATGCTCCAACTTCCAATAATCAAAGAATAAACAGCCCTGTCCCTGATTCCCAAATCCTGGCACCAAATACCCTCAGCTTCCAGATCTAAATCTGTTGGCCACTGATATCAGACTGCTCCATATACACACTTGATAACCAAAACAAAGGCAGAAGCCAGAAGGAAGATTGCACTAAAGCTCCCACACACAGCCACCTGACTTGGGGAACATGGATTCAAAGAAATGCCTGTTTCTGGCAGAATGTGAGCCTTTCCCAACTCCATATAGCAAGCTAAAGCAAGCAGAAAAAATACTGGTGCTGCAGTTCACCTGTCCCCCATAGAACACAATTAAGAAATGAGTGCACAAAAGAGCAATGCATGTAAGGGTTCAGAGTGCTGGTCCTAGTCACTGATACAAAGAGGATTACACATTTTGGCATGCACTGTAAAAAGGCCAACATGCACGCATTGGCAGGCATCAGGTCCTTAGCGACAAGCTGGGTTAAAGGAAAGAGGGAGGATATTGGCTGGCCAGGAAGCTCTGTATTATGATCTAAAGGTGGGGGTCACTGGTAGGAAGAGGACTCTTTACCAGGAGCTGTGCAAGGGAAGGGAGTTGGCCACATGCAGACTTGGGAACCTATAGGCAGTATCTGCACCCATAAAGTCCAAGAGGAAGCAGACAATCTTACCTACAAGACACAGACACCAGTAGTGCACAAAGGAAGCCTGGATGCAACTTTGCTGAGCAGGACTGGGAAGACAGCTGAATGCATAGAGCAAATCCATGGCATTTAACCAATGATGAGAGATGTCACCCAAGTACGGGAAGCAATCCTGCCCTACCTGGGGTGAAATTCTGGCAGGGATAACAGGGCAAGGTGTGACCAAAAAGGATTTTTTCATCTCTGTTTCCATGATCCATATCCCACTCCCTCCACACATAGGCTCCTACTTCACATCCTGCTACCCCTTACGCATCTCTGTACCTCACAGACCATGGCTTTCCACCCACACAAGCCACCCCATGCAGGTACATTAAATGGCAAACCCGTGTGCAGTGCTGCTACCTAGCTGCACCCGACTGTCCCCGAGGAAACTGGGGTCAAAATAGAAGTAGTCTACTGCCCTCCAGCTGAGTGCGCACACTAATGGAACAGTGCCCTGTAGAATTCCTCCCATTCAAAGCTGAGTTCCAGAGATAATTAAAAAGGAGAAATTAAGACATTGAGACCAAGGTTGAAAGACACTGCTGCGACATAACTCCCCCAAATCTGTCTGAGGCAGAGAAATACAGAAGCCAATGCTGCTGAAGGGCTGCAGAGGAGCAGGTACTTAAGCCTGCAGTGTGTGGGATGACAGCAGGGAATTGGGAGCAGGCATGCAAGACATCACTAACGTACTGGAGCACTAGCTGCGGTCTTAGTGTATAAAAGAACGTATATATTTATCGGCCAATCTCCCAGTTCTGCTGTAACACAGATAGAAAAAGAAATACAGGAAAGGAACATGACAGATTAATGGGCCAGGACTGAAATATGAGATTAGATTTTTTTAGAATATGCCTGGGTATTCCAGGTGCTCTTTAAATTTGTACGGTCTGGTTACTCGATTATGTAAAATATAGTTGCCTAAGAAATCCATATAGCCTGTCTAGTGAATGTGCTCACAGCAGCAGAGAAGGGACTTTGCAATCTTTATTCAGGGTAATGCTAAAGTGAAATATGAACTCTCTTTAGTAAAGAAAGTTTGCTAACTAAAGTTTCAGTGACCAGGGGTTAGATCCTATCTCAGCACAGCAGTCAGAGGTGCAATGGGGTCCCTAGATGAGCACAGGCATCCAGCTCTGTTTGGAGCTGACCCAAACAAAGTGTGCAGCCTGCATTAGGCTCCATGACCAGGATGCCTCCCTACAATGCTCAAACAGTACTGACCATCACCAAGGAAGAAGAGGCTGCCAACATCTTTACCAGACAATCCTCTTGCTGCTTGTCCACAGCATGCTGGTGCTCACGGTGTATTGGGTAAATTATTAATCAAACCTGGGAAAGGAAGAATGACCTCAAATGCCCCCCTCTTATCAGTGTAAGTGAGAACAGGAGTCAGTTGGACAGTGGCCCAGCCAAGCAAACCCTGAGCGGAAAGCTGCGCCTTGACAGGAGCAGATGAAACTGTACAAAGATTCATAGATTGTAAGGGACTGGAAGGATCCTAGCAAGATCATGGGGTCCATCCCCCTGTACTACATAGGCCTTGCCAACTCCCACCAAAAGCTAATCTACCAGACAGCAGCACTATGTGACCATCAAATTCAAGCATTTTCCATAGGTCAAAGGGGATGACTCCAAGCAAGTGAAGACCTGGATCAGGAAGGGACTATAAAGCCTATTTAACTCAGTCAGTGAAAACAGAGCCTAGCAGCAATGTACGGGGAGCAGAATGAGCAGGTGGTACTACGTAGCAGGGCTAGCATCGCAGCAGTGCTCAGAGGCCTCGCTGTGAGGCAGGGGGACATTGTGCTGGGCACTACCAAAACACACAGGGGGCACAGTTCTTACCCACCACCAACTGGGCAAAACACTCAAAGGACTGCATTGAGACAGCTATTTCTTCCTTTAATTGCTTTGCTTACTATTCACTGGTGGCCAGTATAGCAGTGTTATGGCAAAGGAATATATTCATAGATGGCAAGGCCAAAAGGCTGACAAGCATCCTACAAGAAGGAGCCACCAGCTTTGGGGTAGATGTGGGAGCAACACATAGAGAATCCTTTAACAATTCCTTGAAGCTTTCTGCTTCCCTCCGACCCAGCACAAGCTCTGTATCACACAGGTCGGAGGCCCTTATCTGGCCACTCCTCCAAAAAAGCCCCACCCAAAAAAACCAAACAAAAAAATCACTTCTGCTTGAATTAGATGAATCAGGTGAATAGGATTACTGTAGGTCCAGGATCTAGGACTGCAGCATGGTATACTGATAAAGATCTTTTTGGCCAATACTGATGGCCGATTATTAACCATTCATATCAGCCTATACTGACCTAATAGCTGATATGCACCCCAGCAGTCTGGAGAGCAGCATCCAGCCAGTAAATCTGTGGGGGGAAGGGACATGGGAGGATTGGCAGATTGGGGCCCCCATGGTAAGTGAGGGAGTGGGGCTGGGGCAGGGGCTGCCCAGCTGAGACAAGGCATGGGGCAGAGCAGTGGGTAGCTCACCCAGAGGAAGAGAAGGGGTGAGAAGGGGGAGCGGCTCCCTGTTGCAGCGCACACTCCAGGGGGAGGCATGCAAGGCATGTGCCCCCCCTCGATTTGTGCACAGGGTGAAGTTGGGCTACCTACTGTGGGCTCAGGGCCAGGGGCTAGACAGCCTCTTCCCAGCGGAGGGGCTGGGCTGGGGCTGCGCTCAGATTGGGGCTATGGAGAATTTTGGGGTGGCTGTAGCCCACCCTGTAGCCCCCACTCCCAGGCCCACTGCCACCAACTCCCCCTCCCCTCTGGCTCATCCCCCTGCACAGGGAAAAGGCCAGCACAGCCCCTGCCCCTGAACCTACAGTGAGGAGACTGCCCTCACCCTGTGTACAAACCCAGGTGCACATGCCCCCCATGCCTCCGGACATGGCATTTATTGATGACATTATCAAGCTAGACCGCTCAAAAAGTACTGATTGCCAATAACGTCAATTCTCCTTTTATCGGTGCTGATCTGATATGAACCAATATATCGGTGCACCTCTACAGCACAGCATTTTGGCTCAGCCGGGACAGTCAGCCACTCTGGCAAGCAGTTGTAGGACTGGGTCTAGGACACACAGGAGCAGGGATGAGTGCTTCAGAACCCAGTATGATGTGTTATTTCTAACTCAAGCTGAACTTGCCTATAAGCTGAGGGGCACATGCTGCATTGCCAGCTCTCAGGTTCATTCCTGGCATGCATATGCATAACACACACCATGCCCGAGCAGGTTTGTACTGCCTTGTCTGATCCCAGGAGAGGTCAGGGATCAAGCCAAGCAAGGACTAAGCTCCTGCTCCCAGAAGCCAAGATGCTTTTGGGCCAAGGCTGAAGGGCAGCATACAACTGTTGTTCTTGTGCTGGGCTTGACAGCAAGCAGGCAGCCTGAATGAAATACCAACTGATTTGCTTGTGCAATTCTCCCTGTCTGGCCCTAGCTGCTTTATCAGAGCAGTGCTTCTGTTAGAATAACAATGGATGTGCAAGTGGGGCAGGAGCCCCAGACGCTACCAAAGGGAAGGCCCTGGAATGGAGCAAGCGGGGTGTCTCACCTTACCACCCGCCACCCCCCCAAAACACACACACACACTCTGCACTTTCCCTATAGCTGCTCTGCTGCTGCTACCAACAAACTGCTGCCACTAGACCCCTTGCCATCTCCAGAACCCTGTTTCTGCTGGACCCCTCACTGCCTCCAGACTTACTGTTGTTGTTACTGCCACTGTGGTGGCCATGGTGGCAGCCCCTGTGCCCTGGGCTGGGTCCAGCCTGTGAGGAGCCCCATGGCTGAGATTCAGCCTGGAGACTAAGGTGACTTTTATCTACATCAATAGCTCATGAACCAGCCCAGCAAAGGGGAATCAGCACACTACCACAATCAAGGCTTTTCTGAGTCTTCCCCTAACCTTGGCCCAGGCCAGACTGTTACTGGTCTCCCATCTGTCACACCACTAGCAGATCCTAGTTTTAGCTCAGCACCACATCAGAAACTAGCAGCTCTTACAGCCTCTGCTGTACTGCTCCTGGGGGTCAGGATCCTGAATTTGGGGGACTTTAGACAAGGGAAACCCAGGAGTACAGGGGAGTGCCTGCTGGGAAGGTTGGTGGAGTACTACAGGTTTAGATGAGGTGCTGGGGTCAACAAGAAAAAGATGAGCATGAAGGAAGCACTCCCAAGTCAGTATCAATCATTTCAGGATTGCTGCAAGAGAAGCTGGCAAGGTGCTTGATAGCCATAGGGTGCGTCTACATATTACTGTGCTTTAGTACTTTGCTTTTGAAGTACTAAAGCATGGCGCACAGTTAGGTTTTGCCACTGTCACCATAGCAGCACCAGTATGTAGTGCATCATTAGTGACATAGCTGGTGATCACATGTAGACTCATGTGATCACTACGTCACCGTAGCACACTGTATGGCAATGTAGCACATCACTGTCACCATAGGGCAACATGTAGACATGTCCATAAAGTCACAGAGAAGTAGGGCTGAAAGGGACCTCCAGAGGTCATTTAGTCTAATGCACTGCCTGAGGCTATATCATTCCTATCCAAACCATCCTATATAACCATAAGCCCATGTTCCAAGCCATGAGAAGAATTGTGGAAAAATGCACTATGCAACCTGCATCTTTCTTCCCATGTTAAACCATCCTACAGAGAGGAAATTAAAGACACAGACCTAGTGATACCATCATATGCTAATGGGAATGAGAGTGCACCCTGAAAACAACGCTCTACCAAAACTTCCCTCTCTAAATACACCCATAGCCAGGAAGCTTCGCTCTGTTCTAGAATGAGACTGTTAGGTCTCAAACTCTGGTTCTATGCTGTCAGCCATCACTGCCTAGGGACCCAGTACAGAATTGAAACAGTTGCTCCAACACTGTCCTGCCATCTCATACTATTCACAATAATTTTCATGTCTCAAATTGCTGAGGAATAATTAGAAACATAGACATTGAACTGTGCTTCTCAAGAAACCACTCGCCTCCCTTCAGACTATTCACCCCCATTTCAAAGCTATCAAGCAGAGCTGGGCTTGCAGTAAGTAGAGTGATAGCAGTGAGAAATCCCTTGAACAGACACTCAGCCTTGCAGAAGCAAAGCAGCCAACAGAGGGACAGTTAAGGTTGCTTCTGAACACTTAATATAGTTTATATTTACAACTTAATGGCTTTTCAGCATCACTAACTTCTATTCCAACATACGAACTTCTACTGTATTACCCTCAGCTTAAGTGCTAACTACATCTTCACACTAATAAATATTTTAAAACAATGGGACTCCAAATTCTGGCACAAAACTGGCTGCAGCTCAGCTGGAATTTTCATTTGTACTGAAGAGAATAGTTTTGGAAAGACTTTCCATTTCCCTAGTATCATGGAAACTAGGGAATCCTCTGTTCTTTTCTGCCCACTCCCTACTGCCATCATGGTGGGGACCTGCACCTGTACCACCTCCCTGACAGTCTCCAAGCTAGTGACTATAGTATTCTTCATCAAGATCCTTATTTGAAAGAGAAAGTCAGACATTTATGTTCAGGCTGGGTCAGATTTGGATGGCACTCCTTTACTCACAGTCCACAATACATGTCCATGCCACAAAGCTAATGGATGAGAAGCTAAAAGAGGACATTTGCCTGGGAGTGGAGGAAAAAACATCTTAGCAAGAGAAGTACTTGAGAAGGCTTTGCTGAGAGCTGGTGGTTTGAAGACCAGAAATTCTAGGTATTCTATTTGTGCCAGCATCATTGGGTGACCTTGACCTTAGGTAGCCAGCTTGGGTGGCCATATCTATACTGCCCTCGTGATGAGCCTGGGGCTGTGGTTAAAAAACAAACCCCTGGTTTTGTGCCCCAAGCCCAACAATTAGGCAACGTATAGGATTTAGGCCAGGAGTGTCAAATTCATGTGGGTACCTGGGCTGGATCCAGACTGCAGGGCTCCTCACATGCCAGATGCAGGCCAAGGCATGGGGGGAGGGCTGACACAGCCACCACAGTGACAACAGGTCCGGCAGTGACAAGAGGTCCAGTAACACCCAGGAGTTCAGGGGACAGAGCAGCCAGGGGTCTGAAAATTACCAGAAATAGTGGGTCTGGAGGTGGCAAGAGCCCAGGGTACAGGGGTCCACTGGCGGCTGGAGGGGTCCAGTAGCAACAGTGGGTCTGGGAAAAGGGTGTAGAGGGTGGCAACAACAGCCTTGTTGCTGGCAACCATGGGGAAAGGGTGAAAGGACCCCAAATTCTGCAGCAGGCCATGCCCCCCAACTTCCGGTAGTCCTTTGTGCCAGAAAGGGCTACTAGAAGATGTGGGCATGTGCAGGCCATCAAACATACAGCCTGCAAAATGGCTGTGCAGGACATATGTTTGACACCTCTGCTGTAGAGCATCCACATATAACCAATGCTTCATTTTGAAGCATTTCTAAGTAGTACCTCATTCCAACAGGATCACTTTTGAAGAACTCTGGCCATTTCTGGTATTTCATTGGCAATAAATATTTGCCCTGCTCTCCCTTTAAAGTCTTTCAAACGTGACATCTGTCCACGCTCACCTCTGAGAGTAGTGCTGAGATGAGCACTAAGGATTCCTTTATGTCCTCTACTCTAATTACCAGACTTGGGTACACAAGGAACAGGAGTGAGTGGCCAGGGCTTGTTTCTTGGAAGAAGTCAGAGAAGTTCACCTGGACTCTTAGAAGCTCCTGGGACAGGCAATGCATTTTGTCATCCCTTAACCTTTCCTTCCACCTTCCTTTTTCTGAATGGGGCTCATACGTAATAAGCCTGGGACACCTAAGGCATTCTCCAAAGTGATGCTTCTTTTGAAACCCTGCCTCACGTGCACACACATGCACCTCTCTCTCTCTACTCTGCTAGCAACCAGGCTCTCACAAACAGATAACAGTACAATCTCTCAGATTTAAAGCTCTTGCTGCAAACAAATCCTTTGCCATCACGTGACTATCGGGGAACCTAGCTAACAATAGCAATAATGGGCCAAACAGACAGACACCACCTTCATGTGCAGTTGGGGGGGGTTCACCTTCTCACTGTGGAATCTTCTTGCACAAGATGCCCCTCCCCCAACAGTCCTTATGAATCCAGCAAGCAAAACCATACTTGGGAATCACAATTTCACATCAAGTAGGGACTGGGTCAGCTATGCTTATAATTGTCTGGATGGTTTGTTACAGAAGGAAGAAAAAGCCCTGTATTCTCAAAAGGATTCAGCTCTGTAAACTGCATTGTGTCTTGGCTTGTATAGGAAATTTTATAAAGCTCAGTTAGTTGAAGGAAAACCTTGACTTTTACAGTGCAAGATAAAAATCCTCAGCTTTAACAAATGCATGTGTCCCATCTGTAGTGCACCATATTATCTCGCAAAAGAAAAAAAATGAATTGAACTTTGGGTGCTTTTCATTTCCCTACGATGTGCAGCAAACTGTGATTCCTATTCATTAACAGACAAGATTGACATTCATTATATTGTGCATTAAATTCCTCATTCTTTTGCTGCTCTCAAAATTAGTCCACAGAGGGTAGCAACTGGTAATTTCTATATTGAATTCTTAGTAACTACAGTGGAATTTTTCCTCCAAATAAGCAAGGCAATTATAAAAAGGGACACTACCTCCTGAAATTGTAAAACAGGCAGACACTTTTAAAATTCCCCTCTCTCTCACCCACTTTTCTGTACAGCTGCTGCTACTAGAAATGTGAATTAACAGCTCAGGTGGTAGCTGCCTTAACACAATTCTTTTGGGAAGGGATATCTCCTCTCAAGAGCAAGGGAAACTGCTTTAGTTGTATCCATAACCTGAAATTATATCTATCTCTGGATCTGAGTGTGCCCTTATCAGAAATGGGGAACATGACAATTCTTCATCATATATAACTGGTGGGTTAGGAGAGGCTAAAGTATGGGTAGAAAATTATTTTGGCTGAAGGGCCGCTTAACAAGTTTTGCTGAGCTGCCCATGGCCACAAAGGAAGCCCTGCCCCTTGACAGGCCCCCGCCCCGGGACCATAAGTCCTTCCCCTGGCCCCTGGCTGTTGCCACTGAAAGTCCCTTCCCTTGCCCCCAGAAGTATTCTTTTGGGAGGGGGCTCTGCCATCTTGGAACCAGAGAAAAACCAAATCAGATACTACAAACCAAACATCTACTATAACATATTTTACTTCAAAAAATATTTTTGTCCTAATTTATGTGTTTGCATAGTGTATATAGAGGTGATTGCATAATAGCTCAAAATAAAGTGTTACTCTTGTATATTGTATGTGTGGGGGTGAGTGTGGGGTTTATGGGGAGTGTGAGTGGGGTTTGTGGGGGTGTGGTTGTGTGTAGAGGGGTGAGGGGTCTGTG
>NW_017729001.1:8753607-8756856 GCF_001723915.1 Gavialis gangeticus
GAGGAAGTGGGGGTGTGGTTGTGTGTAGAGGGGTGAGGGGTCTGTGGGGGTGTGGGGGTGTGTGTGGAACAATGTCGGGGGAGTGTATAGGTGTGTGGGGTTTGTGGAGGGTGTGTGAAGTGTGGGGGAGGGTGTGGTTATGTGCAGGGCTGTGGGGGAGGATGTAGGAGCAGTGTGGGTATAGTGAGATGTGCATGTGGCCATCCCCTCCCCACTCAGTGCACAGCCACTGCTGCTGGTGGCAGCAACAGCAGCAGGCCCTGGGAGTGCTCGCAGCAGCACATGTGACCAGCCAGTTCTGGAAGCTGCATGTGGCAGCAGGAAGTGGGGCCAGGCCAGCCCAATTTCATCGCAAGGGGCTCCCTGTACCTCACATGCAGCTTCTGGGACCTGGTGAGAGCCAGGGGGTGGGGAAGATGTCCCACATGATGGAGCCCGCAGCCAGGCTCTGCTCCCTGCCTCCATGTGCAGGTCCCGGTACTCCCCCAGGAACCAGAAAACAGGGCCAAGCCAGCCTGGCTCCAGTGTATAGGACTCCCCATCACTTGTACCAATCCTGGTAGTTCCACGTGGTGACAGGAAGTGGGACGTGAGGAAGGCCACTGGCTCCATTGTGCAGAGCTTCCCCCTGGTGGTATGAGAGTCTTGGGAGATACAGGTAAGCCATGGGGAACACTGTGCAATAGAACTGGGCTGATCCAGGTTCCACACTCAGTGCCCCTGCCATCCCTAGTCCCATGCTCCCACCCAGCTGCAGCTTCCCCCCACTGGCACCTAGTTCCCTGGACAGCTGCAGCAGAGGCAGCAGCAGCCCTGCCAGGAAGCTGTGTCCTGGCTGTGGTCCTCCAATGCATGAGGGTGGGAGCATAGTGTGCTGCCCCAGTGGGAGAACGTGCGACTTGGCCCCATGCAGAGCACAGCAGTGGCAGCCACAGGCTAGGCTGGCTACAATTAATTAGTGGGCGCCTGCCCATGGGCTGTATGAAATCACCTGGCAAGCCAAATCCAGCCTGTGGGCTGGGATTTTCACTCTTACCAAAAGTCACATTTATCTGTAGCACAACTGCAGTAAGCACAGAATATGCTCAGTGGGTTAAATGTCTGAAAGACCCTCCTGTTTCAGACTGTAAAAGGGGTTTCACCTTGGCTGTTTAGGCATTTCCTTTCTCTCTCCTCATACTTCTTTAGTGAATGCTACTGTTGGAGAAGGTAGTCCTTCTCAAAAATTCTCTGTGATTTTTGCTTTTCAGACTGAGTGCTCAGCCCCAAGGATGGGGGGATGGGAAAGCCAAATGAGGTCCTATTTTAAACCCAGGAGAGCATCTACAAATACCCATCACTTTTCAACATCTTCAACAGAATGTTATGGGTTTCTTCTGCATCTCCACTGAGTCACATGTTTCTGAGCAGTAGTCAAGCTACATGAAGACTGGCCTGAACTTTACAGAGGGATTCAGAGCAAAGTTTCTGGCCATCATGGCTCCTTCCTTCCTCCAATGTAGGAAAGCAACTTGATTCTCTTTGAAATGAGTGAGCACATCTCCCTTCTAAAATAAGGGAGACTGGACTCGATCTTTTGGGGGCTGGACTCAATCTTCTGAGGTCTCTTCCAGTCCTAATGTCTATGAAATCTAAGGGGCAACTGGGTCAGGCCTGAAAGCTATGTCTAGTGAGAGCATAAATCTGTAACCCCCACTGGCTGCATTCTGCATACAACAGATATTCACAAAGAACTGCTCAATTAAGGCTCTTTGTGTGGAATATCCTTGTCTGTTATCCAATCAGGATATATCCTTCCACAGTACAGGCCAAAGGCCTCAGTTCAACCCCTGCATTTCCAGAGCCCAGGGCTACTTGTGCTGGGGCAATGGCGACGTGTAGGGGGTGCACAAGGGTGCATATGTACCCCCCCCCAAGAGCGCTAGTGCACCCCCTGACCGGCTGCAGTCACCACTTAGACGACAGGCAATGGGGACAGGTGGGAGCACTGGTTCCCCCGCGAGTGCCAGCCAGGGAGTGGGAACGCCATGGCATGCTCCCAGAAGTGGCCCGCAGCCACTTCTGGAAGTGATCAGCCACAGGGGAATCACGTGCCCCCTCCCACCCCACCCCACCCCACCCCAATCAGTGAGACTGCCCATGGGGGGACCCCCCCAGTCACTGAGTGGTTGCTGGGTGGGGGGGGGCATATGCCCCCACTGGATAAGGTGGCACCAGTCACCCATGTACCGGGGTTCTGCACACCCCATTCCTCCAGCTCTGGCTCCTATGCCCCATCTGACAGCATAGCTTCCACATTGTGCAGGGGTACCTTAGGCCACTTCCACCCAGGAGGACTCAACAAAAATGAGAATCTAGCCCCAGTGTTTCCAGTAGGCATAGGAGTACATGGATTATCTCAGCTCAGTTCAGGGAAGTGCTTCTCAGGCTGTAGGGCAGGATCTGGTAATGCAACATATAGTGGCACTGCAAGCACACTGCAGTGCTATCAAAGTGATGATGTTCACTCTATAGTATAATGGCAGCAAGCACTGGGCACACCTTCAATGAACTTTTGTTCTGAACCAGTTAGTAGGGATGCGGAATCAGGCAGCTGACTATGTTTCTTTTTTTCACCACTTGAAGGTTTCTTAGCCCTTCACTACCTGATGCTGCTGATTTTGATGCAAATGTAGGTTGGGAATGAGCTCCAACCCTGGAAAGCTGCCTGGCAAATGAAAGGAGAAGGAGGTGTTGCATTTCCCATGCATTCAGTTACTGTAGAAACAAATTATATTTGAGTGTGAGGCAGGACAATTCACCTTGACTTTACAGTCTCAAGTATGCCTGACCCACAGCAAGCAAGACCACATAATAAGGTCAACTCCAGTAATGTAATGTAACTAGGGGTAGGCAAGAGGGGCATCCACCCCAGGCACCAAGTTAGAATGGGAGTCAGAATTACTCCCCACCTCCATAGAGTCCACACCCCGAGAGCAAGAGCAGCCCCACAATTAAGCTATGCTGGGAACTCCAAAACAGTCCCCAGATGCTGTTGCTTTACAACCAACAGAGGGTAGAGTGTGTGGCAACAGCAACTCAGTCAGGGACTGTTTTGGAGTTGCTGGCATTGACAAGACTGCCACCAACTGAACTGTGCTTCCCCCACCCACACTTTCACAATTGTGCACATCACTCATCAAAGCCTCATGGCCCTCACCTTTCTCCTACTCTTCTGCAAGGTTTGCCCAGAGTGCCAACTCTGCTTGT
>NW_017729001.1:8761856-8774384 GCF_001723915.1 Gavialis gangeticus
ATCAGGGACTGTTTTGGAGTTGCTGGCATTGACAAGACTGCCACCAACTGAACTGTGCTTCCCCCACCCACACTTTCACAATTGTGCACATCACTCATCAAAGCCTCATGGCCCTCACCTTTCTCCTACTCTTCTGCAAGGTTTGCCCAGAGTGCCAACTCTGCTTGTTATGCCTCTGGTCAACTCACAGAACAAATCACAACACAAAGCATAGGATAGGTGTCTCCCCACACCCGCAGGGGAGGTATCCCATTAAGGGGAGGCTTTATAGAGAAGAAGGATAATGTCTGAAGAGTTGCCACATGCTATCCAAGATCCCAGCCCCCACTGCATCTAGGGAAAAGGAGAGATATCAAGGCCTCTGCATTTCCCAGATACATTTAGGGTAGGGGAAGCTGCTTGCTGCAATTTATTCCCCTCCATGGCTGTGGGGAGACTGATTATTTGGCCCTGCTTACAGTGTTTGAAATTATCCTTTAACTCCTTGTATGTGATTCTGGATCATTTAAAGGGACCAGCAGAGGTATGCAAGCGCCCAAGTGCTCTGCTGGGGAGGGTGAAGAAGAAAAGACAGGCGACTGCTGGGTTCAGAACAATTAGAAATAAAACATGAAAGAGAGACACATAGATAAAGCGTATTATAACACTCTGATTGTGAGGCTCTGAAAGGCTGATTTCAAGGCATGCAGTTTGGCATGCACCAACCATTATCAGGTGCTGCTAGGGAACTTCAGAGCCATTCACAAATGGGGAATTCAAAGTATAATTGGGGCCTGGCTCTTCAGATCACAATCCAAAAGCAAAGCAAAAGGTGCAGTGTGCATAACAAAGATCCTGGGCTCAGGAGACACATTTCAGGGCAGCAATCAAGGAAGAGGTAACTAACTGCAAAGCAATCCCTGTCATCAGCTAAGCAAGAGAAAATCACAGCCGGCTGCACTTTAGTTTGTATAAAAAGAACCAGTCTGCTTAGCCCATGCTGAATAAACAACTGGGGATAAGGTCTCCTGGACTCTCCTCCCAGCTGTGCTGGACTCATTCTGTGTATGTTTCCATCATGGTACCAGCATGCCCTGGACAGCAGTCTCTACAAACCTGCTCCCAGTCACATGCTACAAACCTGTGAATGGGCCAACTCTAAAGTTGTCCCCAGGACTATTCTCAACCATACTGGAAACTGAGGTGTCAGGAACAGCTGCAGAGGATACCATGAAGATGTTATCCCAGGGCAATTTCTGGGTTTGGAGCATGTGAACATGATCAGAAGGATGATAAAAGCCATCCTGGCCAGGAAGTACTATTGCCACAGCATAGACATACCTCGCTGACCATGGGCTGATATGTTCAACAGAGTTTTTAATGTGGGATTATCTCATTGTGGGGAATGTTTTGAAACTTTTGGTCTGGACTTTCAGACCTGAAAAACTGAAGGCAATAACAATGTTTCCTTGTTTCAAGGGGGATGTGGATGGTATATGCTCCTTAAATCATGTTAGATGGCTGGAAAGTGCTAAAGAATGTAAAAAAATTACTGATCCAAACTGCAAAGCCCTAATGGAGGCAGAAGTCCCCTAACTCCCAACAAGTTGTTCCCTGAGTAACAGACTGATGTTACTGGGGAGCTGGCCCACAGTTGGCATCTACAAGGCAGTACGGTGAGAAAACAGCAGGTTAGTGAGATTACTGTGCCACAGGCATTTGGAATGGAACAGCCCCAGACCCCCCATGTGCAGAGTTTGCAGAGAGGCTGGAAAATGGACAGTGAGACAAACATCACGATAAAGACACTGAAAGATGTGGATGTATGATGGATACCAAATTGTCTGTTGGCACAGTCCATGGAAGGCAGATCAGTATTTCTGCCACTAGGCAGGTGAAGAATAGAGTCCATTATAGAAACTCTCTGTCCAGGGCCTGACAGGTCTTTAAGATAACATCTGAAAAATATGTAGATTTTGCATCTTTGTGTAGAGATTTTTCCTTTAGCCATGCTAATTTGTGAGAAGAGCACCCAGGCACTTGTCACACATGTCCTCTCATCAGTCTTTAACTGACATAAATTGGGAGTACGACAGAAAGAATGAAAGGCAGCTTGGACAAGACATGTTTTACAAGGGGCCACTTTTCAGGAACAGAAAAATTATGAACCTTGTCAGCCACATTCAGACCCGTGAACTTCACGGAGGGCAGGAAATTCAGTGGCTTCATAACAGTCATATCTCAGCAGGCTGTTGCTACCCCTCCTGCCTGGGAAATGAGGCCTGAGGAGACCTGACATTGAGGATCACCAGGACCTAAGGAAAGGTGGTTTTGGTTAAATGAGGTCACATCACTTCTTTGACAGTGCTCCCCAGCAACTGCTGGGGGAGCCTGTACCTAAATAGGGCATGAAGCCGGCCCTGTCAGGCAGAGAAACACCAGGAGATGAGGGGGACTTTAATTTGGTGTTTGCCTCCCTGGTACATGCATAACAAAATTAATTAAAATATTTCTACAACAGCCCCAAACGTGCAAGTATGGTGATAGCAGGGACCTTCAGTATAAATCTGACTGGGGGACAGTACAGCAAATGGAGGCTAGAATCCAGAGATTTTTCATTCAAAATCAGATGAAGATTGGCCAAGTAATTTCAAGACTTACAGGTAAATACAGACAACTGAAGGAAACTCTCTCTCTGCTTCTGAGAAAACCAGCCCTTCCTGCTACCTCCTCCAGAGATTATAAGGCCACTGAGACCATCTCTCCTGACTAGTTTCCTAACACAGACCACAGGATTTCCCTGAATTAATTCTGAACTAGAGCAGATCTTTTAGAAGAATATACAGGCTTGACTTAACCATTTCCAGTTAAGGATCATTCATCACAGCACTTAGAAAGCTGAAATTATCTCCACCCCAGAGTGCTGAGGGAATTAGCACAGGTCATTGTGGGACCCCTGGCACAGCTTTACAAGCACTTGTGGTGCTCTGGCGAGGTGTCAGAGGACTGGAAAAGGGCCAATGTGGTCCCCATGTTCAAAAAAGGGAGGAAGGAGGACCCAGGAAATTATAGGCCTGTTAGTCTTACCTCGGTCCTGGGGAAGTTCTTTGAGAAAATTATCCAGGTGCATATCTGCAAGGGGCAAGCAGGGGAGTGTATGCTTAGGGGCAAACAACATGGGTTCATTAGAGGCAGGTCCTGTCAGACCGACCTGGTGGCCTTCTATGACCAGGTCATAAAATCCTTGGACGCAGGTGTTGTGGTGGACGTAGTCTTTCTGGACTTTAGGAAGGCCTTCAACACTGTCTCTCACCCCATTCTCGTTAAAAAAATTAGGAGATTGTGGTTTCGATGCTTACACAATCAGACGAGTTGCCAATTGACTGGAGGGCTGCACCCAGAGAGTGGTGGTGGATGGGTCATTTTTGACCTGGAGCGATGTGGGCAGTGGGGTCCCCAGGGCTTGGTCCTCGGGCCCGTACTGTTTAATATCATCAGCAACTTGGACGAGGGAGTGAAAAGCACCCTGTTCAAATTGGCAGATGATACTAAGATGTGGGGAGACGTGGGCACACTACAAGGGAGGAATAGGCTGCAATCGGACCTAGACAGGTTACAGGGGTGGACGGATGAGAACAGGATGGGTTTCAACACTGACAAGTACAAGGTACTGCACCTGGGGAGGAAGAACCAGCAGCATACCTTCAGGCTGGGGAGCTCCCTTCTCATCACAACAGAGACAGAAAAGGATCTTGCAATCAGGAAGGCTAGCTGCACCTTGTCATGCATCCACAGATGCATCATGAGCAGGTCCAAGGAGGGGGTCCTCCCCCTGCATGTGACATTCGTCAGGCAGCAGTTGGAGTACTGCATCCAGTTCTGGGCGCCGCACTTCAGGAGGGATGTGGACAACATGGAGAGGGTCCAGAGGAGGGCCACCTGCATGATCAGGGGTCAGCAGGGCAGGCCCTACGAGGAGAGGCTATGAGACCTGAACCTGTTCAGCCTCCACAAGAGAAGGCTGAGAGGGGATCTGGTGGCTATCTATAAATCGGCCATGGGAGACCAGCAGGCAATGGGAGAGTCCCTGTCCCCCCCGGGTATTACTGGGAGTAACAAGGAATAATGGCCATAAGTTGACTGAGATTAGGTTCAGGCTAGACATCAGGAGGTGCTACTTAACAGTCAGGGTGGCTAGGAACTGGAACCAACTTCCAAGAGAACTGGTGCTAGCTCGTACCCTGGGGGTATTCAAAAGGAGGCTAGACAATCACCTAGCCGGGGGCATTTAAACCAGCATTCTTTCCTGCCCGTGGCAGGGGGTCGGACTTGATGATCTGCTCAGGTCCCTTCCAACCCTACCAACTATGAAACCTCCTACCTCTTTCCACTCATGGATAAGATAGCTTTACAGGGTTCTTCCTAGGGCTAGCATTTTTTTCAGTAAAATTATTTTTCACTCAAAAATGCAAATTTGAATAAACTAAAGGTTTTCACACAAATACAATATCAAAACTTCAGTTGTGAAAAGATTTCACCGGTTCTGGATGTCTTTTCTGGAGAAAGGAAGAAAAACAGAGAGAAACTACAAGAAACCAGATTAGTTTGGTGATTACAGTACTCATCTTCAATCCTTGAAACCAAAGGCCAAGCCTCTGATGTCTGAGACACTGATGAGGGACTTGAATGTGGGTGTCTTTCAACCCAATGGAGTGACCTTCCCACTTAGCTAATATTCATTCCAGGTGTGTTTCTCTCAATTTCTCCTTCAAAATAAATGAAATATTAATTGACCTAGAATAAAAAAATAACAGTATATCCTGGTGGCTACAGCCCTCTAGCCTCTTCTGGGAGGCCCAGGTTTAAATCTCTGATGTGTTTGAATTGGAGAGGAAATCAGGACCTGAGTCTCCCAGGTCCTACGTGATTGCTGTAACTAGGGGCACTTATAGAAGTTACATTTTTCACAGGATGAGGTTCCTGAAAGCACTCTACAGCCAGAATATAACAAACATTTGTGGCTGCAGAATGCTTTTAAAATGGCTGATCACACAACAAATTAACCCTCGTTAAATCAAGAATTAGATGAAGGCACTCTAGGGCAGAGTGCCTTAAGGAACCTGGGTACAGGTTCCCTGTGAGGGTTGATTTTGGGCAATTCCTACAGCCCATGCACCTTTCCAGGTCTGGGCTCATGCTCATGTCCATGGGGTTGTCACAGAGAGGAAGAGACTCCATCCTGCACAGCAGGGGAGGGACAGGAAGTGGAGCGGGTGGGTGGGGTGGGGCGAGGCGGAACAGGGAAGCCATCCAGGGCTTCTGTCAAGGCGCTTGTGCCAAGAGCTGGGGGGTGGGGAGAAGAGAGGGGTGAATCCAAGCCCCTCCCCCCCACCTTATGGGCCTGGGCTGGCTCCCCCCACAAGACTCCAGTAGAGGTAGCCAGACGGAGGGGAGGGACTCAGATCCCACCACCTCCCCCTGCATGCTAGCGCAGCAGTCACAGGGCTGCTGACAAGGCACTCGTGCTGGGAGCTGGGGTGGACAGGGAAGGAAATTGGAGCACTCCTGTCACACAGGCCGAGCCTGGCTACCCCTAATGGGGTTTTGGCAGGGAAGCCAACTTAGGCCCACAAGGCAGGGGGGCTCAGATCCCCCTGCCCCAGCTCCCAGCACAGCTAGCAAAATCACAATGGGGGTGCCCTGGCCAGCTCTCCTGGGCAGGGGTCTGCAATTGAGCAGGAAGCCGAGTCGGCTTCTCCCACCCCCCACAGGATGATTTTGCCAGCTGCCCGCTGGCTCTGCAGGGTGCGTCCCTCCCCTCAGGGAGAGCACCTCCACAGGGGGGAATCCCGGGGAGAGAGAATGCTCTCTTCAGGGGCAGGGGGACCCACAAAGCAGAGCCAGTAGAAAGCCAGTAAAATTGCAAAACGGGAGGTAGGGGTTCCCTAGACCAGGAAGACTGTGAAGCATGCTGTGAGGCTTGCAACAGCCCCCCTCCAGCCTTGGTCATTGCATTATGGCCCCGAGACCCCACCATCAAATGCCAAACATCTGTTAAATCTGTTCATGCTGTAACTTTAAGCGCTTTGTGTAAAGGGCAAAAGTTAGAACAATCAGAAGTGCCTTCAGATTACTTGTGTAAGAGCCCCAGAACATTACAAGCTGTCCTGAAACATTTATTTTTCCCCTTGGGGTTTGTTTGTTTTTTGTTTATTTTTAAAAAAATAAATAAATCACAGAACAGGAAACCTTCAAAAATCAAATGGTTCTTAGGACAGTCACACCATTTGCTGCTCAGCTCTGGTCCCTCCAAGTTAGGCCAAGTCTGTGATGGCTCCTTGACTCTCTTGGCCATGGAGAGGACAGATTTCTGGGCAAAACGGAGGGCTGTGGTACTATGTTGCCAAAACAGCCGCTCCCTTGTATTGAGACTGCCTGCAGAGTAGTGCCTTCGCTCATTAAATCTGCACTTAGCAAGCAGAAGACACCACCCATTGTTTCAGCATCTCTGTGTCCTGCATCATGTTCCCCTCTACTGCTCACAGTCCATTCTTTTGTAGATTTTAACATCTATTGCTTATTAATTAAGGTGATTTTAATACACCTTGTGATAGATTCATAATGGCTCTTATCTGCATTTACAGTGAACTGCTGAATACAGGTTTCCCTCACTTTATGCAGGTTCTGTATGTGTGCATTCACTCTTATGTGATGACGCTTTTTATACCAAAAATGTGTTATATGCAAGGTAAATTCACTCTCATGTGATCGGTGTGGTGGAAGCCCGCAGCCAGCGGTGCATAGTGGGAGTGACGCGCACCAAAATAGTCTCCTGTATGGATCTGTACTCCTCGATCATGGTCTGCAACACCTGTTTCTGTAGTTGCCATCCCCATTATGGCTTCCAAGCATCCCACTAGTTTATATCCTACCCCTCTCCCTGGTCCATCAATGAAGCACAAGAGAACTTTACTAACACTAGCACCCTTCATCACCCTCTCTTCACACCATCTAAACATTCATCATCACCCTGTGCTTGTATGTACTGTCTGCTGTTGGTGAGTACTAAAATTGTCTCGTAAAAGTGGTGGAAATGGGTTGGGGGTCAGTACAGTCAAGGTCTTGGAACATATCCCTATTTGTTACATTGTAAAGTGGGTTCCCTTTATATGAATTCAAGTTACACACCCTTTTCCAGAAATGCATGCACAGCATAAAGCAAGGGAAACCTGTATAGCAAAGCTTCAAAATCTTAATTAGCATCCAAGCAAATAAGAGTACTGCTAGATCTAGATATCTTTAGGGGCTAATGCTATCCTCATCAGACCTGCTGTAAATGTGAGTGTAATCTAAAACAGTTACCACTACCTGAAAGGGCACCTCCAAGATATTTGTCAATCATTGTTTCCAATAACTCTTCTGGGAGCTGGGAAATGAATCCATTTTCCTATGGAAACGCATCGCATAGACATCCTGCCTTGCTATTTTTAGGGATATTTGTGAAGGCAGACTCCACTCTAGTATGTTATTTTAGGGTCTCATTAGCCCTGGGCTGCATACACTAGCTGGTTGCTGGAGGGTTCTGAAGGACCTCAATTTGTTATTTGAGGGTTCCTTTGCTACTAGCCCCGAAGCATTTATCCTAGACAAAGACAATCATATACAGAATTATACTGACTACTAACAACTGTAGGTGACACTGACAACATGCCATAAACAAATTAATTCATACTGCTCCAGGGGCACCCTGCCCTTCAAGGCCAATTGCCACCCTCATGGTTGTGGGGGTTTCCTAGCTAAGCAAAGAGGGGTTAGCTCCAGAGAAGTGTGTGACTTGAAAGATGACTCCACAATATCACCATGAGTAGGCATACTCAGGCTAGTTTTACCCACCTCAGATGGCTATGGCAGTAGCACTGGTATAACCCAGGACACCAACCTGAATCCAAGTTTTCCAGGAACTTGGGTATGTGCTCTTGTTGCTACCCCATATAGAAGCACATTCTGCCATGTCTTTTTTGCTACTGTTATCCATGCAAGTTAGACTGAAGCTAGCACAGGTGTGCTTACCTGTACTACAATAGCACTTCCATTTTCTGTGCAAACTTAATCAGAGAGCAGCCTGCGGAACCACACTTACTTTTGTTTCTGTCATAGGCAGGAGGTCAGTCCACTTGCCGCCTCTGGCATTGAAGTCTCAGAATCAATTATACCCTTAAACTTGTTAAGGGCCTGATCATTAGCACAGTAAATGGAAAGGCTCCCACTGATGCCAACAGGCTTTACAGTAGGCTCTTTAAGAACTCTGATCTTTTAAGGAACAAAGAACATCCCCCTGTATTAACTGAAGGCTCTAGCTAGATGCTCTCTCCACTATGAAATGTATCATTGCTGACAATGCCCCCATCTTGCTATCTAACAACAAGAGGAGGCAATTCCTCCTAAATGCCACTCAAGAGCCAGCTCAAATCAAAGAAATACATTCCACACGTTACATCACATATGTAATAGGCCTCTTCTGCTGTCAGAGAGAGGCAAAATGGGAGACATGGAAACACGCCATTCCCAGATGGAGTCACTCAGAAAAGGAGTGCCCATTCACAGAGGTTTGTGCAGGTCCTGCACCTTCCCATATTATGAGGGGCTACCAAAGATTCACACAGTAAAGTGGCAGGATGAGGCTGTACGCTAACCCGGCACTCCCTCCACAGGCACAATCCACACATGCCTACAGTGTCTGCTCCAGAACCAGCACAGGCCAATCCCAGCTTGACACTCAGTGTCATTTCCCAGAAAGAAACAGAATAATAAATTAAAAGGTTAAATTTGCATATTTCCTTATGCTATTTTGACAAGTCAGACAGCTTCTCAAGTTTGGCTGCTGCACTCCAGCACTGTATGAAGAGTGCATACCCTTCCCTCCTCCTCTCTCCTCCCCTCCTCCCCCTCCCCCCCATTTCTATCCAGAGTCATGTTTCAGGTCCTCTAAGTTGGCTGTCAATCTGGAAGGGGTAAAAACAGAGCTATAGATCCTAAGCACTACAAAGCAGAAATTAATATTCCCAGAATCCTTACCTCTCAGGAGGAAGATAATGAGCTGACCCAGTCTGGCAATGTCTAAGAGCCACTGTGGTATCTCACCCCCAAGAATGGCAGGATTGCATGTTTCATGGGAAGGGACAGGACATTTTGCTGAGGACACCTTTGAATCTGAACTCTTTTACATTGAAACACCTGGTCTTAGCAATTCCTTAAAAGCATAAGAATTACCATGTACTGGGTCAGACTATAGGTCCATCTTGCCCAGCATCCTGTGGCCACCACGGGGGGAGATGCTGGCACATGCCTACTTGGAATGCACCAGGCTGCAGCCCCTTTACCACGTTCTCCAGAATCTCTTGCCGAGGCTCTAGCTGTACTATTTCCCCTCACCCGTTTATTTATGCACTCCCCATCTGTGGCACCACCAAGTACCAGGACCTCCTGGTCAACCTCCTCCTGGGCCTGGCTAAGCTAGCAATCTCTCTCAAAAGGAAGGAGCCTCTGGCTGGGAGAGCTGCTTTCTTGTCCCAGGTCTAATCCCATCTCTGGGCAGAGTTTCACTGGGTGGTGTCCACTGGCCCTTTGAATTCTCTCTGCTCGGTGCCTCCCCTCCCCCCTACTTGGTACAGTCATTTTAAATGACCTCACTCCCGTCCCTGTTATAATCTGACTTGTTCCAAAGAATCAGTTGTTGTATACCCAGTGGCCTCCCTTTTAAGGAAGGCTTATGGTGTTTCTTAGTGGGCACTGGCCCACGGTCCCTTAAGCAACAAATAGGCCTGTTATCACCAAAGAGGGAGACCCTGATGCACACGTGTCTGGAACGTACCAAGCTGCAGTTTCTTCACCGCTTCCTCCACAACCTTTTGCTGTGGTTTTGAAAAGGTGCAGAGAGTAATGCAGCCATTTACATTCTCTCCATCCATGGCTCCACAAATCCCAGGACCTCCTTTATCAACCTCCTCCTGGCCCTAGTCAAACTAGTAATCTATCTCACCAGGAAGGAGGCTTTGGCAAGAAGGACCACCAAGGACTGTGGGACCACTGTCCTGTCCCTCATCCAGTCACATCTCTGGGCAGAGTTTCACTGGACACTGTCCACTGGCTCCTCAGACTCGTTCAAGGGCCAGCAGGCAGGCACTGCCCAGTATGGTCTGCTCAGTGTCCCCTATCAGTGCACTAGTTATAAACCTTTGACCCTCAATCCCGTGCCTGTTTTGTTATCATTTGTCCCCAGAAACCAGTTGCCACTTTCCCAGCAGTGAGGGAGACTTATAGTTTTATTTGGTTGGCATTGGCCCATGATTCTTTGAAGTGGAAAATAGGCCAATGCTCACCTGGGAATGCCACCATTTCCCTTTGGTTGCTGCTGAGCTCTGATGAGCAGTTGCAGGCTCCTCCTCTCCCCATCACCATCACCACCACCATCACCTTTGCCTGGACCTACAGCTTCCCTCCACCTGGCCTCCTGCCTTACCAGCCACCACCTGCTCCTGTGGCCACTTGCAGTGAGAGGGGACCCCACAATGCCAGTGGGGCCCTTCCACCAGCAACCACCCCCTGTATCCCTGTTAGCTGCTTCAGCAGCACCCATCTGCCCTCCTGTGGTGACTCCTGTGCTCCACTCCACCTCTCCCAGTATTTTGCAAACAACTGAGCAAGAGTGCTTCCCCCCATATCTCCTGTGCGTGTCCTTCTTTCTGTTTTCCTCCTGTCGCAACCCCAGCCCCACATGTGCACATATCCCCCACACAGCCCCACCGTCCCAGTGCAGCTGGAAGAGGCACCCTGGGCCCCCCACAGCAAGCCACCCTCTTCCACCCTAGCAGAGAGGGAGCACACAGCTCCCCCTCCTGCACCCCAAGCAAACTCTTTCCACCTATTCTCCCATGGCAGGGAAGGAGCCTTCCCCCCAACCCAAGGGGGATGCCAGGTTGCTGGCCCCTTACCAGGGAGCAGCCAATGAGATGAGGGACCTCGCAGGGCTACTGGGGAGTCAGTCTCCCCCAGAGGAAGCCACAGGGTGCCCCAAACCCAACAACGGCAGGGCAAAAGGCAAAGGCTCCTCCTCCTCCTTCACAGAGGGTGGGAAAGGTAAAGGACAGGTAAACAAAACCAAAGCAGCAACACTTGCAGGGACCAGCCACAGCTCATTAATCCACTCAACCTTTCCCCAACTCTGCAAGCCTGGCTGTACAGCCCAATAGCTGGAGCTACATCCAGGTGGCTGAATAAGGGCCCTTCATCTACGTCAGAATCTGGGCCTTCCACCACCTCCACCAACATCTCAGGCAACTGGGGCATCCTTCCTGCCATCAGCAAGCACCATGGGGCACACAGCAACATGCCCAAGACAGAGTTGCTGCCCTTTGAAACCTATGTGCATGTGCTCTCTCAGGCAATGAGGATTTTGAAGATCATGGTGGCTTCTAGACACTATGGCAAGGGTGCCTTTTACCTTGCCAATGGGGGGCAAGCATTTCACCCTCAAGCCCCTGGAAGAGCTGGGAACCTGGGTGGTCCTTAGCCCCATCCCCCTCCTACATCCTGAGCCGGGCCCTCATGCCCTTCCTGTAGGGCCTGGGGAGTCTTATCCCCAGTCACCACCTTCCTGCTGGGGTGCCAGGACCCCAGGCTCTGCCACATCCAATCCTTCTGCCATTCAGTCACCATCCAGCTGGCAGCAGAGGCCAGAGGGGACTTTGTGTTCCCATTCCAGGGGTCCCCCAACTGCATCTACTACACAGTGGGGGAGGTGAGGCGCTTCTGGTGCCAAGCACCAAGGCACCACTGCTAAGAGTGTAGCAGTGCCAAGGCCACCACTGCCAAGGCCACCTCAGTCAGTAATGGGGGGCACCACAATCAGTACCCCTGGCACCCCAGTCCCAGCATCCAACCCCTCCCCTCCCCCCACAATCTAAGTGACCTCCATGACCCCCTGCCATGGGCAGGAAAGGATGCTGGGTTCAAACGACCCCAGCTAGGTGGCTGTCTAGCCTCCCATTTGAAGACCCCCAGGGTAGGGGCAAGCACCACTTCCCTTGGAAGTTGGTTCCAGCTCCTAGCCGCCCTGACTCTGAAGTAGTGCCTCCTGATGTCTAGCCTGAATCTACTCTCAGTCAACTTATTGCCGTTGTTCCTTGTTACTTCCAGTAGTGCTTGAGGGAACACGGACTCTCTCATTGCCTGCTGGTCCCCCTTGGCAAGTTTATAGGCGGCCACCAGATCCCCTCTCAGCCTTCTTTTGTGGAGGCTGAACAGGTTCAGGTCCCGTAGCCTCTCCTCATAGGGCCTACCCTGCTGCCCCCTGATCATGCGAGTGGCCCTCCTCTGGACCCTCTCGATGCTATCCACATCTCACCTGAAGTACAGCACCCAGAACTGGATGCAGTGCTCCAACTGTGGCCTGAACAGTGTCACATAGAGGGAGAGGATCACTTCCTTGGACCTGCTCGTGATGCATCTATGGATGCATGACAAGGTGCAGTTAGCTTTCCTGACCACGTC
>NW_017729001.1:8774800-8775244 GCF_001723915.1 Gavialis gangeticus
GTGACCTGGTCATAGAAGGCCACCAGGTTGGTCAGACAGGACCTGCCTCTAACAAACCCATGTTGATTGCCCCTAAGCATAATCTCCCCTGCTGGTTCCTCCCAGATGTGCTCCTGGATAATTTTCTCAAAGAGCTTCCACAGGACCGAGATAAGACTAATGGGACTATAATGCCAGGGGTCCCACAACCACCTCTGCCAATTCCCTCAGCACTCTGGGGTGGAGATCATCAGGACCTGATGATCTGAACACGCCTAGTCCCTCCAGAAGTTCCCTGACTAGGTCCTCACCTCCCCTGGGCCTGGCTGCACCTCCACTGGGTCTGCCTGGAATCCCAGTGGGGGGGGGCGGGGGATGTCCCTGTCCCTGCTCACAAAAATGGAAGCAAAGAATCTGTTAAACAGATTAGCTTTGTCACCTGGTGCTACCACCAGATTACCAAGC
>NW_017729001.1:8776355-8778044 GCF_001723915.1 Gavialis gangeticus
CCCCTGTAATGTGTCTAGGTCCGATTGCAGCCTATTCCTCCCTTGTAGCGTGCCCACTTCTCCCCACATCTTAGCGTCTTCTGTGAATTTGAACAGGGTGCTTTTTACCCCCTCGTCCAAGTTGCTGATGAAGAAGTTGAATAGTGCAGGCCCGAGGACCGAGCCCTACAGAACCCCACTGCCCGCATCCCTCCAGGTCGAATAAGACCTGTCCACCACCACTCTCTGGGTGCAGCCCTCAAGCCAGTTAGTGACTCATCTGACTGTGTGGGTATCAATGCCAGTCTCCTAGTTTTTTAATGGGAATGGGGTGAGAGACAGTGTTGAAGGCCTTCCTAAAGTCCAGAAAGACTACATCCACTACTACACCTAAGGATTTTGTGACCTGGTCATAGAAAGCCACCAGGTCGGTCTGACAGGACCTGCCTCTAATGAACCCACGTTGGTTGCCCCAAGCATCATCCCCCCTGCTGGCCCCTTGCGGACATGTGCCAGGATAATTCTCTCAAAAAGCTTACCCAGGATTGAAGACTTCTTCTTATCTTTGATCTGGATCACTAGTCCCAGTTCTATCTCTGCCTTAGCCTTCCTAATAGCACCCCTACAATCTAGAGCAATGGAGGTATAATCTTCCTTGGTGATGGTCCCTCCCTTCCATTGGGTGTAAACATCCTTTTTGGCTTTGAGATGTTCCTAGATGCCTTTGGTGAGCCATGTGGGCTTTTGAACGCTCTTGCCCCCTTTGATCCACGTGGGGATTGTCACCCTTTGGACTTGGAGGATCGTCTCCTTAAGGAACGACCACTCTTCTTGGACTCCCAACTCCCCTCCCCTCCGGGACCTCAGTGCCTCCCCAACTAGTCTTTTTACCTCATTGAAATCCACCCTCCTGAAGTCCAGGGCTGCTCCCTTGCTGCAGGCCTTTGACACCCTGAGCTGGATGGTGAATTCTAGTAGGCGATGATCGCTATCACCCAGGTGGTCGAGCCCCCTCAGTCCCCTCACCAGGTCGTCACTTGAGGCCAGGACCAAGTCCAACAAGGCATTTCCCCTGGTGGGACTGTGCACCTCTGGGTTAGATGGGGGTCCTGTAACTTGGCTAGCAACCTATGTGAGCAGTCAGACCTGGCTGACTGCTCTTCCCAGATGTCCGGGTAGTTTAGGTCACCCATGGTGATCACGTCCCTTGACTTAACTGCCTCCATGAGCTGACTTGAGAATTCCGGGTCCAGCTCTTCCCCCTGGTTAGGTGGCCTGTAGTAGACCCCCACTGCTAAGTCCCTTTCCCCCCTTTGTCCCCTCTAGATCTTTTTTTTTTTTTTTTTTTTAATATGGGCGTCACATTGGTAACAGGCTGTTTTTACTGATAGACTGTGTACTAGTTAGGACTTCAGCAATTTCCAGTCTGAGCTCCTTTAGGACCCTCATGCAAATGCCATCAGGTCTTGGTGATTTGCTACTGTTTCATAGATTTCATAGACATTAGGGCTGGAAGGGACCTTGGAAGATCATTGAGTGCAGCCCCCTGCCCAAAGGGCAGGAAGTCAGCTGGGGTCATAGGATCCCAGCAAGATAAGCATCCAATTTGCTCTTGAAGGTGTTCAGTGTAGGTGCTTGAACTACCTCCGATGGCAGGCTGTTCCAGACCTTGGGAGCTCAGACAGTAAAGAGATTCTTCCTTATGCCCAG
>NW_017729001.1:8783044-8798187 GCF_001723915.1 Gavialis gangeticus
TTAGTTTATCAATTTCCTCTACAACCTTAAAACCTTGTGGCAATGAATTCCACAGGCTTGTCAAATTGCCTAGTATAACCATTTTTCCCATCAGTTTTCCATGTGTTGCTGTTTATTTTGGCTGAATGCCTCCTATGGTATTGGGAGAGTAGGCGAATCCACCCTATATACTGTTCATCATTGCACTTCCCTCTGCAGTACCCCCTCTTATTCATTTCCTCTTTACTTCAAACAGTCCCAAGTCTGTTTGATCTCTCTTCATCATGAGCACTCTTCCGATCTCAAATAATTTTCTGTCCCCATGTTTTTGCTAGGTCTTTTTTGAAATAAGGTGTCCAGAAGTAAACACAATGGGTGCCTATACATGTGCAGCAAAGCTGCTTTGACACACTCTAATTACAGCACACTACAGTGCTGGAGTGTAGTAATTACCACACTCCAGCATCACATGCATCAGCGTCCCCACACTGAAAAATGGTGGTGGGGCGCTTTAACTAAAGTTCATTTGATGAGCTTTAATTAAAGTGCCCCCGCTGCCATTTTTCAGCATGGGGACACCGATACATGTGATGCTCCACTCATTACAGCAGCACTGTAATTAAAGCTCCCCCCAACTCCCAGAGAACCCGATATTCCAAGAAAAGATGTACCACTGATTTCCTCTTCTACCTATGGAGTCAACACCACACTTAAATTCTACAGGCTGGAGGTGCAATGTTCATTCATAGAGCCATGTACTCCCATCATACCCAGATCATTCCACTGTTTTCATATGTCTGTCTCTATTTATTGCTTCCTGCTTTTCTTAACATGGATGTCAGACTCACTGGTCTAATTCCTAGGATCTCTCCTAGAATGTTTTAAAAGGAAGATAAACACCTACTATGTTCTCACCCACCAGTACAACAAGAAGCATGCCTAATATTAGTTAGCAGCTCGGCCACTTTAATAGTCATTCAATAAAATGGATGGAGAGCAGCAGGTAAGTTCCTGCCCCATTGGGAAGAAAGGTTCAGGCTAGAACCAGGGCCTGCTTCCTTCCAGAATAACAAGCTTCCCACTGAGTCACACATCACATAGCTTGGGCTCTTCCTCTTGCCTCCACATATCTCCATCTCTTCACCCAAAGAATCCGCTTCCAAAATAAAATAAAATAAAAAAAGGAGTGCTGGAGTGGGGAACTAGAAGCTGCCTGACTTGTGGCTTGGTAATTAGAGAGAACACTGTGCCTAGGAACTCAAGTCTCCTCCACAAGAGCCTTGAACCTGGGTTTCCTGCATCCTGAGGAAGTGTTGTAGCCTCATAACTAGGGATCTGGGTTTTCCGTTTACCACAGAAAAACTGAGTAAACCATGAATTTTACCTTTCACTGGAAGCAAACGCAGATTTCTCATTTTACCAGAGAAACCCATGGATTTTGCCGTTTTATGACAAGCCCTTGGCAACCCGGCAGAGTTCCAGCCTGTAGGGGGCAGAGGGGAGTGGGAGGAGAGAAGTCAGGCAGGGAGCGCCATGTGTATGTATAAGCACATGACCCCCGGTAGCCTGGAGAGCAGCTTCCACAGGTAAGTAAGGTGGGGGGGATTGAGGCCCCCATAGGGAGGGAGGGAGGAAGTTGAGCAGGCCTGGGGCTGCTACCCAGCTGGGCAGTGGCTGGGGCTTAGGGCTGCAATGTGCAGCCACAAGACCCCAGCGGGGAGTGAGACGAGGCCATGGGCAGCTCGTCTGGGGGTCTGGGCCACCTCCCCACCACTGCTCACACTCCCAGAGGATGGGGGGACTCATGCCACCCAGATCTGCACAGAGCAGGGGCTGCATACCGCCTGCTTCAGGCTCACGCTCCCCACCCTGCTGCCTTCCCACGGGGCCTCTGCAGCCTGGCATGTGTGACCCAGCACTGCAAACAAGAGCAGAGCCACACAGGAAGCTGCCTGCAACTGCAAGCTTCACGCTGCTCGCATCCCTTGCACACAGCTCCATGCTGCTGCCCCTGCTGCAGCAGTGCAGGCAGGGGACTCCTTGCCAGGGCAGCGCAGAGCTCACAGCAGCAGGCAGCTTCCTGCACGGGTCTGCAAAGGTAACATAGAAGGTATAAGAATCTCAAGCTGTGGAGCCTTTCAGCCTTACCCAGGCCACAGACTCAGGGGAAGGCAGCTGGCTAAAGGCAACTGGGGTCTCTGTTGCACAACACTCTTCTCTAATTACCATCCTAAGACACTAGCTGCAGGGAACCCATTTCCTGATATTTTATGCTGTATGGAACTGCAGACACTCTAAGCTCCGGCTGAAGAAACTAGTCATAGCCAGAAGCCAGGAAAGGCACTCCTGGATGAAGCAGGAGGTCTACAACTCAAACACTGAAGCTGGAGTCTGCAGAGGACTGGATTAAGTATTAATAGCATTTGTGTTTAATAGGGAGCCATGAGAGCCCAGTGAATGGTATACAAATTTAAATCTTCCAGCTACAGGAGTAAGTAGATTACATCTCTGTAGCAAGTCCCTACTATACTGAGCAGGCACCAGTGACAACAGAAAAGGAGCACTGTGCACCCCACAAAGTAAAAGCAGAGAGCAGCAATCAGCACTAATGTAAGGGAGGGTTTGGGAGCAGAGTCCAGTGGGTAAGGGACAAGGCAGGGCCCTACCATTGGGAACTGAATATAGAAGAACATAGTAGATATGGGTCTAGGAACGAGGGAATGGGTTGAGACTGGATACAGAGAACCACCTGGACAGGATGGTCTCTGCCCATTACAGTCCATCCCAAGGGCCAATTCTTGAGTTGACTGTGTGAGGCAGTGAGTGAGGCAGGCTCCCTTGGAGGTGGTAGTGTTGGTATGATCACCTCTGTTTAGCACCGAAGGACTTTCTCTCTCCATCACAGCAATAGGATCAAAGACGGATTTGCTACTGGAGCCTTAAGAGGCTTCATGTTGCCACTGCAGAGGGAAGGACAGTGTGCTGGCAAGTCCAGGCTGATCCTCTGATAGCACAGTCACAGACATTTGTGCAGATGTGATGAGGCAGCAAGTCAAGAAGCAATGCATTATTCACCTGCAGCAAACTCCTGCTCCATACACCAATCAGTTAGCAGCTCCTCACATGAGTAGAGGTAGAATAGATTCAGCAGCTGCATGGGTTGGGAACAGATGGGTCAATGCCTGGGCACCTAAATGGGAATGATCTGAGAAGGTGAATGTTCAAGGGAGTGCACAAGGTAACACTGCATGCACTGGTCTCAAGGGTAGCCTTTGTCCCAGATAACCAAAGTCCCAGAAATACACAGCTCCAACTGCCCCTCAGCTGGAGGGAAGTCCTGGCCTTGAAGGGAAGTCTAACCCTCCCTCCTACTCCAAGGCTGTTTAGACATAGAACTGCAGGAGAACACATAGCCCTGAATGCAGGAAGACCCCACACAGTGTAAGTGAGGAAGGTGCCAGTTCACTGGTGGGGCAGAGCCAAGCCCATGAAGAACACACTGGAAAAAGGCAACTTAAGCCATTGGGAGGTCCCATCCAGGGAAGAAGGGTCCTGGCTAGCGCCCCATTACACTTGGGTCCCAAACCTCTGAGCAGCCTGGAGTTCTTCATTCAGAGCAGGGATGGAACCTGTTCAGGTCTTCCCATGAATCCCTCACTGACATCCTATTCTTGTAGCTCTATCCTGGTCTCCAGCCAGTGCTTCACTAGGCTACAAAAGATCCCCTGCTTGTGAAACCCACTTTAAAAGCATCCTGAAAAAGGAGGTGCCATGTTCCTCCAGAGCAGGGTATCAAAATCATCTGAGACACAGTCAGATCAGGACTAAGGGGCTCCTTGTGGGCCAGATATAGCCCAGGCCATGGGGGTGACCGTCATAGCTGCCAGGGCAGCAGTGGCAAGGGGTTCTAGAGGCAGCAAGGGGTCTGGCAGTGGTAGTGAGGGGTCCAGAGGCAGCAGTAGGACTGGAGATGGTGAGGGGCCTGAGGTCTGCCCGTGGTGGAGGAGGGCTTGACCACAGCAGTAGGTCTGGTTTTGGCAGTGGTAGGGGTGAACTAAGCTTGCCATTGGTGGATATAGCCAGCTGGGCCCAAGGGCTCTGAATTCCATGATAGGATGTACCCCCAACTTCTGGTGGCCCACTAGTAGCTCAGCTGTATTCGGCCCATAGACTACATGTATGACATCCCTGCTCCAGAGCAATAAGGGCCCCCATCCTAAGCCAAGAATGGGCCTGGACCAAATAGGCCATCTCCGTGTCCAACTTCCTCATTCAAGTATAGTTCCTGCTAGTGGTTTCCCACAATCCATCATTGTTTGTGTGGTTTGTGTTAGAGCTCACTTATTGTTAAGTGCTGTAATTACAGTTATTAATTCCACCCTCCTTTCATGAGATATTAGCAGCAAATTGAAAGAAGAGGAGGTGGAGGAGCTCCTGCTCCTGGTAATTCTTTTTCTACACTGATGTACACACTTCAAGGCATGCAAGAAATCACCACAGCCATGTGTTCCTAGAGTAATATGCCCAAAATTTTGGATGAAATAAGGGGACTTCTTCCCAGATAGTTTTAGTGAACCCTGTACCTTAAGTTTCTGTCATGCAAATCCCCCACCTCTGTCTCTGCTACCATGGTGAGAAGTGAGAAACTGCCAAACCACAGGTTCTTGTTTTGAGCTAGGAGACCTAGCCAGTTTAAACAAATGTCCCTGCTGACCAAACCAAACCAACCTTTGCTTGTACCATAATTCAAGAGCAAAAGTAAAGTGACCCTGAAAACAGCTGGCACAAAATTTTCTTGGAGGCCACTGAACTGTTTGTCAAGTCACAGCAGATTAACTAACAGTCTGAACTGAAACAGGTTTGAACTAGGGCACACCAGTATGGATTTGAACTGAAAACTAAGGTATTTAAAAGCCACCTTCCATTTACCTCATGGAAAGAGCATACACACAGGAGGTTATCACAGAGTAGCTGATACAGTAGAAGTTCAGATCCTAGTTTATCTCATAATAGGGGATTAGGAACAGAGTTAAACTAAGCTTAAATAAAGGTATCCATACAGATTTACAAACTATATGGTTCTGAAAAAACTGCATAACTTCTAACCTCACTATTCCTTCACCTTTGTCTTCAGACAACAGGATAAAAAGGGCCCTGCAGTTTAGTTCTTGACAGCTACAGCCATCAAAGAAATGGGACCGATTTTCTTTCTGGACAATATATGGTATAGCTGGAAACTCTCTTCTGAGCCCAGCAACAACTCTTCTGGACTGACAATGATTCACATGGGAGAAGATGCAAGGCCTTTCCCTGCCTGGATTTAAGACAGAGAAAAAGTAGCAGGATGAAAGTCGCATGGTTCTCAGGCTAAGTACAGATAGTCAAAAAGCCTGAGGCTGAATTGATAATATCTTCACAGGTTAATCTAAACTGCATAGACTGAACCAATAAGCAAGTGAACAGACATTCACTTTTGATTCCAGAAATGCAGCCACATGCCTGTAGTGGCCCCAGCTAGAAGCCAGGGGCACTAGAGCATGCCTCCCTGTTCCACAGGAACAGACAGCATGGGCCAAGACTAGCCTGCCCTCCCTGCGGGGGGCAGTGGGGGAGGAGTTTCAGGGAAGTTGCAAAGCATCCTGGGATGCTGGGGGACTAAGTTAATTTGAATCTGGAGAGGATCTGGGACAGAAGTTCAATAAACAGATTTAACCTAAATCAGTTAAATCTGATACTACATCCATCCAGGTGTACCTTAAACCCATTTTGACCATTTTGAAAAGTGGTTTAAGTGCACTGAACTTCTGTTGTGTTACAGATCTGAACTGGTTTACAATCACCGATACCAGTTTGTGTGTCATTTTTGTCCCTTTGAGCTTTGATCAAGGAGGTTCTGCTCAGATGTCTGACTTTGCCCCAGACCAGGATAATTCCAGCATGCAACATAAAACACTATAGATGTCAGTGGGAAGGTGCCAGAAATTGTCTAGCAAGTAGAACCCAACCTGAAGTGCAGCAGGCAAAGGAACCTGGGCTACACAGTTTATAAGAGCTAATCAGAATCTGATTAAATGCAAGCAGCAGCCAACCACCCCTACAAATGTATAATGCCCCCACAAATTTTAATCAAGAACTGCCTCCTTCAACGCACAGATCTGTAGTGAAGCTTAGACATGAACAATAGCTTGTTCCCAAAAGTCTGTCTAACTTGATCCTAACCATGCAGTTGGTCCAATAAAAGATATCCCCAAAAAACATTTTTCCTTTTGCATAATTTCTGGACAATCATGGCTACATCACTCCAACACTTACTTCAGTACAATCAAGCCTGATGGTGATTCACAGGGAATCCAGTGACTTCCCTTCCAACAGGTCTCTCAGCTCCACTGATCTCACTGGTCAAGCTTCCAAGCCTGATTGTTCTTTATCCAGTCTAATGCCAGGTGGCATCTGATGAGCTGCAGTTCAGCCTGTTTGTTCTGGGCAAGACTAACATCTGAAGCTCGATCAAGGATTCCTTGTGATAGTTAAAGTGGGGATGGACCAAGCAGACAAATCTGCATCCTCAGACTGTACTCAGGAGCCTACTGGACTGGGCACTCTCTAGAAAGCACAGCTCACGCTAAAGGAACACTGAGAAACAAACAGTGTGACAGGCAAGCAGTCTGGTAAGTATCCAACTCCTTTCTAAATGGATTAGAGCAGATTGTGGGGAGCAATCTGGCACACGCCATGCATGAATTAAATGGGACTGACCAGGGCTTCTCCCTGGACAAGTCCTGTGATCTTGTAGGAGAATGCTATGGGAGGGCAAAATAGGGCACTACAAATCATCCCTAATCCCATACCCTCATCCATTACCAAGCCTTAGCAGTACTCATGGCTAATCTGGGAATAGAGTACAGGGCACGGAGCATATGCAGGACCTAAGCGGCCTTTTCAGGCTGCTGCTGCTAGGTTCCCACATCCACAGCTGGTCCTATGGCTACTGCCAGTTCCCAGGTCATGGCTCCTTAAAATGCACAGAATCCCAGACTTCCAGAAGCTTTCCATCACACACGCACACATTCAGCACCACCCCAATCAGAATAATATAAAAGTAGGGCTGGAAGGGTCTTCTACAGTTCATCTAGTCCAGACAAAATACAGCCTGCCAGGCCATTCTATCCAGCCTGTGGTGCCTCTCCAGAAGACAATTTTTTACTGGCCCACAGCTGCTCCTCTGAAAGCCAGTGGGAGACACGGAGGTGCAGGCTGCAGCAGGAAGAGACAAGAAGCTTCTGCCAGGTATAGACTTCTGCCTGGCAACCCTGTGGGTGCGCCCCTGTCCAGCCCCATCTGCGAGAGTGGAACTTCAGGTGAGGGCCCAAAAGACTCACACTGGGAGGAAGTTGGGGAGCCACGGGCGATTGCTGCACTGTGCCGCACACGCGGCTCCTGGAACTCTGCCTGGGAGCTGCAGGGAGCCATATGCCATCAGGCCAGGCCAGTTCTGTGGCTCCAACTGTGGTGGCATGGAGCCAGCCCAGCTCGATCGCGTCCACCTCCTGGCACTCCAGTAGGGAGTTGTGCATGATCAGGCCAAGTCAGGCTGGCTCAGTGCTACCAGGTGGGACTCCCAGCACTGCAGCTGGGAGACATACACCATTGAGTGGGCCCAGGCAGGCTCTGTTCCTCCACATGCATCTACCAGCTGAAGTGCTGAGAGTTTTACATAGAGGCATGAAGCTGACCTGTCCTGATGGCATGTGGGCAGACCACGAGCATGTGTGTTTGGGGCAGGGAGGGGCGGGGAGTGGTGATGTGCATCATGGGCAACTGGTGCCTCTTGAGTCAGGGGCGGCATATACCCCCCAGCAGCCAGCCAGCAATCTGGTGTCCCCACTCCCTAGCTGGCTCTTGCGGGGGGGGGCACCAGCACTCCCACCAGCACCCCTGCCCGTAGCCTAAGCTGGGAGCACTGACTGTCAGAGGGTGCACCAGTGCTCTCAGGAGGTGCACATGCACCCCTGAGCACCCACTACATGTAATCACTGATGTGTGTGTGGGTTTGGAGAGGTGTGCATGTGGCCTTACCTCCACACACTCTCTCCCCCATGTCGTATAGCCCCCTCCACTGGCAGCAGCAGCAGCAGCAGGTGACAGGCCCTTGTGAAGCTCATGGTCTGCCACAGACAGAGTCCCCCAGCTGGAGTGCCTGAAGCCCATGGGGAGCTACATGCCAAAAGGCTGCACCAGCTCCATGCCTTCACATGGGACACCCAGCACTACCAGGAGCTGCACATGGAGGCATAGAGCCTGCTCAGCCTGACCTGATCTGATCACATGCAGCTCCCATGACTCTAGCCTGAGATGCTGGGAGCCCCATGTGATGGCATGGAGTTGGCCCAGCCTGATGGCATATGGCTCCCTGCAGTTGGGGGGCTCTGCCCAACTTTTATATTATTGTGATTGGGGTGGTGCTGAATGTGTGCGTGTGTGATGGAAAGCTCCTGGAATTCTGGGATTCTATGCATTTTAAGGAGCCAGTCTGGGAATGGAGTTGAACACTCACCAGACTGCTTGCCTGTCACACTGTTTGAACTCCAGCTGGGAGGGCTCTGCCTGCTGCAGACCATGAGTGTCCTGAGGGTCCACCATCTGCTCCTGCTGGTGGTGGGAGCTGTGCATCATGCAGGGGGGATATGGGGGAGCACACCCACACCTGTCAAGAAGTGGGGCTACCCTTGCAGCCCTCGACAGCTCACCAAAACTCAAGCTGCCCTCCAGCCAAAATAATTGCCCACCCCTGATCTAGTCCAACCTCTTCCTAAGGTAGAATCTTCCCTATCCAAACCATCCCAAGCAAATGTGTGTCTAACTTATTATTAAGACTACACAGACAACCCTGTCAGATAACCACAAGGCAAAGCACCCTAACCTGCCACAGGTAAAGCAGGGGGACAATGGCAACCAGTGTCTTGCCAACTCCAATACAACGCTCATAAATTAAGATCCTCCACAGCCTTCTTCCACTCCCTATTCTACTTAGAAAGCTGTTCTCACTTCCTAAGCTATGCAGGTCATGTAATAGGAGCCTGACAAGCAGGTGTGCACACAGGGGGCAAGCTGAGCCTAAGAAGTGGCTGGAGAGTTATATATAGGCACCTGCTTAACTTGTGGTGAGACTAAGTCATTTTTGTGGCTTGCTTACAGCATGAAGGGCTGATTTCACTGGCATTTCCTGGTGGCCCATCCCTCACTGCAGATTGGCAGAGAGGCCCTGCCACTGCTGCAGACAGTAAGTCACAGCAAGCATGTGAGAGTGGCTGCAGGGATTTCCACATTGTGTAAGTATCATGGTAAGGACTGGGAGATTCTAAAACACCATATTCTAACAGTTATATTCATATAATTATTATTATCGTTCATAAGATGGAGGGGGCTGGGTTGATTTTGTGGGAAATCACAGCCAATGCAATATTTCCCAGCAATTGCAGATAGCGCTAGTTTTCATGGTTTCCACAAAAACCACGAAAGTGTAAGTTGCGTCCTAGTTATAAATGCATGGAAAAGAGTGGATGACTCATGAACGCAGGGAGGGAAAGAATAGAACTGTGTTTCTGTTTCTCATGTGGCCCTGCAAAAGGCATGCATGAGGCCTCCACTCTTGGGAAAGTTACAGCCATGATGTACCCAGTTATAAGAACAGTGGTCACTTAGAAAGATGTGTCCCTAGCATTCCCAGACAGGAGCAGCTTCATTTTTAATCAGCATTGATAGAATCATAAAAAAAAAAAAAAAATAGGGTTGGAAGGGACCTAAGGAGGTCATCTAATCGAACCCAACTAGATCATTCCAGCCAGGGCTTTGTCAAGCTAGGTTTTAAAAACCAAGTATGGAGATTCCACCACCTCTCTAAGCAATGCATTCTAGTGCTTCACCACCTTTCAAGTGAGAAAGTTTTTTTCCTAATATCCAACCTAAACTTCCCTTTCTATGACTCAAGATGATTGCTTCTTGTTTAGTCATCTGTCACTGAGAAGAATCTAGCCCCATCCTTTTTGGAACCATCCTTCAGGTAGTTAAGAGCTGCTATGATATCCCCTCCCACAGTCTTCTCTTTTGCAGACCGAATAAGCCCAAGTCCCTCAGCCTCTCCTCAGAAGTCATGTGTCCAACCTCCCTATTTTTGTTGCCTTCCACTGAACTCTCTCCAACTTGTCCACATCCTTTCTATAGTAAGGGGCCCAAAACTGGACACAGTACTCCAGATGTGGTCTCACCAGTACAGAATAGAGTGGAATAATTACTTCCCTCAATCTGCTGCAAACACTGCTACTAATGCAGCCTGGTATGCCATTAGCTTTCTTGGCAACAAGGGCATATAGTTAGCTCGCATCCAGCATACTGTCCACTGTAACCCCCAGGTCCTTTTTTGCAAAGCTGCTGCTTAGTCAATTGGTCCCAATCCTGTAGCAGTGCATGGGATTCTTCTGTCCTAAATGCAGGAATTTGTACTTGTCCTTACTGAACCTCATGAGATTTCTTTTGGCCCAATTTGTCTAGGTCACTAAATCCTAGCCCTACCCTCCAGCATATCTACTCCCCACCAGCTTGGTGTCAGCTACAAACTTGCTTAGGGTGCAATCCATCCCAATTTCCAGATTGTTAATAAAGATATTGAACAAAACTGGCCCCAGAACCAAGCCCTGGGACATTCCACTTGATACCTGCTGCCAACTAGATCTCCAGCCATTGATCACTACCCATTGAGCCTAATGATCCAGCCAGCTTTCTATCCATCTTACAGTCCATTCATCCAGCCCATGCAGCTTCAGTTTGCTTGCAAGAATGCTGTGAGAGACCTTATCAAATTGTGATGCATATATAAATCAGATTGTTGCATATGTATAAATGATAGGGTTGGTGCTGACTGCTGCTTCCCAGTGGAAACTCAACAGTGGCTGTGCAGATCTGGCGAGTCACAAATTACTACCAACTCCCCTTCTACATTTTCCTGCCTGCTCCAGGAAACAGATGATGCTCAGCTAAATAGCCCTAACAACATCTGATGAAGTGAACTGTTGCTCACAAAAGTTTATGCATCTGTAATTCAGTTTGTCTATAAGGTGCACCTCTGCTCTGCCTTTTGCTTGACTTTATATTAACCTGGGTAACTACCTCTCCCCACCCTAAGTAACTGAAATTCTGCACAGCAAAAAGAAAATTGGAATGAATTCTCCATCTCATGGCCTGGGCCCACATTATGCCTAGCCAGCCTGTGCGTCTTTTCTGAATTATTCGGTTATAACCAGACAACCTGCCCAATGCCCCCTGAAAATGCATGTGTAGCAAGAAGACCCATTTGGGAATAAGCAAGAAAGGCCTGTATGTGAACTCTAGAAGGGGCTGGGGATGTAGTGAAATTAGAAAAGGTACAGAGAAGGGCAACAGAATGGCAGTGGTATGGAGTAGCTGCTGTACTGGGAGTGACTGAAAAGTCTGGGACTCTTTAAAGAAAGGAAAGGGCTGAGGTGGACATGAGAGATCTATACAAACATGAAGGGTGTGAACAAATTGATTACAAAACTGCTAGGGTCTTGTCACACACACCACTTAAGACATGTTTGATTTAGGTCATAGTAAGCATTATCATGCCACATTAAAAATTAGAATGTTTTCTGGGCAGCCACATGGCAATGTTTACTGTGATTTCTAAGTGCAATGTGCAACACGGTGCAAAATGACACGGAACTGAGTCAAGACTGGTGGGGTGCCAGGGCTGGGATCAACAATCAGTCTCAGGACTGCACTGAAACTGGTGTCACACTGGGTGGCCAGGTCTGGGGCCACTCAGGGATCAAGATGCCAGATGCTGACAGGAGAAACAATCAGTTTGTCAGGGACAAGCTGGAGCAGGAAGCCAGGAAGCTAATTCGAGAACTGGGCCTGGGGACAAGCCAAGTCAGGAAGTCAGGAGACCAGACACAGAGAAAGCCAGGTTGCAAAGCCAATCAAGCATAGAACAGAGTCAGAGCACAAGACAGAGGGAACAGCAAGATGGTCTTCCTGTTGAGTCCTGTCACCCAGACACTTCCTTTCCAGGTCCAGGGCTTGTATGGGGGAACTGAAAGGTCAGCCAGCCCTGGGTGCCCACTCCAGTACCAGTAAGTGGTTGGAGAGTTAGGCTGTGTGGGAGGCTTCAAGACAGCCCTGACCAGCCTGAGTGAGCAGGTGTAAGGTGGGGGGATGAGTGGCCATGCTGGTGAGGCCTCAGGTTTGAGGCTGTTGCTGACAGCCAGTTTAAGACTCCAGTACAATGCCAGGGCTGCAATGACAATTAGCTGATTTTTTTCAATTTCAGACACAGCACCACACCAGAGCCAGTTCAAGACTTTGGTGCAGTACTGGGGCTAGGACTGACAAAAAGCAAGCTGTGCTGGAATATCTCTATGGAGTGATCAGACAATAACTAAACACACATTACTTGATATGAGCTAGAAATACTCCTTCCTTGAAAAGTCCTAATGAACACCTTGGCACGTGTTCTACTGCTTGAACATGCAGACACTCACATTTTAAGTGCAGTTAACAAGTCCTCAGTGTAATGTATAAGGCCCTTAATTCACAGAGTCCACAGATAGAAAAACTAGGGGGCACACACTGAAATTAACAGAAAACAAGTTTAAAACAAGAGAAAGAACTCTTTTCTACAGAGCATGTAGTTAACTTGTTCCATAAGTCAACCTTGTTGCCAAAGGGGGTTGTAGAGCCAGATAGTATAACCAGGCTCAGAAAGGTATTAGACAAATTAATGGAAGACAGATTGGGAGCTATTAAGCAGAACAGTGACTGATCTGACATCCCTAAACTAATGATGGTTGATGCCACTGTAGTAGCAGATCCAGGATGGCTACGTAAGTGGCAGAAATCTCACTATTCACACATTTACCTGCCAAGACCAAAGCTCTCAGCAGCCAAGCAGAGGCAAAAAGATGGTAAAACCACATCACCACTATCAGGCCTGCAGCCTTGAACCCAGGGTCTTAGCCTGACCAGCATAGCTGCCTGCCTAAACCTGCCACCAAAGACTGGATGAGGCCTACCTGAAGTCTCCATCAGTGCCCGAGTCTACACTCATTCCCTGATACCCGAGTGGCTGGCTCCTGCAGCCGGACCTTACACCAGACAGGAGGAAAGAATCAGAAGTGTCTGGACAATAAGACTTGTCCTGACCTAAAGATGTACCTGTCATGACTCTGCCTGCTTGCTTTCCTCCTGGTTTCCTAACTTGGCTTGTTCATGGCCCCACCAAGTCCCAGGACCTCCTGGTCAATCTCCTTCTAGCTCTGGTCAAGCTTGGCATCCAGCAGACCAGGAAGGAAGCTCTGGCCTGACTTGATTTACCTGTGGATTTTGCTTTCCTTCTGTTCTGGTTTCCTGACTCAGCACACTTATAGGCTTTACTTACCTAGAGGGCCAATGTTGGGGTAATGTTGAGGAAGAGGGCCAAAGTTGGACCCATCTGCAAGAAGGACAGGAGGGAGGAGCTAGGTAACTATAGGTCAATCAGCTTAACTTCCATCCTAGGAAAAATCCTAGAAAAAATTCATCAAGGAGTCTATCTGCAATAAGCTTGCAGAAGGTAAGATTCTGAATGACAGCCAGCATGGCTTCATCGCAGGCAGGTCTTGCCTTACCACCCTCATCTCCTTTTATGACCAGGGAACTCACCACCTGGACAAGAGAGAGCAGGTTGACACTGTATACCTTGACTTCCAAAAGGCTTTTGATCTAGTATCCTATGAAGTTCTAGCAAAAAAATTGGAGGATTGTCAGCTTAACTCAAAGACAGTCAGGTGGGTGAGAAACTGGCTGCATGATAGGACACAGAGTCGTAGTGAATGGATCCGTGTCACCCTGCTGAAAAGTGGGCAGTGGCATCTCACAGGGGTCAGTGCTTGGTCCAGTATTTTTCAACATCTTTATTAATGAACTGGATGCAGGGGTGAAGAGCTCACTGGCCAAGCTCATAGATGACACCAAGTAATGGGGAAGTGTGGTCACGTTTGAAGATAGGCTACAGATACAGGCAGACCTAGCCAGACTAGCAAGTTGGGCAGATCAGAATCTAAAGAAGTTCAATGTTGAGAATTGTAAAGTGCTCCACCTGGGAAGAGCAACCCCCGACACACCTACAGGCTTGATGGCACCAAACTAACTAGCACCACGGATGAAAGGGACCTGGGGGTAATAATAGTCCACAGTATAAATATGAGCCAGCAGTGCAATGCTGTAGCCAGTAGGGCAAATAATACTCTGGCATGCATCAATCAATGCATCTGCAGCATCTTGCATTTTTTGGTGTTAAACACCATCAAGTTCTCGTCTGCCCATTTTTTGAGCCTGTCAAGGTCAGCCTGGCTCACCCTCCTGTCCTCAGGTATGGATGCTTTACCCCCAAGTTTGGTATCATCGGCAAACTTGGCCAGTCCACTTCTGACACCAATGTCCACATCATTAATGAAGATGTTGAACCATGTAGGTCCAAGGACAGGACCCCACTGGTTCTCACCCTGTCCTCAGTACCATTGCACCTGGAAGGCTCTGCTTCTTTGTGGGATATAGGACTGGCCACCTCCTAGTGTCATGATCCATCTCTGTTGTAGAGAGGAGACCTTGGGACAGAGTGACAGGCGGGTGCCTCATGCAGAAGGGAACAGTTTCATAGTAGCTAGGGTCAGGAGGGACTTGAACAGATCATCTACCTGACCCCCTGCCACAGGCAGGAATGAATGCTGGGTTCACAAGACCCCAGACAGGTGATCATCTAGCCTCTTTTTGAATTCACTCAAGGTAGGGGCGAGGACCACTTCCCTAGGAAGTTGGTTTCAGATTCTGGCCACCCCAACTGTAAAATATTGCCTCCTGATCTCTAACCTAAAACCTATTCTCCATCAGCTTATTATCATTGTTCCGCATCACCCCAAGTGGTGCTGGGGAGATTAGGGCTTTTCCTATTTGCTGATGATCTCCCCTGATGAGTTTTTAGGCAGTCACCAGGTCCCCCCTCAGCCTCCTCTTGCCAAGGCTGAACAGGTTCAGGTCCCTCAGTCTCTCCTTGTAGGGCCTGTCCTGCTGCCCTCTCACCAAGTGGGTGGCCCTCCTCTGAACCCTCTCCA
>NW_017729001.1:8803187-8814354 GCF_001723915.1 Gavialis gangeticus
GAATCATGACAAGGTATGGCTGGCCTTGCTGGCTGCAGTCTGGCATTGGCGGCTCATGTTCATCTTGGAGTCAATGATGACTCCAAGTTCCCTTTCCGCCTCTCTGCTTGCAAGAGGGGAACTCCCCAGCCCATATGTATGCTGTGGATTCCTTCTCCCAAGGTGCAGCACCCTGCATTTATCTACGTTGAACCCCATCCTATTCTCATCTACCCACTTTTGTAATCTGTCTAAATCTAGTTGCAGCCTCTCTCTCCCTTCAAGTGTGTCCACCTCGCCCCACATCTTAGTGTCATCAGCAAACTTGGACAACGTGCTTTCAGCCCCCTCGTCCAAGTCACTGATGAAGATGTTAAACAGTGCGGGCCCATGGACTGAGCCCTGGGTTACCCCACTGCTCATATCTCGCCAGGCTGAGTGTGACCCATCCAGCACTACTCTCTGGGTGCACCCCATCAGCCAGTTTTTTACCCACCCAACTGTGTAAACATCAATGCCACAGTCGCTTAATTTATTAATGAGAATGGGGTGAGAGACAGTGTGTCAAAGGCCTGAAAGACTATGTTCACGGCGACACCATCATCCAAGGATTTAGTTACCTGGTCATAAAAGGCAATCAGGTTGGTCAGGCAGGACCTGCCTTTGATGAACCCATGCTGGTTGCCCCTGAGCATGATCTCCCCTGCTGGGCCCCCCCCAGATGTGCTCCTTGATGATTTTCTCCAAGATCTTCCCGAGGACGGAGGCAAGGCTTATGGGCCTATAGTTACTTGGGTCCTCCTTCCTCCCTTTCTTAAAAATGGGGACCACATTAGCTAGTTTCCAATTGCCTAGCACCTGGCCAGATGACCACGAATGCTGGGCCAAGGGCTCTGCAATGACCCCTGCCAACTCCCTCAACACTCTTGGATGGAGGGCATCTGGACCTGCAGATTTAAAAATGTCCAGCCCTTCCAGAAGATCCCTAACTACATCTGCACTGACTCAAGGCCTGACAGAGCTATCCCCAAGATTCTCCCTACCTCTGGCAGGAGGGTTGTGCAGTTGGTTGTGCAGTGCCTGAATTTCCAGCATTTGTACAGACAAGCCTGTGAACTTCATTTCATCAATTTACTGGATACAAAAAAATCAGGGACTAAATATAGACATTGGATTTATGACACATTATAACCTGCCTAATATCTGACTCCCTAGGTAACCTCCTCACTTTTTACCAGCTATATTCATTCCCCTTTCTTCACCCAGTTCTCACTCATTGACTACAGCAACATTCATTCCCCTCCCCCATATCAGTGTCTCACCCATTGACTACCTCAATTTACATTTTCAATGACTGGCGGTCTTGCATATGTACTGGCTTTACTATTCCATCCAGAAAGAGCACAGACCAACTGCAGATGCTCCCTCTGCCTGATGAAGGGTACCTGTACCTGAAAGCTTGCGAAGAAGAATGTTTCCAACCAGTTGAGTTGGTCTAATAAAAGAATTGGATTCACCCAAAGAACATTATCAGCATTTGTACAGGTATTTCAGACAGAAAGCAATTGCTTCATGAAGGTAAAACCAACTCCAACGAGCAGGATAGGGACATTATACACACATTTAGAAACCCTTGTGATTCTGCTCAAAGGTTCCTAACTTGTGGCTGCCCTCACTCAGCAGATCCAAAATATCCATTTGCAAATACACCAAAGGAAAAAGCTATACACACAGCTTCTAAGCAATCAGCAGCACTACAGCACAGATGTTTGCATGCAGTGTAAACAAACACTGCAAGTGGTAAATAAAAGCTTGCAGTGTGTCTCCCACCTGACAAAACGGGCTGCTGTTGAACTATTTTGATACTGTGAATTACGTGCATGCTCACTGTGTATGGACCGATGCCTTTCCTCCAAAGAGAAAGGGACAGACAGCCCTCTAGTGTAAAGCCAAAGCTAACCACGTTCGTGTTAGCATGAATAACATTAAGTAATGAAAGCTGTCCACTAATCTGTGCTTGCATGAGGGAAAAAGCTGCTTCCAGACAGGCACAAAGATATCCTTTTCAGGAAAAACTGCTATCATACAACATTACAGCTGCCTAGAGCTCCCATAAGTTGATACCTATAGACATATCCAAATCAAAAGGTCCCTGCCGCTTTTAAGTGACTGTTTTTGTCTGTACAGAGAAAGAAACTGCTGACAAAATGGGCATTTCCCATTACAATCTCCAGCGCTGCTGTGTGTCTGAGGAGAGCTGTAACCTTGATAGCCAAGAACGCACGCATGCAAATAAAGCTCCTGAATTCTCCATTTGCTTTGCACCCCAGAGCTTTAATAATAACTTCCTCAATGCATGAAAAGAAGAAAGTTGAATTTAGGGTCTCGAAAGACTCTCTCCTCATTAGATTTAGTTCAAGCTCACACCTCTTCTGAGAGTTCATTGCTAAGTTATGTATGGAACGTATTATATGCAGCTCTCATCATCACTCATGGCCTCACGAAAGACACACAATTAAAATCAATATTTAAAGTCATCAAACAAGCACACACAAATTTTAACAGCCACACAATTCACTTTGACATAAGTACGCCGGGTGCAGAGTCGAGAGCTATGCTGCAGTGCCAAGAGCACAATTCTGCCCACAGTCTTCAAAATCTAACGAAAACACACCAGTTTTAAACACTTTTCCAAATCCAGCGCACAAAATCTGTCACTTTGATGTGAATGCTCCAAGTCTTAGACTAATCAGTCACTTTTACTTTCTCTTTAGTAGCTTAAAGACGCAAATGAACTTCCAGCAATGCACAGCTGCAGGAGAAGAATTTGGCAGCCAGATGGTTCCCAAAAAAACTTTATTCTTACCAAAAAAAAAAAAGTTAACCGATTACCCCTACATAGAGGAAGCCACCTGACATGCCAACCAAGTGATTTTCAGTGATGATTTTAAGGACCTGATTTATATTTGTAAAAGCACCACATGTACCTTGGACACTATATAAATAATAAATAGCAATAACAACTGATTGATTAGTAAAAAGCCATATTCTTTTTGGGTCCTCCTTGGTACAAGAGCAAGAGAATTTCAATGTAAAGGAAATGGGAAGCTTTAATATTGAGTGTAAGTATTAATTTGCTTCTATGTTATGGTGCAACATGTAAAAAAAGTAATATGCCACCATCAAATACAAATAAGAGCAAAAAATCCATCTTTACCAGGCCCAGCAAAAGGTAGACCCGTTCAGCTTTCACCTCACTGGGTCTCTGTTTTCTTTCAGAAGAAGACTGGAATATTCTGAGGCTCCCCACATGCATCTAAAATACTGCAAACTCTGTTTAATTATTGGGCCTATATGGATTCTCTGTTGCCTTTTACCTTCCATGTCGGACTGGAATTCTACAACAGTGACGCAGGCCTATAAACAGAAGGTTGTTAAACCTTCACAGGTAAACTCCTTGGACAAAAGAAGAATAGTTACAACTCAAGGCAAAGCAATTTTTCAAATGTGAACTGCAGGTAGGAGGTAATTATAAAAGATATCATCTGATAAAGGACACTGATTACCTGATGAGGGTGTGCTGGAGAGGGATTGCCAGATGGTGTGGTAGGTTATAAAAGAAAAGGTTTCTCACCAGTTGTTCTGGAGAAAGCTTGGCAGAAGAGCAGCAGTATGGCAGCATAAAAAGAAGAATTCATGATCTGGAGAAGAAGCTATATGCAAGACAGGCATGCCTTGATTTTTTAGAGGACTCTAACCAAACCCCAAGGAACACTCCAGAGTGGTGCAGAAGCTAATATGGGGAAATACATGTACCATTTGTTTGTCTAGATCTCATTATTTCTCAGGCTACCTAAAAGGAAGAATATTTAGGCTTTGGAACCCTAGCAAACCCTACGTGTCTGATCAAACCATCTATAAGAGGAGGTTTGGGAAAAGATAAAGATATACTTGAGTAACTGGGCCAGGAAGGTCTAGAAGTCCAGAGGACCTATAACAGCTGGGCTGTGAAGTGACAACAAGATGTAGAATCTGTGGCCTGGAGGTATTCCAAGAAAGTTTAAAATGTGCAAATCCACTATGGTAGAACCCAAATATAGAAGTCTGGTAGTGCCCAGCTCTACCTGGGTTGTGGCAAGGGAAATTACAAGTCCTGAATATGCTGCAGAACTGTATTAAAATATTAAAATGGAATACATATATACATTAGAAAAGTTTGCTAGGTCTAAAAAACATATAGCATTTGTTCACTTTTTAATGTTCGGTCCTTCATTAAGCAATTCTTGGAAACTCTGCTATAATTAATCTAAAAAGTGGAAGAAGATACGCGAGGTGGGGGACTAACCATTATTCAGCAAGCCTGGCCAGAGCCACCTGTCCAGTATGGAATCAGACTACCTGGAGTCCAGAGACTTCATGTAACTCCCAACAGGGAGCAGATTGAGCAGCTGTCTCTGTCCATGGTGCTATCCCACATCTCATCCAAGCCTCAGAATAAGCAGGGCTCAAAATTCAGAAGCGCCTGTGTGAACCCAGCTCTACAGGGTTGCATACCTGATCCAAATCCCTTTTGCTATGAATTCTCTTTCAGTCATTTTCAAGTTTCTCTCTAGGGGCCTGAGCCAACATTGACTGAAGGCAATAACCCCAATGTGGTTAGGCTGAGGCACTAGACCAGTGGTTCTCACCTTTTTAGTTTCAAGACATCCCTTTTAGACTCAAGGCATCCCTCAATAAATGGAAGCTCTTACTTTTCACTCAGTTCAACTACCCTGACATAGGCAAGAAAATAAATGTTCCTCTAGTCATATTTACAGCATCAGGTCCACTAGGCCCACAAACCAGGAAGGTCCAAGCCACAAGAATTGTGGGAAAATGCAATATGCAACCTGTACCCTTCATCCCATGTTAGATCAACCCACAGAGAACAAGTGAGACACAGACTTACTGCTACTACCACCTGCTAATGGAATTGAGAGTGCACCCTGAAAACAGTGCTCCACCGTGACTTTCCTCTCTAAATACACCCATAACCAGGAAGCTTCACTCTGTTCTAGAACGAGACTGTCAGGTCTCAAACTCTGGTTCCATGCTCTCTCCCATTGCTGGTGGCCAGAGGAAATGGGGTGTGGGTACAGTACAAGCCATGCAGCCCAAAAAAGAGGTTTTCATTTCCCATAAGCATGGTCATTGCCTCCCAGGAATGGTGCTATATTAACAACTCCCTTATACCCTGTGTTCCTCAGAGCCACATACAAGGGCTGGTGGTGGCCCTGCTGCTTAGACTAAAAGCTGAAACAATAATCCCCAAGCCTGCACAAGTGCAAACTTCTACTCTAGAATAACAAATATTAGGTGATTGCCAAGCATGCCAGAGACCTCTTAAGAGGGAAAACTTGGTATTACTATTCCCAATTTATTTTTGGAGAAATGAAAATTAAAGCACAGGGGTTAAATAACTTGGTCAATAACACAAAGCAAGTCACTGGCAGGGCTAGGAAAAGAATCGAAAGATATGGTGCAAAGCAGCATCAGGCAAAGACTCCCAGAGCTAGTTCTACACACACTAACTCACATGCCGTGCAGCATGCAGGCTAACTAGCTATGCTGAAAAGCAGACTTTATAAGCCTGGACACAGCATTGCACTACTGTGCAATTTATGCTGCTTCCAGTTTCAGAGCTAACAAAAACAAAGGTAGCTCAGGGTGTCTCCGCAGGGCACTGCTTTGCACCCCACGGATATATTCTATACTCCTCTTTTCTAGACCCCTTCAAAAAATGGAACAAATACTAGTAGTCTGAGAAAGTGCAGTAAGCACGCTGCTATTCAGCACACAACACGAGGTCACTGCACATGTGGTCTAATTCTCCACTGAACCTTACGGCAGCAAAGCTTCCTGAAAATCTTAGGAGTTCCACTGGCCGTATAAGTGGGAGAATACAATAGTGACTCAGGAAGACAGAACATGTAATTTGTGCAGGGAACACCTGCACACACAAAGTACAGATAGAGCTGCGCATGCAAGTCACTCCTGCTTCTTTATAAACACACTGAAAAACTTGCCTTTTACTGTCCTAATTTGCTTTTTCATATCAACACCTCACTACTTACTCTCTCCTCAGTCCCTGCAACACGCTGAAGCTGAAATAATAAAAATGGGAAGGAGAGGCACAGATTTGTAGAGTGCAGAATGGAGGGCTCTCAGCTCCCACGCCCGCATATGTCTGTTCTGGCAAAGCTCAAGAGCCCTCTACTCTCAAATCCCACACAAGGAAAGATAGCCCCGGAACGCAATTCAAAGAATGCAAACTCAAAGTCTTCCACAATGACAGGAGGAAGCTGTTCTCATGCAATTCCCAGTTCTCAAAGGCCCCATATTTTAAAGCTGCCTAGTACTGCACCTATTTTTTGAGTGGCACAGTATATTCCTGCTATAGTGTGTACCTCCTGGATAAATAAACCCCTTTAGAAACATCAGAGCAGGAGTTTGGCTCTCAGAGATACATCTTAATGCAAGTGAGGACAGCAGGAAGTATTTCAACTGGGAACAGAGTACATGCCTAATTAAGCCAGTTCCTTTTTTCCCTTTGGTTCCACCTTCAGTTTCCTGTGCAATGTGAATACTGTACCTGCATTGTGGTTACAGCCTCTTGAAATGGATATGCTGTACAGCACGATGAGAACCAGCAGCTCAGAGTAAATGGCACAGGAGCCCTGCACTTTATGTTCATGCTCACTCAGAGCAGAGGCTACAGCTCAACTGATCACAGCCCCCAGTCTCTTTATCATGTATGGAGTCAAGTTCAATCAGTCCTCTAGAGCAGTGGTCTCCAAACTCTTTTGATCACGCACCCCTATCCGTAAAAAAATTTTGAGCATGCACCCCCAATATATGTCACAATATGCTGAAAGTAAACAAATGAGTGAGGGCGGCACTGTCAACCCCTCCGCGTTGTGGAACTCCCACTCTTCCCTCAGGATACCTCGCGTACCGTTTGTGACGCGTGACCGTCTGACATATGGACCGAGTGAGGGCGCCAGTGTCAAGCTGTATATTAAATATTAGTAAAGCTTTATTTTTTTATCTAAAAAAAAAAAAAAAAAGAAATTAATAGAAATAGAAGTTCTAATATTTTCTTCCCGCACCCCAATGGATCGTCTTGTGCACCCCACTTTGGAGAACACTGCTCTAAAGGCCCCTTTAGGTCTGGTGCAGCAGCAATTCAGGTTTTCACTTGGTTTCTCTAAGAGTGCTTCAGTCTCAGCACTTTCAGTGAGCGAGGAGCTCTTGTAAGCAAACTGGGAAGCAGCACAGCCCAAGGCATCCAGCACATGTGAGAATGAGGCAAGTGGTCCCAGAATTCTTTCAGAACAGGCAGGCCGGATACAGAGAACACAAGGACAAGGATTGCTTGTGTTTGTCACAATGCACTAAGCACCCCTCCCCCCACCCCAACACACACACAAGCAGGTGCCTCCTGAGTCGGGGGTAGGGGGGCACTTGCCCCTCCAGCGGCCAGTCAGCAACAGGGGTGGGGAGGGGGTGAGCTGCAGGCACTTCCAGGCCAATGCAATCAGCCACGGAGGGACCACAGGGATCCCTTCCCCTGGCACCCCCACTCCCTGGCCAGTGCTGTCGGGGGGGCACCAGCCCTCTTGCCTGCTCCCCTGCCCATCGCCTAAGTGGGGAACACTGCTGTCAGGGGGTGCACCAGCACTCTCAGGGGGTGCACGTGCACCCTTTATGCGTCACCACTGGGTACAGCGAATAATATGAGCAACAAGGCACACTATGTACATATGCCAAAGTATTCCTTATGCCTGTGCCCCCAAAATCTCCTTGGTATTCCATTCTGCTCCCCTTTGCTTCTAATTGCCCTGACCTGAGGCAGTTTAAGAGGTCAGAATAGTTGAATCCACATGTAAGTGCTGTTAGATTTGCAGGTTTTCCCTATTCCTCTGACAGAACTAGGGGGGCAAAGTCATGTCTGGCTTGAATCTCCTGAAGTCAAGAGATAAAGATAAGGGTCAGATGACTACCGTCACATACAAAATCAGCACAGAATTGTAGGCATCTGACTTTTAACTGGACTAAAGAATACACACACTTATCTGTAGAGTTAATAATAGAGAGATATTTGAGAAAAATCATGTTTCTGTTCCCTGAAGACCCAATGGGATAAGAAACCTTTCTGTAATTTGAGAGCAGGAAATAGTAATTCTACTACTAGAAACCCTGCTTTAATTCAAGCAGAGCAGGTGTCCTTATGAAAAAGGGGAAAGTTCTCAGTTTTATTGCGAACTACCCTGTCCTCCCAATACTCCCACACATTCATGCCTACAATTTTCTCCTGCATAGGCTCCCATGAGATTTCAATTTGTGCAAAGCCCAGAGTAGCAAAGAGGTTCATGGAAGTAATTAGCAGAAGATACGGCAGGATTTTCAGATGGGGCTACTGTATCTGTCACCTCTTCTTGGTAAAGAGCATTGAAACAGCATGCTCAGCCAGTGCTTGAGGGTCATGGTGCCTCTATCTTACTTGTGCTAATATATTTATTTATTTATTTTAAAAACAGCCTTTCCCAGTGCTCTTATTGGGGAAAGCATCACCAGCCATCAGGGACACAGCAATATCTGTGCTAATAAAACCCACTATGGCAAGAGGGCAGCACCAAAATGTAAGAACATGTACAAACCTAAATTACTTCTCAAATAACTTTATACCTATAATCCTGAGCGGTTCTAAAAAGTATCTGTTGCAAGAGAATGCTGCCTAGCAAGAAGAAGGGCCAGCATTCAGGAGACGCCAAGCTCCATGGTACGTCATATAATAAATAGCGTACTGGAAAAAAAATTATAAAATAAAGCATTGTTAAATCTTTCCTCCTCTTCAGAAGCATAAAATGCTGCCCATCTAACCACAATGGGATGGTCATAGTCTGGGGGAATTATATTATATGCATATATATATAAAATTAACAACTTTGTAAAAGGAGAGGAAATAGGAAAGTGGCCAGCTACCTGAAATGTAAGCAGGATGTGTTAATAAAGGTTTGATGTGTGCTAGCAATACAGAGTAAAAGCCTCATTTGCCTAACACACCCTGTTGTGTACTTCTGGATTGTAAAGCTCTTCAGGCTGCCTGGCAGCAAACTCTGGGAAATTGCAATGTAGGCACAGTGGGAGAGCCACTCCTTAAGGCCTGATCAGGCTAAACGTGTTCTAGGAGCCCATTGACTTTACAGTTTCATTTTATCCACTTTCCTCTGCTCAGCCAATAGTTCAGGCTACTAAGCCCCATGTAGTATCCATCAGAGACGGTCTGTAAAACACCCATGTACACCTACCCCACTACTCTCTAAATATAGCTACTATGGCAGATTTGTTATATTTAATTTCTGTTTGTCCCTTTCCCATGATGCTGATGATATTGGGAGCTTGTGGAGTGTCACCATACATCAAATACATTATGATGCATCAAGGCTGTATACAGCAAGACTGTTTTCCCAGTTTCTTGTACTAAACCCATCCCCTGTGCATCACTCTGCATGTCTACCATAGCGCATCCAACCGAGTAACAAAACAGTAAGCAAACAGCATACAGGTTACCATAAGAGCAATTCCAGGAGTCTGTACCAACCCCTCCTGCCCCTCCACCCAAAAAAACCCATCATGGTGAAACCTACAGAATGCTTGAGATGCAAACACTCATGCAGACCTACTGACATTTGTGCACAGGAGCAAAATACATCACATAATATATGGATGTTGAAACACCAATGCTCCCTAACGGCTCACAGAAAAAGCTGTCACAGAAACCTGCTCCTGAGCTGTTTTCCAGATGTGAATAAACTGGCCATTTCAAGATTAAATACAGTTCCAACTCTCCAAAGCAAATGCATGCCTTTTGAAATGGAGCTGGAATGCCTCTCTAGACCACTACAAATAAATCAGCCAAAGTGTCTCCAAAAAATAACAAGTAATATTTGTGTCACTCACACAAAAAAGGAAACAACCTACCGCTCTAGAGCCCACACAAAAACACCCACCTACTCACAAAGAGGTTACCATCCAGAGAGTGAGCTACTGCGTGCTAAGCATTTCCGTGGCCAGCAGCCTACACCATACCTGTGTTCTAAAATAATTTGATTTCTTTGAATTTAAAAATTGCAACCTGTGAGTTGTATTTGCAGAAATTGACCTGAGTGGCATGTTCATCTGTGACCATTTTGCACATGCAAGGTAGAGGCACATTTTTCAAAATGTAGGTCTCTTTCAAGTTGCATCTCAAGGTGACTAGAAATGTGCAATTTTACAATTTTTTTTACAGGATTTTACAGATGGCTCCACTTAACTGCAAGAGCAACTATCAAGCAACACTGCTTCTAATAAAAACACATCCCCATTAACCCAACCAAGATGCCACATAAAGATTATTGCTGAGACTATCTGAGCAAAAGAAATAGGGCAAAATTTGCAGTGGAAGGTGAAGCTTTTATTTTAATGGATGGAAGTGCTACACTGGGCTTTCCTGAAAGGCTGGCAGCACTGCATGCTTATTACACACAAAAATCGTTTACATGGTGGAACAAATTCAATTCCTAACCTATGCAACTTGATTTGCTCCTATATGGTTTAGCCTTCATTTAGTTTACTGCCTTTTTACTAGTGGGCATTTAAAGGACACAAAATAGGATCAGTTAGTTAATTATCTATTGCTTTGGCAGCCTCTATAAACCCCAACGATCCCTCTTTCTGTTACCACTATACATGAATTCTAGCCTCTTCATATCTGTAGCATTCTGGCAGTCTTTCTTTCTTAGCCTCAGTATGCTTCCTCCACCTTGAGGCAGAGTCCACCCTTGGTGCACTCTTGGTAGAATATCCTTCTGTCTAATCACTGAAAAGAGCATTTGCAAACTTTGCCAACTAAGGGGAACTTGCACTGTAGATTCCCTTTGTCCCAGTCGCTGTCCTTGCATTTGCCATCATCCTCTGTAGGAGCAGAGCCAGTGTTGCTGAAGACCCGGGGTTGTGGGCAGCACCTTTAGAAGACCGACCCCTCATCCAGGCTTTCTTCCTGCGCTTCACTGGGATGCACACCTCTGCTCCCCCCCCCCCAATCCCCCCTACCTTCCCCAATATAGGGCACCCCTCCTTCCTTGACCCCTCGCTTCCTGTTCCA
>NW_017729001.1:8814364-8814940 GCF_001723915.1 Gavialis gangeticus
CCCCCCCCCCCCAATCCCCCTGCCTTTCCCATTATAGGGCAACCCTTCTTCCTTGAGCCCTGGCTTCCTGTTCCTCAGAGCTGTTCCTCTTCCCAAAGCCTGCAGGGCTTTTAAAGCAGGGGTGGGGGCAACAGGAGCCATTCTCTAGCATCGCTCAGCTCCTCCGAGGACGCTGGGGAAGATGCTCGTGAGCCTCCCTCCCCAGCCCTAGGGGGTCACTCCCCAGCCTCGGCTCCCCGGCCGCTCCTCGCGGTCGCTGCAGTTCCAGCTGCATTCAGAGCAGCTGTAGCACCTTTCTCTGCCTCCCGGCGGGATCCCGGCTTGCAGTGTCGAGAGCCATAGGATGCTGCTTCCAGCAGCTGAGCACCCCCCGCTCCCGCGAGCAGGGAGCGCCCTGCCCACTCGTGCTGCCCCAGCCTGGGGCCACCCAGCGCCCTTCACTCAGCCGGAGGCCGGGTCCCGCAGAGGCCGGCCCGGGGCCGGGAGGGGGAGCGCTCTCTGGCCCCCCTCCTCACCCCGCCGCGCGCCGGCCTTTCCTCCGCAAATGCGCCGCTGCCTCCCCCACGCGCACCCCGG
>NW_017729001.1:8815375-8827313 GCF_001723915.1 Gavialis gangeticus
CCCCGCGCGCCGCGACCCGGCCGCAAACCGCCTGCGGCGAGGCCTGATCTCCCGGCCCGGGGGCTCGGCAACGGGGCTCGTGCTGCTGCTGCTCTGCTCCTGGGGGCGTGGGGGGGGGAGCGGCAATTGCCCCGTCCGCACTAGCCCCCTCCGCTTCCCCTCTGATGCCTCCCCACAATGAACCGTGGTCTTTGGCAGCCCAGCGCTGCGCCGGCGGACAGTCCTCCCGCTTCTTGGAGCAGTCGGACCTGGCGTCCGGGATCACAGCCGGCTCCGTCCAGCATGAGACTGAAGTCGGTTCCTTATTCCCAGTTCCCGACTCCTTATTCCCGGTTCCTTTTTCAAAGCGAATCTAGACCCAATAGAAGCTTGTTATTAATGAGTTACACATCCTAGAGAGAGAGAATTTCATTAGCTATGCATAGGTCCTAATTAATATGTAAAATAATATCCCACATCAAGTACAGAGCCCTAAATGAAGGACAGATTAGGATGGGACTATGAGGCAAAACACTTCTTGGGCCACCCCACATTTCCTGTCAGTGCCCCTGGGGGTCTGTCCCAAAGAACCCTGACCACATTCCTGCCCGGCCCAGGTTTGGCAGTGCCAGGCTGCCAACTAACAGCCCCATATCCACTATACTATAATGGCTTGAACAAGGAACTGACTTTTGGGCTGGAAGTATACTCAGAAATCCTTCTTGGGCCACACCATGCCTCTGTGGCACAGGGGGACTCTGCTGGACATCTCTGACCAGAGACTTGCCTGGCCTAAAGCACAGCTTGGCCATGCCTGGGTGCCAATTGATAGCACCCCAGCCACTGTCCTAAGTATGAGGACCCGAATAAGGAACTGGATTTTGGGCTGAGATTATAGCTACAAATCCTTCTTGGACCACCCCAGAACATGTCTCTGTGCCATGGGAGGACTGCCCTGGACATCTGTGACCAGAGACTCACCTGGGCCAAAGTGTAGTTTGGCCATGCCAGGCTGCCAAAAGACAGCACCCCAGCCACAGTGCAAAGTATATGGACTCGAATAAGGAACTGGATTTTGGGCTGGGATTATACCTAGAAATCCTTCTTGGGCCACCCCACACCATGCCTCTGTGGCACCAGGGGACTGTCCTAGACATCTCTGAATACAAATTTACCCAGCCCAAAGCATGGTTTGGCAGTGCCAGGCTCCCTACTGAAAGCAGCCCAGCCACAGTGCAAAGTATATGGATCTGAATAAGGAACTGGAATTTGGGCTGGGATCATACCTAGAAATCCTTCTTGGGCCACCCCAGACCACACCTCTGTGGCACCAGGGGACTCTCCTGTACATCTCCGACCAGAGACTTGCCCGGCCCAAAGCGCTGTTTGGCCGCACCAGGCTGCCAACTGACACCACGCTCCCAGCCGCTGTGTTAAGTATGTGGATCCAAATAAGGAACTGAAATTTGGGATGGATTTATACCTAGAAATCCTTTGTAGGTCACCCCACACCATGTCTCTGTGCCACTGGGAGACTCTCCTGGACATTTCTGACCAAAGAGTTTCCCGGTCCCAAGTGCAGTTTGGCCCCAGCCACTGTGCTAAGTATATGGACCCGAATAAGAAACTGGATCTTGGGCTGGGATTATAGATAGAAATCCTTCTTGGGCCACCCCAGAGCAAGTATTCGTGCCACAGGGGGTCTCTCCTGTACATGTCTGATGATAAACTTGCCTGGTCCCAGTGCCATTTGGTCATGCCAGGCTGTCAAAAAAGAGCACCCCAACCACTGTGCTAAGTATACGGACCCAAATAAAAAACTGGATTTAGGGCTGGGATTATAGATAGAAATCCTTCTAGGGCCTCCCCATGCCATGCTTCTGTGGCACTGGGGGACTGTCCTTAACATCTCTGACCAGAGACTTGCCTGGCCTAAAGTGCAGTTTAGCCATGCCAGGATGCCAACTGACAGCCCTCTATTCCCACTGTATTAAGTGCATAGGTTTGAATAAGGAATTTGCTTCTGAGCTGGGATTATAGATAGAAATCCTTTTTGGGCCACCCTGTGGCACACCTCTGTGCCACTGGGGAATTCTAGACATGTCTGACCAGAGACTTGCCTGGCCCAAAGTGTGCTTTAACCGTGCCAGGCTGCCAACAGACAGCACCCCAGCCACTGTGCTAAGTATATAGACCCGAGTAAGGAACTGGATTTTGGGCTGGGTTTAGAGCTACAAATCCTTTTGTGCCACCCCAGACCACATCTCTTTGCCACCAGAGGACTCTTCCCCAGTGGCACAGAGATGTGTTCTGGGGTGGCCCAAGAAGGATTTCTGGGTATAATCCCAACCCAAAATCCAGTTTCTTATTCAGGTCCAGAAATTTAGCACAGTGGCTGGGGCGCTGTCAGTTGGCAGCCTGGCATGGCCACAGGGCGCTTTGGGCCAGACAAGTCTCTGGTCAGAGATGTCACGGACAGTTCCCCAGTGCCACAGAGGCATGGTGTGGGGTGGCCAAGAAGGATTTCTAGGTATAATCCCAGCCCAAAATCCAGTTCTTTATTCGGGTCCATGTATTTATCACAGTGGCTTTGGTGCTGTCAGCTGGCAGCCTGGTACGGCCAAACTGTACTTTGGGCTGGGCAAGACTCTGGTCAGATGCATCCAGTAGAGTCCCCCGGTGGCACAGAGGTATTCTGATGGGTGTCCGAAACAGAATTTCTAGCCATAATCCCAGCCCAAAAGCCAGTCAAGCCATTATAGTATAGTGGGCATGGGGCTGTTAGTTGGCAGCCTGGCATGGCCAAACTGTACTTTAGGCCAGGCAAGACTGTGGTCAAGGTTCTTTGGGACAGTCCCCCAGTGGCATTGACAGGAAGTTTGGGGTGGCACAAACAGTATTTTGCTCCATAATCCTATTCTAATATGACCTTCATTTAGGGCTCTGTACTTGATGTGGTTTATTACTTTACATATTAATTAGTATATATGCATAGCTAATGAAATTCTCTCTCTTTAGGATGTGAAATTCATTAATAACAAACTTCTATTGGGTCTAAACTAGCTTTGAAAAAGGAACCAGGAATAAGGAACTGGAAATAAGGAATAGGGAAGTGGGAATAAGGAATTTGGAATAAGCAACCAACTTCAGCCTCATCCATTCAGCTCTGTCTCTGGTTTCTTGCAGAAATGAGCTAGATGCAGAGACATGCACAGGAAGCCTGTTGCTTAGCAGCTGAGAGGCATTCTGGGCCCAGGGAAAGTTCCTTCCTCACCCTTAATTAGTGACCAGCTCAGTCTATAAAGCAAGAGGATGCCTCCTGTCTCATCCTCGGATGTGTAACCTCTTCTCCAGAAACACCCAATGGTAGGCTCATTGTGTGTATGGGAGTGGAGGGAGGGGGCTTTTTTACCTAGACACAAACTCTTGTTTCCAGCCCTGAATTCCAGAAATCTCCCTGGTCACCTTAGCAGGTGTTTCCCTCTGCACTTAACCATTCAGGGGCCTTTTGAAACCATATGGTTAGGCTGCACTATTCATAGAAGTAAGGCTGGAAGAGCCGTCCTTCAAGAGCTCATCTAGTCCAACACAGAATCAAACCTGTGACTTTAGTATTTTTATTAGCAGCACCCTCTAACCAACCCTAAAGCAGAACCTGGGAGGGTGGGGGGGCAGGTATAGTGCACAAAGTTGTATGAGTGCACAAGATGATCTTGTTGCAAAAAAGCTTGTTGGGATGTATTAATAGAAGTGTTGCACGGAAGTCATGGGAAGAGATTCTTCCAATCTGTTCTGCAGTGGTGAGGCTTCATCTGGAGTACTGATTTGGTTGCTACACTTAAAGACAAATACATTTTATATGGGGACAATGGGAAAATAGTTAAAAGAAATGCAACGCTCCAGTAGATATATTTGCATATAAGAAATGGAACATCTTCAATTAGGTAATAACTCTGGTCAGTTATATTGGTTTTGGACAGTTCCAGATTGACCCTGCCAAACTCTACTCAGGATGGAGTCAATGTCATGGACACCAATGGATGTCCAAGGGTGGCTTTCCTCCATCTGAGAGGGAACCTATCTGCTTTATCCTATTCTAGTTCCACAATTCCAGCTTTTTTCATGGAGTGCTTTGAAGTCAGTACTGTTCTGCAGCTGGTGATCCAGCTGGCCCTTGCAATGAATCCAGTTTTGTTTCTGCTGGTTCAGTTACAGAATTTCCCACAGAGAAGCCCAGAGCAGAGCAGAACAGGACCATCAGGGTCCCTTCTATTACAAAAAAGTTCCTGTATTGCCGCAACAAGCCAGTGAAGCCTAAGTTTTGCTACTAATCTGCAGTTCCCTGTCAATGGTGCCCCCAGCTCAAGGCATACATTTCCATTGCCTAAGCCTTTGGGTGCAGGACAGTAACTTGTTATCTAATGGTAAATTAAGTTGGATGAATTGACTATAAAGTGAATAGAAAAAAGCTGGCTGGATCCTCAGGCTCAGCAGGTAGTGATCAATGGCTTGAGGTCTAGTGGGCAGTTGGTATCAAGGAGAGTGCCTCACGAGTCAGTCCTGGGGCTGGTTTTGTTCAATATCTTCATTAATGATATGGACGTTGGGATGGAGTGCACCCTAAGCAAGTCAACAGATGACATCAATCTGGGGAGTGTAGTAGATAATGGTAGAGGGTAGGGCTAGGATTCAGAGTGACCTACACAAATTGGAGGATTGAGCCAAAAGAAATGTGACATGTCCAGACAACTGCACACATGAATTTCCCCAGGGACATATAGCAGTGACACATAGTTGGGCTGCAGCTACTTATCCCTAGGGAATGATCATGTATGTGTGCTCTAGAACATGGCAAGCTGCCTCAGGTGGGGTAGAGGAGGCTGGGGCCAGCACCTGGGGTAGCCTCAGCAGTCTTACCTGGGGAGCCTCCTGGGGCTCCAGTAATGAAGATTCAGCAGCAGGAAGCCTGGCCTGTGGCTGGAGCATGGCTCTGGCCAGCCAAGCTCTGGTTTTGGGGGGCACATGCTGCTGCTGCATGTGCCATCTCACTTTTTTCTAGCATGGGTTTTTTTATGCTGGGATCTCCCAGTGTAAACCCTCCCCCACCCCCCAGTGCTGCAAATGAGCAGTGCAGGGAATGCCTGAAAGTGGGACATGTACAGAGTGTGGCACCGCAGACAGGTCTGCAGTGGCACATACTGCACAGGCACACTTGTCTGAATATGCCCTTGAGGTTCAACAAGAACAAGTGCAAAAGTCTTGTGCTTAGGATGGAACACTCTTATGCATCACTATAGACTTGAGACCAACTGGCTAAACAGCAGCTCTGCAGAAAAGGACCTGGGGGTTACAGTGGACAGTTACCTGGATATGAGTCTATAGTGTGCCCTTGTTGCCAAGAAGGCTACCAGTATATTGGGCTGTATTAATAGGAGTGTCACTAGCAGATCAAGGGAAGTAATCATTCCCCTCTATTCTGTATTGATGAGGCCACATCTGGAGTAGTGTGTCCAGTTTTCTGTTATTGCTGAATCTGAATCGGACCTCCAAACCATTCTTAACGTATTCTTGGAAGTCTACAAGAGAATTGGCCTAATTCTAAACAACAAGAAAATACAAGTCCTTTCCCAAACTGCCCCAAAAGGAGAAACAACCCTCCCCCCCCCCCCCGGCCCCCAATTCAAATCAATGAGGAATTGCTGGAGAATGTGGAAGCCATCTTTCATCAAAGGCAGACATTGACACAGAAATACAACACTGCTTGAAATGTGTGAGTGCAGCCTTTGGACATCTGAGTAAAAGAGGATTCTTAAATCATGATATCTTTGCTGAAATGAAGCTATTTGTTTATCGAGCCATTGTCATTCCAACTTTGCTATATGGCTCAGAAACTTGGGCCACACACAGGAGACATCTCAAGCCTTCGCAAGATCCTTCAGATTAGCTGGGAGGATAGACACACAAACATCAGCATCTTGGCCAAAGCAAATTCCAACAGCATTGAGACTATGATCATCCAAAACCAACTTTGCTGGACAGGTCATGTTGTTTGCATGCCTGACTCCCGCCTTCCAAAGAGAATCTTTTTCTCACATCTGAAAGGTCAGCAAAGTAGCGGAGAGCAAAAAAAGCGCTTCAAAGACACTCTGAAGACAAACATGAAGAGGTGTAACATCAGCATTAACACTTGGGAGACTCTTGCTCAGGACTGGCCAAAATGGAGGAAGATTCTTTGGAAGGGACCTCAACACTTTGAAACAGCTCATCGACAGGCAGAAGAGGAAAAGAGGAACAGGCGAAAAGAACATCAGAACATCCAACATAGCAACACAGCGCCCATCCCTCCTGGAAACACCTGTTTTCACTGCAACAGCATGTGGTTGCAGAATTGGGCTATGGAGCCACCTGCAGACTCACTGTTAAGATCCTTGGAAGACTACCTTACTCATTCGCAAGTGATCACCCATCATCATCATCACTGTGTCCAGTTTTGGGCCACCCACTATAGAAAGGATCTGGGCAAGTTGGAGAGAGTCCAGCAGATGGCAATGAAAATGGTTAGGGGATTGGGACACGTGACTTTTGAGAAGAGGCAGAGGGAACTGGGCTTATTGTTTAGCCTGCAGAAGAGAAGACTGAGCGGCGATTTCATAGAAGCCTTTAACTACCTGAAGGTTGGTTCCAAAGAGGATGGAGCTAGACTGTTCTTAGTGGTGGCAGATGACAGAACAAGAAGTAGTGGTCTCAAGTCACAGCAAAGGAAGTTTGGATATTAGGAAAAGCTCTCTCACAGGGAGGGTGGTGAAGCACTGGAATGGGTTACCTAGTGAGGCTGTGGAATCTCCATCCTTGGATGTTTTTAAGGCACAGCTCAACAAAGCCCTAGCTGGAATGATCTAGTCGTGGATGGTCCTGCTTTGAGCATGGGGTTGGACTAAATGGCCTCCTGAGATCCCTTCCAACCCTAATTTTCTATGATTCTAATGTAGTTTCTAATGTAGTCGTCTTAAGTCAATTCACAATATTCACAATGTTCCATGGTTGAAATTGTTAATAAATGTATAATAATTTATGTAAATGAGGTTAAACCTCTTCCAAGCAGCAAAACAATGCTCTCTGCAAGTCTTCCAACATCAGTCTTTATAAGTTTTTGCTTTGTTAGTTGCTGCATTCCCTTCGCTTTTGACTCTGGGAAGCAGAACTCCCAATCGTATTAAATGAATGAGCTTAGACAGGGGAGTGGCACCATGGTTTGAGAGAGAGTCTTTGGTTTTAGAAATGTAAATATATGTCCTGTATCCTTATCAGTGGTACTGTTACCTCTGAAGGCTATGGGCTGAGTTATTTTATAATTCCTAAATACCAGTTAGCCTATATTCAATACACGTGTGAGGCAAGATGCTGTCTGGTTTGAGTCTCTCTTGCCATTTGATCCCTCTTTCAAGTTCCTGTTTGTGAGTACAGGTATTCCTGACCATCCCTCTCATCACTATTAAACCTCAGTAGCGCCTTTCTTTTTCTTATCTCATCATCACTGATTACTCCTTGCTAATACTGACACGTATGGAGAAGTGAAAATACATTCAAATAGTATGGCACCATGGGGTTTTAGGATTGCCCAAGCCATCTCCAGGGCAGTAGGTTGGAGCCAGCCAGCCTATTACTTCTAGAGAGCTTTGGTAGTATCTGCCTTGAGTGAGGAGAGAAATGACTATTCTAACCTCACTACCCATATTTATACCCTGCAAGCCACCACACAGCTCAAAGCCATGATTTGAGTTAGGAATGGTAACAGGCCCAATTAGTCCCTTCACCCCTGCTATTAGCATATACAAGACTGATCTCTGTAGTGTATTCCCCATTCCTCTTTCCAATTTTGTTGCATATGTTCCATCTTAAGGAGCTCCCCCACCTCCCTAGACTAGTGCTAACTCTAATACAGCTCACTATTAGGAATTGACTGTCTCTACTGAAGAGGGACTAATACTGCTTAACTGAAGAGAGTAGTTACTCCTCAGTATTGAGAAACATGAACAACATTGTATGTGGGGTGAGGAACAGAGCTGAAATATTAAGAGCTATTCCCATGGGTGGATTCAGGATTTTTAAAAGTGGGGTGCAGATGGTGTGGCACATCATCACATATAACAATACATATTTTTTCTCCAGTAAAACAGAAACTAGAAGCTTTATTAATATGCTAGGGGTCTAGTACTATATAATTCAGTTTATGATCAAAGCAGAAGCAATACATTTATTGGAATATGCACTAATTTTCTAGATTATATTTCAAGTTTAAAAAACACAATGAACTAGGCAAAAATAGGGGAAATGTAGTTTCATTAGTTGTATCGTCATTATGGTTAAATGCCCATCTCTTACTCAGATTCATAAAACAAAATCTTGCTTTCTTAACTGCCTTGACAAGGTTTCCAATACTTGACTGTCAAGTGATACAGATTGTCCTGTAATACAGTAATACAAACTCAGGTATATAATACAGATAATACACCTGAGTTTGCATTATCACACTTGAGTGAAAAACGGTCTGCAGGGCTGTGAAATGGCTGATGCTCAGAAATAGCTAAGAAACAGTAACATTGAAGAAGAAAGATTAGTTTATATAGTGGAACATCAAGACCATTAAAAAAAGGAGAGGATCATTAACACTGTGGAACAAGGAGAGATTAGCAGCATTCAGGTAGATAATAATGAGTCATGAAGTCAACTGACTCCCTTACTGCTGCCTGGATAGAAATGGTGCTGCCTCTGCCAGACAGCTGGTTTAAATGTTTGGGTGGAGCAAGAATCAAAGAGGGATGCTACTGCACCCCCCAGGTTTGGCCCCTGCACCACTCTCCCAGCCACAACTGTATACTGGAGTAGATGCAAATACCACACACAAGGTACACTGGTAGATTAGAAAAGCAGAAGTACTACTGATTGAGTGAGAAGGATCAGCAAAAATGTAAGATCCCCAGGACTAGGGTACAAATAGGCTATGGTTGAGACTGAATGGCAGCAGTGGAGTCACGTAGGGTAGGGCCTAGTACAGGAATAGCAAGAGAGAACTGCAGGTCAGAACTCTGGTACAAGGCAGAGCTTTGTGAAGGGAGCTTGGTCAACTCTCATTGCCCGATTTTAGTCCCTGTATTTCCATTGTTGTCATCATTAATATGTACCAGCCTTCAAAACACTAGGAATGTGAAGAGAAGTGAGTTTGTCTTCAGAAGCATAAAAAGCTGGCAAGGGTGACATGAGCCCAGTGCATGGATTAAAGGTGGGTAGGGCACCAGAACAGATGCAGTTATGTGACTACTCCAACAGCTACAGGCGCCTCGGTAGGCTCCAACACCAACACCACCTTACAGGTTTCATATTTTTGCTCACCATGGCATCAGGGCCACTTGCAGAGGAGCAGGTGAAAAGCTTAATGCCTTGGCTGGTGGATGCTATCCTCCATACCTGCCAGGACCCTAGACTTGCCCTGGCTCCAGCCTCTGTCTCTTCCCCCATCCCCCTACAGTTGCCAGGACCCTAGAATCTCTCTGACTTTCCCCCGCTTGGATCCTGGACCACAGTCAGAGCTTGTAGCTGTCCAGGCCACAAACAATATCAGGTACACCTCTGGTTAGAATTTCTCTGTTCCTCCTTCCCACTCCTCAACCTAAAGTGGGATCCAGAAGGGCTATAATGATCAATACCCTGCCTACCCTCCGTTTTGTCCCCAGCTCTGGAGCGGGATGCACAGACAATGAGGGCTCAACTGCTGTGCCCTTGTCGAGCCTAGGGACTCCCAGGACCCTCCAGCGGGACCCTGACCCGGAGCTCTAGCACAGCCAGAGGTAGGTGGAGCCTGCGGCAGGGAAGGAGGGACCCCAACCCCAGATAGCTGCAGGGCAGCTGAGTCTGAGCCAAGGAGGGACACGTGGCCCCCCCAGCTCCTACTTCGCCCAACCCCCAGGGAGCCATGTGACCAGAGCCTCGTGAACAGGCCATACAAACAGGCATGCTTGACTGCCTGGCGCGCAAGTTAGCATAAAGTTTGAGGGTGACTAGGAGGGCCCGAGGCCCTGCCTGTGAGCCCCTAGGGTAGGTAGTCACAGTTACCCAGACTACCACCAGTAAAATGTGGATGGGCACACGCCAAAAACTGAGGATCTCCTCAGAGTCTGCGGCCCCCTCCTGTGGCTCCTCAGAGGCCTCCACCCAGATGGACCCCATGGTTCTGGGCTCCATACAGACAGAGCCCCCTGGCTCTCAGCTATGGGGGCTGTCTGACACTTTTTCAGGCTCTGGGGTCTGGGAGCATGGCCACCTCCCCTTGTGGTAAACGGGAGATCTACTCCTGCTACCAGACCCTTCACCCCCTGGAGGTGGAGGGTAGACCACGGTTGCCTTCCAGGACAAGGGAGGACTTGGGGACCTCCTATGCTGTTCAGCCAAGGGGTTGGACCAAGGTGCTCAAGGGCCCCAAGGCCCACCGCACCAAGGTCCCCACCCCACTGGAGCTTTGCAACAGGTACAAACCTCTTGCAGCCCCAGCAGAGCCTGCTAAGCTGCCAGCTCTGGTAGAAAGCACTGGCTCAAGTATAGCTACCACCCCTGCTCTCCCTAAAACAAAACACAAAGTGTTTGTTGTGGGAGATTCCATCCTGAGGGGGATTGAGGGGGCAAACTGCCGCCCTGACCCTTTAGCCCGGGAAGTCTATTGCTTCCCGGGAGCCTGTAATCAAGACATTGCGGAGAAGATCTCTGAAATCCTCCAGCCAACTGACCGTTACCCTATGCTCCTTATCCATCTGGGCACAAATGACATGACTCAGAGTGCTCCCAGCCAGGTCATGAAGTGCTACAGGGATTTGGGAGTGGGGCTAAAGGGTTTGGGGGATGCAGGTGGTGTTTTCTTCGATCCTCCCAGTCTTGGGCTACGGGCTGAGGAGGGAGAGGAAGACTGAGGTAGTAAACCAAAGACTGCACCACTGGTGTCATCGGGAAGGCTTCAGCTTCTGTGACCACAGTCTACTCTTCAGTGAGAGAGGCAGTGAGCTGCTGGGAAGGGACAGCCTCCACCTCTCTCAGCTGGGGAGGAGGCTCTTCTCATGCAGACTGGCTGACCTGCTCCACCGGGATTTAAACTAAGCCTGCTGGGGGATGTGGGGACTACCACCACTGCTGGCCCACTGAGCAACCCTGGCAAAGCCAGGAGGTCAAGGCACTTAAGGGAGCCCACACCTCCCCCAGCCCTGGAATGAGGTGTGGGCAAGGCAAGGGCCCCTAAAAGGACACTTGCCTGCCTGTACACAAATGCCAGGAACTTGGGGAATAAACAGAAGGAACTCATCCTCCTGCTTAACACAAATAATTACAACATCATAGGGATAACAGAGACCTGGTGGGACTCCACCCATGACTGGACCACAGGTATAGATGGCTATACCCTGTACAGGAAAGATCGAATGGACAGAAGGGGTGGGGATGTAGCTCTCTATGTCAAGGAAAGCTACGCATCCCTGCAAGCTGACATTGGCACCCTGGCTGAATGACTGGAGACCCTCTGGGTTAAAATCTGTGGGGAACCTGGCACAGGGGACACAATGGTGGGAGTCTATTACAGACCTCCTACCCAGGATCAAGAGTTTGACCAGGAGTTCTCCAGGGAATTGATTGAAGCTGCGTGCTTCCAGTGCATGGTTGTCATGGGAGACTTCAATTACCCTGACATCTCGTGGGAAGAGCACTCGGCCAAATCAGAGCGGTCACAAAGACTTCTCTCGTGTGGATGAGCCCTACCTTATGCAAGAAGTTGACAGGCCAACAAGAGGTAAAGCACTGCTTGACTTGGTACTGGCTATGAGGGACAACCTAATCAGTGACCTAATGATTGAAGGGAAGCTGGGTGACAGTGATCATGAGCTGATCACCTTCACCATCCACTGTAAAGCTGGAAAGTCAGTCA
>NW_017729001.1:8827324-8828776 GCF_001723915.1 Gavialis gangeticus
TTCACCATCCACTGTAAAGCTGGAAAGTCAGTCACCAATACAGAAGTCCTCAACTTCATGAAAGCTAACTTTGACAAGCTCAGGAGGCTTGTAGGTGAAGCCCTAAGGGACCACGACTCAAAGGGGAGGGAAGTTCAGGATGAGTGGCTGCTCCTCAAGGCAGAGATCCTGGATGCACAAGCTGAATATATTCCGTCTCAGACGATAGGCAGCAAAAAGGCACAGCAGCCCCCTTGGCTCTGCAGGGAACTAGCGGACCTCCTGTGTCTAAAAAGAAAGACCTACAAAGGATGGAGGACTGGATCCACCTCCAAGGAGGAATATTCTGCACTGGTCTAGATCTGCAGGGAGCAAACCAGGAAAGCCAAGGCTGTGATGGAACTCCAACTAGCTACAAGCACCAAGGACAATTAAAAGTCCTTTTTTAGATATGTGGGGAGACATAGGAAAAGCAAGGGCAACATTACCATCTAACTTCTCAGAAGGGGCCAGGCCTGCTTAAGTAGGGCCAAAACCATAGTGCAAGGGTGGGGGCAGGAGATAGTAAGAAGTCTGAGTATTCCTAGGTAGTACCTCTGTAGCGGGTCCACTTTAGATTTCATAGGCATTAGGGCTGGAAGGGACCTGCTAAACCAGATGGGACAACTGACAACCAATGCCCAGGAAAAAGTCAACTTGCTAAATGGGTACTCTGCATCAGTTTTTCACCAAGGGGCGCCCCTGCCCATTACAGGACAGGAACGCCTGGGTAAGGATGATTCCTTACCTTCCATCAATGCTGACATTGTGAAGGAACACCTTGAGAGGCTGGACACCTTCAAGTCAGCCAGCCCTGACAGCTTACACCACAGAGTACTCAAGGAGCTGGCAAGCATCATAGCTCAGCCACTGCCACGGATCTTCAAGAACTCCTGGCGCTCTGGTGAAGTGCCCGAGGACTGCAAGAAGGCCAATGTGGTGCCTATCTTCAAGAAGGGGAGGAAAGTGGATCCAGCAAACTACAGACCTATTAGCTTAACCTCTATTCTGGAGGAGGTCTTAGAAAAGATTATCAAAGAGTCCATTCTTAACAGACTAGCCGATGGAAGCATCCTGAGGGATAGCTAGCATGGGTTTGTTGCGGGTAGGTCTTGCTTGACCAATCTTATTTCCTTTTATGACCAAGTGACCTATCACCTGGACATGGAAGAAGAGATTGATGTTGTATATCCTGACTTTAAAAAAGCTACCATCTGGTAGCCCATGATCACCTCTTGGCAAAACTGGCCAACTGCGGCCTTGGCTTCACCATGATCCACTGGCTGGGGAATTGGGTCTGTGGTCAGACCCAGAGGGTGGTGGTTGTCAGAAGTCAATTGTCGTGGTGCCCTGTGACCAGTGGGGTCCCTCAAGGCTCTGTCCTTGGGCCAACACTATTCAACATCTTTATTAATGATGTGGACATTGGTATCA
>NW_017729001.1:8828841-8832957 GCF_001723915.1 Gavialis gangeticus
GGAAGAAGAGATTGATGTTGTATATCCTGACTTTAAAAAAGCTACCATCTGGTAGCCCATGATCACCTCTTGGCAAAACTGGCCAACTGCGGCCTTGGCTTCACCATGATCCACTGGCTGGGGAATTGGGTCTGTGGTCAGACCCAGAGGGTGGTGGTTGTCAGAAGTCAATTGTCGTGGTGCCCTGTGACCAGTGGGGTCCCTCAAGGCTCTGTCCTTGGGCCAACACTATTCAACATCTTTATTAATGATGTGGACATTCGTATCAGAAGTGGATTGGCCAAGTTCGCTGATGACACCAAACTGTAGAGTAAAACGTCCATACCTGAGGACAGGAGGGCGATTCAGACTGACCTTGACAGGCACAGGAAATGGGCAGATGAGAACCTGATGGTGTTTAACACTGAAAAATGCAAGGTTCTCCACCTTGAGAAGAAAAACCCACACCATGCTTATAGGCTTGGCAGTGCTACGCTGGCTAGCACTACAGATGAAAAGGACTTGGGGGTCATGATTCACTACAAGATGAACATAAACCTTCAGTGTGATACTACGGCTAGTAAAGCAAGCAAAACACTGGCTTGCATCCATAGATGCTTTTCAAGCAAATCCCAGGACGCCCTTCTCCCATTGTACTCGGCCTTGGTGAGGCCACAGCTGGAGTAGTGCACCCAGTTTTGGGCTTCACAATTCAAAAAGGATGTGGAGAAGCTTGAGAGAGTGCCGAGGAAAGCCATGTGCATGATCAGAGGTCAGGAAAACAGACCTTATAATGACAGTCTGAGAGCCACAGGACTCTTCAGCCTGGAAAAGTACAGGCTCAGGGGTTATCTGGTGGCTGCCTATAAGTTTATCAGGAGTGCTCACCAGGATCTGGGGGAATGTCTGTTTACCAGAGCACCCTATGGGATGACAAGGTCAAACGGTCACAAACTCCTTCAGGACCGTTTCAGGTTGGACATAAGGAAGAACTTCTTTACAGTCAGAGCCCCCAAGGTCTGGAATAGACTGCCGCTGGAATTGGTTCAAGCACCTACTTTGAATACCTTCAAGATAAATTTGGATGTTTATTTTGCCGGGATCCTATTACCCCTGCTGACTCCCTGCCTCTGGGGCAGGGGGCTGGACTCAATGATCTTCCAAGGTCCCTTCCAGCCCTAATGCCTATGAAATCTAAAGTGGACCTGCTACAGAGGTACTACCTAGGAATACTCAGACTTCTTACTATCTCCTGCCCCCACCCTTGCACTATGGTTTTGGCCCTACTTAAGCAGGCCTGGCCCCTTCTGAGAAGTCAGATGGTAAGACACTGCCTTCAACCCACTCCTACAGAGTGACTGGTGCCCTGCATGACACGTTTTCTCCCTAACCCTTGCTGCCTTGCACACCTGGGAATGCTCCAGCCCCCATCTATTCTACCTGTGTTGTATACCTATTCCCATTTAAGTTTCTCCCCTACCTGGTGTATCTGAGCACTCTATAGCCAGATGTCTTGCATAGTCCTTCCTGCTCTCCTAGTCTTGTACACTTCCCTACTCTACATCTCTGCTGTACGTACCACCACATATGCAGGTCTGTAGTGAACATTGATCAGAGGGGGTCATATTTTTCATATAGATGAGCAGAAGCCAGGCTAGCCTGTGTTATCACTCAGGATCAGGGCAGACAGGCATGGGTGGCTCTCATCATCCTGTCTTTGGGGTACTCGGGCCCCGTGATCCTGATCACTCTGTTGTAGGGGTCAGCCCTACTGCGAACTTAAGAGCGTTTAAGACTTGACTATAGAACAGGTATTTATCTTTAGAGGCTGATCCCAGAAAGCAGACTAGCGGCCAGGGCTGCAGCTCCTATTAATGTGATATTGAAATCTGGGTCACATCTTTCACTGGCTTTTTGGACAGTTAATAGCATTTTCCAAAAGCATTAGGAGGCAGACAGCTCCTTAGGACACTAATTCAAATGTGTTTGAAAATGAAAGCAGAAGCTTGGGCGTGCTATCAGAATATATTCAAACAATTGGCAATTTTGGGCGTGCACTACAGAAAATACAGGCTTGAAAAGTGGCTTGAAATACAGGCTTGAAAAGTGGGCCAGGAAAGGAGTGTATGACAAGCTGATCAAAATGTTCCTTTTCTTTCAGCTTGTCTGATTTGGGCAGTAAGGCTGGAAACTGGAAATAACCCTGCTAATAGAGTCACCACCCTTGGACACAGGCTTCAGAACCAGTCACTGTGCCCCCTTGCTCCCAGTCAGCTCACTTAGTGAAGAGCAAAACAGGTCACTGGCCTTGGGCTTCTCTTGCACTCTGGTGTTGAACTCATGGGGAGGATGATTTGGAGACACTTGTACAAATGGAGGAAGTAGGTTAAGAATGTCAGTGGCAGAGAATGGTGCCAGATTGAATGTTCCTAGAGGTTGAAGACTTTGAGAGGTCAACCTTTTGGGCAGGCATGTCACACATTCAGTACTGCACACCCCGGCCATGCTCTGATCCCCTTCTCCTACTGCTCTGCTTTCTGCCCTCTGCCCTGTGCTCTCTAGTGGATCTGCTGCTCTTTTTTCTGCTCCCTGCCCTATTGCCACTGTGCTGCCTGCTTCATCCCGTATCTGCCATGTGCCACACACACAGGCTACCCATGTCGCTTGTGGTACCTGTATCACAGGTTGGCCACCCCGGTCTACAGTGCAAAGCCAGCCTGGGAAGAGAGATAAGGATCATTTGTCCACAGCATGCCTCACCAGGAGTTCAGAGGAGCAGCCTCCAGGGGTAAAATGAAATATATTCTCTTTTATAGCCCCTTCAATCTTGCCCCTTTTTGTAACAATAGTCTAAGTGGTCTCAGTTGGGGATGGGAGGGCCGGGCCCATGATGCTGCCAAGTGGCCTCTGATGGTTATCTCAAGTATCACACCAAGAATGAGAGGTCCCATACATGTACAGCATAGAAGCTATGTAAATAAAAGGGCAAGCCAATGTGGTGAGAGCGTAAGGTTGAAGTTAACCAGTGAAGGCAGTAACAGAAATCACTGTCACAAGACTTGAAAAATACCCATTTTACTAGAAAGGAAACTGGCTGCATTTAGTATCCATCAGATATTTTTGAAAAATATGAAAAGAGAAAGTTCCAAAACTTTCAGGGGAAGAATTTCTTAGCAGATGCCTATGTCACAAGGGGTTGAGCTGAGACCCAGCAACTTGCTGCATCTAGGCCACTAAATGGCCAAAAGAAGGTGATAGCTCTTGGTGGCTGAATTCAAACAAGAATGCCTCTATTCCTTCCCAAATCCCCTGAGCAAGGTAGTGTTCCACACTTGCTACTTGCAAATGGAGGGAGGTCATTACACTTTTGCATGTGTTAAATCTGTGGAATGTTATGTGGTATTAAATTTAGAATGTGCTCTAAGTAATCACCTGTTTAAGAACATATCTGACCTGCACAGAAGGCTGGCAAGCAGGGGTGTGGCTAGGAGTCAGGGTTTCTGGATCCTATATCAGTTCTGGGAGGGGTGTAGGGTTTTCATCAGGGGAGCTGAGAGTTAGGACCCCTGGGTCTGGTTTCCAGTTCTAGGAAGCTGGCAAGGAGGGGGACCTGCCTATGCTGGGTAAGTAAGGATACTCTGGCTGCTGCTCTGAGAGGGAAAATGGAGTGAAGGATCCCTGTTCCACTCACACACTCTGCACTGTAGCTTCCATCCAGGATGTGGAGAGGCAAGCTCCCTACTCCAAACACCCCAGCTCTGGCTACTCCTATGAGTGGGGGGTAACAGCACTCTTTGCTTCCCTCCTGGAGCTTCTTAAGGGGAAGTCAGAAATATATATTTTTAAAACTTAAAATACTCCACCAGAGCTCAGCACTCTGTGCCTGCATGCTTTATTTGGGAAAACCATGGCCTCATTGAACCTTGGTCCCTTTGAAGGAACTAAGATTTCACTTTTGCCTGCAGAGTCATAATGGGGCAGCTTATGCCCATGGCAGGAGCAGCATGCAGGGCAGCAGTGTCTCCTGGGTGCTGGTGCCTTTGTCATCAATGTGGCCAGCCAGCAGTGGTGGTGGTTGTTATTTCCCCCACAACCCCATCTCGAAGTCAGCATCTTGAGCTGCTGCCCGATTTGCCC
>NW_017729001.1:8837957-8851426 GCF_001723915.1 Gavialis gangeticus
AGCAAGACAGGATCCCCCATCACAGGTGCTGTGGCCCTCCTTGCTCAGGGCTGCCAGCCCTCATCATCTCAATCTGTGCTTGGACCAGGCTTTATGGAGAGCTCTGGCAGGGGTGTGGCATCATTTTTGTAATGGAGCTGTTTAGCTGGGAGTGAGAGAAAAGACCCAGAGTGGGCCTTCCTGAAGAGTCAGGTCCAAGGCATCCCTAGCTTGGACGAAGAAACAGAGGGACCCCCGAGTTCCAGCTTGGTTCAATGATCCAATTCCCCTCCCAGTGTGTCCATGATCCAGATTACCTTACAAGCACATGAAACAGCAGTCACCAGGAGGGAGAGAAACATGCTCCGAGCTCCTTCCTGGCAGCAGTGGCTCTGATGTCATAGGGGACGGCAGAGCATGGAGCCTCTGGGAGTGGGGTTTTTATGATGGAAGCATGAAGCTAGCTTCTCTCTCTCTCAGCAGTTCCATGCCCTGACTTCCCCTAGGAGTGTGGAGCTGTAGCCTCCAGGAGCAGGATTTGTGCAGTGGAAACATAAAGCATGTTTCTTCCCCTCTCAGTGGCTCCATGCTTCCACCATGCAAACTCCCTTCCTGGTGACTATGGCTTTGGGGAAGCTGAAGCATGGAGCTGCCAGGAAAGGGAGAAACAAGCTCCCTCTGCCTGCTTAGCTTGCGACTGCTGTGCCAGGGGCTCAGCTGCAGCAGCCCTGGTACTGGCGGGGCCCCGCCTGCCACTGGGTAATACCATGTCCTGGGCAGTAGAGCTCAGAATGGTAAGTACATCATCCATGGAATGGGTGAGGGAGCTGAGAGCAGTGCATGCTGGGATACTGAAGGATCTCCATTATGAATTTTTTCTCTGTGAGAGTAGACTGATGTTACCAAAACATGTGTTTGGTAGCACAACCCAGAGATACTCTTCACCCAAAGTGGCATAACTTTGCAACTGTCCAAGCTCACTTGGTATGAGTTTTTCCACTTTAAAGCATGGATACTCCTGTTTTAGCACAGCCTAAGGGTAATACTGTAACAAGACACAAATGGCGCATCTACATGTGCGTTTGCTGTGGGGAGGGTTTACACTAGAGTAAAGAACTCTACAGTAAACCCACCCCGAGCAGGTGTCTACACGTGCAGGGACACAAACAGACTTGCTCTCATTGCAGCAGTCTGCTTCTGCCCCAGCTGACTCTGCACCAGCCTCCTGCCACTGCCAGAGGGAACTGAAGGTGTTAACTGCAGCTGCCTGTGACCAGTGGCCATCTTTAAAAGGCATCGCTGCATGCTGCCTTTGGACCACCTGCTTTCCTGGCCTAGAGTATCATGCAGAGCATGGTAGCAGTATGCGGTGGCTCTGTTGCAGCAGCCTTTGCCTGCTATACCATGGCTGCTTCTGTCGCTGGCTCCAGGAGCAATGTCCACCACCCCAGGCTCCTGCTTGCCATGCTGCTCATTCTTCTGGCCTGCAATGGGGACTGCTAGTTGTCCCAGGTCAGTCTTGACCCTGGCAGCCCTGCCATGTGGCAGGGCAGCCTGGCCTGGCTCACTGCATCATCCCAGGCTGCCTGCCACTGTGCTGCTGCTGCCCCAACCCCAGCAGGGACAGTATGCTCCTGGATGCCACCACCAGGGCTGTCCTCACTACCTCTGGGACCAGCTGGCCAGCCAGGACTGGTGGCTACACATCTTCCAAACCACCTAGGATGACAAACAATGGCTAGAGTCATTCCGCATAACCCGGAACACCTTCCAGGACCTCCTTGAGCAGCTCCATCCACACTTGGAGCGGCAAGATACCACCATACAGCAGCCCCTACCTGCAGACACCCAACTGGCCATTGCACTGCTCAAATTGGTCACGCCCACGAGCCTGCACTGTGTTGGCCACCTCTTCAGTGCGGGCAAGGTGTCTGCCAGGGAGGCCATCCTGGAGGAGTGTGGCACCCTCCAAGACATGCTGGGGCACACTGTGCTCTGTATGCATAACCCCCTGGTGGTGGTAGGGTTCTGTGCACTGGGGTTCTGGACAGGACCCACAGTCCCATCGCATGCCCGCCCCATGGCAACCACCCCTACCATAGCCAGCAGGGATTCCATTCCATCATGCTTCAGACCCTCATTGACCACTGTGGCACTTTCATGAATGTGAAGGCCAGCTGGGTGCCAGTGCCCACAACACCCACATGTTCTAAAACTCTGCCCTGCCAGCCCTGGTGGAGAATAGGTGCTTTGTGCTGGGGTGCCAAACCTCCAGCTGGGTGTGGTGGTGGTCCTGCCCCTCTTCATCAGGGATGCCACCTAGCCACTCCTCCCCTGGCATATGTGGCTCTACACCAGCTGGCTGGACCCCCACTAGATACACTTCAACAGGTGTCTGGGCCAGACCCAAGCTCTAGAGTACACCTTTGGCTGCCTCAAGGGATGCTGGTTCATGCTCACTGCCCACCTAGAGCTTGCTGAGGCCAACATCACCCACATACTGCGCAACACCTGCAGGGCCTGGGGGTAGTTCTGTGAGGCCTGGGAAGAGGAGGCACAGTGGGCAGAGGATGTCTGATGCCAAGAGCACCAGCTGTGGCAGCAGCAACAGTGGCCAGCCCCCATGCTGAGGCCCCAAGCAAACTACTCACCTGTCAGTGGGGGCCAGGGTACCAGGTGTAAGAAGCACTGGCTGACCACTTGCTCCTGCACTCTCCAGTGTAGCCTGCCTGGATGCCCGCCTATGGGCCCCCGCCACACTGCACACCCCCAGCACCATACTGACTATGGGCAGTTTTACAAAAAGCAGTTTATGCCCCTCCACAGAAACAGATCCCACCTCCCACCTCTCTCCCCAGTAATAGAGCCCCTCTCTCCTTCCCACAGAGCCCTTCCTGCCACCTACCTCACCACCAATAAAGCACCCTTATCCCCATGCAGCCTATGTACAGTGGTGTGTGCATGCCCTCCTGGGGTGGGGAGGCAGCACGGTGGGGGCTCCTAGGGAGCAAAGCCTGGGACAGGGGCCCAGCACCCCGGCCTCTGGCCACACCACCCATGAGTACACACCTGTGGTGAGACTGGTGGGCAGTAAGGCTATGCAAAACAGCACTGTTCTGTTTTGACTTCCATTTCACCATTTTGAAGGGACAGAATTTCATTTGCTGTTTTGAAGCCCTAGTTTGTTTTATTTCATTGAAACTGTTTCACTGTTTCAACGCTGTTTCAATGCATTTTGATGTTTTACCCATAGGCTATAATGGGGAATCACGAAAATGCCTATAGCTTTGTCATTTCTTTCCTGATTTGAATGAAAACAGCAGGGAGAGTAGCACCTGCAGAGACCAGAAAGTTTGCCAAGATTCAATGAGATCGGTGCAGGGGTTTCTGGGAAACTCCACCTCAAACTGTTCAGAGCAAAACTCATGTCACTTGTAAGTGTAAGGGCACCGGGAGGGGGGGAGCAGCATGTATGGTAGCTGCTGCTGAGGCCATAAAACCTGCCAAGCTTCAAGGAGATACAGGCAGGGGGTTCTGAGAAAGTGCACCTCAAGGTGCTCACAAGCAAAACTCATGTCACATTTGTGTGTTAATGCAGAGCAAGGTGAAAACAGAAGGCCTGGTAGTTCCTGCAGAGGCCATGAAGCCTCCCAAGTTTCAAGGAGATAGGTGCAGGGGTTTATGGGAAACTGCACCTGAAACTGGTGACAAGCAAAACTCATGACATGTGACTGTGTGTGTGTGTTAAGGCCTTTCCTCACTGGTGCTCAGGCCTCTACATGACACCTTATTGTGCCCCAGTGAGGTCTCCTCCTTCCCTACAGCCTCAGTCTGGTCCACCACTTTAAATAACAACAGGTAAGCAGCACAATAGCACTAGCATCTCAGGCAGCCAAACTGTCACAGAGCCTTTCTTTTCTTTCCTACAGGAGCTTCTCCAGCAGCTGCCAGAGAACTCTCCCTGCCGGCCTGGGCAGAGGCAACACAGGTGGACTGGGTGGGGAAGGAGGGCAGGGGCAGGGACAGCCCTCTCCCCAGTGCAGCACTTACCAGGTGGGCATTGCAGGTGTGTCCAGTGGCCCGAGTTGGTCCCTGCAGCACCCAGTGCTGGGGCTCACCATGGGCCTGGTAGCCACATGGCCAGGTAGTGCTAGGGATCAGCACTGAGGTGCAGGCAGGCTACTGCAGCTGGCTTGGGGCCTCTGTAGAGACACACATTGGCCAGAGGCTGTCTGCAGGTGTTCCAGGGCCCCAGCATCCCCCTAGGCTTTTATGGGGCTGGGACAGGCAAAGAGCTGCCTCAGCCTTAGGGCTGGAGAAGCTTCCAGCCCCAGGGCCTGGGGCTGGGCTGCAGGTGGCCCCCTGGTAGTGGGGAAGACCTAGTGGTGGGGCAGCATCCAGATGTGCAGGACTGTATAGTAACTACTTCTGAGTAAGTTTGCTAATTGTATTTACAGGTAGCAAATACATGTAGACAGCAATGCTTACTGTGCAGTAATCTGTGCTACTCCTGAGTAAAATGTCATGTGTAAACATGTTGAAGGAGTAATTTACTCTCCTTATGTCTGTGCTGCAAACACTTACACTGCCACTTCCCAGTTGGACAGAAAGCTGTATATAGCAATGGAGGGGTGAATGAAAAGGAACTTCCCAAGTGGTGACTCCTGGAATGACTGGCAATTACAGAGTGAGTAATTCTGTGCAGCTTATTTGCAGTTTGGAATGAAGCCAATGGTTTTGATTTCCATGAGATACCTTGCTTTGACTGGATAATTATATGTTCATCTCCTCCTAATTCTTAATCATGCTTTTCCTTTGGAATTTGGGTTTCAGCTGTTTACTTGTTTTTAACCCTTGTTTAGAAGAGAGTCTGTGCTTCACACTCACAGAGGAGTCACCAGTGAGTCACACATGTAGTTTCTGATGATACCGATGAAAGGGTGGAAGTGGAGCCTGGATATAGAACAACATCTAACAAACATAAACCAGTGCAATTAAGGACCACGTGGCTCACACAAAAATCAGCTGCCTCTAGATGAGCAAGGAAATGATAAATCAGAGCAACTCAGGAAACACCACATCCTGTATTTCAACCCCACCAGTAGTGATTGCTGGCTGCTCCAAGCAAAAGAATCATGAAGTTAACCCAGTTTAATAGTCTGTTGATGAAAATGAGGACTGGCACAGTAGGAAGGTCACCAAGCTGGCCTTTGTTCATGATAACAGTCTCCCTGAGGGGCTGTGGCAGGGGTGCTGTGGCACAAGTTCTCATATAAAACCAGGCTTCTGGCCTGCCAAGTTCCACCACCAGTGTAAAGACTTTTGTTAGTTTTATGCCCTGTCCAGTCTTTGTGAGGGGCCTCTTTAACCTTGGGGCTCAGAAATTCTGACAGAGCAGCGGATCTTGCCTTTGCAAGAAATGGCACTGTACTGCATAATCACCCAATTCCCTGGATTTCAGTGCATTCTCCAGGGGGCAAATGAACTACAACATTTGCTTTTAGCCAGTACTCTGTCTGAGTTTATGCCACAATTGGTGCTGCCTCTTCCTTTAGTTATGAGGAGAAACCTCATATTCCTTTATTATTACTATTTTTTAGTAGTGTGCCCAGTAGCCTCCTGCTATGACCCAGAACTTCATCACATGCAGTTCTGTACAGACAGAACAGAATCACAGTCACTGCCTGTGGCAGCTACAGGGTCTGGGGTGCCATGACCTCCCCTAGTGCCCCCTACCCACCGTGCCAGATTGGGTCTAATGCACCCTCGATATCTCGCCCACCATGTCTTTGATATTAATATGTTGAAGGGAGGCTGCCTTTTTACCCTTCCTTGGCACGGGGCTCCGATGTCTTCCGGCTAATGCTCTGCCTAGTTACCCTGGTGCACCCTAGCCTACGGGGGTGTCTCTGCGCCCTTGCAGCCCGCACCAGGGCCTTGCTCTGAGCCCTCACCCGCACCGGGGCCTTCTCTCTATGTGCTCACCCCCTCCCTGGCTTAACGCACTCCTCTCACTCTCCCTGGGGCTCTTATTCTTGTACGCTCTCTCCCACACTCACACCGGGGCCCTGCTCCTCATACACCCACACTGGGCCTTGCCTAGTTGCTCAATAGGGCTCAGGCGACCTCAGCCTTACCTGGCCCCCAGACCCCCTTTCTGGGTCCTGTGCCCCACTGGGGCTTTTTGCCTACACCCACATTGGGCTCTTCCCAGATCTGCCCACACTGGGGCCAGGGTCAGGACACCCCAAAACACAGCACCCTCTCCATCACCAGGAACCCCCCCACTACTGGGGAGCTCCCCTGAGGCCTCCTCCAACCCATACAGCCTCACCCAGTCCCCTGGTGTAATAACAAAGAAAACCGTCGGCTGTTTGGCCCCAACTCAAACTCAGGCCTCCTGGCCAAACATAAACCCTAAACCATCATGCTCTTCATCTTCCCCAAAACCCTACCAGGGGCTCCTCTGCCTGGTATCCTCATGCAGCTGCTCAGGCCATCAGGCTTCTTTGCTCTACCTTGCTCCAGCAGAACTCCATCTTCTTCACTACCAGAGGGGAACTGCCTTTCTGGCCTCGGCCTGGCTGTTTATAAAGGCCAGGCCCTGCCCCCTCCCGGTCAGCTGACCAGACTGGTTGCTCCAGCAACCTGCACCTGTGCTGCCCTGGTGACTGGCAGCTGAGCTCCTTTTACTGTGTTCCAGTAGCAGGCACCTTAGTGCCCTGCTACACTGCCCCAAAGAGCTTCTAGTCTATGAGAAAATACAAATGAGCACAGAGTTGTTGATGTTATTTAAATGAGACAATACATGGCTAGATGTCTTGTCCTGCCTGCAGCCCCTCTGATGCAGATAGGGCTAAGCATGATGATCTTGAGGCAGCCCATGTTGGACTTGCAGTAGTACATCACTGGGATTTAAGGGACATGGATAAGCAAAGCACAGAATTTCGTCCCATGTCTTCTATGTCTCTTTTTGTCTTGTATCCTGCTGGTTACGCACTGTCCTAATTACTCATATAATTAATTTCTCAGAGAACTATTCCCACATGCATAGATCTGAGTTGATTTAACTACCTTCATGTTTGATCTTTTTCAAAAGGTAACAATAAGCTGTGTTCATTTTATCACTTCTGGGGTTGTATGGATCATATTATTTTGTGTATATACATAATCTTTGCAGTTTTGTGACATGACTTAATCAAAAGATTGTCAATAAGATTATAACCAGACCAGGCTGCTGACATGTGTCAAGTGGCCATTTAAAAACTAAATTAATGTTGTCAGCAAAAATAAAGCAGATGACATCCTCCCTGCCCATCCCCCCCTTGCAGCAGCATACCTCCAGTGGCTCCTCCTACACCATGATGGGAAGATGAGACATGCCTCAGTTCCAGTCTAGTGCCCCTGCCCTTTCCACAAGCAGGACCCAGGATTTATGCCCACCCATTGCTCCACTGCTGTGTGCCCTGCCCATTCATTTCTTCTCAGCCTGCACCAAATTCCAAAAAAAAAAGGGAATGTAGTCACTAGGGATGTGTGAAATGGCTGTGTTTCATTTCAGTTTCAGATTTGATGTTTCGGAGGGACAGTGATTCATTTCAGTGTTTTGGATCACTGTCCCATTTCATTTTGGCTGAAACCGTTTCAAAACTGTTTCAGAATTTGGATGCTGTTGTTTCAGTGTTTTGGCCATAGGCTATAATGGGGAACCACAAAACTGCCTATAACTTTTTTCATTTCTTTCCTCATTTGGATAACACTTGCAGGGATGCTAGCCCCATGTGTGAAAAGTGGTTTGTAAATTCAAACAAGCACTGAACCTCATTAACCTCATCAGCAGAAGCAATTTCCTACAGCCCAAAATACACTGAAAGGATCCAGACCATGACATGACAAGAAATGCAAAACCTACCAACATATCTCCAGTACCCCCACAAACTGCACACCAGACTCTATTACACACAAGAATACCCAACTACTTGTGGGGGCATATTTCTCACAAGAAAACCACTGTGTCTCCAGTCTCTTAGTCCTGATCCTCAAAGGGAATTTACAAACCACTTTTCACAGCTGGGCCTATTAACTTCACTTCATCAACCTCCTAAATACATAAACTCATGGACTCAATATAGACATTAGATTTATGACACACTGCAACCTGCTGGACATCCAATTCCCCAGGTAGCAGGTACCTCTCCATTTTTACCTTCTACCTCCCCCTTCCACCCCCCACCCCCAGCCTGTCTCTCATCCCCTGACACCTCAATTCACATTTTCACTGACTGGTTTTCTTGCCTGCATTGCATGCCAGCTTCCAGCTTCTTTACTATTCCTTCCATCCAGGAAAAGCATACACAGCAACTGCAGATGCTTCCTCAGCCTGATGAAAGGTTTTAAACCTGAAAGCCCATGCCTTGTAGATGGCATCCCAGGCAGCTAAGCTCACATGGAGCCTCACAACTCCACTGCAACCAGCAAGCCTCAGGCCTCTTGAAGATCTTACAGGTCTGGGCTTTCCCTAGCCAGGACTGTGCATGAGTGTGGTGGCTGGAGCTTATCAGGTGCCTCCTACCTACCTTTCACCAGGGAGGCTCTCAGTCCTGACATTTCTTGGAGGCTACTGTGCCACTGGCAGTCCCACCAAACCTCCCAACCCTGGCAGGGTGCAGTTTTAGGTAATGCCCAGGACCTGGGGCCTCCTTTCCCATAGCCCCAGCCCATACCTCAAAGTTTGTCCTGGCATGGGAGCTCACCAGGGACATGTTCTTCCCCTGCTGGTTGATGATGCAGTGAGTGCCACCTCCAGCTCTGAGAACAGGGCATTAAATGGTTTAAAATCAATTTAAAAAGGAAATGGGTGTGGATGGAATGAGGAGGGTGGCACTCATTCCACCTGCGCGTGGAGCTCAGGGAACACCAGCAGTGGCAGGTTCATCTTCAGAAACACCAGCTGCTCCACCAAACCAGGATCCAAGCAGGTGTGGTGGGGTGTCACTACTTCCCCAGCAATGCTGAACACCCTCTCACTTGACATACTGGATGGTGGATAGAACAGGTGTTCCTGGGCAACTATGGCCAGATCCTGCCACATCTGGATGCAGGTTGCCCAATAGGCCAAGGTGTCACAGTCCAGCAACTCCACGTCCCTGGCGAGATAGGTAGCCACCAAGAACCTCTATGCTACCTGCTCAAGGCTGGGGTGTGGTGTCTCTGGACTCCACCATGGAATCCATGCCCTTGACTTAAATTGGCAATAGCTGTTGTGTAGGAGACTGGCTGCTGCTGAGAGTGCTGGCATGGGAAAGTGGATCCCCCTCTTCCATGCCTGCTGCCTCTGCCCTTCTGCATCCCAGACTCTGTTCACCAGCACCTCCATCCAGTGATCCAAGGTTTTGCTGCCACATACACTCTCCTTCACCATTGGGTCACACATGGCTACCAGCACGTGGACAGTACTGGATCCAGCCATTTCTTGATGCCCTCCCTCAGCCACTTCACCAGTGCCTGCACCTCTGGTGACAGCAGCTTCCCCAGCCAGGGACACTGATACCCTGGAACTTCTCCATTTGTTTCTGAAGTTCCCTCACTATGGGGATCACCTGGCTAAGAAGGGCATCGCTAGGACTGATAGTCTCTGTGGCCTTGAGGAATGGCTTGAAGACCACTAAGATTTGGGAGATGGTATCCCACTCTATTTTGTTAAGGGGGCTGCTGATTCCAATCTCCCTGAGTAAGACCACCTCATGGATGGCCTTCTGTTTCTCCACCAGCCTTTCCAGCATAAGGGATGTGGAGAATCTGTGGAGTTCCACCGAGTCTCCATATCCTGAATGATTTTGTGCTGTGGGATGCTCAGCTCTGTCCGTTTGTCCCGCAGCATCTTACCCAACTTGATTCTGTGGTGGAAGTAGCCCACTACCTTCCTGCATTTCGAGATGAGCTGGCTGGTTGTGATGGTGCAATCACTGGCAGCCCTGTCCCCCTCCAAGCCGTCCCTGACTATGAGATGGAACTTGTGTGCCACACAGCGAATGCCAACAAAGTTGGCATCACAGACTACCTTGATCATATTGGCTGTGTTGTCAGTGACCATTAACTGTGGGTAAGCTCCCCCTGCCCAACGAGCCACCCTTGCACCATGATGTTCATGGCCACCATGATCTCCATTGCCATATGAGACTCATCCATCACCTCAGCTTGAAGGAGAGCTGACTGATAGCCTGGCTGGTTGCTCCAGTGCCCTGTGAGGGAGAGGTAGGCATGATCTCCACCCCAACTGTTTCAGATGTGTGAGGTGAAGTGCAGAACCACCTGCAGGCCTGCCTTGTGCAGCTCCTCCCTCAAGTACTCCCTGCATGCCTTATACAGTGAAAGCACCACCATCCTGCTGAAGGTGGTACATGTGGGCACTTGGTAGGATGGAGCCATGAGTGCTATGAGCTGCCTGAACCCTGGCCACTCAATTAGAGAGAAGGGCTGGCCATCCAAAGAAAGCATCTCCTCAATGCTCTGGGTGATCTTGCTCACCTTTGTAATGCACCCCCCATCCTGTCTGCCTTTGCCACACAGTTACAGGGTGGCCTGCCTCTGCTTCTTGGGGACAGGGGCTTTGGAGTGAGAGAGGACTTCTTTTTCAGCATGCTCCCACTGGTGCCAGGCTGAGGAGGAGCAAGGGCAAGGGGGTGGTGCCTCCTGAGATGCATCAGCATCCCCGTTGTGCTGAAGAGTTTCACCTCCTTGCTCCAGATGGTTTTACATCAGCAGTGCAGGCAGACAGCATATGTGGGATTATCTGCCACCTCAAAATGATCCCACACTGCACTACCCTCTCACTTCTGGGGTGTGTATGTGGATACTGAATAATCTCCCTTCTCAGTAACAGAGGCAAAACAACAGGATGAGCTGACCCACTTGCCTCCACAACCTCAATGTCAACCTCCTGCAATCTGCCTTCTGGGGAAGGAGACCTGACTCTAGGGGAACTTGGAGGGAGTGGGGCACAAACTCGGATTCCTCCTCAGTCCCCAGAACTTCTTTTGGTAGGGTTCTCAGGTTCCCTGCTTCCAGATCCAGCTCCTCCTCTAGCACTGTCAGGCTCAGGCTGGGAACTGAAATGGGGGTGGAGGAGACTGTCATGCTGATGCTACTTGTCATGCTGGTGGTGCTGGGAGTTATTATTATGGCTGGTGTTATTGGAGGGGGTGGAGATGCAGGCACTGGTCCCCCCTCCTTGCTGCCACTAGCACCAGAAACCTCATGCATGCTAGTGCTAGGAAAGAGGGTGCATCTAAGTTTAGGGGAGGGGGAACTTACAGCTCTCCCTATGCCCCCTCTGGCTCCCCTGCCAGAAGACCTGGCACCTGCCTTTCCAACATGCTTCATATTTTGGGTGCTGGAAAAAAATGTGTATGTAATGTATGTGTAGTGCTTTCCAGCAATGCACAGTGATGAGGCAAAGCACTGCTTTCATTTTGTTTGGGGGTGTAACAGGGTGTTATCTCTGGCAGTATTTTTAAAGGCCAATGAGTGGGGCACCCTTCAAGTCCTGCTATATTACCCCTGCCCCCACGTCCCCCTTTGCTCACCTGCCACAACTTGATGTCACTTGGTTCTTAAAGAGGGATGCTGACCCAGTCAGCTGCCTGGAAGGTAACAGGGCTCTGGGCTCATATAAGCCCCAGGGATGGGCTGGCAGGGGTCAGTTCTCTGGTCGCAGCCAGGAGGAAGGAGTTCTTGCAGGAAAATTTAAACAGAGATGCTTGGTTGCCTGTTCTGCGACTGGTGAAACTAATAGGCTCCAAGAACTCCTAAAGTAACTGGGGCTAGGAGACACACATTACAGAGAGAGAAGATTGCCTTCTAAAAGGGGAAGTGTTGTCTCCAGTGTTATGGTTATTGTTACGTTGTAGACCAGGTGCTTGAATTTGTTTTAATTACTTGAACCAGTGGACCAGGATGAGGCTAACTGGGGAGAAGGAGGTCCCATAGGAGGCACACTACTGCAGACAGCCCCAGCACCAGAGAGGGTGCAGTGACAGGGCTGTGGAGAACCCAGCACCAGAGAAGGTGCAGCAACAGGGGCCAGGGAGCTAGTGATAACAGAAGACCGAATTAAGTCTAGACCTAATTACAGAGACAACATTGATATACCATTCTGTGAGGCATGGGGCATGGTAAAGAGGTGGCTGTGGAGCCACACATCTAGCCCATAAGGCTTGAGGTGTCCCATGGAGCACCTACTTAGATCAGGACCCAGCAAGGGGTCTAAGAACCCACAGGGTTTAGTGGGATCCATCAGGCCTGTGACTGCAACAACTTGAGGGAAGCCTCCCTATCTATTATCTAAACCAACAAGATATGGCAGGTGAGACTAGAAGGTGCTTGCACAATGAAGTTGGCATGGTCACAGAGCCCTAGAGACATCACAGCCATCCCTTGGGACCTTGCACCATGACACCCAAGCTCTGTAATACAGCCTCACATGATAGCACAAGTAGCTCATAGTCCACCCACATAGTCTTCATCCTGACTGTTAATTCCACTGGAGTCTCTAGATAAGCATCATACTGCTGATGTGCCTGGCTTTGAGTGCTAATGGCTTTGCCTAAATGGATTTACCAGCTGCTCAGAGAAATGACATGGGTGGGATTACCAACCCCACAAATAATGGCCAAGCTGGTGAACTGTAATGCCTTTGTTATGTCCTGTACTTTGGGCCTCATGGTACAGCATGGGTGGCTTCATGACTTTGTGGGGTGTCCGTACTTGCTCCCGGAGAAACCAATACACCCATTTTTCATAGCAATTCACCTCTTCCAGCACTGTCTGGAAGTAAGAGAATGGCTGCCTCTGTTATTTCTGTGTGTCATCATATTCTCATTTCTGTGCCAGACATGGCCAGGGTTTTGTTTCCCCTTGTCTCAATGGATGAGGTACAGAGGTGCCTTTCTTTTCTCAGTGCATTGATCTGAACTGCCAATTACATCTCTGAGATTGTACCTCTCCTAGAAAGGTGAATTATGATCCTCAGAATTTTTGCTTCGTGATTTCCTCTCAGACTTCAGCCTCTTCTGCCTGAGAAATAGGGTTGTCTTGGACAAGTCCCTCCAATAAATCATCCTAGTGTTCACTTGGGACTGACACATCAATCTCTTCTTCCTCTGAAGTAGAAGATTCATACACAGTGATGTTGTTCAGTATGGAATGAACTAAGAATCCCTTGCATACATGGCTGGGGCAGTAGGGAACAATAGCAGGGCCAACAGATTGATCCAGGCCTCTACAGGATTGCTAATCTATGATACCCTGAAGATGCACACACTCAAAAAAAGTACATGTAACCCGGGTGGTACTCCAAGAGGTACCCCATCTCCAATTGAAGGGATCAAAGCAGGTGCACAAGCGCTGTGGGAAGTGTAGGGACTCCTCCCCTATACAGCAGAGGGAGACCACCAATAGGGACTTAACCATATGCATTTTAATACTGGGAA
>NW_017729001.1:8851826-8852559 GCF_001723915.1 Gavialis gangeticus
TATAGGGGACACTACAATACCCCAAGGGGGCAAGTTTCAACAAAGGTTAGACACTTACCATCACTGACGAGACAGAGTTAACAAAATATAAAACTCAAACAGCAGAACAAACAATATGGGTTGGTGAAATATAAAAAGGCACAGAATGCAAAATGTCAAGTGACAAAGAAACATAGGGCCTTGGTATCTGGGGGGGGAGGGGGAACACAATGGCCCCTTTCCACTGCAAGAAGATTTGCTTGTTACCTCACTGAGCCCAAGTCACCTTAGCTGGGACTTGAACCCAATTCTGCTACTTGGTAGACAGGAACACTTCCACACAGCCACCACCAGTAGCACTACTCCAGCCTGCTGGGGGTAGTGACCTTCCCAGAGCCCAGCCTCACATCAAGCTACCTGGCCTCTGATTGGAGGAGCTGGAAGCAGAGCTGGGAACCCCTCAAGTCACTGCTCAGAATCTTCCTGGAGCTGGGGAGCCTCTCCTACTAGCTGCATCCTCTCCTTGGGGATCCTAAAGCCCAGTGGGAGGCCTCTCCTGCCAGCCACACACCATGCTGCTGAGGGTCCTACTGCTGCCTACAGGTCCTGCTCTTTCAGGCTTTTCTAGGACACTGCTCCTGCCCTACTGGCTCAACTCTATGAAACCCCTTCCTTGTTGTCCCTCAGTAGTCTCTCCCCCAAGTCAGCCCACGCTGCCCCTTTTATTCCCCTCCAGGTGACCCAAGGTGCCAAT